>NC_090934.1:920906590-921531590 GCF_040938575.1 Ambystoma mexicanum | reverse complement strand
ACGAGCTTGGGGAGAGATAGGGAGATTGGAGGGAGGCAAGTGAATGAAAGGGGGAGGAGAGGTAGAGGGAAGATAGTTGGAGGGAAAGAAAAGGAGTGAGTGGGTAGGAGTCAAGGATGGAGAAGATTGAGGGGGAGAAGGAAGATGAATATTAAAATCGCCAAGTACTGATAAAGGAGAGGGGGAGGGAGAGATAAGTGAGAGGAGGTGATCAAGGTCTTCATAGAAGGAAGAGAGAGGGCCAGGGGGATGATAGATGATCAGGAAGGAAATAGGGTGGGGAGAAGAGAAAGACTTGTAAAGGAATTCAAAGGAAGGGAAGGAAGGGAGAGTTGGAGAGGAGGAGGGGGAGATGTATTTGGGGTGGTAGAGGAGGCCAACGCCTCCACCACGGCCAGAGGGATGGGGGGTGTGAAAGAAGGAGGAAGAGGAGGTTGTTAAAGAAGCGGGGACAGAGGTGTTATGAGGGGGAATCCAGGTTTCAGTTAGGCAGAGGAAATGAAAGTTAAGGCGAAAGAATAAGTCAAGAACAGCTGTGGTTTTATTACAGATGGATCTGGTGTTCCAGAGAGCCATGTTCATGAGGGTGGAGTGGCTGGTGGTAGGGGGGTAAAGAAGATTAGGGCGGTGAGAGAAGGTAGGAGTGTGACTGGAGGAGTGGGGGCGAGGATAGTGTAGAGGACTGGGCATTAGGGAGAAAAAGGAGAGTAGGAGGGAAAGGAGAAGGTGGAAGGGTGGAGAGAAGGGGGGAGAGGGTGGTGGAAAGGAGTTTTGGAAGATCGCATAACAGAGGTCTCAGAGAAAGGACGAGTAGAGAAGGGCCATAGCTGTAGGTGTTAGAGATGGCGGGGATAGAGACCAGTGTGACAGTTACAAGAAGGGGCAGTGTACAATGGACGGACCTAAGTGAGGGATGGGGAGAGGATAGTAACAAGTTAGGAGTAACGTGGTGAGGCGCCTGTCAATGTCACATGGGGGGTCACTAGGGGGAGGCGCAAAGTCGGAGCGGTGCAAGATAGCAGGCGCCAAAGGTGGTCCCGGGTCCAGCGATGAGAGATGGCAGACAGGAGCAGATAGGGTCAGAGGGAGCAGGCACTCGAAACTGTAGTCAGAGGTGACCAGGCGGTTGAAGCAGGAAGATTGAGGTAACAATTCTGGGCTGCTGCACCTGGTTTTGAGTAGGGGGAGCTGCAGGTATTAGTTCTTAGAAGGAGACACTGGTGGATGGGGCCCAGGAGGAAGCAGGAACTGGTGACGGGATGCTGGGCTGCTGCCCTTATTCTTGGATGGATAGGGCTGGAGTCACCACGCCCATAGAGAGGGAGAGGGTCAGTGTAGGGTGGGACTGTTATAACAAAATAAGGAGGCTCCTAGAGAACAGGGTAATTAAGGAGAGAGGGCTGAAATAGCAAGCCTGAGCTGTTGTATCCAATCCTGGGTGGGAAGGACCGCGGGCGGTGGTGTCGGGAGCGGACTGAAGGCACCAGGAAGAAGAAGTGAGGACGTAGGCAGCAGCACCAGGTGCAGTATGGAGGCGCCAGCGGATGGGATCAAGCAGTCAGGCGAATGGTAAGATGCAGGGAACGTAGGCAGCTGTAACCACAATTGAACGGGGAGGGCAGTGGCACAAGGCACAATGTGGAGGCGACAGGGAAGGAAATCACACAGCCAAGGTATGTGGAAGAGTACAGGGATCCTAGAAAGCTGCGATCACGTTTGAACAAGGGGGGGCAGCAGGAAATGGTTCCGGGATCAGAGTGGTGGCACCAGAAGGAAAAATAAGATAGTCAAGTTGGAGGGCCAATGCAGCAATGCTCTGTAACCTCGCCCACCCCTGAGCGGGGAGGATTGCTGGCGGCCATTGAAGATGGTATGGAGGCACCGGCGGGGGGACGCAAAGCAGCAGAGGCAGAAGGCTGTAGTGGGGATCACGGCCAGCCACGTTGGTCGAAGGCAGGGAGGCCGCAAGCAGTGCGCCATGTGGCAAGAGGATAAGAAACACTGCTGTCTCGGCCGGTATGGACTTCAGGCAGGACACCATGCAGCATGAACAGACAGGTAGTGGTGAGGATCCCGATCAGCCACACTGGACGAAGGCAGGGAGGGTTGCAAGCAGTGCGCCAGGAAGATAGATGAGATGAGTAGACCACTGCCTCGGCGGTTGTCACGGCCACAGGGTGGAAGGAATGCAGGAGGAGCCAGGTGGAGAAGGCGTTCCTGGATGTCAGCACTCGAGCTCAGATGGGCAGGACCGCTGTAGGTGGCTCCTAGGTAGTAAGGAGGAACCCTAGGCAGCCACGACCCCACCGGGACCGCAAGTGCAACGAGGGGACAGGGCAGCCCACAGACAGCGCGGAGACGACCTGCAGAGCAACAATCCCGCTGGGATCCCAAGCAGCCACGTCCGGCCTTGGGAGGATGAAGAGTGAGGGTGGAGCACCAGGACTAGCAACTGGCGCCGAGTGACCCGAGGAGACAGAAAGAGCAGTCCGCTGTCTCGATCGGTCACTAAACTGGAAGAGCAGAGCTATCAAATTATCATACCATAAGCCTAACAGATACATCCAGTTAAATCTTGGCATCATTTGTTTGAAAGCACTTGGAAAAGTGGGCCCTAAAATCTAGACGGCTGTCAATGTTTCAAACTGGCTTTAGAAAACACATGGAGACCGCCTTAAATGATTTAGTATACGATGTCTGCTGCCTTTGACAGGGTGATAAGGAATAAGCATGGGGCAAATTGCGAGATTGGAATATCCCCTGTGGATAGCTGGATATGCTTATATTATTCCATATGGATAATGCATTACAGGTTAGACTAGATACCTCGGGTACCCTGTCAAGGGCAATAAAGAGTAATGTGGATCTGTGACAGAGGTGCGTCCTCGCCCCTTTTCTATTCAAGCTCTATTTGGTAGACATGTCCTAAACTGTGGCACAATCAATGTCTCCCCAAAGGTCAGTAAGGTCCATATTGGGTGGCTATCATATGCAGACGACATCATTTTATCAGACAAGACCCACTTTGGCCTACAAATTAGCCTTAATTATTTTGCGGATTTCACAGGACTTAATGGACCGGGGGTTAATTCCTCAAAATTTTAAATCGTTTTCGCAGGAAGACATTAAAAAAACACGTTTACATGGGCAATGAATAATTCCACGATGGAGGAAGTGGAGAATATGATATATATTGGCTGTAATGTTACTAATACAAATAGATTAACAAAAATTAGAAGTAGATTGAGGCTGAAATGTAGAGCATTTCAATCACAATTGAAGATCATTTTAGTTAAACCTTGCTCACTTACACTGCTGGCCCTAATTGAATTTGTGAAGATAACGTTTATCCCCCTTGTATTACATATGGCTTAGAATTATTACACAACATTGACCTTATTTGCTTGAAGGTTCTTGAAGGTCGGTTATGGAGAGCAGTTTTAAATGCACCTCCCTCTGTCCCAATTTCTTGAATTAGACTTGAATTTGGAATGTAATCTAAGGAGCAGATTAACCATATATGGTATGGTTTTTAATGGGTGACCCTAACTCTCTCTTTTCAGGTGTTAAATAAGGCACAGTCTTAAGACTTGGCCATCTTGCGACTCTCCAAGAAGTACAATCACATGTTATCAACCCCGAATTCAGAGGACATGGTGTTAACTCACAATCCAACTGTCACAGTAAATAAACTGAAGGAGTTAGACAACCTTCATAATCGTGAATCTTGATTTTGTGTTAAGTTGTGTGAATCATATGGGGATGGATTACCTACTTTATTATCATCTATGTCTTATAATATAAAGTGGCCTTCTCTAGCTGCATGGTCGTGGCTTTTAAGATTTCTGTTTAATGTATTACATACAATGGAAGTCATGGGTGCTATATTAAAATTGCAAAGGTCGGAATGAAGTTGTAGAATTTGCAAATTGAACTATCTGGAATCATTGTACCATGTGATTATAGAATGCCCTAGGTTAGTAGCAAAGAAACAACTATTCTTTGAAAAGTGTGTTCATTCTCCTAGTGCGTTCTGTTGTGACGCATTATGGGTCAGAATTATGGCGACGAGACAACTGAGCTTATCGTTAGCGTTAATAGACTTCCTAAAGCATATTTTTAATATTTTAAATGTTTGCACAGAGAAAGTTTAGAGATCATATTTTTTTATAATAAGACACTGCGACACTTTTGTATTGGCTGAAACGATGCAGGGATGTATACTGTATGCACAATGTAATGCCAACGAATGCTTTAACATGTATATCATTGAAAGATGAATGTGAATGTTTTGTGAACCGTACCAAAATATAATTAAGATGTCTGTAACTACGCCGTGATAACCCAGGATTTGGGAGTACAACAAATGCAATAAATAAATAAATAAATAAATATTTGATGAATCAGATCATGCTCTGATCATACTGTTTTACCTTGTCTGCACTTTTCTTATTTTAATTTTGTAACAACTTAGAATGAAATGATGGTACAGTTGGCTTTTAATTGTTTTTATCTTTGATTGATAATTTTTATTCTACACCGATTCTTCTTTTTTCTTTTCTATGGTTTATTGCCCTGTGTATAAAGGTTACGTTTATAAACGTATATAAATTATTTAAAAAAAACAATGTGTGTAGCTTGCATTCAGTGGCCAAGGTCTAAGAGTCAGCAGTGTTCAGTCATGCAAGCCTTTTACATTGCAGGGGGCTGCCCCCAGCTGGATAATATACATGAGATCAAAGGGGCAGTGATGTGTTAATGTTAATATCAATAAGGCAAGAAAGTGCACTTGTGTCAGTGCCTGCCTTTTCGCCTCTCCCATACTAGCACCAGTGCACCCACCTATTGACTGGAAGTCCTTTCATGATTCAGTGGCACAGGCAGCTATTCCTATATGTAGTAGGAACTTCACCAAAGAAGGGGAAGGAAAAGTATTGCTGTGCCCAAATGTTTTGCTGCATGCTGCACTATCGTCACGGAATTCATTGTTCCGGGTAAAGAGCCTCTCAGAGGCATTACCACCCAGTTTATCAGTGAAGACACAGGTGTACTGGTTCTACAGTTTGCAGTTTAGTCAGTAGGCCACCTCGCCTCCCATGCAAAGGTTTCACACCAACATACAATGCTTCCACAATAGCCAAACGGTTATTCTTTTCAGTAAAGCTGACTTGGAAAGCACCAAACCACATGGTAAATGAATTTAGCAATATATAAGAAATCTCCTTAGAAACATGCTCTTCAAAATTCGAATATTTACCTCTGAAAAGGCGAACATGCCCAAAAGAGAATGCATGCATGGAAAAAGATGTATACAGTAAAGTATGCATCAGATGAATAAAATATGAAATGATTAAAAAAGTGCACTTTTTAATTGTTAAACAAGCAGTGTGTTTTGTTAATGTGTATGCGTATTTAGAGTAAAAGACGAATCAATGAACCGACTGCCGTGGTGGTCATTTGGCTTTAAAATGTAATCACCCATCACTCTGGTAACTCAAATATTAGTAACTTTTAGTAATATTTGGATTGTTGTCACATTTCGCAAGGGATATTGAAAATAAGCTTGCCCCCATTATTATGTCCCCATAAAATGTTGCTTCCAGGGTGGCTCTTGTGGGAAAGAGAGCATAGACTAAACAAAAACAGAAATAATGTACTGGTAATAGAGAGCACAGCAGGAAGACTTGATGGGGGGACACTATGACTGTCACACACCTTCTGAGTTCACAAGACTCTCTCTTTGCGACACCTGAGACATAGATGACTATGTAAGTTCCCACAGTTTAATGCCAAGTGTTGCAAATAGCTGTATTTGTTAAAATTAGTGCACACTAATTATTTACCTTGAGTAACAATTTGAAAAGTTGACAAACCTGATGAAAAAAAAAACATACTTCCCCATTGCATTTAAAGATTCATTACTGTGTTGAGATATGTGCAACATCATATGCCTTAACATGCAAATCATGGTGGTCATATAGCTCAGTGGGTTGAGGACGTACTGCGCAGGTGTGCGTGTGTGTGCGTGGGAGGTTGTGCATGGTATCTCTAGGTCACAGATTTGAATCTTGGCGGGATGGCATGGTGTTTGATCCCTCCGAGGCCAGTGCATTAGATTAATCAAATGTGCGATGATGCAAACATTTTTACTTTTTTCTTTTACTTATTAGCAAGCAGCAAGATTTGTTAAGATATGTACGTATTTAGTGTACCTTATTTTTTAATAAACTAATCAATCAACTGAGCACTGTAGTGGTGACTTGTCTTTAAAATTCAGATCGGCCATCACAGGGTTAACACAAACATGAGCACCTTCTAGGAAGTCATGGAACCCTTTACATGTCACAGGTGCCATTGACGATGAGCTTGGCCCCACGATTCCTTTCTCAATTGATGATTCTTGGGCAGCCACAGTGAGAAAAAGAGCTCAAGACAAAACCCAATCAGAAAGGAATGCTACTGGGGTACAGAGCGGGAATCTGTGATGGGGGGATCCCACACATGGATGCGGATACCCGTCGCACACCTCCCTCGCTCACAAGACCACCAGCAGTGACAGCAGCACATTCAAAATGTGTAAGGACACATCCCCCTAAGCTCTCTGGTTGTAGCGCCTGTGTGGCTAGAACCAAATTACTTGGTTTCTTACTTATCCTGTTCTCTTTTGAGCATATTTTCATCCCAGTCATTGTAGTTGTTTTGTGGTTTTGAACCTTTTTCTGCAGTTTGGTATACTTGACGCATGGCCACATCACTGAGCCATTGGCGACAGCACCACAGTTATATATTCATTTGAGCTTGGTGTGGCACAGTGGTTGGTGGAGAGTGGGTAGCTCCCATGCAGGAGCCCTAGGAAACAAGTTGGAATGATCTACTGGGAGATGTGGGTGGAAATTGACCAGATCAGCAGAATAACGTGATGCCCATGTTGTTGGTGGTATCTAATGGGTACCAGGGGATGCAAATCCCGAACAGCCATTTTAGAGCATGGCCCGACATGCAGAAAACAACTGAAACAGAAATAGGAATAGGCGGTCCAATAAGGAACTAACAGGTATTTTACAGGCAAAACAATGAGCCCAGTTACAAGCAAATAAGCGACTCCAAAGCCCAGATATCGGGCGACACATGTTTTCTCAACAGAAGGGCAAAGAAGTAAGCACACACCTTGTACTCGCAAGTCACCATGTTTTGGAAAGTGTAGCTATATGTTTACTCTCAGTTTCAGTAACAAACACATATTTCTCCACTATTCCCATTAAGTAATTTAATGTAGTTCAATGCATTTCAATGGATATGTCAAGTTACACAGGCATTTTACTAGAGGGCCCACATTACAACGTTGCCAGATTAAGATCAAAGCAGAAAAGCAGCTGTATTCACAAAAAGAAAGCAGGAGAAAGTAAAGTAAGCGACTTGCACACAGAGAAGTAGTGTCAAAACAGCAAGGTAATAATTAATGTGGTGGTCAGTCAAAAGGCCGAAAAAAAATATCGAATGACAAAAATATCGAGAAAAAAAATCTCGAAAAAAAAAATCTAATTTTTTATTTATTTATTTATATGTATTTTTGGGGTCAGGTAAGTAAAAAAAAGGGGTAAAATAAAAACAAATGAAAAAAGGGGGGTTGGGAGGGAACCCCCTATTTCGAAAAAAAAACGTATTGAAAAAAAATGTGATTTTTTTTTCGAGATTTTTTGGTTTGACCTTTTTTTTCGATATTTTTTTTTCGGTCTTTTCACTATAAACCAATTAATGTAGAGGAAAAGCAGGCGTCGGATTTATAGGGAGAAAAGTAATTCCTACAATAATCAGGTTGAGTAAGAGCAGACACAGTAAAGAGGAGAGAAAGACGGGAGTAGGTAATGGTGACCAACGTTGGAACACGCTTTATGGTTGAGACCGTCTAGAAGAAAAAAAAACTCCAACAAGAAGAGACTGAGCCAGGCCTACAGGATGCACATGTATCAGCAGATTAGATACTGAATGAAACATGAGAAGGGGAGACGTCCCCAACACTGATATTAATGGAGACTACAAAGGAGTGAGGGGTGAAGCTTTGCCAGGAGACAGCTGGAAAGTGCTCACTTTGGGACAGGAGAAATGTACCCATTATTAACCTGCCTTTCAGTACTCGGATTCAGCATCACTGTTATTCCAGACATATTATAATGCACACGGTCCTAGTTTAGAAGTACAGTTCCTATAAAGAAATGTGAAAAACATGTATTAATGGATATGACTCTGGTAGTGAGTTTTGATTGAACAGAGGATACCCCAGTCAAAGTAGCTACTGAGACCCCCCCCTCAAAGGAGTGCTTCTCAATGTAAGATCGCTCGTCGCCCACGCCACTGTCATTGCCGACCTAATCACAGAAGGCAATCTGGATTTCCTTGCGATTACGGAAACATGGCTCCATAGTGCAGCAGGATCCTCACTCATGCTAGCTATCTCTGATGGCTACACTATAGCTAGACAAGACCGTGATAGCGCCCGAGGAGGTGACATTGCCATTATCTCTAAAACATCTCTATGCCTACGACTAGCCCGTGCCTATCTGTCACAATCTTGTGAAGCTCTCTCTGTCAAATTCCAGATAAGCAACTCACAAACACTCACCATTCACCTAATATATAGACCGCCTGGTCCACTTGGTACCTTTGAGGAGGATTATCACAATATACTTACCAACAACCTCAAACCTTCCTCGCAAATATCTTATTAGGGGATTTCAACCTAGGCTTTATGGACCAAACGGATAAAAACACCACAGACATAGTCAATACAATTAAGGCACTAGGTCTATCCCAAAAAGTGAATAAACCCACCCACCAAAAAGGGAGAATTTTGGACTGGATAGCAGATTACAACTGTACAGCTACTATTTCATCCATCCTGCCGCTCTCTTGGAAAGACCACTCAGTGGTGTCCTTCTACCTATCTACTATAAGATTCACCCCACTGGCTCTCCCAGTAGCGCCACCTTTCTTAACCAGAAATAAAAAAAATGATCACAGTAGAGACAATTATCCCTGCTATCCTTCCCACCCAACTCATTGTCAGAAAATCTCGATTCCGGCATCCTAGTTCAAGAATTTAGCAATATTATGCTCAGCACTCTGGACAGAATTGTCCCTCTCAAACATAGACCCAGCAAACCAATGGCCCACTTAAACAAATGGTTTACGCCACAATTTAAAGACCTTCGCACCCTAAAAAGAAAAAGCGAAACTAATTGGAGACACTGCCCCTCCAGTGAGAACAAAACCAAATTAACTTCACTCTCCTCACATTATAAGAAGGAAGTCTGGCGGGCAAAACGCAACTCCTATGATGAGCGTATTGCCAAATCCAATTCCAGTATGAAAGAACGGTTTCCATACTCAAAGAACTTGAGTCCCCAATAGCTACACCCGACATCTATACCAAAGATAAATCTTGGTGTACAGACATCCAACATGCACTAGCCAATAAAATTGTCATGCTCCAAAATAAAATTTAGCAAAAAAAGAGAAGTGTTGAACCTACAGCACTCGCCTAACATTCCCGTGCCCAGTGCGTCACCACCGGCTCACAATAATACTTTACATTTTTCCAAAATGTCTACACTGGAGGTAGAAAAAATCATCCTGTCACTGAAGCCCTCTAATTGCAAAGGTGACATCTGCCCAGCACAACTAATAAAAGATGCCGCCTGAGAATTATCCCCATTCATCACCAAACTGATTAACGCCTCCTTTGCCACAGGTACTATCCCTGCCAACCTTAAACAGTCTTGGGTGCTCCCTCTCCTTAAGAAACAGACCCTGACCTGCTCATCCCCACCAATTACCGGCCCATTACCACGGTCCCATTCTTACTCAAAATACTGGCTAAAGCCGCCTACAACCAAATTCAAAAACACCTTGAACAGCATAAACTCCTTGGTAACAGACAATCTGGCTTCCGCCAACTACACGGAACAGAAACAGCCTTAATTGACTTAAAGACCCAAACAGACGAGCTGAGAGACAAAAGGAAGTCAGTACTTCTGCTCCTACTTGATCTCTCAGCCACATTCGATCTGGTCAACCATAAAGTCCTCTGCCGACACCTTGACTCTGCTGCCCACTTCTCCCCGGAAGCTATCAAATGGATTAAATCCTTCTTGAGCGAGAGAACCATGAGAGTCTTCTCTCCCTCGGCAGCCGCAGACCCAACCCCCATCCTGCGCGGTGTCCCTCAAGGCTCCTGCGTCTCACCAACTCTACAATGTTTTCACCAAACCCTTGTTCGATGATCTGGACCATCTGGGTATTACCTACACTAATTACGCAGATGATACCCAGATTCTCCTCCCGCTTTCTGGGGATCACAGCAAGGACACGGGGTTGTGAACAAAGTATATCTTATCATCCAAGCATGGATGGCCACTCATGGCCTATGCTTGAACGATGATAAGATTGAGTTGATAATTCTGGGCTCACAGGCTAACATCAAAAAACTAGGTCAGGAATTTTCCTCATTCAATATTGACGGGAATTCCATTAAAGTCTCCAAGGAGGTAAAAACCCTTGGCGTCTACTTGGACTCCACATTGTCTTTTGATAAACAGATCAAATCCCTGACATCCTCCATGGCTTACACGTGCAAGCTACTCAGAGCAGGCAAGCCATTCCTCTCTGACGACAGTTGCTTGATCCTGGCCAGAGCTTTAATACTCTCCTGAATTGATTACTGGAATGCTCTTTACAGTGGTGCTAATAAAATGACTATCCATAAGCTCCAAACCTTACAAAATAATGCCTTAAGAGCAGCTTTAGGCATAAACAAAAGAACCCACATTTCCCCCTTTTAGACGCCATCATAAATGGTTATCCACAGCCAATCAAATACAGTTGAAGACGTTATCATTGACTCATAAAGCTCTTAATAACGCGGCCCCTAGCTACCTTACAGCCAAGCTTCAGAGAAGAAGCGCTCACAGACTAACCAGAGCTGGCAATGCTGATTGCCTGACCATACCTAAATACAAGCTCACCACTATTGGTGGCAATAGCTTCCCTGTAAAGGCTGCTAAATGTTGGAACTCTCTGCCTCAAGACCCGAGAGCTGACCAACCCTACCTACTCTTCAGAAAAAATGTCATAAAACACATTATCGCTACAGACCCTTAGCCTCTGACATTTTAGGTTATGCCCTTTATTCCAGCTTACCTGCGAGCCTTGGTGATACACAGAGGATATGACTATGCACTGCATATTTCTGCACACTGCTCATGTTTTATTCTTGTAACTATAAAGGCCATCTTTTTTCTGTATATACTGGCACATTCTGTATACTCTGTATTTATGTAATTTCTGTACTTGGTGTATATTTGTAACTATGTAAGCTTTGCATCTTCATACTGCTGAGCCATTTTACCTAAGGGTCTGGTGCGCATAACAAATGAATAAACAAACAAGCAAACAAACAGGGGCAACGCACATCCTTGATCCGCGCTTAGAAACCAAACTCAGGTATGGTATTAAGCGTGTTACAAAAAAAACAATAAAATAAAAAAATTTTAAAAATGGCATATGTCCTTTATAGCTTCATAGATTTGCTGCTCACCGTGAGGTGGGCAAGAGGTCTTTCCCATGGAATATAGAACATTGAACTTTGAAAGAGATTTGCGTGACTCACTGACAAGTTTTAGGAGAATCTGAGATGTTTGACATTCAACTGGCCAGCTCCAAACACTCAATGCAATTTCATATTTTGGAAAGGTTTGTCATGCCTAAAATGACTGCTGAATAAAACATGTTTTTTCTGCATTGAGAATTACATAGAGGCAGACAATTCATACTTTGGCCCATAATATCTTCAAATTGCATGCTTCCATTGTAAAGATTTGTCCATCATATTGTCAGATTGCATGCTTCCATTGCCAGAATTTGCCCATCGTATCTTTTAAATTGCATGCTTCCATTGTCAAGATTTGGCCATCATATCTTCAAATTGCATGCTCCCATTGTCAAGATTTGTCCATCATATTGTCAAATTGCATGCTTCCATTGCCAGAATTTCCCCATCGTATCTTTCAAATTGCAAGCTTCCATTGTCAAGATTTGGCCATCATATCTTCAAATTGCGGGCTTCCATTGCCAAGATTTGCCTATCATATCGTCAAATTGCATGCCTCCATTGTCAAGATATGGCCATCATATTGTTAAATTGCCTGCTTACATTGCCAAGATTTTCCCATCATATCGTCAAATTGCATGCCTCCATTGTCAAGATTTTCCCATCATATCGTTAAATTGCATGCTTACATTGCCAAGATTTGCCCATCATATCGTCAAATTGCAAATTTCCATTATCAAGATTTTTGATAAACACCTAGGTCTCGGGCTGAAGGTGCGTCATTTTGAAAACTAGATTCACTAAATCCCAAGATGCGAACTTTTTAAAGCAAAAAACCTAATTATTGATTTGTACGCACATGCGCAAATGTTGCTGAGGGACAAACTTAATTGTTGATATCACCCAACACACACCAACATCTGCTGCTAGCAAATACACCATGGAACATTTGTGCAAAAACGTCAGAGGGATAAAAGGAATGAAGAGGTATACTGCACAACAAACGCAATCATCCATCACACCCACAGGCCCATATATCTACCACCCTTCTCACACCAGGTGACAGACCCTAGGATTGAACGTGTCATAAAGAAAGTACATTTAACAAGATATATTGGCAGAATGCTCCATGCCAGATGGCATAAAACACAGAATAAATGATATTCTGTACAGCAGATGATATTTAGAACAGAACAGAACACCAACCTCAAAAACAAAAAATACAAATCACCAAACATACTTGCACGAAGACTCCCTAGACAAACACAAAGTAGAAAAAAAAATATATCACAGTGGGAGAAAATAGACACAGTTCAACAATAAAACGCCACACACGCAGCCTGCAGACACAAGCAAAGGAAAGCTTTGCGGAACATAAATAATTGCATATGGAAACGTGCTAGCAAGGCATAAAACAAACCACATGATATGAGAAATGTAATCCCCAATCACAATGCCAAATTGCATCGTTACCACACTGCTTAAGCTACAATAAGCTATATTAACAGGCGTTTACACTGTGTCAATCACCATCATGTTAATGTTAATGTTAAAGGATATTTGTACCGCGCACTATCACCACCGGATTGGTCCCCTGGTGCTCTGGCAGCTCTGAAAAAGGGAAGGAGGGGGGGTGAGTTAATGGGAATAAGCTGGAAAAGTGCAAGAGAGCAGTGATGTGCTGTTGGCAGCCTCAGCCCGGTGGGTCTGTTGGCTGGGCTTGGGGGGATTTTCATTCGGTAGCTGTTGTGTACTGTTGTGCGAGTCTATGTGTGTTTGTTTTGTTGTTGCAGTGTAGTGAAGTTTGTTGTGTTATAGAGTTGTGGTTGTGTTTGTTTGGAGTTTGAGAGGTGTATGCAGAGGGGTGAAATTGTTAGTGAGTCGGTTATTGATTCATGATTGCACGCTTGGTCCAGGCTTGGGCGGCGAATAATGATCTTACAGCCATGGCCGCACCCAAAGTCATGCCATTGTAAAGTTATCAAGTGCTTGACAACTCACAGTACGTAAACAGTCATGGCACCAACCGCAAAAAGCCACTCGAGCCGTAGGAACTATCAACATGTACGTTTGAGTGTGTACCAACTTCACACTTATATATACACTGTGAGGGAGCAGAAGGAGGAGACTGACACACAGGTGGCGTGGTTGTTGCCATAGACTTTTAATCACCAAGAAAATAAAGAGAAAACCTAACTTTCCCTACTTCTACGAGGGGTTTTCCTGTCCCAAGTAAAATTCTAAAGGGGTCTGTCCGAATGTCCTTGTAAACTAAAGAGCCCACTGTCCTGTGTCTAAATATCTGATTTTGTCCCTTACAGTTATAACAAATTAAAATGTTGCATGAATGTACTTGGTCCATGAGAATGACCTCCTTCTCCTGGACTGGGTGGCACGGTTCTGGTTGCAAGTTCTTAACCAGGGGGAATGACTACCTTCCCCTGGTCAAAATTGTCCTCCAACACAAAAGACCAAGTTCCAGGCCTTCTCTTGGGCAGGCACACTGCTAATCGTTTAGCACTTTGTACGAAAATGTCTTTTCAGTGTTGGTTACCAGGAGAATGGGCCTCATTACAACTCCGACAGTAGCCGTGCCGGTAAAACTGGTAGGCTGCCACCGGAGTTGTGATTTTTTTCCGGCGCCTGGCTTCACGGAAACACCCGGGGATTACGACCATAGGACTCAATGGGAATGGGGATGATGGTAGCAACGGCACCGTTAATAATGGTGCCAGTGCTACCGTGAAAGTCTGTGAAAGTCTTCGGGCGGGTGCCATCTCGCCTGCCAGGTCAGATCTGGCGGGCGGGACGGCAGCCACCCACAGATTCGGAGTGTGCTGGCCCGGTAACAATGGCACCGGTAGACTTACGGGCACCGTTGTTACCAGACTGGCACACTCATAATGAGGCACAATGACTTCCTTCTCCTGGTGTCTTGACATCAGAGTTTGATAAAACCAGGGGAAATGACTCCCTTACCCTGGTCTCTTTTCACTTGGTTGCACAGTTCAACATCAACAGGGGGAAAGACCCTTTTTCCCCAGGCCTCTCTTTAACTTTGGTTTCGCAATTCTGCACTTTCAGTCTTTCAGTTTGAAGGTCCCAGACCCAGGCTCCCCTGTATCTAGACTTGGGCAGACTTAGTTAACTCTCCTGCGAAGTACTGCCACGAGGAAGATGGGGTCCGAGTCCCAGACCCATATTTGTCTATTGCTTTGGATCCAGCATGGGGTCTGGCATGGATTCAGATGCTCATGAATATTCCCCATCAGGCCGGGAATCCTCAGTAAAAGAAAAAACTGTTTCACTTTCACTTACAAACTGTCTTTCTCAGGTTCCATGTGTTAATATCCCCACAAAAATATCGCCATACAAGAATGGCGCCATATTTTTGCGGTGAAATTAACCCATTAAACCAGCATGGCACACCCCTGCAAACCCCATATTATTTTAACGGGAGCGGTGGACATCCCCACAACCCCCACTCCAATTTACCCAATAATTATCCCCACTAATAATATATCCTATGGCCGTTCCCAACGACCATATATATATCGCAATATTATTGGTGGGGATAGTATTACCTGATACCCTTTCTCCTATAAACCAATCACTGAGCTCTGGGTCTTACTGCCCCCAGCCAATGACTGCCCTCTCCCTAAGTCCTTCCTCTGGCAGCAATCTACAGATTTTTTTAGCACATCCAAGTGTCGGGAGTCCTCGTGTTGCGCTCTTAGAGCTTTTCTGCATTTTCCTGCTTTTTTTGTAGCAAAATCCTATTTTTGTTCGATCCATTCTGTGTGTTTTATCATTTCATCATCCAACTAACGGGGATCTGTTTTTCGGCATCTTTCATTTGCCCCTCAAAGGCAGAATCGTATAATGTTCTTCTTCAAAGTTATCATGCCTACATCGCACGCTGGATTATGTCGGAGGAGAAGGACGGGGGTTCCCTCTTCAAGCTCTGCACCAGCTGCGGTTTGCAGAATGTTTTCATCGAGGATAAACATTCTCAGTACCTTTATTGTCTTCACCCGACACACAAGGAGGAAGATTGCGAGATCTGTAGTGGCTTTACAAAGCCCAAAATGAAGGATCGACACGTCAGACTGGCTGCGTGGCACAAAGCCAAGGACCCTGCCTTATGTGGGTCACTGGGACATGCCTCCTCCGGATCCAGCCAGCCAGAGCGGGCTTCTAAGTTCTTTGAGGGCGCTCCATCTGTGGGGGTTGAAGAGAAGGTCAAGCACTGCAAGGCCAGTTCCGTCGAGGACGCCACGCAAGTCGGTCCCATTATGGCCAGGGCGCCTTCATCATCTCCAGCGGCCTCAATCTCCAGCCATCACTCCAGCTCTATGTCGAAGAGAAAGTCGGCTACCCTGGGGAAGCTACGGGATAAACAGGAAATTCAGAAGAGGAGGCCAGTGGCACCACCGCCCGGACCTCTGCTGATGACCCCGTTGACACTGGGGCCACCACCGCCAAAGAAGAGGAGGTGGCACCCTACGCCTCCACTCGAACCGCCTTCCCCCTAGGGATAGGGGGACGTACACAGCAACGACTGACACTGATGACGGCGACGGCATCTCTCCGCCGCCAAGGTCTTCTCCCCCAGACAAAGTGGGTTCCTTCCACTCAATGATCGCCCGCGCTTCGGAACTCTTCCAGCTCACACAGGAGGAAAGGAAGGAGGGATTCCTGTATCAATGCCGGGAGGCTAAGAGGAAGACCATCTTGCTGGTGACCTTCCTGGACAACGTCTGAGATGATGGTCTGGCACTGCTGAAGAACCCCGCCTCAGCTCTGGCTAAAAGGGACCAGCTTGAAAAGGAATAACGGGTCCCGGAGTCTACCCCAAGTGTTTGTGATCACAGCCATCACTGGACTCGGTGGTCTTGGCTGCTGTGAGGAAGAAGTCGTCCAACCCTTCATCTTCAGCCTCCATCCCCCCCAGACGGCAAGGGGAAGAAGTTGGACGTCATGGGTAGGAAGGTCATCTACTCGGCTGTGACAATGGTCAAGGCGGCCAATGCTTTGGCTATCTTGGCCAGGTACGACCGGGAACATTGGTACAAGATGGCCCCAATCCTGGATTTGCTCCCCGAGGACAAGCGGGTCGAGGTGATGGAGATACTTCAGGAAGGCGAGGTGGCGTCGGACCATACCATTTTGTGGCCCTGGACATTGCAGACATGGGATTCCACCAGGTGGGCAATAGGGTTTGTCTCCGTTGTCGTGGCTGGCTGAATGCCACCAACTTTAGGCAGGAGGTCCAGATGAGGGTCTTGGACATGCTGTTCGACGGAGACAATCTCTTCAGAAAGGCTGTAGATGAATCTCTTCAGGCCATCAAGACCGACAGAGAGACGGCCCATCCTTTCGTTCCTCAGGAGGGAAGTCGGGCAGATCTTCGAAGGGTTTTGGCGGCGGGCCGTCCTCTTACCACCAGCCCTCTCGTTCAATGACCCAGGAAGACTACCGGGGTTGCTCCAAGGCCTTCGGAGGTGGCTGCGTCATAGTCAAGGCTCCCAAGGTGGAGCCCTGGCCTCCAAGCAGGACTGAACTGGCCAAGACGTCAGGCCCCAACCCCTGCACCCGAACTTCATCAGTGTGTGGGAAACATCTCCACCGATTGATGGGTGCTGGATGCTCTCGCCCATGGACACCCTTTGGAGTTTCATCGAAAGTGTCAGTGGATACCACCAGTGGCCCGGCAGGAACAACACATCCCTCAGCTGCTGCTGGAGGTTCAGGCCATGTTTAAAAAAGTGGCGATAGAGTTGGTTCCCGAAGCGACTCCGGGGCTCCGGAGTTCACTCAAGATACTTTCTAGCAAGAAAGAAGACCGGGGGCTGGAGGCCCATTCTGGATCTACGACGACTTAAGTAGATCAAGTCCCAAAAATTCAGGATTTTCGTATTGCAGCACGTGCTGGGCCAACTGGAGGAGGGAGATTTTCTGTCATTGCTGGATCTAGAGGACGCGTACTTCCACGTCCCCATTCAAAAAAAATATAGCAATTTCCTGCGCTTCGTTGTTGTAGAGAAGCACTACCAGTTCAAGGCTCTCCCCTTCGGCCTGAAGTCGTCTCCCAAAGTCTTTACGAAGTGCCTGGCCCCGGTGGCGGGCCATCTGCGCCTACAGGGAATACATGTGTACCCGTACCTCGATGACTGGCTCTTCCGTGCCAATTCAAGGGTCATCGCCGTCGATTACACACAGAGGACCGTCCTTCTTCTGATGAATCTGGGGTTCTCAGTGAACTATGCAAAGTCCTGCTTGACTCCATCGCAGGACGCGCCATTCCTGGGGGCCAGACTCAACATGGTGGCCTGCCTGGCGACCCTCTCAGAGGAGAGGATAGCGGCCATTTTTGCCAAGGTGCAACGGCTGTAAGCACTGAAGATCGCCACGGTGAGGACCATCAAGTCACTGCTCAGCATGATCTTGTCATGAATCTACCTGATCTGGCTCTGCAGGTTGCAGATGCGACCGCTCCAGGAGCTCCTGGACGCCCATTGGTTCCAGATGTCCAAGAGCTTCAAGACAAGATTGTGCTTGATGAGGAGTTCCGTAGAACGATAAGGTGGTGGGGCACGCGCCCCCCATACTTCGAGACGGTCACGACAGACACTTCCGTGGAGGGCTGGGGAGCCCACACTGGAGATCTCCACGCCAGAGGCCTGTGGCTACCTGAGAAGAAGGTGCTACACATCAACGTCCTGGAACTATGTGCTCTGTTTTGGGTCCTCAAGTCTTTTCTTCCATCCCGAAGGGCAAAGTGGTGAGGGTCTTCACTGACAATACCACCACAATGTTTCACATCTAGAAGCGGGGGGCACCAGATCGCCAATGCTCTCAAGAGAGGCGCAGGAATTGTGGCACTGAGCCATCACCCAGGGGATGTTCCTCATTCCTTTTCACCTGGCGGGAGTAAAGAACACTGTTGCCGACTCTCTCAGCAGGGAGCTGCGCTCTTGCCACGAGTGGGAGCTTCGGCATGATCAAGTGGACAACCTCTTCCTCAGGTAGGGCAGACACCAGATCGATCTATTTGCGACGGCGACGAACACCAAGTGCCAGAGGTTTGCCAGCAGGTTTTCCCACCTAGGGATCATGGGGCACGTTCTCCTTCCCGTGGTAAGGCCTGTTCCTCTATGCGTTCCCTATGTTGCCTCTACTACTACGAGTCATCAGTCCATTCAGACGGTGTCGGTGCAGGATGATCCTCATCGCACCAGTGTGGCCGAGGCAGATCTGGTACCCGGACCTTCTCAGCATGCCAGCGCCCCCTCCAGTCATGCTGCCAGTGGTCGTGGATCTGCTCGCCAGGGAAGGGGGCGCAATCCTGCACCACGACCCAGGATTGCTGAACCTGAAGGCCTGGCTCCGGCAGTATTAGAGTTTGGTGGTTACGAGCTGCCGGCAGACTGCAGGGAGGTCCTTGCCAGGGCCAGGGTGTCATTGACTCTTTTTATGGGCACATATGGAAGTGGTTCGCGACTTGATGCCAGTCGCAGATTATTAACCTTCTGAGGGTCATGGCCCCCCAATTCCTTCCGTACTTGTTGTCGTTGGCTAAGTCGGTGCTGGCTCATGCCTCCATTAAAGTTTATCTGGCGGCTATCTCTCAGTACACCAGATCTCCAGGACGGTCTTCTCTTTGGTCACACCATCTAGTGAAAGAGTTAATTAAAGGACTGTTCCGATCATTCACGCTGGTGAAGGCTCCTGCCCCAGCGTGGGAACTCAACGTGGTACTGACTAGGCTCATGGGGGCCCCCTTCGAGCCTATGCATCAAGATCCTCTCAAGTTACTTTCTTAGAAGACAGCTTTCCTCGTGGCCATCACCTCTGCCAGGAGAGTGGGTGAGAGCCAGGCCCTGTCCTGCAAGCGGCCCTATTTGACTTTCCATGAGACGAGGGTGGTGATGTGGGCGCGACCCTCATTCATGCCCAAGGTTCTGTCAGAATTTCACCTCAACAAACCCTTGGGTGTCGCCTGTGTTTTTTCCGATGCCTTTGTCGCTGGTTGAAAGGACTTTGCACTTGCTGGATGTGACTCGAGCCTGAAGTTTTATGTTGCCCGCACAAAGAGTTTCCAATAGACTTCTCAGCTTTTTGAACTTTGATCATGTGAACCGAGGGAAGGCCTTGTCCAAGGCTTCCATCTCCAGGTGGCTCTCCGGCTGCATCTCTCATTGTCACTGGTTGGCAAACCGACCGCTGCCTGGCCGTTTGAGAGCCCACTCTACCAGAGCGATCACTGCAACGACAGTGTTTCTGTCTGGGGTGCTCCTGCTGGACATCTGCAGGGCTGCTACATGGAGGTCTACACACACCTTCACAAAATTCTACTGCGTCAACAGGGATTCTAGAGAGGAGTCCAGGGTCGGCCAAGCAGTGCTACGCAACCTGTTCACTTGAAGGTGAGTGAACTGGGAGACTCCAGCCCTTTAAGACGACATAGCAGTACCCTTGAGATGAATGGGGATGCAGAAGTTACTCAAAAATCAGTAATCGAAACGACTCAGGTAGTTGGCAAAAAGTAACTGTTGTAATATCAATTATCTGAAACAGGGAGTACAACGGACATCAACAAACGCCTCAGCGTATAACTTCTCAATGCATCTTGAAAAAAAGCATTCTTTTATGACACTAAATCATCATTGATGATGTCAACTTACGTATTTACTAACCTCATCCTACGTGGCAAACTTCTAAAACCTATTGGAGAAAGTGATTGGGTCTAAGGGAACCTCTAAGTATACGATGCATACTAGTCTAAGTAAGTGAAGAAAAGTGATAGGTTTCTTAACATCAGGTGGGGCATCTAAGCTCTACCGTCAAACAGGTCACTATGAACGTCACTAAATACACGACGTTCCATTAGTTACCTCCGTCAGTACTTTTCGAGCTACATTAGCAGCACGCAGGCTGGGCCTCCAGGTGCTGGTGAGCTAGTCTTAACCATAGCTTCCCACCAATTAGTATATCATCTATCATCACCTCAGTGGTCTGCTGACAATTAAGGCTTTGAACTTGTCCTTAGAAGTGTTCTTTTGCTCTGGAGAATTCAGGGGAGTGAAGGCACGCTCTGCCTTCATGCATAGGTGTGGTCGTCATGTTCGTCCAACTTCACCCTTCCACGTGACTGAAGACCACAAATCGAGCTCTAGTGTATAGACCTCTGACGTCTTCCTTGTTTTTGTCCATGTCTTCTGAACAGGAGTTTCGTTCTTTCACACGATTTGTATCCAATTTTGTATTTGTATTTATATTTATTTTATTTATATAGCGCACCAGGCCCAAGGGCAACCGGGCGCATCACTAAGAGGCATAATAAGATCAGGCATTTGAGTAGTGTATACATAATATACAAGTTAAACATCACCTAGTTACAGGCATGGTAAAATAAAGCATTTGAATAGAATATACATAATATACAAAAAAATATGCAATGTGCAAGAGCACGAAATAACAGTAAGTCGGTGATGCTATTGAAGTGACCCTGGGCGCCAAGAGATAGAAGTCAAGGCAAGTCTTGGGCAGACAGCCAAGCCGACGCTTTGCGCTTGAATGCCGGGAAGGAGGTTTCAGCTCTAAGTGGATTGGGTAGCGAATTCCAGAGCTTGGCTGCTAGGACTGGGAAGCTGCGTCCTCCAGATCTTTGCAGGTTGAAGCACGGGATAGAGAGGCAGTTGGTTTGGGCAATTCTGAGTGGTCTCGCAGTGGTGTGTAGTGTGAATCTACTGGCTAGGTAACTAGGCGCTTGATTGGCAAGGCTTTTGTGTGTGAGTGCGAGCGCTTTGAGGGAGACTCTTTGGGAATTGAAAGCCAGCGAAGACTTTGTCTGGAGTCAGAAATGTGGAGGTTCCTAGGAATATTGAGCGCCGCTTTGATGGCAATGTCTGCTCACCCCAGCCTGATAAGACGTTGGCTTCTTTGACTCATCCAGCTTCGCCTTTCTGGGTTTCACTCCTGTTAATTGGTTCAATTGTTTTTAATTTTGACACACTGGAAAAGAGGCCTTCCTTTCTTAGTCCAGCTCTGCTATAATACGTAGTGGAAACATCCATCCTTTATTTACTCCTATATATGTATACATTGGCACTTGCTGCAATCTATTCACTATAAAGTTAGCCTCAAAAATACTTTGTCTGCTTGCATGTCTTTGCATATGTACACGTGTAAAATGACTTAATATCTTCATCGTTTCTGTAGCATAAGCCTCTTCATCTTGATCCCAAGATGTCACTTATCTATGATGCTTTCTTGATGTATAGAATATCTTCATTCTCCTGTCCCTGCATCTCTTCTATGTACCTCAACTTGATTTGTGTGGCGGTGAGGTCACCAATCTTCTCTTCCACTCATCTGTCCTGTTTCTTCTGGGATTTCATTCAAATGGCCATCATACTGTCTTGTATGCAAGTATGGTTTTCTCAATGGGAACCTTGCTTCCAGGATGCTCCTTGTTATCTGTATGTTCAATGGCTTTGCTACTGTCTCACATTCTGGTTTTCAACATATAGGCAATATGGGTAAAGTGGTTGAGGTGAGGGTACTTGGCTCCTCTACATGAGTCTGGTGAGGAGGTCAGAGTAATTGCTCTTGTTGAGCCTTGCCGCCTCCTGTGGTTGTGTATGTATGTACTGCTATGTATTCTTTATTCATGAGCATGTGAATCCATGCCAGACCCCCATGCTGGCGAAGGAACAAGTTACTTACATGTAACTTTTGTTCATCAGCATGGGTCTGGCATGGATTCACATGCGAACCCTCCCTCCTGCCCATCTGCGGCTCTTCTTGGTCATACTGCCACTTTGCGTGCCACCATTTCTGAAGATGACTGCCAGAGGAGGGGCTTAGAGAGAGAGGGCAGTCATTGGCTGGGGGCAGTAGGAACCAGAGCTCAGTGATTGGTTTGTAGGAGAAAGACAGTTTGTAAGTGAAAGTGAAGCCGTTTTTATCTTTTACCACGGATTCCCGGCCCGACGATGGGGAATATTCATGAGCATGTGAATCCATGCTCATGCCAGACCCATGATGGAGAACAACAGTTACAGGTAAGTAACTTGTTCCTCACAGTACAGTGATATCGTAACCATATTTTTCGTAGTGTACTTAGCAACAATGCTATGTGATGCCACTTCCTGTTTTGTAAAAGGGTGAAAGGTCATGTTCCATCGCTTCTCATGATGTCACTTCAGGGTGGGGTCAAATGACTTCACTTCTTGTGATGTCATTAGAGGTCAAGGGTCGTGCGATGTCACTTTCCGCTACCCGTGACATTTTGGTGAAATGACATCCCTGCCAAAAGATGCCCTTCTACTTAGTCTTTCCTTTTATCATTGTTGACAAACACCTGTTGTTACATGGGTCTTTTCAGGCTTGGTCCTGGACGAGCCCCATGATTTGCCTTGGAGTGCTGTAATCACACTGATGTGATCAGTTCATGGCCACAATTGAAGAATTAGCGGGAGGCGCTTTCTGTGACCAGGTTCGAAGCTAATGAGCCCGTGTGTGTCCAAGGCCTGGTTGGAAGTAGAATTCGTCCCCCTTTTCGTTAATAAGCACTCTGTCGTTCCTGCAGAAACTGATTATACGTCTAGGTCTGCGCTAATAAACAAATTACATGGTCCTTACACAGCTGTCAGAATAAAGAGCAGTGATGGCTTTCTGCTGCTGCGTACCTTGACGCTCTCTGCCCTGCTGCCGTTCCATCATAACCTGGCAGGGCACGGCGGGTGAACTGCTGTTTTTCTCATTAACGTTTCCCGCGCTAATGATATTCCGCCAGTTGACCTGCAGCGATGCACTCAGCGGCCTCTATTCTGCCTTAAAAGGCCCCACTTTGCTTCCTGTCACTTGGATGTATTTCGGTGTTTAAAGGGGCAGCCTAGACTGAGTCTATTTATGTCACAAAGTGTGACATTTCGTTCTTTTTAATCTTGTCTTTACAGTTGGTTGCTTTTCATTTTGTTGCTTCTTTATACTTCCAATTAACACATATGATCGCGTATGACTGTACGCAATGACACATGCTTTGTAATCCCCACACTTTTGAAACCATGGTGGCTTCTTGGCGATCTGACGCCAGATTGCGTTGATTAGGCTTGCATGCGTTGCTGCACCGAATAGTGCTGTGTGCGTGTCAGAGAGGCACCGGCTTCAGGGAGGCGGTGCATCCCTGCCACCAGGCTACTCACCTGGGGTTTGGTTTGCATCAGGAGACGGGGGTTCAAGTCCCGTCTGAGTAACCAGACACTATGTCTTTCCTTAGTGGTTCTCTCAGTTCAGACAGAAGACACGCAGGCCGACCCCTGGATACATGAGAGCCAACCGGGAGCTCATTGCGAGTATCGTGTTAACTGTTCCAAAACAGTCGATACTTTAAATACCTCCTGTTTTTACCCAGCGCACTGCTCATGGCAATATGGAAACCCCACAAAATAAAGTAAGTATTTGAAAATATGTTTGTATTAATGGACTGATATACATTTGGCATGCTGCCAGGAAATGTTTTGTCGTGGAGCTGGTCTGTGTTGGAGAAAATGAATGTGCGTTTCGGTTGAAATGTATTCCCGCCAGAATTTTAAAAGGGTTCTTTGGAGGATTTCCCAGCTCCTCGACTTCCCAAACTACCATTTATCCTTCTGCCGGCAAAGAACCCATGTCTGGCTATCAACTTTGCAGTAAACTACCCTGGTATTATGACAGTTTGAATGCAAACCTTAATGTTGCTTTAAAAGGCTTTCCAAGTGCATACGCTCCTCAGATGACCATTTGTCACGCCCCTGGCTGCACTTCTGGAGCAAAGTCAAGTGCGTTTCCGCGGACCGGGATTCGAGCCTGTGTTGCGCCACTTTGTCTTGCTCCCTAGACAAAAGCGTTGCCCATGAGCTATTCGTCCTCCACTAGGTAACTACAGCTCAGGCAATGGGGCTGTAAAGGGGTGGTTTATATGCAGATTATTCCCAGGGAAGCCCAAAAACCCAGAAAAAGCGGGCCAGTCTCCAGAACAACTCAGGACTCCTTAAAATGATTACTGGCATGGCACAATGACTGCCCAGACAGCCCCTTAGCGTTGCGTCCTCAGCAGGAAACCTGGTTACTGAAAATGACCCTAACCTGGAAGAGCTACAGGCTCACCCTATTATCATCCTTATAATAGAACTGTCTGCTTGGACGCTCAGGCCTGACTGGACCTTCAGTACAGCTCTTGGGGCACAATGGTGATTACATTGCTGGGTTGCAGCCAGAACAAGTCCTTTCCTGATTGTCATTGCTGTGAGGCAGCTTTACTGTGCCTATAAGTGCTACACAGAACACAAACACAGTCTACTGTCCATCAAGGGCCAGACACAATGTATTTACGTTATTAACTCGGTCCATCACTTGCCTTTGGTTACCAACATTCATCTCTCTTTTGATTGCACCTCTCCCGTTCTCAGCTAATTTAGCATGGGACAGAGGGAGGGCAATGTTGCATCGCTGTACTGGTCATAAAGGGCACAGCCAGTAGCTCCACAGATAGGGGCGTGTGGGGTATTATTCCGGATGCCTCTGAGCCTGTACCATAGGGCAGATAGGGCCTCATTACAAACCCAATTGTGCAGCGGGCACGACCACGCAGGCAGCATGCAATACCCCGCATCAGGGCCTCACCCTGGAACCTGATCCCAGGGCAGATACATACATTATACCTGCTTGACCTTCCAACAATCATGTCCATCCTCACAATGATCGAGGAGGACATCAGCAGCCGCATCGACATCCAGACTGCAACCCCCCCCTGCTGAAGGTGGTCTCTGTACTGCATTTCCTTGGAAATGGAACATATCAGTACACTGTCTGTGAGCTCCACGGGCTGTCACAACCCTGTCTCTCCAGAATACTTGACCAGGTACTGGATGCTCTGCTGCGCCGTGTGTCAGAACACATCACCCTCCCCCGTACACCTGGCCAGGTAATTGCCACCAAGTTGCCCTTCCATGCCATTGCTGGCATGCCAAATTGCATCGGTGCATTAGACTGCACCCACATAAAGCTGACAGTCCTACGTGCAATGGAGTTGGTGTAACGCAATAGGAAACAATATCACTCACTGAATGTCCATATGGTATGCAACGCTGGACAAGTGATAACCCATTGTTGTGCACGTTTTCCGGGGCCGGGGTCAACACATGACTCGATGGTCCTGCGGAATTCGACATTGCCACGCTACATGGAACGCTATGCAGAACAAAGTACATGGCTATTGGTTAAGTACAAATGCCAATGCATGACCCCTGGCCAATGGCATGGACAGTCACCACACCCCACACATCATATTGCTATGTATACCAAATTGCCACAGCGTGCACGTACCCACCCTGCCAACGGAGATGCACACCCTAGACATGTTGTTGCAGTGCAAGCAAGGCCGACAAGAGGAAGAGAGACCCACACCCGCCCAATGATTCTCTGCTCCCACATTGCACATGATGTGTGCCTACCCAGCATTGTGAATTGACCACAAAATCACAGTGACCATTGACTGACAGCACCATATATGGACATCACTGCACAATGCCATGCTCACCAACCACACATGAACCCATAGCCATCTACCTGTGCACCTCGAGCCATTGCCCAATATCAAAGCACCAATGTGACCAGCAATGGCCCTGGAATGGTATTGTCCTATAAGCGTGATCATAGGATGCCCCAATTGACCAATGCACGAACCAAACATCATTGTACTGTATCTGATTCAGACATGGAAACCACGAACACTAACATGTACCCTTGCTTCAAATCCCATGTAGGCGATGCAGGATATGCACTCACATCATGGCTGATGATGGCCATTCGAAGGACAAGGAACAGGCATGAGTAGGCCTACAACAGGGCACACATTCGCACACGTGGCATGATAGAGAGAACATTTGGATTACTCAAGGCCAAGTTCCGCTGCTTGAGCCGATCTGGTGGATCATTGCTGTAAAGCCCAATAAAGATGGGTAAAATAGTGCTTGTATGTGCCATGTTGCACAATATGTGCATGCGCAGGAACGTTACTCTGCCCCCAGACACAGAGGATGATGATGATGACAACGATGGGGATGGGATGAGTGCACTCCTTGGCAGGGGTGCCCAGGACAGACAACATGCACAGGCAGCACGCATTCACAATTTTTTCTGAGAGACTCTACATGCACATCATGGCAATATCTTATGTTGTACAACATTAAATGGATATAGTGCACATTAAATCAAGGATGTCCACTCGTCACGTCATTTTCAACAATGCTTTAATCAAAACTTTACAGGGATGAAGGTGAATTGGAAGTGAAAGATGTATCCCCTGTGCCCACCCACCTCCCCAACGTACCCACCCCCAACCAGGCCCCAAGCAACTAGCCCCATTACTGACCTCCCCCACCTCCCCAATGTACCCACCCCAATACAGCCAACCCATCCCAAATGTGCAGGCGAGTCAGATGATCATCCCACTATTTACGGCCACGCTTGTGTGCGGATGTGTCTTTCCTAGAGGGTCCGGCCAGGCGGCTTCAGCGCCTCCGCGGACAACTCGCAACAGAGCCCGTGGGGGTGGTGCTCGTAGACGCAACTGGTGTTGTAACAGCTGGCACATTGCCAAAATATGCCTGCTGCACCACCAACATTGACTCTGCAATGGAGGACATTGTTATTCCCCTCCCTCACATGCCGTGACAGGGTTACATTTGTAGTGGCAAATCAGCCTATTGCCCTCAACAGCCGTCGCACGGAGGTGGCAGTACTCTCCCTCTGCATCCTTGCCTCCTCAAGCTGCAGCCTTGCCTCTTCGCACTGCAGCCATGCCTTTTCGTGCTGCTGCCCAGCCTCCTCCAATTGTTTTTCAACCAGCTGTGTGAGGCTGGCCTGGTGTTCCTCTATGCACTGGTGGCGTGCGCTCATTTCGGCCATCGAGGGTGTGGGCGAACGCATTGGGCTGTGCATTCCTGATGGGCGGAACCCCAGGTTAGGTAGGGGACTGATGTAGCACATGTCATCCTGCTCCTGTTGTGCACTGTCCGAAAGTACTACCGGTGCACTGTTGCTGCTTGATTCCTCCTCCTGCTCCATGGCAACAGGACGTGCACTGCTTTCTGTGGCCAATGTGGTAGCAGATGTTACCTCTGTGTCAATAGGCAGCACTGGGGTCTCTGCTGGGATGGGGGCATCGTTGCCCAATGTTGGTGGTGCCGGTGGCTGTGTACCAGAGGTACTGGCAGTGGCATCCTGCACCGGATGGCAATGTCAGCCACGTGCAGGAGGATGGGGCGTAGCCTGTTGCGCTGTGTCACTCTAAGTTGATGTGCCTGTGGGGGAATAGAGGGCATGCCATTAGTTGTGTGGTGTGATGTGAATGGGTCCATCACATGCAATGCACTGCACAATCTCTGTCCACTTGCATGTACACACATTTGACAGGTGATGCACTCAGGTGTGTGTGTCTCAGCTTGTACTCAGTCATGCAGAGTCTGCATGTGTAGGGGGCATGTTTCATGTGCGTGTTGGCTGTGGTGTGGGTCATTGGTGGATGCGTTGGGTCACTCCTGCCCTGGCTGGGGGGGTATGGGTCATTGGTGGATGCATTGGGTCACTCCTGCCATGCCCGGGGGGGGGCATGGGTCATTGGTGGATGCATTGGGTCACCCCTGCCCTGGCTAGGGGTATGGGTCATTGGTGGAGGCGTTGGGTCATACCTGCCCTGGCTGCGGGGGGTATGGGTCATTGGACGATGCGTTGGGTCACTCCTGCCCTGGCTATGGGGGTATGGGTAATTGGTGGATGTGTTGGGTCACTCCTGCCGTGGCTGGGGGGGGCATTCACACTCATGGGTTTCATCTCTGTGTACTCACAAGCATCGCCAGTTGGGCTGACTCCAGCCTCTCCATTGCCTACGCCCTTTATACCTTCGATGTGCAGGACACTGCTACACCTCTCTTCCCATGACTGTGACCTCAGTGGCAATGCAGGCCCTCCATCTGTGCCAGTGCTATGCTGGTGGTGTGCTGTAATCAGGTTGCGCACTCGCAGCCGTAGATCATCCCACCTTTTGTGGCAATCTTTGACCGTGCGCACAGTCACCCTGACAGCGGTGCACTTCTGTGCTGTTTTCGCCCAGACCTCCTTCTGCCGCTGCTGGGTGCTGTGCCTCTGGTCAGTGCTGAAAAGCATGGTGGCATGTTCCACAATGTGCTCAACAAGCACCGTCAGCTCTGGCTCGCTGAAGCGTGGATTCCGTTGTCTGGTGGCCGGGATGTGAGATGCCATCGTAGTGGTGGATTCTGGCTGTTCCGAGTGGTGATGAGCCCTGTGGTCTCCGAGGATGACAGTGGATTGTGGTTTAAGTAATGGCTGCCGTTCTCTTTCCGTTTTTCGCGATCATGGTGTTTCCAGATCCATTATTTCCATATCCGTGGCGGCGGAGGCAGATACGGATATTCAACTGCTGTGTTACACGTTACATCCATGTCCGTGGGTGTTTCTGTGCCGGCGGTGATACCGTTTCTGCAATGGTGTGGTGTGTGCGACTGACAAGCCGTAATTGGCCATTGGTACCACATGCTTGCGGTCGCGGAAACTGTGTGACCATCGTCACAGAAACAACGGATTCCGGATCCGGGGAACTCGTAATAAGGCCCATAGACTCTGTGCTGTTGGATCATTTCAGATATATATATATATATATATATACATATATATATATACATACACAAACACACACCCACACACAGACTAAAGAAACTCTAACAGGCAGTACTCTAAAAACTCAAAACCCAACTAAGGAGCAAAGGCTTTGCTGTGCACCCAGAAGCTTTTTTCAGGGAGTTGCAATCTGCTTCTTTGCATGGCACAGTTCCCATTCTAACAGCTCAACTGGCATAGCATGGGAAAGAGGGGTGCTGAATTGTTGTTCTGATCACAGAGGGCACACACAGCAGCTGCACAGTTATGTTATGTTAATAATTTATAAAGTGCATTTTGCAACAAGGCGTCTTGACGCTGGGAAAAAAACAATACGGACCAATCTGCTATAGCCTAAAAGGGTGGTCAGTCATAATTTGGAGAAAAAAAATTCGAAAGACAATAATGTCGAAACAATAATATTGAAAAAAAAATATCAATTTTTTTTTAAATTATATATTTATTTTGGGGTCCAGGAATAAAAAAAAATGTGTAAAACAAAAAAAAAAAATTAAAAAAGGGGGGTTGGGGGAGAACCGAATAAAAAACGTAATTACAAAAAAATGCAACTTTTTTTTCGATATTTTTTTTCCGATATTTTGACTTTCGAAATTTTTGTTTTCGAAATTATCACTATAAACCGCCTAAAAGATAAGGGTTTTTAGCACCCACCTAAACGCAAAATGGTCGGACACATGTTTTAGTGCTAACGGCAGTGCCTTCCATGAAAGTGCTGCTGCCACAGAGAATGCCCGACCCCCCCACCCTGGACCAACTAAAAGTATGAACCTCAAGAAGGCCAGCAGATCGAGATCGAAGATCCTTTTTGGGAAAATAGCAGACAAATTTGTCCTGCAGGTAGTCTGCTCCCACACCCTGCACGGCTCGATGGACTAAGCACAATGATTTAAAATCAATTTGTTTGGACACTGGTAGTCAGTGCAAAGATCGCAAAGTGGGGGTCGTGTGGGCTCCATAAGGAGCTCCTGTAGGCACCCGAGCAGCTAAATTCTGAAGAAGATGCAAACGCTGGATCAGGCCCTTAATTAGGGATGTGTTGGGGGCCCCTGGGTGCTATACTACAAGGCACTCATATACAATACTAGACAATTTTTCCATGAACGCTATTCAATGCCATTCTACGGTTACCCAGGGCGGGCTCCCTTATGCCCAGGCCTGGCACCCCAGACCTATATATCCAGAAACAGATCTGGTAAAATGATAAACCCAATCTAGATCAAGGCCTTTTTTCATGGGTGGCTTGAGCACAATTCAGGCCCATCACAAATCCAATCACTACAGGTGTTAAACGCTTTTCCAAGGAAACTGTCAATCATTCTAGCAATTGTTCATACAAAACATACAGACACCACCTTTATGGGGAGGGGGGGCATTTGGGACATAATTCAAGATTAATAAATGTATATACATTGCATACTGAAAATATACATAATACACTGAGATGTATATATCATATAAGAGGCAAACTTTAAAAACTAACATATATCCACAGAACACTGAGATACATGCATTGTATACTGAGAAATATATACTGTATATTGAGATACATTATACATTGGAATAAACTACACAATGAGATACATTCATTGAATACTGAGAGGTATATACTGTATAGTGAAATGCATACATCATGTACTGAAGGATGTATGCACATACACTGCAAACTAAGGTACAGACATTTCATACTGCAATGTCTACACAGTATTTTGAGACGCATACATTACATATTGAAATATATACACTGTATATTAAGATACATACATTGTATATTGAGAAACATACTTGATGATATGTTGAAATATATATAGACTAGACTGAGATATTCATCAAACATTGAGAATAATATACTGTATAGTGAGATGCATATACATCTCAATTTACAATATTGGGGACCCTCATACCCGGAACACCGCTTCCGCCTGACTTCAAGTTGATAGCCCAACCTTTTAAGCCTCAGACACTGATGTGCAAAATTAACAATAATTAGCAACAGGAGATTATTACGAGCTGCAACTGGGAACCCTCATTACATTAGAGAGGAAACTGGCCAGAGAACGATCGGAACGAGGGAACAAATAATAGCAGACAGAAGGCATGAGAGCAAGTGAAAAAAAACAATTCAGCAGTAACATTACATAATCTGAGAAACCAGGATCCCTTTTAAACAGCTCAGTGCCAGCTATGAATGTTAAATACTGGGATTACGACTTGACAGTAGAGAGTGAAGAGGAGGAGTACCAGGAAGAACCATAGACAGGGGAAGACCAGAGGGAGCAATTTGGGGATGGGGGAACTATGACCCAGAGAAGGAGAGAATGACAAGAGCCTGCTGAAGGCTATATTCCAGACTCAAACCAATGAGAGAGAGGCATCAGCCTGCTGGGGACTATTGCCGAGACATGGGGAGGTGATCAACTGCCAATAGAGACAATAAACATTAGCTCTCCACATTTTGAGTAGCCAGGGTGAAAGAGAGGATTTTGTTTTTGACAGGTGAGAGCATATTCAAGCCTATGCACAGTGTGAGACAGGCATGGTGTCAAGAGAGATACAGACTCAAAAGGGTTAGTTAGAAACCCTTTATTTACTAAGGTTCCTGGGTTGGTGTAATGCCTAAGTAGCCCTAACTCTAAAGGGACAGTTCTCTTAACTGATGTTTCTAATGGCCGTCATTGTCTAGTAGTCCAAGATAAAAGTCAGTCTGTGTCTGAACCTATGCTTGCCCTCACTCTATGCAAAAATATGATAGGCAGTCTTTCAAAAATAAGAAAATAGTGGTTCAACAAAAATAGGAACCAGGGTAGGATCCAGGTTGTCTTCTTTTCTTGGTCAATGTCGAACAGTAGAGCTGTTCGCCGAACCTCCTTCTTAGGCCTCTTGTGGTTAACAACGTTTTTAAATTCTCTGGGGTTCCCTTCCCCACGTTTCAGTTTAGTCAAGTTACAGAATACCATAAAAAGAAAATGTATCAAAGTTCCTTCTGTAAGTTTCTTGGGGTTCCCTGTCCAAAGTTTCAAACATCTTCACACGACAAAAATGTCAATTCTTCAGGTCACTTGAGGTTCCCTTCCTGAAGCTCAGGCCTCTTTCAACTCTCAAACACAAAGTCCCTCTTTATCAGGCTTTCATACATGGTTTCTCCTTGGGGTAGGACCAGAGGCTTTCGAGTATGTCAGGCTTTTGGCTTTTCCTAGGAGCAACCACTCTGACCTTGTCGGCCCTCTCCTGGCTTTTGTTTCTCTCAATTTATCTTTGCGGCTCTTAAGTCATCCTGCTTTGCTTGTGCGCCTGCACCTTTTATTTCATTTGCTCCTCTCGGGCCACTTGCCCTGCTTTTCTTTCAACTTGCCTTCAACCTTTGTTTCGGGCCACTTGCCTGCTTTCAGTCCTGCTTGCTTTCTTCCTTTAACTTTCTTGCTCCCCATTTCTGCTTTTTGCTACATCCTTTTATCCTGGCACTTTCACAATACTGTTATCCCACTTCAGCCACACGCACAGCACCGGGTCTCTGCTTTAAAAAAAAAATGATTGTGCATTTGCTAGGCACTTCTACAAGTAAATTGTGTTTCAAAGCACCCACAGGGCAACGGGGAGGGAACATGGGATTGAAAAACAATACACTGGAGGATAAAGAGAGACCTACTAGGCCCTGTGAACATTCAGAGCATGCAAGTGCAGGGAGAAGAGAGGGGAACAGGGAGTGGGGGAGGAGTGCTGGAGTGTCTGTGCTCATGGGTGAACAGAATATGTAAGTCCCCAGTGTAGGAAGTGCTAGGGAGGGACCAGCTGCAATAAATAGGTAAGTGCATGCCTACAGTGACATAGGTCAGTGGGTGGCAAGGCAAGTGCTGTGTGCGGGCGTAGGCTGAAGGCAATTGGGTGTGGAAGGCCAGGACCGCCAAGGACACATAAGGGCTCGGGTCACCAATTTCAGCAACTGTGGGGTTAGCAAAGGAGGGGAAAGGGAAGGAGGAGGTGAAAAGGAACGTCTTGAGGAGCTTCCGGAATTTGAGGTGTTGCGGCTCAAGACAAAGAGGAAGAGGGAGGCTGTTCAGTAAGAGGGAGCCAGCTGAGGAAAAGAACTGCCACCGTCCCTCTGTTTAGCGAAACGCTTGATGCATAGAGAGCTGGTAACAGAGGAACTCAGAAGTCTAGAGAGAGAGTATTTAGTAAGAGCAAGTTTCAGATAGCGTGGTGCCCGGCCCCAGACAGCTTTATGGATGATGCAGAGGGGTTTGAATTTGATCTTTGCAGCAACTGGGAGCCAGTGAAGAGTTTTTAGGGCAGGAGAGATGCGGCCCCTGGGCTGGAGGACAAGGATAAGTCTCGCTACTTTATTCTGGATTAGCTGGAGGGGTTGTAGGGAGCAAGAGGGCAGATTCAAGAGAAGGCTATTGCAGTAGGCTAGCCTAGAGAGAACCAGGGATCAGGTATCATTGTGCTTCTGGGGGAAAGTGAGAATTCCATTGAGAAGGAAAAGTTGAAAGTGGAAGTTCTTGGCAATGTCCTGAATGTGAGGGAGGAAGGAGAGAGAGGAGGCGAAGATGACTCCGAGGTTTCTGGCTTGTGAAGAAGGAGAAGGGGGTGAGCCCATAGAAGGTGCCAGAGTGAGGGGAATAAAGAGGGAGCAGGGCTCCCAACAGGAAGGAAGTCAGTCTTGCAGGCATTGAGGCAGAGATCGTTGAATGTGCACCAGGACTGGATGGCAGATAGACAGTCCGGGATGATGGAAGAAGTAAGAGGGTCATTAGGAGGTTTGGAGAAGAGTTGTGTGTCATCTGCGTAGCACTGGAAGTTGGGGGAGAAGGTAAAGATGAGGAGTGCCAATGGAGCAAGGTAAGTGTGAAAGAGCCATGGTGGAAAGGTTGTATCCCTGGGGGACACCACAGATGGAGAAAGAGGTAGGGTAGGAGAAGGTGCCCAGAATATCCTGGGACAGAAGATCACTTAGGAAGGAGGTCTGCCAGTCCAGTGCCTGCTCTGAGATTCCCAGGGTATGATGTAACCGTTTTATGAGGATTGAGTGGTTGACCTTGTCAAAGGCAGAGGAGAGATCAAGTAGAATGAGGACAGCTGGAGAGTTAGAATCCAGAGATGCAAGCAGTTCTTCACAGGCGTTCAGAAGAGCAGTCTTCATGCTTCTGGATGCTTGGAATCCAGATTGATGATCGTGGAGACGGCCAACAAGTTCAGTGTGTGAACTAAGTTTGGGGAAGGCCAGCTTCTCCAGGAGTTTCCTGAGGAAGGGGGTGATAGAAATAGGGAGGTAGTTGGCTAGACAAGTGGGGTCTGCTGTATGTTTGATCAGGAGGAGCGCACAAGGGAGTGCTTGAGGGAGGAGGGAAACAATCCAGTGGCAAAAGAGTGGTTGCAGAAATAAGCAAGTGCAGGGGCAATAGAGCCAATTCTGTCCTTGATGGTCCTGGAGGAGCAAGGGTGAGCCTGTTTGGAGGAAACCTTCATGTAGCAGACAACTCTGGTGACCTCATCAGTTGTGACGGGGAGTGAGAGGAAGGAGGATGTGAGGCCATAGGAGGCAAGGAAGTGGAAGAGGGGTGAGGGAAGCAAGGGTGTTCAGTATGTCTTGAATTTAAGCAGTAGAGTGCGTGGCCAAAGCATTGCAGGGGGCTTGGGAGGGAAGGGGTGAGGAGGGAACTGCAGAAGGATTGGCTAGTTCCCTGAAGATTTTAAAGAGTTCAGCCGTGTTGTTGGATGCGCCTGGATGTGGGACCTTTTCTTGGCATGGATGGAAAGTCTGTATTGTATTTAGAGTAGGCGACGGGCCAGTTTGTCAGAGGGTGAGCAGAGGTCTGCCACATCCGTTCTGCAGGTCTGCACTTGTGTTTCAGTGCTGCAAATTCCGAGCTGTACCAGGTGTTATGCTTAGAGGCAGGTTTTAGGCAGATCTTCTTGACTAGGGCAAGAATGTCAAGAGTGTTGGTAATGGACAGATGGAGGTTGCTGAGAGCAGAGTCAGTGGTAGAGTCTGGGGTGGGGAGAGAGGTGGATGTGAAGGCAGCAGCTGACACTAGTTTCATCGGACGGATGTTCCTGAACGAGGTTGGCAGGGCTTAAGGAGGTGCGGTAAAAGGGCCGAAAAGCCTCACGTGGGAGGAAAGGAGAGAGTGGTCTGACCAGGAGAGAGGGGTGATCAGTGGGGAGGAGAGTGAAAGATCATAGTGAATGAGGGCATCCAGAGTGTGTCCAGCCAAGTGGGTTGGACCAGAAGGGAGAATGGTGAGTGATAGCAGCGTGCAGAGGTCATGGAAGAGAGACGATGCCATAATAGAGGAGTCCAGATTGATGTTGAAATTGCCTAAGAGAAGGAGTTTAGAGGTGGGTGAGAGAAGAGAGAAGCAGAAATCGGCCCATTCAGAGAGGAACAGGGTGGTAGAGCCGGGGGGCATGTACATAGTTGCAATAGTCAGAGAGAAGGAGGGAGTGATGACCAAATTGCAAACCAGGCTCTGAAAGGAAGAGTAAGGCTGGGTGGATTTGGGGGAGGAAGGGAAGCACTCAGGATAAATCAAGACAACCTCATTGCCAGCAGGGTTAGTGCGGTGCCTGGAAATGATCTTGTAGCCACCGGAGAGAAGGGAGTCAAAAGCAGTGACTGAGCTGGCATTGAGCCACATCCCAGTAAGAGCGAGGAAGTCGAGGTCAAAGTCTCCAAGAAGGAGGCAGATGTCGGCAGAGTGTTTATTTGCTGAGCAAGCATTAAGTGTGGCTAGATGAAGGAGGTCTCCACCTTTGAAGGTTTTCCAAAGAGGGGTACAGGTGCGTGGTACACTAGTCAGAGGAGGAGGGACAGAAAGAGTGAGCAGGGGAGAAGTAGAAGTGGAAGGAAGTTAATGAGGGCCAGCAGGCACCGTTCAAAGAAGAGGAGGTTGGGTTGCGGACCCTGAACCAAGATAGTGCCTGTGTGCTAGACATTAAGGATACACCGGGAAGATGAGAAGCCCGCCAAGAGGACTTTCCACTTGGTGCCACCATTAATTGGAGAGTATGTGAAAGGAGAGAGAGTACATATGAGATGAGTAGTCCATAGATCAGGGAGGGCACATAGAAGAGGATATATGTGAAGACCTGTCTGGAAGTTGCACTGATCGAGGTGTCTGCGATGGTTAGGCCTGGGTTGGTGGTTAGGATGTCTTTTTTGTGCGTTTTTCTTCCAGACTTCGTAAGAGAGGGAGGGCAGGTGATAGTGTAACAATTCGAGAAGATAGGAGAGATGGGGAGTGCCATCAGGGTGGCAGAGGATAGAGGAGTGGCTGTACTGCACAGTCCTGCACAGTCCTAGCCTGCTTCTTAGCCCATGTAGCGTGGCACTGGCGGGTTCTTCCTCATGGATGGGGCTGAGGTCGGAGTCTCACCACCTGCCCCTCAGGCACCTCTGGGACCAGCACACCGGGTCAGCTAACCAGCACGTCACCCTCCTTCGGATCCTTCTTCTTGCAGCTCCCAGCTTCTCGGGTCCTCAGTGATTCCCCAGCTCGCTCATTGACCGGATCATGGCCGCACCTTATATAGGGAACCAGCTTGTTAAGTGGAGTCAGGTGGAAACAGTCAGTATTGAGTGCCTGACTCTGCCTGACTATCAATGGGACAGTGCAAGTGTTTTTACAATCCGTTGCCCTTGCTTTCCCCATGTTATTCATAGGGGTGATCGTCATTGATCTCAGTGGCCTCTTCATCTCAGTACTTCTCAAGATTGGGGAGGGGGAAATGGGGTGTGATTCTTTTTAAAAAAAACCATTTATTTAACTTTGCACAGAGTTACAACATGACATACCATACAGTTGACTTACATATTACATTGGTTCACATTAACGTGTATATTTAGGCAATCGCAATACAAGCAATATTGCATTTCATCTTGGCTGGTTCCTGCATCACTTTTATTCAGCAGGTATTGCCTAAATCCACCCCATATGTCCTTTGGGTATTTTGTTAAGGGTAGCAAGCTAGAATAGACTTCCTGATTATCATTTGCCCAGGACATATCATTCGCCAAGTCTTGCACAGAGAAGGATGTCTTTCTTTTCCATCTCATCAGTAGGGCGTGCTTAGCCAACAGTAAACCCAGATTGAGGAGCCTGCGCTGGATAAGGTTAATTTTAAATACAAAGCCCAGCAGACATAACCCTGGGTGCCATGTTACCGGTTGGCCAACCATTTCTTCTAGCGCTTCACACACATTCGCCTAGTACTCAGTGAGCGCCCCGCAGGACATAACATATGAAGTATATCTGCATCTTCGCTCCCACATCTGGGGCACCTTCCATCAGATATAACATACATTTCCGTAAGGCGTGCCGGGGTAAGATGAGCTCTATTCAAGATCATGAAATGGATTAACCTGTATCTGGAGTTACCGGAGATTTGCTTTGTTAACCTGCACAACTGCATCCAGCACGCCTCAGAGAGATCGATCCATAGGCCTCTTTCCCATTCTCCTTTTATATCTGGTGTCTGTACTTCTCTAACTGATAGTGTCAGTTTATATAATGCTGAGGCTGTCTTCTTTGCCTTGCTGGGAGTGAGTACATATCTCAGGCTCGGGTGTGAGATTGTTTCGCAGGGAAAATCATCCCACAGTATGGCCAGTGCAGAGCGCAGTCTAAGATATTGTAATTTCTGCAATGGGGTGTCCCCGATGTCTGCCTTAATGTCATCCTAGGTCACAAATTGGCCATCGCGGAACAGATCCCTAAAATAAAATATGCCCTTGTCTCGCCAGTGTTAGGCCAGGCCCTCGTCTTGTGCCGGTGGCAAGTGTGGTGCACCCCAAATGAGCATGTCTGGGTTATACATTACGGTGCTTCTAGGGTGGCAGACTATTCTAGCCCATGCTCGTTGTGTGACTAGGACAGAGTCCATTTGGTTGTCGCTCCTTGCCTTCCCTTCGACCAGTCCGAGTAAGAGGTAGGCCGGGTCTTTCACCTGTTTTTCCAGTGCCACGTTTGATGGACTGGGCGTGCCGTCCTTCCAGTATATTGCGTAAAAAGCCTGTACAGCCAGGAAATATAGTTTGAAATCAGGAGCCACCAGCCCTCCCCGCTCATATGCCATTGTGAGTCATTTCCAGCTGGCTCGCACCTGACCCTTCCACACAAACGTCGAGCATGCCCCTTGTATTCTCGAGAGGAAGGACCTTCCCGGCCACAGTGCCACCGTTCTGAAGAGGTAAAACAGTTTTGGGAGTATGATCATTTACATTAGCGCTAGTCTGCCCATGAGTGAAATAGAGAATTGGTTCCAGTGGTCGATCTTGGCAGAGTGCATCTACCAGGTCATCATAATTGAGTGAATGCACCATTTGAGCCTTGCACGCTATCTCGACACCCAGATATTTCACCTGTTGAGGTGCCCACTTTAGACCATATAGGTCGATAGGTTTGCTGGTCTTGTCTGTCAGTGGGAATATCTCTGACTTATTAGTATTCAGTCTGAGACCTGAATATTCCTCGAATCTTGGACTGCCGCTAGTACTCGGATTCCCTTACATACAGCATAATGTCATCTGCATAAAGAGTCATCAACTCAACTCTCCTTGCTATAGTTATCCAAGCATGTTGCGCTCTCAAAAGGTCTGCCAATTGTTCAATGAACAGTGCAAACAGTAAAGGGGAGAGCGGACAACCCTGTCTGGTGCCCCCTGCTAATACTAAGATCGAAGAAAGCGCCCCATTCTCACATACTCGCGCATACAGTTGCATGTAAAGAATGCGCACCCATTGAATGAAGTTCGGCCGAAACCGTATTTATGAAATACTCTAAATATAAAGGGCCAATATACTGTGTCGAATGCTTTCTGCATGTCTAGGGCGATTGCAGCCCCTGTGGTGTCTTGTAGGATCTTTGTTGTATATTGAAGTACCTCTGTATGTTGGATGCCGTTGATCTGTCCAGGACGAATCCCGCTTGGTCTTCATGCACCATATTTGGCATCAGTGGGTTTAATCGGGAAGCCAGTATTTTTGAGAATATTTTCGCATTGGTATTGATAGCAGCGGTATGACCCGCAGTCCTCAGGTGGCTTCTTCAGCTTCAACAGTAGAGTTATGACCGCCTCCCATGTTGTATCCGGGACGGTGCCGGTTTCCCTCGCTACAGCCCATATTAATAAGAGACGGGAGCCATCACTTCCAGTTATTCCTTGTAAAACTCAACGGCCAGCCCATCTGACCTGGTGCCTTACCTCCCGGAAGGCTCTTTATAGCTTCTTTAATCTCGGTTAGTGTTATCAGAACCTCTGGGGCATTGCAAGTTTCTCCTGATAGCAGCACAGTGGGTATACATGCCAAGTACTCGCCGATTTCTCGATCTGTGGCTACGCTCTAGGGGGGGCGGGAGGGAGTATAACTTGGTGTAAAAATCATAAAACACACAGCTGATTTCTTCCGGTTTAATAACCACCACACCATCTTGCCCGGTCATGCATGGGATGTTCGTGTTGCCCCTCTCGTTACGTACCATATGTGCCAAGAGCCTACTTGGTCTATCCTGTTCCCCGTATCTGTGTGCGGCTGCAGTTCTGTCAAAATAATGCAGCTCTCTATCCGCCGCTGTTCGATATTCATTGAGTTGTGTTTTAATATCTAGCCCAGTCTGTGGCATCGGGTTGCTTGCGTACTTTGTAGTTCGGCTAGTGTTTCTTCCCTCCTCTTGAGTTCCCTTCTTATATCTCAGAGTACTCTTTCTGTGGACATAGCGATTCCCCGTATGTAGACCTTGAACGTCTGCCATAGGACAGCCTGGTGGGCCACTGACCCTTCATTGTTCTCGAAGAAATCAGTGACATGTTGTGACAGGCTAGTCCTAAACACAGGGTCTTGTAAGGCTGCCGCTTTGAACCGCCATGGTGCCCTCTGTCGGGAACCCCGTGGGATGTCTAATAGAAGAGTTACAGGTGAGTGATCTGATAATGTTCTAGGCAGTATCTTGACCTCTGTCACCCAGCCCAACACCCTCTGATAGACTAACCATAAGTCTATCCTGGAGTGCATGTCATGCACTGATGAGTAAAAGGTATAGTCTCTTTGAGTCCTGTGTAATGTGTGCCAGGCGTCCCTCAAATCCAGATCTGTACTATGTGTTTGTATTGTGCGTGTTGCATTCGTCAGTGAACTGGGAGAGGTTGACGTTCTGTCTAAGTTCACATCAAGTATAGTATTGAAGTTGCTGCCGCAAATTACTTGGGCAGTCGGGTATTTGGCACACTTCCGAAAGACCTCCATATAGTGCTCTGGGTCATCTATATTGGGGCCATACACATTATCAATAGTGTTTCAACACTGCCCAGTTTCCCGTGCACTACCACATATCTACGGCAGTGGCCAGTTTCTGTTGTGTAATGGATAAACGGGAGCGATATGCAAACCAGAATCATGGCTTCCCTGGGCCCGTGTTGAGTAGGAGGTGTAAAAATAATGCTCTCCCCAATCCGGGAGCAAACTTGCATGCTTGGTGGTCCAGTAAGTGTGTTTTTTGCAGAAATAATATCTGGGTGCCTTTCCTGTTTATATACAGCATTATCTTCCTCATCTTCACAGGTGTAACCAGGCCCCTAACATTCCAACTAAGCAACTTTATCCCAGGCACCCCCTTATAAACCATCATCTCTCACACGTTCTTGTGTCACTTTCACAATTCCATGCAGTCTTCTAGCATGACAGTGGCATGTTGCAATCAACCTGTGCATTTTTCTAACTTTTTCATCCCAAATTTCCCCGTCCGCCCCCACCCTCATAGTACCCCAAACTTCGACTATGCCTTGCCCACTGTCCCCACCTCCTCCCCCACCCTTTCCCTTTCCATCTAAACTGTGCCTAGGTCTTTTGACATGCTTGTCAAAGTGTTCTGTAGCACCTCTATTGTGTCTTCTGCTGTGGCAATTTGCATTTCCGCTTCTGTTATGCGCTGCATAGCCTTTTCCAGGTGGGCTCTCATTGTTGTGACGTTGATATTGATGCCATCTAGCTTATCATTTATAGATCCAAAACCTTGCTGCATTGAGGTGAAGACACTGTGTAGATCCATGGAGGCTGGCGGTGACATCAATACTGGTGATTCTGGACTGGTAGTTCCATCACTGTTCATGATATTCAATTTGGTGGCAGGTTTAGTGTGTTTGTCCATCGCACCGCTTTTCTCAGTGACGCCCCTTTATGCATTATACAGTAGCACTGGGTCCTTGTTCGTTTACAACTTCTACTGCTCTGTAATACGGGTCACTCTGGGATGTGTTCCGCAGGGTCAGGTACTAGGAGTAGACTCATCAGTTGTGGTCAGGGGGTCAGCCTGACGCGCTCCACCCAGTTGTTACTTGCATCTTGCGCCTTCTCTGCTTTATTAGCTCCTCAGAAATTCCTGGCTCTTCCCTTCGTGTAGGTCACCTGTTCGCCAACCCTCAGATAACTCCCTGACCATCTCCTCCCCCACCCTATCAGATTATGTATGATCACTGTTCTGAGCCCACACCAGTGATCTGTTCTTAAACTGTAGCTAGTGCATTCCTGCGCAGTAGCTATTGTGACCCAGAACCCCTGTTAGTTCATCTGAGCCAATTTCTTTTATTGTACACTGTTTATTGGTATTATGGTGATGAAGTGGGTGCCAGGGGCACTTTGCTGCGGGTGGGCGTTGTGCAATATTGTCCACCTGGGGAGGTGGGACTTCGCCTACACACGCGGGTAGGGATTTGAAGGATCTTGTGTTCTGAAGAGGGCACTTTGGGGGCCTGCAGTGTGATGCTTGCCCGTTAGTGTGCTCCGCTATGAATCAGAGCATACAGGGTTTAAATATCAATGGTACAACTGTTTATCAAGGCGCACAGTTGAGCCTGTGAATGGCCTGTGAATGGCCAGATCCATTTGTCTTTTATGTTGGCTCGCGCTCCCGGCACAGTCTTGCTTCTTCTTCCCCCCTCTTACCATGTTTGTGATGTGCCTTTCATGTCAGGTGAAGAGCAATGAGGGGGGAAGTCAGCCTGGGGTGTAAACGCTGCCCAGTTGCAGCGCTACATTTTGGGGTGTAACCGCTGGTTACTGAGTCTCTACCACTCTCTCACCGCCCCCACGGTGAGCGCACTGCAGGGGAGGGTCCTCTGGCGCCTGTCAAAGGCCGTAGGCCACCTCAGATCAGTACATCTGTTTCCCCCTCATGGCCCTGTCTCCTAGATCCGGATTCAGCCGCAATATAGATAGTTCAGGTGGCGTGTGGGTGAGCGCAGGGTTGAGTCCGTTTCCTGCCGCTTATGGGCTAGGGGCCATGCAATAGATGTTCAGGCGTATATTAGCCGATGCAACAGTGACTACCTGTGGAGGGCCTAGTGTGACCCCCATGTCGGGCAGTGCTGTCTGGTACAGTTGGCACTTCTGCTGCCTTTCTCCGATGGCTCTCACCATAGGGTGCTTCCTGGTTTGTGCAGCCGCTGTGCAAGCGCTCTGCTGTTTTCAGTCCCACAGTGAAGATTCTCAGGATTCGGATCCAATCGTGTCCCTGAGCCCCCTGGGGTGGGAGGAGACCGCTATCATGGGCTTCTGATGCCGGGGTAGAAAGTCCGCCTGCATTCTTCAACCGGATCGTCCTACTTTGTGATGGCAGGGTTTGGTGGTCATCCACCTACGAGAGGCGTAGGGCCTGTGTCATATAATCATAGCAATTCCCAAAAGTATCCAAGCATTGGCTCGTCTGATTTGATTTCGTTTTACACGTGTTGTTCTGCAGTGTGGCGTCAGGTAATTCCATCAGATCCCAAGTTGTCTGCTGCTGCGGCTTTATTTTTCGCCAGATCAGCGGCCAGGGAACCGCCTCCTCCATGTCCCGGAGTGGGCCAAGTGTGGCGATCACAGGGGCCGGTCTCGCTGATGGTTGACGGTGTGGCCCTGGGACCACGTGCAGCTCCATCGTCTTATCCCCGATCCGGTGTTAGCCTCTGCAGCTTCACTTATGGTTCCCACCTGGAGCTGAAGAGCCCGCCTGCTCAGGCAGCACTTCCAGCGGTCGGCACGCATCACCACACTCGCGCCCAGTCCTGGCCTGCCGGACTTCGTTGTGTATCTTCAAGACTGTCAGGGATATCATTGCGGTTTTTAACCAGTATGTGTTAGCCGTCTTCACGCCTCTACCAGTTCAAGTTTGTAGAAAACAGACTTATTTTGATAAGGATCATGTCAGGATTCCTGGCACACCAATGGAGCTCACACACAAACGTCCATGCAGCTCAGTGCGCAACATCACCCCTGAGGTGTGATTCTAAGCACCCCACAAAGGCTGAGGGAGAGTAGGTTATGGTGTGTTTTGGACTGTGAAAATACCTTGTCTTGCCTGAGTGCATTCTCCTTCCAATCCCCTGTGACCCTCTACTCCGGTGATCCTCCCTTGGATGTTGACCCCCAGGGTCGGCATCCAAAAAGCAATGGCCCTTCCCTGGCAACCTGAATGGAAGTTCCCGAGGGAGTGGTTGGGAGAACATTGTCAGGTTTATCACAACAGGTAAATGCCTTGGAGGGGGATTTGACTGACTCCATGGTAGGTGACACCCGGCAAAAGCATGTGAGTTGAGAGGTATGCTAGAAGAGTCCTTGGCCCGGGATTAACACAGCCTAACAAAAGCCCTAAGCAAGGAGGACGAAATACTTGCTGATAGATGGCTCTCTGCGACCACTATTGTCATTAATGCAGGAGGGCCAACTAGGGATAGAAGATAATATCTGAACATGACACAGAGCCAAGAAAAGTGGAGAAGTACTTGCTGCTGAAGACGTGAGCTGGGTGCTAAATCTCGGAGATGACTGTGAATCTAAGAAGCCAGTTAACTACTAATTACGGCATCTTTCGGAAGATCAGGATAACCATAGTGTAATCCGTGAATCAATCAAGTCACCTACCCCTCACACCTTTAAGAGAAGTGACTCCCGCCTCCCTGATGGCTTCAAAATCATCTCCAAGCCTAGCTCTCACTGCACTGGCAGGGGGGTTGCCGTAATCTTCCCTGTGTGGGTTTCTGCTTCCATCTTACACACCGAGCACTACCCTTCCTTTGAAAGCCTGGTTTGCAAGATGGTCATCTCTCCCATCTCCACAATAAACATTGCTACCATTTACCTGCCTCCACGCACCACCACCCTGTTTCTTTCTGAATGGGCTGATTTCTGCTCCTACTTACTTTCTTCCACCTCAAACCTCCTCCTTCTGGGTGATTCCAACATCCACTGGACTCCCCTGGCTCTGCATCCACTATCTTCACTGACCTCTGCACCTCTCTTTCCCTCTCCATTATCCCTTCCGGGCAAACCCACTCAGCTGGACACACTCTGGTCGCCCCCTCTCCTGGCTTGACCATTCTCTCCTCTCCTCCCACCTGGGTCGCTTTGGCCCTCTGACCGCCCCCCCCGAAAAGCCCTGCCAACCTCGTTCACTAACATCCACCCGATTAAATGAGCGTCAAATGCCTTCGCTTCCACCTTCATTCCCCCTCACCCCCTACCTCTGCCCTCAGCAACATCCACCTTTCCATCACCAATACTCTTGATCTTCTTGCCCCAGTCATGAGGAACTGCCTGCAACCTGCCTGTAAGCGTAACAGCTGGTACAATGCCGAACTTGTGGTGGAACGGAAGTGGCAAACCTCAGGCTCACCCTCTGACAAACTGGCCTGCCGCCTGCTCCAAAGGCAATACAGACTCTCCATCTGTGCCAAAAAAAATCCCACATAGAGGCATGGGTTTCCGGTGCATCCAACAACACGGCTGAATTTTTCAAGTTCTGCAGGGGACTAGCCAACCCTTCCACAGTCTCCTCCTCCCTTTCTACTTCCCAGGCCCTCTGCAATGAACTGGCCACATACTTCCCAACCAAAAATCAGGACATCTGAACACCCTTAATAGGCATCCTCCCAATCCATCCCTCACCCCCTTGCCTTCCTTAGCCTCTCACCCTCTTCCTTCCTCCTCCCCTGCCATATCTGAAGATGTTACCAGAGTTGTCCGCTCCATGAAGGTCTGTTATAAATAGGTTTTCTCTTGCTCATCCAGAACCATCAAGTATAACATTGGCTCCCTTGCACCTGCACTCGCTGATTTCTGAAATCACTCTTGACACTGGATCTTTCCCCTCCTCCCTTAAGCACTCCCTTGTGTGCCCACTCTGGAAAAATCATTCAGCAGACCCTACCTGCCCTGCCAAATACCACCCTATTTCCATCACCCCCTTCCTGGGGAAGCTGATGGAGAAGTTGGCATTTCCCCAACTCAACTCTCACACCGAATTTGTTGATCGTCTCCATCATCATCAGTCTGGATTCCGAGCATCCATGGACACGGAAACTGCTCTTCTGAACACCCGTGAAGAACTGCTTCCATCTCTGGACTCCAACTCATCAAGTCAACCATTCCATCCTCATACAAAGGCTCCATGATATCCTTGGTATCTCAGAACGGGCACTGGACTGGCTGACATCCTTCCTTACTGACTGCTCTTCCCAAGTCACCTTGGGCGCCTTCTCCTCCCCCACTTCCTTCTTCACATGTGGTGTCCCCAAGGGTTCTATCATCTCTGCTTGGCTCTTTAACATCTACCTTGCTCTGTTTGCAGGCCTCATCTCCTCCTTCTCCTCCAGTTTCCAGTGTTACGCAGATGACACATAGCTCTTTTTCAAACTTCCTGCTGTCCCTCTTCAACCCTCCATCATCCCCTTCCTATCAGGATCCCTGCTCCCTCCTTCTTCCCTTCACTATGGCCTTCCTCCTTGGGGTCTCCACCTGCTCCTTCTGCTGAAGGCAGAAACCTTGGAGTCATTTTTGACTCCTTTCTCTCCTTCCTCCCTCACACTCAGGACATTGCCAAGAAGTCCCACTTTCAGCTCTTTCTTCTCAAAGGAATTCTCCCTTTTCTCACTTTCCCCCAGATGCTCAATGTCACCCGAGCCGTGGTTCTCTCTAGGCTTGACTATTTCAATAGCCTCCTCCTGAATCTACCTTCTTCCACTCTGCAACTCCTCCAGCTAATCCAGAATAGGGCAGCAGGACTCATCCTCGGCCGTAAGCCCAGGGACCACATCTCTCCTGCCCTAAAAAGTCTTCATTGGCTCCCGGTTGCAGCACAGATTCAATAAAAATCTCTCTGCATCATCCACAAAACTGTCTAGGCTGGGGTCCACACCATCTTTAACATTATCTTACTAAATACTCTCCCTCGAGACCACTTCATTTCTCTGGCACCAATACTTTGTGTGTAAAGACTTTTGATAAACAGAGGGTAGGTGGTCGATTGCTTTCCTCATCTGGATCCCTCCTATGGAACACCCTCCCCCTGCCCGTGAACCTTGAGCAGGACTTTCTTTAATTCAGGTAGCTCCTCAAGACCTTCCTTTTCACCTCCTCCTTCCAGTCTTCTCTTCTATGCTAATCCCATAGTTGCTGTGATTGGTGTTCGGGGCCTTTATGCATCCTCTGGGACCTTGGCCTCTCATACCTAATCTGCCCAGCTCCGGTCTTCCCACAGGTCTTGCTTTGGCACACCCTCCACCCTGGCAGATCGCACTTACTCCTAACATGGCCCTTAGCCATGTAGCACTCAACAACCGAAGCACTTCATCTGTGGCTCACCGATGAGCCCGGACTCCCCAGAAGGTACTCCCTCTGCCCCTTTGCTTGCTGCACTTGCACGTTCAAAATACTCACAAGGCATAATAGATTCGTCCTTCCTCCTTTTCCCTCACTGCTCTTATTATTGTGTCATGTAATGTATTTCACTCCATTGTTCCCCTCCCCCTCGCCCTGTGGGCACTTTGAAACACCTAACAAGCAAACAATAAATACAATTAAAATAAATAAGTATCCTGTGAGGTTTACATTGGAGTTAAATTCACCTATCTCATTTTACTAAATGTGTCAAACCTGCCAGAGAAAAATCCTGATTTAAGTAAAAAAAGGAAACGTTTTTGAGCAGAAAAGAGCAGTGGTTCCTCCATACAATAAGTGTGATGTCTGAAGTTCAGTCCATCTTCAGTGTCTCCAGGATACTGTTGCATAAAAGTGAACATTTTGTGACATAAAGACGATTTTATTTATCGCAGCAAATATTTTATTGACTTAAGGGTGCTAGCGAGCCAGGGTGTAAGAGAGACAGGTTGGTAGAATAAAGCAGTGTGTGTGAGGCTGTGAAAGTGCTATGTTGTCATTATTTGCACCTTTTGTGTGTGGTCTCTGCTATCAATTTAATAGAAAGAGTGCCAGATTTCACTGGCTTGAAAGAACAGTGTTCTGCTCAATTCTTTTGGTTTAATGCATGCGCTTATTTTATATTAACTTTATTGATCAGTATCAGTTGTAATGGTGCAGTATTCCCTTTCTATATCCTTCTATTCTCCAAGCACCCACACCCTGTAAGGATCTCATGGTGGAAACAGTAAAGACAGACACAAGTGATCACAGTTCAAGGGTGTTTATTAAACTGTATAGGTAGGTTGGAAAAACGCCTTATCTAAACCTAAATCTAAGATGGGAGCAATCTTCAATCATCAAATGATAATAAGGCAGTCCAAGTGGATTCTTGCCAAAATAAAAAGGGCCTATACTAAAACACCTATTGCCAATCCTTACGCTAAATACAAAAAGAAGTGTGGGATAATGTACTTAAGAAAGAAGAAAGTGTTCACAAATAATGCAGTACTGGGGGTCTCCCTTCCCCATGTTTTAAGCATAGGTAGAACTTTGGAGCACAGCACACGCTCAAGCTTTCCCAGTACGATTTAACAGTTCCGCTCTCATCAATCAGGGCCTTTGGTGGTTAAGTTTCTTTTCTACAAAATGTCTCTTGCCGCCGTGGACCTGATTTATTCGAAATTATGAACAAAAAAGTCTTCTCTGCTTGCACGTTGCGCGATTCCTTTTACACCCATGGGTCACCCTCTTCCGGGATCGGACACTTCTCAATTGTTATCCTCCCTGTGCCAGGTTCACTATGGCTTTCATCACAATATTCATTGTGTCATTCGCAAACCTTAATGTCTTTTTAAACAGTGCACTGTGGACATCCCTCGGCCGGGTTCACTCTTGTCAACACACTGTATTATGGGACTTTAGACTTCTCCCCCTCTTTATCGGCATCCTTCTTTTGGGTACACTCTTGCCAATCTTGTCAATCGTGCCTTTATCATTCAACTCTTACTATGCAGGATTCATTTCCCTTAGCTTAACAATCATCTGTCAGTCAAAGACTTTCGACTGTACAGAGGATTTTACAAGACCCCTGTATGACCACATTGATATCCTTCTCTCCTTTCCCAAGGCCTTCTGGTTATGGGAGTTTCACCAATCGGGTAATCGTGGTGCCGGACTCCTCTGTTGCTGATTTTCCCCCTTTTCGCATCAATACCTCTTTTAACCATTCGCAGTTCAATTAGCCGTTTGCTACTTTTCGTTCACCACAAGTTTGCTTTCTTATCGGCTCTCCCCTCGACTCACCGTCTGTGATGAACCGTTTGGCTTTCTTTCTCTTTGGAGTCAAGGTTGGTGCAACAGAGACAAGTGTCTCTCCCCGGCTTGGTTATCAGCGGAGGAGGGTCGCAGACATCTGCTCCAACATACGCTGGCTATTTTTCACGGTTTTACAATTCCTCTGCATAGGATTCACGGGCCTTGTTCGAAAAGGGCAAGGTCGCTTCTCTCCTTGTTTCCCTCTCGGTATGTGCCGTCTTTCTCCTCCCTTTGAACTGCTATGCTGAGTAAGCTCTCTTGTTGTGCCGTCTGCATTTCTCGTATTATGCTCTTGTGCTCAACCTTTTATCCCTGTGGGGAACGGAAAGGGCTGTCAGGTGTGTGCGGTTCTGGTCATTTGACCGACTTTGCCTGACACTGGTGTTGGGACATGTCAGGTAAATGGGTCGAGTGCTAGTCCGTTGTCCTTTGAAATATGCGAAAGTGTTCGTGTCGGAAAAGGGGTGGGTAAAGTGTTTGTGTATCCTATGTGGAAGGTTGGGAAAAAGTTGTCATAAGAAGGGGATATTGCGTCGCACCCATCAGTGTGCCACCTCCACTCCCCAAGGACCCCTGCCCCCATCAAGGGGATCCTCCCTCACTGACCCACCCCCGAGAACTGGATCCAATAGTGATGGCCATGTCCAAGCCACCTGGATGACAGACCCCCCGGGACTAGTCAGGGAGACACCTTCAGGATTCTCGCAACCCTCATTCACCACCACTCAGGTTCCCCAATTCTCCATCACAACTTACACTTCCAAATCTCACTCTCCTAGTCATGCACATATTCACTTGCTCTGTCACACTACCAAGTCACAACTCTCACAACCCAGTCCCTGCCACACTCCCAACAGTGCTTCTAATTCACACCTTATTATCTCCAGTTCATTCTGTAGTTTACGTTCCTTAATTCTTTCAAACTCCTTCTGCGACTCACATCCTTTCTCCCACTCGATCGTGCTTCCTCATCCATTCTCCCAACCCACAGCCTGCTACCTTTTTCCAGCCCGCAGCTCCCTCTCTGCTTCCTGCCCCCCCCTTTATCAGAGGTTGGCCATACCTTTCTTCTTTGAGTGCGATGAGCAGTGTACAGGTAAGGCCGACGCATGTCAGAAGCCACTGTGCTCTCCAATTAATGCCCAAAGTGAACCCCAGGAGGTGTCCCCAAATGAGAGAAAATCCCAAAGCACAGGGAAAAAACCCTCCAGGTGACAGTAGATGGTAGACTGTGGCAGGATTCCAATGGGGCAGCAAGGCAATCCCAGGGAGGATCGGGCAGCTGGAGACAACAGCAGGGATTCTGAAGAAGCAGTTGCTGGGAAGGAGAAATTACCAGGAATGAAGGCTGAAGACGGAAAACAGGGAAACTGGGCCAGAAAAAGAGGAGACAGCTGGAGATACAGGTAGAAATTACCAGGGGAGGATCCGCGGCAGGGATCAAACTGTAAATCAGCTGCTTTGCGACACACTGACTACTTCTGTGAAAGTGGAGCAAAAGACCCCAGCATGTTGTCACCTCGAAGCTAGACTGCAGATGAAAATTGTATTGAACGCAATGGCGTGAATGTTAGGAAGGGCACACGGCTCTCCATGTTCCCGGTGCATGGCGCCACCACCACCAGAGGAACCTGTCCCCTACACCCTCTCTGCTTACTGGTCCACCACTCCATCTCTGCCTACAGAGCATTTTCTGATCACGGTGTACACCAATGCCTTCTTGTTTAATAAATACAAATACAAATATACATATATATTAGCTCACATTGTTCAAACCCAGGTAAGGACAATTAAGTCCTTGATCCTTTAAAGTAAAATAAATGTGTTTTCTAAAGTGGGGGGCTATACCCTCTGTGCTTTACTGTAAGCTTTATTTTCTTATGGAACAGAAGAGTTAACTTTTTAGTTGATTGCTTTGTAAGGAACGCAATAGATACTTTTATGCCTATATATTGCAACACACCATGACCACCGGGGCAATCTGGCTCCAATCTACCAGGGTCTTCATGGGACCTATAAAAGCTTGGTTGAGCTTCAGCCTCAAAGATTTGAGTCCAAACTCGTGTTATCAGGAACATAGGAAAACATTGTGATGGTCGCTAATTTATATTCAATATTCACTAACAAAAGTTTAAGAAGTCTGTGTTTGGATCATACGTGCAGATTTATAAATATGATCTGGAGTGGTTCATGGACTTTGAGACAGACATTTTTATTATTCCATTGACTTGCATATATATATATATATATATATATATATATATTATATATATATATATATATATATATGCTAATGTACATCAACTTATTTTAATATACAAAAGATTTGGAGTACATTAATTTGCAAACGTTGCATGAATGCAGGATATGCTGCACATAAAGCATGCGGAGAAGTGATTTGCAAATACTTTTGATGTGCAATACATTCAGCATTTTATGGTCCACCTTTAGGAATGTGACCAAAACATTCTGTGTTGACATTATGTGATCCATTTTATCTACATCCATCCTACAGTATTGTGGGGTTTGTATAGGTCTAAAAATTCTGCTTTGTGCTGATTCAGTATGGAGATAACAAAAAAGTGACAACATCCAACCAGCTGCTTCTGGTGTTAAATGCATAAGAATCTGTCTTACTTAGAGAAATATTTAGTTTTTATTGTATACATGAAAAAGAAATCTTTGTATCCAAAATACATAATTTATGGCAAATGTCCACCTTGTCTCCTTTTCTTTACTGTCACCCAGAAACATTTTCTAATTCATGAACCGAAAAGTATATAGTGAAGGGACTTCAACATTATTGAATCTATGGTTCAAATACGTGCACTGTAAGATCCAATGCCTCCAAAGAAGCAACAGTAATAAACACACAAACACATGCACCCTGTGTCCCTAGGCAAACAGACCTCAAAACTCCCAGTGTCCACAGCAAACCATTGTAAATCACAACTGGACCCTCACCACAAAGCAGCCCAAGCTAAACAAGAGTAAAACTTCTCAAAAGCTGTCAGGCATGGTATATATTTCAACATTTAAGAATATATATTTCATTGAAGAGCATAAACATTTCAATGAACAATATATATGTTTTGACATGGAGTGCACAAGAATTTTCAGTTTACATAATGTCCTCTTGTTATGTAGTGGATACATGATATCATGTATAAGTCTCTTAGCACATGGCATAAGCAATGTCTCATATAATGCATACATTACAGCAAGCTCTGTATTTGAGTTATTAGATCGTACCATGAACATCTCACAATATAATATTAATAGCTTGTTATACAATGCATGCATTTCAATCTGAGCTATAAGCATTTAAAAATATAATGGATGTATCTCGATATACTGCATATACATCTCAACATAAAATATAAATATCTCAGCATAGTGTATACATTTCAATATATAATCTATACATCTCAATATAGAACATTGTGGGGTACATTTACCCACTCAGCAGAATTCCCCTCCATCACCAAGCTGCACTTCAGCAGTTACCAGCAGAATGGCTGCGCTGGCTCCTTTGAGCACCATTGCCTGGCATCAAAACTGTTTTGCCGCTACAAAATGATGGCTGCACTGTTTTGCCAAGCACCTATTGGGCAAGATGATACAGGGAGCACACCTGGAAAGGCTGCCAGTGTGTTTTCTTAGGTGCACCCAAGAAGAGAATTGAAACGTAGTGCTGCTTTGCTGCTAGCTCAAAATGCCCCTGTGAAAAAGGAAATATTTTACATTTAAAATGATGGCGCCCTGATGCTCTTTTCATCTGTTAAACAATTTACAGTTCTGATCCAGTAACAACTATGCCCAGCCATATTCCAGTGGTGCTTTAGCAAAAGAAAGCATTTCTCACTGAATGACAGGCTGTGTCAGGCAAAATCTGGGAAATCACCAGAAACTTTAGTCTCAGCCGCACGGAAAAATGCTCGACTTTTATGCTACAAAATGTCAAAAATAAACGCTTCGAAAGAAACCCTAGCTCTCTGTGCATATGTCAATTTTAGTGGACCTGTGCCTTGAACAGATTGCTGTGAAAGAGAAACTGACCAGGGCTGCAAACAATGTTTGTAATCCAGATGGAAGAGAAAATCGAATTTGAAAGGGACATCCCAGCAGAATTCACCACGTGTCTTTTGCAAACAAGAAAAATATCTGTTTTAAAAGTGTAATGTTGAATAAGGCCCTGTCCTTGCCTGGAAATGTAAGGGGGTTTGGTAAAAATCTAATGTAATGTTTTATTCCTACAGCCTGGCCTTTTGGGCTCAGGAAAACTAAATAAATATATAAATAAATAAAAGTCATAGGCTGTATTGGGGAACCAGCCAAACAGGTTTTTTCGGTCCTGGCTTCAAAGGACATTGGGCCTCATTACAAGGTTGGACGTAGCCTTGCCGGTTTTACCTACTTAATATTCCTGCAACCTGTCACAGATTTAAAGACACAGCACACTCCAGGCCAGGACTCTTTCCACTCGCCAGGGATGTGGCGCACAATAAAAACGCTTTCAAGTTTATTAATTTCTAATTCTGCTTTGAGAAGGCAGCCCCCGTCTCACATCCCCCTTGACAAACACCCCGTGTCGCAATGGACCATGAACCAGGCCGGTGTGTAATAATACAATATTTATTTTTAAATTCAAATGAAAATCAAACGGATTGAATATAGGGCAGCAATCACCAGTGTGGTGATAATTACACAGCATATTGATAGGATACACTTAATTTAACTTTCTAACATCAGACACATCAATGCAGAAATGAATAAAAGCAAGATTACTTTTTGGTAATACTTTTAGATGGCACAACTGTTATGCATTCACCCTGCAACACTCCCTCAAACCCCTGTTAATCAAGTGTTGTGTGGGTGGAGAGGAGTAACAAGGAGTCAGATATAATGGGCAAAAATCAGATTGGAAATCAGACCTACCACCCCTGAATGGGAGGCAAACATCGGATTGAAAGCCCTTGAAAAATGAGCAAAATGGCACTCAGAATTCACTGAACAGTTATTTTACATGTGCGGTTGAATGGATAAGACAGGAATTTTTGTGGCTGTACTAAAGAAGCAAGAATGTTTACAAGCTACAAGGAAAGGTACTAAACAACATGCATATAGGTGAGAAAATTGACTTTGGGAAGGAAAACAGTGCAGCAAAAATCACACGTGGCAGAATTGCAATTTCCTAGTTTCCACGGGTTTAAAACAAGCAAACAGCTTTGAAAATGAGCTAAACTGTCTAAATCGGGAATCGGTTTTACTGACGTGGTACAAAGGCAAATAACAGATATGAGACTGAAGTGAAAGGCTGACTCTTTATGGGGGACAGTATGGAATTCTTTATAGGAAAGGAAAATCGGATTTTAAAAAGGGAAAGAATTTCACAGGCAAACTCGGTTTTATTAGCAAAATAATTTGTTTTACTGCAACTATATTTTAGTGGCTCGATTATTAAAGAAAGACACAGTACACAAGGAAGTTAATTTGCAAGGTTAACCTATTCACGCCGCGTTCATCCCTATGGAAAATTAATTAATTTCTTAAAAATAGTACTAAGGACTTACACAAAGGACTGAACTGATTTGGAAAATAATTGCGCTAACACAGGGAGACTAACTCAGATTCTTCTAAGGACAGGATACACAGAGGATTCTGACAATTTAAGAAGTTACTAGGGTACTTGTAGGATTTTTCTAGGGTTGGACAGAATGCAAGGTAACAGAATGGTGTATGCAGCTTTTTGGTTACTGGGGAGCGTGGTACTTACAAAATGCACTGGAATTGGGTAGTTTGGACAGCTAACAGGGTCTCTAGATAGCGGGAAAAGGATCGGGTCACTGCGCAGTGACTGGGCTCTGCTTTAAGGGAACAGCATGGCAACCGGGGTCTGGTCACAGTGGACAGCGGGATGCATCATCTGGACAAGGGCAGGTCTGGTCCCTGAATTATCCCAAATGGGTCAGCTGCCTTCCCTCCTTTCTCCATGAATTAGTGGGATTTTTGGTAGGGTTTTGTTCTGGATAGTGGTTCTGCCTGGATAGGAGGTTATGCCTGGATCTGGATCAGCTACCTCTGGTGTGGCTCTGGAGACTGGAGCCTTGCAGGGTGAATGTTGAATGTCTGGATCTCTGGATGTGGAATGCCCTGAATTTTGAATGTCCTGACCCTCTTTATGCTTCCTCCTTCTAAAAGCAGGATGACATCAGAGAATGTTTTACTAGGTGGACGGAAGTAACCTGGACATACCTCTAGGATGGGATAGTTAAGGCTGTGGATATTGCCACCCCCCTGTAAGCGGATTGGATCTAGGGAAGTGACATCAGTATTAGTGTGGGTGTTTTATGATCTGCTTTGTTCCACCACAGTTACTTTTGCCAAAATCAGTTATGAAACAAAACCCATATATGTACAATTGTTATCCTCATGAAAATCAGATAGGCAGGTCCCTTATTTTACAAGGAATATGCAATTTTAAACACCAAATCTGTGCGATGCTGTTTTGCCCTTCTGGCACTCTTTCGCAATTTCTATGGAAAACATTTCACCTAAAATTCTATAAATGGCTACACATAAGCCTAACAGCGTTGGGCATAGTTCCATCAAATTTTACATCTGTGTCATGTACACTTTCTTCAGCAATGCCTCTTCAATGCCATTCACGCCCCCCACATGCTAGGAAGATCCACATTATCTCATCTTGCCGATTCAAAAATTGCATTAAAAACCATCATAATTTCACATTACTGCTTATTCAGATTACCAAAATAAATGGCTTAATGTAAAAAGTCTTTTACATCAAATGGGCTGGCCTTGTATTTTTCCCAAAAGTGGGCAGTCTTTCCAACCCCCCAGCCAAATGTCTTTCCCTAGTCAGCTTGCTCAGGGGTTGTCATGACTCCTTCTTTGAAGTTCTTTACTTTGAATGTAGGGGATTTCACACTTCTGAGGGAAACACATGGGCTTGGATTCCTCTTTGTTCTTGGGAGCATCTCCACTCAGCAGTTTGAAGACCCTGTAAGTATCACACCTGTCAGCCCAAAGAACAGGGTCCTTGCCCTGGCAGTATCAAATCACGGGGAGGTGCGACATTTGGCATTTAAGCCAAACTGTTACACCTGGGTCTCTGCACTCCCCCAGGACTCCGTGCTCTTCTCAGTATAGGCATACTATGGACGAACGGCGTCACTACCTTTACCAGCGCCTGGCTGCTCCCGTTTGGCTTTGCTGGAAGCTGCCTAGGAGAGGCGTCTATGTTACAAGAATGGCAGCACAAGAGCAGAATGGTAGTCACGGTGGTAACCAGCTGATCTAGCCTGCGACCTGGGTACACAGACTGCACCCTTCGGCATCAGCATAAAAAGGAAGCTAATCCAGCACAGAGCTGCTTCTAATTACAACGTTACTCAGAACTTTGTACAGCTTATCTTCAGGCCTCGGATTTTTCATTACGACCTACCTTTGCCTTCTACCTTGGTACCTTTCAGACCGATTGTTGATGAACCAGACTTCTTACTGGACTCCTTTATCTAACGTTATTTGTGCCTTGCATCCAGTTGCTTTGCCCGCGTATCTCTTGTTACGCGTCTTCAAGCAACTCTACTTCCTGAGCAGCTTGCTTCTGATACCAGGCATCCCACTACTCTAATCAACGTTTCCGTTTGATTCCATCGCTTTGTTGCTGTTGCCGGGTAGCCAGCTGCAAAAAGCGCTCCAGGCCTGGTAAGACACGTAGTGGCTCTTTCTATTAACAACATTACTGGTGTGCTCTTCTAATCATAAAACATTTACCCCAATCACGTATTACCTCTGGTCATCTCCACGACTATTGTACTCTTCATAAACACTTACCCAAGCTCGAACTTACCTCTGGTCATCTTCAAGAACATCGATTCACCAAGTGCGCCACCGAACGCTTTGCTGCATCGGTGCACCAACCCGAACCTAGCCCGTCCCTCGTGCCGCCCAGGGAGTAGCCTATACTTACTGTCCCATTTGTTATTTTATCCTTCCATTGTTGACTGTATTCTAGTACTATTCACTGTTTCAGCACACTACAGGGGTAAGCCTTTCTAGTCATTAGTTCATCACCTCCTTACATCAGTATCTGGGTTCAGAGTGCTTATACTATTTGTTTTGGGCTTTCTCATAGACTCATCCACCATAGACCTAAAGGCCACAGTACCAGATATTCATAAAAGCGTTGTGGTCATAGTTTATGCTTGCTTTGCTCGCCTTGCGCTAACCTGTTTGTATACATTTACAGCATTGGTGTGGTGGTGTGGGTATTCCCCGCTCTTTATGTAATCAACACCTCTGTCTGTCTACTCATATAAACAGGAGAGGGGTGTATTGCAAAGAAGAGCTCCCTCAGGTTGAGGAGGCCAGGTTTTTAGTATACCTTAGGTGGAGGAGAGGTTGCTCAGAACTCTGGCTGGCGAGCAGTGGTCCAAAGGAGGTCTTCCCTTATCCTGGTCTATCGACTCAAGGTCTTCTATTCAATGCTCCAGCCCGATAGGTGGTAGTGAGTAACAGAATTAGAAGCCTAAAGAAGTGCTAATGGAGCCTACGGAACCCTTGGCACAGATAATGCAGATGGACACAGATTTACGGACCGAAATGACCACTGCACAAGAGGCCCTTCATCAATGCCTCGATGCTCTACAGACCATGGTTACCTCCCCCAGACTTCAATGGGTTGAAGCCTTGGGGGCTACGGCTTCTAGCTCTGTGTTTCCACTCCAAGGCAAGAGCCAACTCCTGTGGTGGTGTGCACACAATTTCCTCTGGCCCCACCCGAACGGTTTTTGGGTGACCCTAAACAATACAGAACTTTGTGAATCAATGCAAGTTGCATTCTCTGTGTCGCCCTTCCTCCTTCCCTACTTCACTAACAAGGCAGCATTTGCTTTATCTCATTTAGGAGGTATGGTGGCGGCTTGGGCAAATCCCCTCCTGGAGGCAAAAAGTCATGTATTATACAATTGTGACGACTTGCTTTTGGCAATGAGTAGAGTGTTCGACACACGTTACACCACGTAGGCATCTGATTTGGAACTTCTGAAGCTCAGACAGGGATCATCTCTCCATACTTATTTGGCTTGCTTTAACCAGTTAGCTGCTGAGACCAAGTGGCCTGAAGAGAAGAAGTCTGCTGTCTTTTACCAAGGGCTATCAGTGGAGTTAGAGGACACACTCTCCACCGTCCCGGTGGCTCCAACCGTGTTCGGAGAACTACTTGATCTCGTACTTCAGATCGATGCCCGTAGGGCTGAGAGGCGGTGCAAAAAAAGATCAGTACTTCCTCCAGTAGCTTCCAACATATCTGTCCCATCAGTTTCCGTTCCTGAACCCATGCAGATCGGAGCTATCAGAGGACCTTTGACTCGGGCCCAGAGGGAACATTGCCGAACACATAATCTTGGTATGTACTGTGGTTCTTCTGACCATCTTCTTCCCGATTGCAACAAGAGACCCAAGAAGAAGGCAGGAAACGTCAGATCCTGACAGTAGACAAGTCCCTATGTCGGGAAAACCAGTCTTGGGCTCACCAGTTGTGGGACAAGCAGTCCAGTTCCATATACCGGTTACTTTTTCGGTGGCATCGGGTCTTCCTTTCCCCGCTACAGCTATTATCGACTCCAGAGCCACCAGTAACTATATTGATCAACAGTTTGCCACTGCTGCGGGAATACCACTTGTTTTTAAAACACAACCTGAGACGGTCAGTGCAGTTTCTGGTTTGGTGACAACAGCCCTGCCTCTCATCAAGGGCATTCAGAAGAAATCACATTTGATGTTATCAAAGCCCCAGCCTACAAAGCCATATTGGGTATACCCTGGCTTTAACACCATAACCCTGCTATTGATTGGGCTTTGAGATTGTTTCAGTTCCCTTTGGTTGTTTACAATAGTCAGTGTATTCTTTCGCACAGGGTTACTCGAAGAACACCCCGTCAAGCCTTAGCCACCATGTCATTATTCATTGGGGCTGTCTCTGCTATGTCAATCACCGGCATTCCTCACGAATACGTTGGATATTCCAATGTTTTTTTGATAAGGGTATAGCGGAAACGCTCTCACCGCACCAAATCTATGATTGATCGATAGATCTCATTCTAGGGGCAAAAATACCATCTGGAAGAGGGTATTCTTTGTCACTGAATGAAGAAAAAGTCCTCAACGACTATCTAGACAACTGGCTAATGGATTCATCCGTCGATCCAAGTCACCTGCGGCCTACCCGCTTTTTTTCGTGCCCAAGACACGTGTCTGGTTGTCGACACGCCATTTACGCATTCCTGGTAGGAAGTGCTTGTTGCCTCGTTTTGTGGGTCCTTACAAAATTGAATCTTTGGTCAACCCAGTGGCTGGCGCGTTCACCTGGTATTCTATGTCTCTATGTTAAAACCCTGTCCCCCTGCTACTCGATTACCCTTGCGTCCTGCGCCTGTTCTGGTGGATGGTGAGGAGGAGTTTGAGGTGGCTAGGATACTAGACGTCAAAATTTCACATGGTTCGTGTCAAGACTCGAGTTTCGTGTGAAGCATAGAAACCTCCGTCCCTAAGCAACCAACAGCGAGATAGAATTAACTCACTGCTCGAGGATTAGGGCCACAGGTGGCACGAACAGGAACGCCAGGCCCTCCGGATGGCTGCTGTGGAAAAACGGGCAGGTTAGGATAATACCAGGCAATGGAACGTGGAAACAGTATTGGATAGTAAGGTGCACTCACTTACCAACAGATATCGTGCAGGGAAGAATAAGAGGAAGGGCCTGGAGATGTCTAGTAAGCAGAGATGTCAAACCTGTTCCCTCAGTATAAAGCAGCAAAAAGCAGGAGGAAAGTAAAGCAAAACATACGGATGCTGCTCCACTGGAAACACCTTCAGATGAAAGCTCGGGAAACTTGGAGCAATGAATGGGAGCAGAACCCCAAGCAGGTATCGATGAAATAGGGAGTCTGAATGCGAGGTACCACAGGGGAATAACAGTTCCAGTCCGTGAGGAAGTCCGAGGTCGAGGAAGAAACCAATCCGTAATGAAGACCAAATCAGGTAAGGGTCAGGAAGAAGGAATCCAGAAGAGTAATCCGAGGTCAAACGAGGAACACAAGAACGAGATGCAAGAACGCCAAACACTGGTAGAAACAGCTGAGAAGCAAAGCGCAGCGTTCTCACAGTTGATTTAAGCGTCCCAGCCGGGATCACGTGATCGCGAAACAGATGTATCGCGCTGGTTGCGGCTCATATCATGTGAGCACCTCAAAGGCTGGTGTATTGGATTGGCCCAGCATGTTGAACATTGTGAAACCATGTCTCATGCCCGCATGAAGGGCTTGCCGTGCTGAGACACCATGGAAATGCGCAACAGCATTCTGTCAGCAAGGCGCCATGGGAGCTGCCACCTCCGTCGGCGGCCCAGGCGCCCGGCAAACTGCTGCAAAACAGACCTCTACGGCTGCTGGGAGACAACAGGCTGGACATCTTGTGACCTAGTGAGTGTGCTCAAAGGTTTGTGCATGACAGAACCCCCCCCAAGGCCCACGACCCCGTGGGCAGAACGGATTATCCCTGTGGAAGCGTGACACTAGAAGCGGGGCATGAACAGCAGAAGCAGGCTCCCAGGACCTCTCCTCCAGGTTGTAAACCAGCCAATCAATGAGATAAAACAAACAACCCCTAAAGACACAGGAACCCAGGATAGCATGGACCTCATATTCCTTAGACCCATCCTGTACAATGGGAGATGGAGGCACCTTCAATCACATGGAAGCGGGACAGGGCTTCAGAAGGGAAGAGTGGAACACAGGGTGAATCCGCCAGGTAGCCGGAAGAGCCAAACGAAAAGCCACTGCATTAACTATACGGGTGATCTTGTAGGGCCCAATAAACCGGGGAAGGAGCTTACAAGAACCAGGGTGATTAAGATGCCTAGTTGACAACTAAACTTTGTCTCTGAGTGCATAGGGTGCAACCAGAGAGCGCTTGCGACTGGCAACCTCTCGCATCAGCTCCTGAGCCTCACGTAGATGGGTAAGGGTTTGTGAATGAATCAGGGACAGATCCCTAACACATGCTGAAGATGCAGGGGTCTGGGAAGCGGAAAGGTCCGGGATAGGAAGGGTGCGGGGATGCTGTCCATACAAGGAATAAAACGGTGAGAAGCCAGTAGAGGAATGGGAGGCGCTGATGTAGGCAAATTCGGCCAAGTGCAGCAGTCGATACCAAGACTGTTGGTTCTGAAGGGATAGACAACGTAAATATTGTTGCATTACGTGGTTGACCTGCTCGGTTTGTCCATCGGTCTCATGATGGTACGATGAAGAACACTGGGCGTCAATGCCTAGTAATTTGGCAAGAGCCCTCCAGAACTTTGAGGTGAACTGTGAACCCCTATCGGATACAAGTACCGTGGGTAGCCCAAACAAACACAATACCTCCCGGAAAAACAACCCTGCCAGTTTAGGAGCCATGGGGATACCCTCACAAGGAATGAATTGGGCCATTTTAGTAAAGGAATGGACGATGACCCACACTGTGTCATACCCTTCTACACGTGGTAGGTCAGTAACGAAATCCATGGTAAGAGTGTGCCATGGTCTTGATGGTATGGGCATTGGTTTAAGGAGACCTAAAGGGCGTCCTTTCCTATTCTTGCACTGTGCACATATTGAGCAAGTGTTGACATAGGCGATGACGTCCTTCCATATGGAAGGCCACCAGCACCAACGCTGTAGTAAGGCCATGGTGCGTTTTTGGCCTGGATGGCCATTGATGGGGGCGTCATGGGACCACTCCAGGGCTAGAGTGCGAGAGTCCGGTGTGGGCAAAAACAGCCTCTCCTGGAAATAAGGCAGTCCGTCTCGTAGGACTACATCCCAATCCAAGAGCATCTCGGAATGGGTAGAAGTCCACAAGCGAATCGCCTCCAACAAGTCAGGAGAGGGCGTGCAAACACAGACGAGGTGTGTCTTGTCAAGTATTGTTTCTGGATATGTTGGCAAAGACACCTCCCCCGCCCCCGGGAGCAGTACAGGGCATCAGCTTTTCCATGTATGATTCCTGGTCTATGCTTGATAAAGTCATACACTGCAAAAAATAGATGCCACCTTATTTGCCTAATGTTAACAAATTTCATGGATGCCAGTTCTTGTAGGTTGCGATGATCAGTATGTCATGATGCCCGCTCCCGGGGAGCCGGTTCAAGCCCTGCGTCCCCGAAAGCGGACATCCAGTCCCCAAGGAAGGACCCAGCAACCCCATATAGGGGCCCTTTGGACAGTGTCCTGGCGCCTATGGCGCCAGGCTCATAAAAGACATCAGTCCTGGCGCCGTAAGCGCCAGGCTCATTATGGGAGTGCTTGGGTGCACTTACCTGATGCAGACCATGCTGCAGGATCCCGGCCTCCTTGAGGCCTGAAAGGAACTACTTTACCTGTGGGACTAATTTACCATCCGGGCGTGGTCGGGGAAGGATACATACCTGATTGGAGGAAGGATACATTCCTGGAACTTCTTCCAAGGCTATTTAAACCCCACCCGAACAGCCACACGTGCTTCGCGTTGTTCTGCATCTAGCAGCTGGATGCTCACCGTGTCTGCTCCTGCATCCTGACTTCTGCCACGCCTGCCAGCATCCTGGATCACCTGCAAAGGAAGAGAAGAAGAGAACAGAAGAAGGAAAAGTCCTTACCTGCTAAATCCGCATCCCGGAGACATCTCGCCGACAATCCTGAAAAGGAAGACTTTTATTTAAAAGCTCATCACGTCGATCGCTGCAGCGCCACATTCCACTCACCTTTACAGGGCGCCTCCATGTTCAGCAGCGATCATCCGGATTCGCAGTCACGCCCCAGCGCCTAGGAAGAAAAAGACCAGAACAAAAGGTGAGAGAGAGGAGGGAATAAGGAAAGCTAAATCTCCATGTTAAGACTTACCTGTTGATTCATTCCCTCTTCATTTCGGGTCCGCGCCACATCCTGGCATTTCCGGACCCCGGCCCCTAAGGGGAAAAAAAGACATCAGCGTTAATGAGCGAATGAAAAGACATTACCAAAAAATGCTCATTAAAGACTTACCTGATTTCTACAAGGATTTCACCTCTCATCTCGGGTCGGTGCCTGTTCCCCGGCATTCCGTACCCCGGCCCCTTTGGGGAAAAAGACACTAGCATTAGTACATTAATGCATGGACACAAGGGGAACCTCTTATCAAAAAACTTACCTGGAAGCCAAGCAAGTTTGGTTCTCACCAACCCGAAAATCCAGTGAAGTAACTGGATACCAACGCGCCCCTGCATCAGAAGCAGGATGGAGAGCTCGTCCTTCCAGACCCTAAGGTGAGACGCTACGAGGAATCACAGAAGGGTTTCGAGGAGGGTGAGAGGGGAAAGTGGGAGGCCGATTGCATTACCCCGCAGACAGTTAATCCCCTATTTTCGCCTACAGAAGGATACTTCTGCGAGCCAGACAAGCCAGATTTGGGGGCCCGGTCCAGTCCGTCTTCCGAACCCTGCGCATCACCTTAGAAGAGGTCACAGCAGCGCGAACCAGACCAGCGCCTCCGTGTGAGTCAGGTGAGCGCTACACAGTATTAACTGTGATTGGTTGGTTCGCCCCTAAAAGATGATGTCTCCAAACCTGGAAGGCCTCTTTGATGGCCAGTAGCTCCTTTTCTGTGACGGTATAATGTGTCTCTCTGGCGGTAAATTTGGGTGAATGAAAAGCCACAGGGTGCAAACGACCGGTTGACTGACAAGGTTGTGACAGAACCGCTCCCATCGCATATGAGGATGCATCTGCCTCCACAATAAACAGGAGGACTGGATTAGGGTGCTGTAGTACTGGCGTGGAAGTGAAAGCAGTCTTCAATTTATCAAAGGCCTCCTGTTGCACTTCTGTCCAGAAAAAGGGAACTTTAGGGCTGGTGAGAGAAGTGAGCGGAGCCGTGATGGAGGAGAACCCTGCTATGAAGCGTCTGTAAAAATTGGCAAAGCCAAGAGAAGACTGCAACACCTTAACGGTAGTTGGGGTTGGCCATTCCAGGACAGCTTGTATTTTGGAGTCATTCATAGACAAACCCCCTGGGGACAGATGGAAACCCAAGAAGTCTACCTGGACCACGTGAAAGACACTTTTCGGGCTTAGCATACAAAGCAGGAGTACGTCAACGGGATAGTACTTCCTGAACGTGGACAATGTGTTCTTCCATGGAAGGGAGAACACTAATATGTTGTCCAAATAGACGATAACAAAAATGTCCAGAACATCAGAGAATGTGTCATTCATGAATCTCTGGAACGTGGCTGGAGCGTTGCAGAGACCAAACGGCATAACCAAGTATTGGTAGAGCCCATACCGGGTGCAAAAGGCTGTTTTCCATTTGTCGCCCTCCCGGACCCTGACTAAATTGTAGGCCCCCCCCTGAGATCCAATTTGGTGTAAACCGAGGCATGTGTCAGGCGGTCAAGTAGAGAACCAATGAGAGTTATAGGGTAGAGATTCTTTACAGTAATGGCGTGCAGGCGCCTACAGTCAATGCAAGGGCGTAAATCCCCCTCCCGCTTGGGGACAAAAAAGATGGGACTGGCGGGCTGGTGAGGTGGATGGTCGGGTGTGGCCCAGGCATAGAGCGTTCTGTATATACTCCTTGAGAACTAGGTCCTCTGATGGGGACAAGGAATACAACCTCCCTGAAGGTATACTGGCATTTGGTAACAGATCTATGGGACAATCATAGGGTCTGTGTGGAGGAAGGGATTCTGCACAACCTTTATCAAATACTTCGCGGAAGTCTTGGTACTCCACATGTATGCCTGGGGCTATACAGCCCACTATGTGCTGGGGTGGATCAAGCTCCATGGGTAAGGCGTCGTTAATCGTGAGCTCGGCAACCGCCCCTAATAGCTGAGACAGAGAGTCATTTATAGTTGTCTGGAGAAGACAGGAAGAATGACAGAATGGTGACTCGAAGTACAGGCGACCAGAGGCCCAATCCACTATAGGGTTGTGGAGCCATAACCATAGGATCCCAAGGATGATTCCATACTGATGGATCAGATCGAAAGTTATGGTCTCTTTATGTGTGTCTTAAAGCACTAGTGTCAGTGGTGATGTCTGTTGTTTGATGGGGCCAGATATCAAGGATGTTCCATCGACTGCCTGGAGTGGTTCGGGCTTACTCTTGTTCTGTAATGGTAGGTTCAAGGAGGATGCGAGGGAGATGTCTATATAGTTACCGGTAGCACCCGAGTCAATGACTGGGTGAACAACGTGACTGGTACCCAAAGAAAGAAACAGAGTGGCCTGGATTGAGACAGGTTTCATCCCTAGATAGGCAGGTGTGGTCAAGAAGGGGGTCAGTTCTCAGCTCGTCCGTGCCCCCGTATCTAGGGACGAGCCTTCTGAAAACCCTGGTTTTTCAACTTGGGCCAAGGACATTCCTTAACATAGTGGACGTTGATGCCACAATAGAAGCAGGCGTTAGCTGACCTCCTTCATTCTCTTTCAGTAGCAGTGATTGGGCTGCAAACCCTCCCTATTTGCATGGGTTCGCCTTGGACCCCTGTGCTGGTTTGTGAACGATCAGAGACAAAACCAGACTCGGATTTGCGTTCCAATCGCCTGGAGTCAACCTGAAGAACCAGGTCTACAAGGTCATTGTACTGGATGGGCAAGGAGGGAACCACTGCCAAGTCGTCCTTCATGGCATCATTCAGCCCTTTGTAGAACACCATAGCCTTTTTGTTCTCGGGCCAAGAAGTTTCGACGGCCAACTGGTTGTAACGTGTGATGTACTCAATGAGTGGTGTTTTATCCTGGGAAAGATTCAATAACTCAAGGTCTCGCGACTGTGCCTTATGTCGTATGTCAAAGACCTTGGTCATTTCGGTCACCAATAAGTCGAAGTCATACAGAGCAGGGCTATCGCTCTCTAGTAAGGGATTGGCCCAGGTTGCTGCAATACCCCCTAAATGAGACAAGGTGAACGCCGCCTTAGTGGTGGCATTAGTAAATGCTTGTGGTTTGCACAAGAAGTGTAACTTGCAGTGGTTCAGGAAAGTACGTAATTTACGGGGGACTCCTTGAAACCTCTCGGGAGCAGATAATGGAAAGGGGGTCGGAACTATGACTTGGGTAGGAACAGGGGGTGAAGGGGCAGAGGCGCTGGGTTGTGGGGGTGGGTCTCCAAATTCCGGGTCTGCAGGCAGTGCATGGCGCTCAGTTTGAGTGGTGTCAAGGCGTTGATGGATGGCTGCCGCCATGTCAGTACGCAGGACAGTAATTGCCTGGACCAGAGCAGCCACTGGGTCCCCGGCTGTTATGAAGTTGTTCTTGATGGTCGTGAAGTTTAATAATGCCTCCGTCCCCAAGTACCACACAGACAACGAGATATTCAGTGCCTGTGCGGTCTTTGAGGCCACAGGATGTTTTTGTGAGCCGTCAGGTCTGGAACCGGAAGCTGCCAGAAGGACCCCTTGAACGCTGTAAGGCAATGAGTGGTTATCAAACAATGTGCGTGTAATACAAGGAATACCCAGCAAGAAAAACAGAACACTGCTTACCTAAGATTATAGGAAGTGTCACCCTGTTGGAAAGGATAGTGGGGCCCGGGACGGGCTTGATGAACTTCCAATAGCAGAGGGTCAGGGGGGTGTTCGAGACTCTGTAGATGGGCGCACAACGTGGTCTGAGGCAGTCCGGGTTGTGCAACCAGGCGAGCGCCTACAAGAGGCCAGTGGCCAAAGTTCCAAATCAAAACTAAATCGTAAGGCAGTCCAATTCGTAATCCGAGGTCGTAACAATGTGCAAAGCCAAGTTCAAGGTGCCAGGGAGTAGACAGAGCAATACAGAAACAAATCCGAGGTCGTAGCAAAAATCTGAGGTCGTAGTAGCAAGGTTCAAAACAAGGGAACAAGAGCCGTACAGTACTGACAGAGATCAGCTGTGAAGCAACGCTTCCGTATTCCTGGACGCCTTTTGAATCATCGGGAAAGACACGTGATGCGTTGGACTGTCACGTGATCTGGACGCATTGACGCTACGTGACTCTTTGCCGTGCTAGCCCCTTCAAGTGATGCGTGATCGTGTTGGCCCCTTCGCGTGACGCGAGGACCTCCGTAAATGATGTGGATTGTTGCGGGCTGCCAGCGGGAGTCTCCATTGTAATTGCCAGCGATGGGAAGGTCGATAAACCCCTGGTCCAAAGTGTGTCCTGGTATTGCGGGTGAGGGGATGCAGTCTCCGAATGCCAGAATGCACATGCGAGATCCCCTGATGGTGTTTGGCAGGGGCCGGGCGTGCGGGGTAAGCAGGGAGAGGGTGTGCGGTGGAAAGCGTGACAGAGCCCCCTCCCAAAGGCCCACGACCCCGTGGGCTCGAGGGGTAGTCCCTATGGAAACGTGCAACCAGAACCGGAGCGTGAACATCCCGGGAATGGACCCAAGAGCGGTCCTCAGGGCCATAACCCACCCAATCCACAAGATACTGAAGACGACCCCTGAGAAAACGGGAACCCAAAATGGCACTGACCTCATACTCGTCAGGAGAGGACACAGAAACAGGGGCAGGAGGGACACTGAGTCAGGTAGGAGCAAGGCAAGGTTTGAGGAGGGAGGTGTGAAAAACAGGGTGAATCCGCCAGGCAGGCGGAACAGAAAGGCGCAAAGCCACATGGTTCAGGACCTTAGTGATTCTGTAGGGACTAACAAAACGAGGCAGCAGCTTGCGGCAGCCAGGAATATGTAAATGGCGAGTCGAGAGCCAAACACAGTCACCCACATGGTACTCAGGAGCCACCAGCCGCCTCCGGTCCGCTTTCGCTTTCATCAACACCTGGGCCTTGCGCAAGTGGGTAAGGGTTTGGGCGTGGATCGCGACCAAGTCACGAGCGCAGGCATCAGCAGCAGGAGTGGCGGAGGGAAGGTCAGGAAGAGGAAGGGCACGAGGATGCTGGCCGTATAAGGAGTAGAAAGGGGAGAAACCAGTAGACGAATGCCAGGAGTTGTTATAGGCAAACTCAGCCAGATGGAGCAGGTTCAACCAAGAATCCTGGTACTGGAGGGTAAAACAGCACAAATACTGCTCCAGGGCCTGATTCACCCTCTCGGTCTGCCCGTCGCTTTCTGGATGATAGGCAGAGGAGAAGCGGGAATCAATACCCAGGAGGCCCGTGAGAGCACGCCAGAAACAAGACGTGAACTGGGACCCTCGATCCAAAACAATAACCTGTGGGAGACCAAACAGACAGAAAATGGACTGAAAGAATAAACGGGCCAATGTGGGTGCTGAGGGTATCCCTGTACACGGTATAAAGCGGGCCATCTTTGTGTAGGAGTTGACAATAACCCAGATCGTGTCGTAGCCTCGTCTGCGGGGAAGGTCTGTGATAAGGTCCATAGAGACCGTGTGCCAGGGCCTGGGCGGGACTGGTAGTGGTGGAGCAACCCCAGAGGACGTCCCCTAGACGACTTGCACTGAGCACATATTGAACAAGTGTTGACGTAATTTTCAATGTCTCTCCTCATTGAGGGCCACCAGCACCACCGCTGTAGGAGTTCTAGGGTGCGTTTTTGCCCCGGGTGCCCGTTGATTGCGGCATCATGAGACCAAGCGAGTGCCTGATTGCATACATCGCCGGTTGGGAGATATAATTTACCCTGAATAAAAGGCAACCCCTCCTGGAGTTGGACGTCCCACTCTGTTAAGGCATGAGGGTGTTGGGAAACCCAGCGTCTGATGACGGCAAGCATGGGAGGGGACGGTGTGCACATACAGATGACATGGCCTTTTTCTAACAACGTGTCAGGAAATAGAGGCAGTGATTCCCCCCCAGGAGACCGGGAAAGTGCATCCGCCTTGCCGTGGGAGAGACCAGCCCTATGTTTCACTATGAAATCGAACGCTGCAAGGAAAAGATGCCAGCGCACATGTCTGCTGTTCGTACATTTCAGCGTTGCTAGTTCTTGCAGATTCTTATGATCGGTATATATTACAGTCTGAGGTTTTACCCCGATGAGGTGGTGACGCCATGTCTGGAGGGCGTCCTTTATGGCTAGCAGTTCTTTTTCGGTGACCGTATAGTGGGACTCGGCTGGTGTGAATTTCCGGGAATGATATGCCACCGGATGTAGACTGCCTGTGGTTGGACAAGGCTGTGAAAGGACTGCCCCTAATGCGAAAGAGGAGGCGTCTGCCTCTAGGATGAACGGGAGTTCTGGGTCTGGGTGTTGTAACACCGGAGCCGAGACAAACCTAGATTTAAGTGCCTCAAACGCCTTCTGATGGTCGGGAGTCCAGGAGAACGGAACAAGAGGGCTGGTCAAGGCTGTGAGTGGAGAAACAATGGCAGAGAAACCGTCGATAAAACGCTGGTAAAAATTAGCGAACCCAAGGAAAGATTGAAGCTGTTTGACGTTGACAGGGGCAGGCCAATCCATGATGGCTCGGACCTTCGACAAATTCATGGTGAGACCCCCGGGCGTGATGTGAAAGCCCAGGAAGTCTACCTCTTTTGAGTGAAACAAACACTTCTCTGGTTTGGCATATAAAGCATTGTTCCTGAGACGGGATAGGGCTTCCCTGACAAGCATGACATGTTCTTCCAAGGAGGACGAAAATATCAGTATGTCATCCAGATAGACAACAACATATACATCAAGGATGTCAGAGAAGACTTCATTAATGAAACGCTGGAAGGTGGCAGGGGCGTTACACAGCCCAAAAGGCATTACGGTATACTCATACAACCCTTGCCTGGAGCAGAACGCTGTTTTCCATTCGTCTCCATGGCGCGTTCGGATCAGGTTATATGCCCCCCTTAGATCCAACTTAGTAAAGATAGACGCACGTCTCAATCTATCAAGCAAGGTGGAGATCAGCGGAATGGGATACCTGTTCTTTATAGTAATGGCATTCAACCGTCTGTAGTCTATGCATGGACGTAGGTCACCCTCCTTTTTGGGCACAAAAAAGATAGGGCTGGCGGCTGGAGAACAAGAGGGACGAATGTGGCCTAACCGTAGGGCTTGTTGTATATAGTCCTTCAAAGCCGCTTCTTCGGAATGGGATAACGAGTCTATCCTACCCTTTGGTATCGGTGCATCGGGAATCAGATCAATGGGGCAGTCATAAGGCCTATGCGGAGGGAGACCCTCTGCCGTGGCTTTGTCAAAAACCTGCAGGTAATCATGATAATCAGCAGGGATACCTGCTATAACAGCCCCCACTGTATGCGTAGGTGTGGGTGGATCAACGTCCTCAATTCGGGAAGAGGCCATGGCGCCAAGAAGAGCGGCGGGAGAGGTGAGGGACCCAGGTTCTGTTAAGCAGAAATGTTGACATACCTCCGATTCAAACGTTACCTGCCCGGTTCCCCAATTGATCAAAGGGTTGTGTTGTCTTAACCAGGGAATACCGAGTATGATGGCGAATTGGGGCGTGGTGATGAGGTCGAAAGACATAGTTTCTCTATGGGTGTCCTGAATCACCACTTCCAGAGGGGCAGTCTGGTGTCTAATCGGACCAGACAAAAGGGAGGTGCCGTCAACCGCTTGTACAGGTTCGGGATGTTCTTTCTGAATCAGGGGCAGGTTGAGGTGTTGGGCTAAAGTGATGTCGATAAAACAGCCAGTGGCCCCTGAGTCAATCACGATGCGTACGGCATGCGTGACCTCCCTGGTGGGTTTCAACAGTGCATGTGCCGCTATCGGTCTAATAGGGCCAAACATGGGTCCAGTGGGGTCGATGAGGGGCTCGCCGGTACCCCCCTCAAGGGCGAGCCTTCGGAAAACCCAGAGTCTTGTTTTTGGGCCGACGGGGACACTCTTTTACATAATGCCCACTAATTCCACAGTAAAAACAGGCGTTACTGGTTCTCCTGCGTTCCCTCTCAGCTGGGGTTATAGGACTACGAATGCCACCAATTTGCATGGGTTCAACACCAGTGGCAGTCGAAGCAGGAGAGGGTTGGCCTGAAAAAGACGTCTCCGCTTTCCGCTCAGTTCTCCGAGCGTCCACCTGCAGTGTGAGATCAACCAGATCAGAGAAAACAGAAGAAAGGGATGGAACCACCGCGAGGGCGTCTTTCATGGGGTTGCATAGCCCTCGGTAGTAGACAATCGCCTTTTTCTGCTCTGGCCAGGATGTTTCTGCTGCAAGTTGATTGAACCGAGTGATATATTCAATCAGAGAAAGCTTGCCCTGTGATAGCTCTAGGAGTTCCAGGTCTCGTGATTGGGCCTTATAACGGGTATCAAATACTTTCGCCATTTCAGACACTAGTAGTTCGAAGTCGTACAAAGCAGGATGGTCATTCTCTATTAATGGATTCGCCCATGTGGCGGCTACACCGGATAAATGGGACAGGAGGAAGGCGGCCTTGGAAACGGAATCGGGGAAAGCCTGGGGTCTGCACAAAAAGTGGAGCTTACATTGGTTGATGAACGTGCAGTACTTCCGGGGATCACCTTGGTAGCGTTCTGTGGCCGCCAGGGGAAGAGGAGTCGGGAGTAGCACAGGAGTGCGAGCAGGAGGTGGAGTAGGGACAGGCTGGAGCGGAGGGTTGGGATCACCGAACTCGGCGTCAACGGGCAGAGGTTGACGTGCGCTTTGTAAAGCGTCGAGACGATGGTGAATGGTAGTGGTGGCAGCGGCCATGTCGGTCCTGAGGGCCGCGACAGCCTGCATTAAAGCGGTCACTGGGTCCCCGGCGGAGGCATCCATAATCAGCACGACCAGGAAGGCTTCACAGTCTGTTATGAAGTTGTTCTTGATGGTCGTTAAGTTTAATAATGCCTCCGTCCCCAAGTACCACACAGACAACGAGATATTCAGTGCCTGTGCGGTCTTTGAGGCCACAGGATGTTTTTGTGAGCCGTCAGGTCTGGAACCGGGAGCTGCCAGAAGGACCCCTTGAACGCTGTAAGGCAATGAGTGGTTATCAAACAATGTGCGTGTAATACAAGGAATACCCAGCAAGAAAAACAGAACACTGCTTACCTAAGATTATAGGAAGTGTCACCCTGTTGGAAAGGATAGTGGGGCCCGGGACGGGCTTGATGAACTTCCAATAGCAGAGGGTCAGGGGGGTGTTCGAGACTCTGTAGATGGGCGCACAACGTGGTTTGAGGCAGTCTGGGTTGTGCAACCAGGCGAGCGCCTACAGGAGGCCAGTGGCCAAAGTTCCAAATCAAAACTAAATTGTAAGGCAGTCCAATTCGTAATCCGAGGTCGTAACAATGTGCAAAGCCAAGGTTCAAAGTGCCAGGGGGTAGACAGAGCAATCCAGAAACAAATCCGAGGTCGTAGTAGGGTGCAAAGCCAGGTTCAAGGTGCCAGGGGGTAGACAGAGCAATCCAGAAACAAATCCGAGGTCGTAGCAAAAATCTGAGGTCGTAGTAGCAAGGTTTAAAACAAGGGAACAAGAGCCGTACAGTACTGACAGAGATCAGCTGTGAAGCAACGCTTCCGTGTTCCTAGACGCCTTTTGAATCATCGGGAAAGATACGTGATGCGTTGGACTGTCACGTGATGCGGAAGCGTTGACGCTACGTGACTCTTTGCCGTGCTAGCCCCCTCACGTGATGCGTGATTGTGTTGGCCCCTTCACGTGATGCGAGGCCCTCCGTAAACGATGTGGATTGTTGCGGGCTCCCAGCGGGAGTCTCCATTGTAATTGCCAGCGATGGGAAGGTCGATAAACCTCTGGTCCAAAGTGTGTTCTGGTATTGCGGGTGAGGGGATGCAGTCTCCGACTGCCAGAATGCACATGCGAGATCCCCTGATGGTGTTTGACAGGGGCCGGGCGTGCGGGGTAAGCAGGGAGAGGGTGTGCGGTGGAAAGCGTGACACTGGCAGAGGGATCCATACCGCACACGAAAAGAGGCTTCTCAGTCTGTCAAGACTCGAGTTTTGTCTGAAGTATAGAAACCTCCGTCCCTAAGCAACCAACAGTGAGATAGAATTAACTCACTGTTTGAGGATTAGGGCCACAGGTGGCAGGAACAGGAACGCCAGGCCCTCCGGATGGCTACTGTGGAAAAACGGGCAGGTTAGGATAATACCAGGCAATGGAACCTGGAAACAGTATTGGATAGTAAGGTGCACTCACTTACCAACATATATCGTGCAAGGAAGAATAAGAGGAAGGGTCTGGAGATGTCTAGTAAACAGAGATGTCAAACCTGTTCCCTCAGTAGAAAAGCAGCAAAAAGCAGGAGGAAAGTAAAGCAAAACAAACGGCTGCCGCTCCACTGGAAACACCTTCAGATGAAAGCTCGGGAAACTTGGAGCAATGAATGGGAGCAGAACCCCCAGCAGGTATCGATGAAACAGGGAGTCTGAATGCGAGGTACCAAAGTGGAATAACAGTTCCTGTCTGTGAGGAAGTCTGAGGTCAAGGAAGAAACCAATCCGTAATGAAGACCAAATCAGGTAAGGGTCAGGCAGAAGGGATCCAGAAGAGTAATCCGTGGTCAAACGAGGAACACAAGAACGAGATGCAAGAACACCAAACGCTGGTAGAAACAGCTGAGAAGCAAAGCGCAACATTCTCACAGCTGATTTAAGCATCCCAGCCGGGATCACGTGATCACGAAACAGACGTATCGTGATGGTTCCGGCCCGGATCACGTGAGCACCTCAAAGGCTGGTGTATTGGATTGGCCCAGCGTGTTGAACATCATGTAACCATGTCTCGTGTCCGCGTGAAGGGCTTACCGTGCTGAGACGCCATGGAAATGCGCGACAGCATTCGGTCATCAAGGCGCCATGGGAGCTGCCACCTCCGTCGGCGAACCAGGCACCCGGCAAACCATTGCAAAACAGACCTCCGCGGCTGCTGGGGGACAACAGGCTGGACATCTTGTGACCTAGTGAGTGTGCTCAAAGGTTTGTGCATGAGAGATCACCTTTCTATCTGGTTAACTGGAAGGGGTATGGTCCTGAGGATGGGAGCCCTTAGCCCACGGACCAGACCTCGGATTTTCCATTACGACCTTCCTTTGCCTTCTCACTTGGTACCTTTCAGACATATTGTTGACAAACCAGATTTCTTACTGGACTCCTTTGCCTAACGTTATCTGTGCCTCGCATCCAGTTGCTTTGCCTGGATACCTCTCGTTACGTGTCTTCAAGCAACTCTACTTCCTGAGTGGCTCGCTGCTGATATTGGGCATCCCGCTACTCTAATCAGCGTTTCCGTTTGATTCAATCGCTTTGTTGCTGTTCTCGGGTAGCCAGCTGCAGGAAGCGCTCCAGGCCTGGTAAGACACGTAGTGGCTCTTTGTATTAACAACATTACTGGTGTGCTCTTCTAATCATAAAACATTTACCCCAATCCCGGATCACCTCTAGTCATCTCCACGACTATTATACTCCTCATAAACACTTACCAAAGCTTGAACTTACCTCTGGTCATCTTCAAGAACATCGATTCACCAAGTGCGCCACCGAACGCTTTGCTGCATCGGTGCACCAACCCGAACCTAGCCCGTCCCTCGTGCAACCCAGAGAGTATCCTATACTAACTGTCCCATTTGTTATTTTATCCTTCCATTGTTGACTGTATTCTAGAACTATTCACGGTTTCAGCACACTACAGGGGTAAGCCTTACTAGTCATTAGTTCATCATTGCCTTACATCAGTATCTGGGTTCAGAGTGCTTATACTATATCTTTTGGGCTTTCTCATAAACTCATCCACCATAGACCTAAAGGACACAGTACCAGGTATTCATAAAAACTTTGTGGTCATTGTTTGTGCTCGTTTTTGCTCGCCTTGCGCTAACCTGTTTGTATTCCTTTACAGCATTGGGATGGTGGTGTGGGTATTTCCCGCTCTTTTATGTAATCAACACCTCTGTCTGTCTACTCATGTAAACAGCAGAGGGGTGTATTGCAAAGAAGAGCTCCCTCGAGTTGAAGCCGGCTTTTGAGTATACCTTAAGTCGAGGAGAGGTTGCTCAGAATACTGGCTGGCGAGCAGTGGTCCAAAGGATGTCTTCGCTTATCCTGGTCTATCGACTCGAGGTCTTCTCTTCAATGCCACATCCTGATTGGTGGTGTTTTGCGTAACACAAACTGGTCTAACAGGAATGCCTGCCTCAGCCAGGCTGTTGAAGTTCTTTTTGTGAGGAAAATACAATACACAGAGTTAAATATACCTATATTTTTGCAGCTTTTCTTCCCAAAATGTACAGTTGTGTTTCTGGGCATTTTACAGTATTATTTCTTAGTGAACTTCCATAATGTCTATCACTGCTCTTCAAAGCAGTGTACCACAAGTACATTTTTTTTCTTCATGTTCATTTAACAAATGCGGTTTTCCTCGCATTTACATTCTGAAGGCTTTCATAGCTTTGGTCAATTTCTACACACAGGGATATGCTTTAGAAATGGGTTCTTTGAAACTGACACCGGGCAAAGGAGAGAGAGAGAGCTTCTTTAGAAGTGCTTTGCATGTGTTAATTTGTTTCCAAAGGGAATGCTAGCCGTGTGGCCTAAAATGAAATTTCTGATTTTCACAGACTTTATTTGACACAGCAATGCCGTTCAGGGAAGGATAGCCCTCATTTGATGGTATTCAACCTGAATATAGATGGACATGGCTGCGTTATACTTAGAACCAAACTGTGTGATGATTAAGGATGAAAGTAGCACCATTGCAAGGTCGTTTTAAATGCAGAACATTTTCTTGGGCAGTTTTACATTTTGGAGATCACAGCATAGCTGCGCTGAGCCAGGCTGCCTTGGGATCCTTCTCTTTGGGTTCACATGAAAAAAATAAATGCAGCCATTCTCGGGGTGTCTGTGTTCCACCTCACCCCATATGTGCGCAGCAGACACAGCGCAGCCATTATTTTTGCAACTGCTAAAACACAGTTTTGTGATGCAGGGGATTTCTGTTGGGCTGGTAAATGTACCCCACAAACCCAAATTTAGTCACTAAACTATAGCACAATTACCTGTTAGAATAGGCCAGCAGGTATCTAACTACTTGAAAAACAACCTTCATTGCAAAGCACTTCAAATACGCCATTTCAATTCTTATACAACAAAACATCTTCTAACCTCTAATATAGTTAGAATACGCAAACAGGTATCTAACTACTTCAAGCATTCCCTTAAGAACAAAATACTTCAAACAAACATACCCTTACACTCACGTAACTGTAATCAGGTTTTTTCCCCAATGACCCTATGATTATTTAATGTCAATTCAACAGCAGGTGTCACACACTAATGTTGTACAAAACATAGTACATAGAAAGTACTGTTTATGTGGGTCTCAAAAAGAAATGTACATTTCAATGTGTATACAACTACAGCTTTTGAACTATCCTCCTTAACCAATTGTACTGTTTCTTTTCCACAGAAAATAAATAAGAGATTGCAGCTTCATAACGCTATAACACTAAGTAACCACAGCAATTTCCTCAATTGCACTGCAATCGTAAGTACCATAATACAGTTCAATTGCATTATTCCTCCATATTACAAACACTTTGTACTCCCACTACATTACCTAAATTTACTATACACATATTGCTACTAATGCAATGCTGGCCATACTCCTATTACATTACCTATAAGTATCTCTGATACTCTTGATATCCTTGCCCCTGTCATGAGAATCCGCCTGAAGCCCAAAGCCAAGTGCAACTCCTGGTACGATTCCGACCTCGTCATCCTAAAACGTAATTGTAGGGTGGCAGAGAGGAAATGGCGTGCTTCATGTACATCCTCTGACAAACTGGCCTGCCGCCTGCTGCAAAGGCAATACCAGCTCTCTGTCCAAACCAAGAAGAGAGCTCATATCCAAGCCCGCGTCTCTGCGGCATCTACCAATTCGGCTGAACTCTTAAATCTGCAAGGAACTCGCCAATCCTGCCGCAGTCTCTACCTCCCCTGTCCCTTCCCAGGCCCTCTGCACAGCACTGGCCTCCCATTTCATCTCTAAAACTCAGGACATCTTGTCCACACTCTCCGCCTATTCCCTTCTTTCCCCTACTTCCTGCTCTTTCTCTGGCCCTCCTACAGCCACCCCTCCTCCCTCCTTCTCTTCCTTTCCCCTTTTCTCCCCAGACAAGGTTTCTAGACAAGTCTGATCTATGAAAGTCTCGCCAAAACAGGTTCACCCCTGTTCCTCCAAAACTATCAAGGACCATATCGACTCCCTATCTCCTGCCCTGGCTGATTTCTGCAACCACTCCTCCGTCACCGGAGTCTTCCCAACCCCCCTGAAGCACTCCCTTGTGCACCCTCTTCTTAAGAAACCCTCTGCCGACCCCTCCTGCCCGGCTAACTATCGCCGAATTTCCATCACTCCCTTCCTGGGTAAGCTCCTTGAGAAACTGGCCATCTCCCAGCTTAATCTCCACACTGAAGCTGTTGGTTGTCTTCGTGACCATCAGTCTGGCTTCAGAGCTTCCAGAAGCACGGAAACTGCTCTCCTGAACATCCGTGAAGACCTGCTCTCCAATCTTGACTCTAACACCCCTTGTGTCCTCATCTTGCTTGATCTCTCTTCTGCCTTTGACACTGTCATCCATGCCATCCTGCTCAACCGTCTCCGTGATATCCTGGGAATCACTGGTCAGGCTCTGGCGTGGCTGACTTCTTTCCTCTCCGAACGACCCTCCCAGGTCCAACTTGGGTCCTTCCTCTCTGATACCTTTTTCTCTACCTGTGGTGTCCCCCAGGGATCTAACCTCCCTCCCTGGCTGTTCAACCAATACCTGGCACTCCTTGCCCACCGAATCGCCGCTCTCTGCCAAAATTTCCAGTGCTATGCGGATGATACCCAGCTCATTTTCAGGCTCCCCTCAGCCTCCTCCTCTCCTTCCCTCATCTCTGACTGTCTTTCTGCTATCCAGGAATGGTGTGCCGCCAATGACCTCTGCCTTAATGCCAGTAAGACCGAGATTCTACTCATCGGCACACCCACTCCCTCCTTCCCTGCAGCTCTCTGGCCGGCCTCTCTTGGCCCTCTTCCTGCTCCCACCTGCAAGGCTAAAAACCTCAGGGTCATCTTCGATTCCACTCTCTCCTTCTCTCCTCACATCTCTGACGTCTCTAAGAAGTCACACTACCAGTTGCACCTCCTCAGAGGTATTCTTCCTTTCCTCTCCTTCCCCCAGAAGCTCACTGTCTCCAGAGCCCTGGTTCTCTCTAAGCTGGACTATTTTTACAGCCTCTATCTTAATCTGCATGCCTCTACCCTCCGCCCTCTTCAACTTATCCAGAACAGGACTGCAAGACTTATCCTTGGCCTCAAGCCCAGGGATCGTATCTCTCCAGGACTGAAATCCCTGCACTGGCTCCCAGAGGCTGCGAGGATTAAGTTCAAAACCCTCTGCATTGTCCACAAGGCTTTCTGGGGACTGGGGCCGCATTACCTACAACTCTCTCTTCCCAAATATCTTCCTTCTCGAGCTCTTCGCTCATCTGCCTCCAACTCCCTCAGGGTCAGTGGCTTCTCCAAGCAACGAGTTGGTGGTAGATATCTCTCTTCAGCAGGGACCTTCCTCTGGAACAGCCTTCCTGCTCCTCTTAAACTTGTGGAGAACTATCTCCAGTTCCGGAAGCACCTCAAAACCCTCCTCTTTGCCTCCGCTTTCTCTCCTTCTCTCCCCTGCTGAACTCCTGGTTGAAACTGCACTGGTTTACCTGGCCACCCCTTCTGTTCTTGGGGCCAGGCCCTACCAGCTGTACACCTGCACTGCCTCCCTGGCAACCCCTTGGGCTGTTTTCTGCATCCCTACAGTCCTCCTACCAGCACTTATGTCTGCACTTACCCCGCACTTGCCACCAGATGGCATTTTTATTATCTTATTTATTCTACTATCCTTGTACTGCACTTTCCCCTCTGCCCTTCCCCACACACTTTCCCTCTCCCTCCTTCCCTGCACTTGCGCGATTTGAATGACACCTGGCCTAGTAAGATCGTTGTCTGTCCTCCCTTGTTCCCCCTCCCATGCCTCTTCGCGCCTTGAAAAACTTGTGTATAGGTGCGTTATAAATGCCATATCATATCATATTATACACATATTACAGCTGTGGTGGTTGAGCCCAGCACACATATTCTGGCCACTGGCCTCAACCACCACAGTGCAATTTACTATATAAGAAGTACGGACCATACACCATCAAGTAATACAACTTACCCTGACCCCACTACAATTAAAATGATGTCCGTGGACACCGATATTGACCACAGACTCGGCTGCATTTCCAATCTCTTTTTTCAACTACAAAAACAGCTCCACATTACCTTCCTTCCGCTTCCCTACAATTTCTATGCTCTCTTCCAGCCATCCCAAATAACCCCAAATGTCTTTTCCACGCTATCCATTCACAGCGCTGTCCACTAACTACCGCGTTGTCCACGGACAGCTGAAACACCTGCCCAGCCTTTTTCAACCTACGAAAACAGCCCCATATCATCTTTTTTCAACTCCCCCACCCTTCCCAGCCCCTCTTTCCACAACCAAATTACCCAAAAACCAAATTACCCAAAAAGTGTTTTCCAGACTTTTTCCCCACTGCGCTGTCCGCGGTCAGCTGTGGCAGTCCGCGGATCCAACATGGTGGGCTTTTCCAAAAATATGACGCACCTCATGCTCATCACCTTCCAATCAGTGGGTGCGTCCTATGTCCGCAGAACTCACATCGGCCTCTGGGCCAATCGGAGACCCGTCCTTGGACCGAACAGGGAAGTGAGTCCACGGACCGAACCCAGATATAATAAAATCTTTTTTTACCTAGTTTTTGGTCGTTTTAAAAAAAAACACTGTATGGAGTTACACCTAATTTACAAAAGCACACTTTCAGGACCAAGACCCCACCCCCTCAGTCGAGTTCACTATGGCCAGATACACAGTTCACTTTGCTTTATCACAATGCGAGATTCACTCACTTAGCTTTCCTCTTGACTACGTGTCAAAGACTTTTCGATTGTACAAGGGGTTTTACTCGACCCTTGTATGACCACTTTGACACTTTTACACCAGGCTCTCCTAGGGCCTCCTGGTATTTGTAGTTTCAAAGAAAAAGGGACCAGTCCAAGTTTTTCTACTGAGAGCCCACATGCTGCCGGACCACTTTGCAGCTGGTCTTTTCCTGGACTAAGTACTTTCAATTCATATCATGTTGCTGTTTGCAACCTTCTCTCAAAACGGTCTGGTTTACTATCGGTTCTCCCTCTCACTAACAGGCTGTGCTGAAATCTTTGGCGTTTCTTGTCTCTGTAATCAAGGACAGTACCACAGTAGCAAACATGTCTCCCCGACTTGGTTATTGGTGCAGGATAGCCCTGTGCACCGTTGACATGTGTTACACCACACACCAGCTGTAGTTCCCGGTCTTATGATTCCTTTCACTGAGGTTTCGCGCATCTGGGTCGAAAAGGGCAAAGGCACTTCCCTTCTTGTCGTCCTCTCTTGTCTCATCGCCTCTCTCCTCCATTTGAACTGCCATCCTGGAATAGCTACTTCTGTGTAAAGTTGGCCTTGCTCAAAGTGTGCTCTCATACTCATTTTATCCCAGTAGGGAAGGGAAAGGGCCGTCTGGTGTGTGTAGTTATTATCAATTGCTTGACTCTGCCTGACCCTTGTGTTGGGACATGTCAGGTAAAAGGCTCTGGTGTTGTTTTTCACTGTGAAAGAAAGTGTTTGTGTCAGAAAGAGCGGTAGAGCTTCTAAATATCCTATGGAGTAGGATGGGGAAAAGGTGCTATACGGAAAGGGCTACCGTGTCTCATCCGTCGGTGTCCCACTTCCACTCACAAAGACATTCAGGTATCCTCCCCCACTGGTCCACCCCCAGGAACTAGATCCAATAGCGATGGTCGTGTTCTGGCCACTTGGATAACAGATCTCTGGGGACTAGCGGGTGACACACATTCAGGTTTCTCACACGGCCCTGTAATATAATGTATGCACCTCAGTTTGCTGCATGTACATCTCAGTATACAATTCATGTATTTCAGTATAAACTGTATATATTTCTCTAGATATTAAAAGATCTAAAAATACTGCAGATGCATCACACTGTACAATCTACCTCAGTGTACAATGTATATGCATACATACTTCAAATGTATGCATTTGATTAAACAGTATATACCTCAGTATACAATGAATGTATTTCAGTGTACAGTGTATCTATTTTAATATCTAATGTATGTATGTCAATATACAGCATATACATCTCAGTATACAATGTATGTATCTCAGTGTACAGTGTAAATATTTCAGTATATAACGTGCACATCCCAATATATGATATATACATCTCAGTACATAAAGGAACAAGTTACTTACCTGTAACTGTTGTTCTCCAGCATGGGTCTGGCATGGATTCACATGCTCATGAATATTCCCCGTCGTCAGGCTGGGAATCCTCGGTAAAGAAAAAATCAGTATCAGTTTCGTTTCTGATCTGTCTTTCTTTTTAGTAACCAATCACTGATCTCTCGGTCATACTGCCCCCAGCCAATGACTGCCCTCTCCCTAAGCCCCGCCTCCGGCAGCCATCCTCAGATTTGGTAGCACGCCAAGTGGCAGTATGACCAAGTGAAGAGCCGCAGAGGGGTAGGAGGGAGGGTTCGCATGTGAATCCATGCCAGACTCATGCTGGAGAACAACAGTTACAGGTAAGTAACTTTTTCCTTCTCCAGCATGGGGTCTGGCATGGATTCACATGCTCATGAATAAAAGAATGCATAGCAGTATACACATGCACAACCACGGGAGGTGGCAACAGGCTCAACATTAAGCAATACAACAACTCAACATTAAGCATCTCTTACCTCCTCACCAGGCTCACCTTAAGCGAACAGGTTTCGCAGCACTGCTTGGCCGACCCTGGACTCCTCCCTGGAGTCCCGATCGACGCAGTAGAATTTTGTGAAGATGTGCGTCGACCTCCACGTAGCAGCCCTGCAGATGTCCAGCAGGGGCACACCAGACAGGAACGCCGTGGTAGCAGCGATCGCTCTGGTCGAATGGGCTCTCGGGCGACCGGGCAGCGGTCGGTTTGCCAACCGGTGACAATGCATGATACAGCCAGAGAGCCATCTGGAAACAGAAGTCTTCGAGAGAGCCTTCCCTTGATTCACAGACCCAAAGTTCACGAATAGCTGTGACGTCTTCCGAAAACTCTTCGTGCGGTCCACGTAGAACTTCAGCGCTTTAGCTACATCCAGCGAGTGCAAAGTTCTCTCGGTTGGTGTCGAAGGCGACGGGAAGAAAACTGGTAGCACCAAGGGCTCGTTGAGGTGGAAGTCCGACGGCACCTAGGGCATGAAAGAGGGGTGCGTCCTAAGCACTACCCTTGTGTCATGAAAAGTCAAGTATGGAGGCTTGCAAGATAGCGCCTGAATCTCTCCCACTCGTCGTGCAGAGGTGATGGCCACGAGGAACGCTGTCTTCCATGACAGGAACTTCAAAGGCGCCGAATGCATAGGCTCGAATGGGGCTCCCATGAGCCTGGTCAGCACCATGTTAAGTTCCCACGCCGGGGCAGGGGCCTTCACCGGCGGGAATGATCGGAATAGTCCCTTCATAAATTCCTTTACCAGGCGATGAGACCACAAGGACACCCGTCCCATAGTCCTGGTATATCGGGAGATGACTGTCAGGGCTGGGGCTGGTCTGGGGGTAAATGCCCTTATGGTTAGCCTGGGGGGCGGACAAGCAACCAGAAAGCACTCCACCAAGTACTCCAGGCGTGTTCTCCACCCTTTTTGTAGGACCGTGGTCCAGGGATGGAGAACAGCCCGGGAACTTCATTTCCCAGCGGGCCGCTCGCCGCTTGGGCCCGCTCGGAGGAAGACTGCCACGCCCCCGACCGCGCCCGCATCAGCGCGCATGCGCGAGCCGCGCCCGTGGGGAGCCGCTCGCAATCCTGACCGGCGTCCTGGAAAGACCTGTTCTCAGGAGCTCCGGAGGCAAGCTTACGCGGGGCGATTCCGCCCGACGCCTGCAAACCCCAGGCCCCGCGTACAAGGCAGAGATAAGTACAAAGCCTCACCTTGCACTTCATACCCGAGGGGGGCCACGCAGTAGAAGCGGCGCAGAGACCCACCAGCCCACTGCGAGCCGGAGCACAAAACTCTTGCAGGGAACGCTAGAAGTAATAACGTCCCTAACCACGCATGAGACTCAAACTAACAATGCCCGCATGTTTCAATGTGATTAACAAGTATAGTCGCATGACTCTGGACCAGCGCTTCTCGCCGTGCAGGGTATTCAGAAGCCACTAACCAATCACGCGCACAGCGCGCACAGGTATTGACTCTAATTTTGCTCTTGCAGAGAGACAGGAAATCTAGGAGAAGTTTGTGGCCAATCAACATGAAAAGGCCAGAAAGGCTGTGGACTCAGGCAGAAACCGAAGCTAAGTACATTATTGCTTTGGGGCAATTCCCATTGGTACTGCATGAAGTGAATGCAGGTTTGGGTGGGAAGTTGGGCAATTGCTATAGATGCTGCATGAAGTAATGCAGTTTTGGAATCCCGCATGCTGCAATGTGGGGCTAATCTGAAGTCAATGTGTTTACTTGTGATGTCCTGGTGAGGGGCTCCAGTACAAAAGCCAGAGGTGAACTCAAGCATTCAGTGAAAGAGTGAGTGGTGAGAGCAGGAGTGCATGGGCGACAAATTAATGGAGCAGGAGCTGAGGAGCATGTGACCCTGACATTCCCCCTTCCCATCCAGAACCACTACCTAAACCTTTTTCCGGTGTTCCTAACTTCCTTACCTATCCAATCAACGGACCCTAACCCTCTTTCCCCGAAGGGTCAAGGTTGCCTGTGCTGTCTATCTACAGGTACTGCGACCTAACGGGGAGGGAGGTGTTTTAGCTGCGTTTGTGCTGCCTCTACGCCTGGAAGAAGCAAGTTCTGACAGGCAGCCAGATGTATTTTTATGGAGCCGTGAGCCAGTCCAGCTTTGGCCAGCGACAGTAAGTACGGCAGCACTTGAGGGGCCGTAATCCGCAAAGGGTTAATCTTCTGTGCATGGCACCAGACAGAGAACCTCTTCCACTTATGACCGTAACACTTGAGAGTTGAGGACGCCCTGGCCTTTGCAAGAACCTCTCTGCACTCAGCCGGGATATCGTACCCTCCAAACTCTAGTGCTGCAGGAGCCAGGCCTGCAAGCTCAGTGACTGTGGGTCGTGGTGTAGAATGGCGTCTCCTTCTCTGGAGAGAAGATCCGCGTCTGCCGGCAGCCTGACTGGCGGGGACGTTGACAAGTCCAGAAGGTCCGGGAACCAGACCTGCCTCGGCCACGCCGGTGCGATGAGGATCATCCTGCACCTGGACTTCTTGAGCTGGCTGATGAGGCGGAGCAGCAACAGCAATGGAGGGAACGCGTATAGAAACAGGCCGTCCCAAGGGAACGAGAAAGCATCGCCCATGCCCCTCGACTGTGGGAACCTGCTGGCGAACCTCTGGCACTTGGAGTTCGTCGCCGTCGCGAACAGGTCGATCTGGGGTTTGCCCCATCGTTGGAAGAGTCGATCAACTTGATCCTGGCGCAGTTCCCACTCGTGCTGAGTCGGCGATGGTGTTTTTATTCCTGCCAGGTGGAAGGGAACCAGAAGCATCCCTTGGGTGACGGCCCAGTGCCACAGATCCTGGGCCTCCTTGGTTAGGGCTGGGGATCTGGTGCCCCCCTGCTTCCGTATGTAGAACATCGTGGTGGTGTTGTCAGTGAAGATCCTCACCACTTTGTCCTTGAGGGACGGGAGGAACGACTTGAGCACCCAGAACACTGCACGGAGCTCCAAGATGTTGATGTGTAGAGACCTCTCCTCCGGGAGCCAAAGGCCTCTTGCGTGGAGATCTCCGGTGTGGGCCCCCCAACCCTCCAGAGAGGCATCCGTAGTCACCGTCTCCTGAAACGCCGGGGTTTGAAAGTCTGTGTCCGTCGTGAGGTGAGCCTGGGTGCCCCACCATAGGATTGCCCGACGGAACTCCTCGTCGAGGGGGATCCTGTCCTCGAAGCAGCCCCCCCCCGCCTGAAACCAGCGGGCGTTAGGAACTCCTTTAGCGGACGCATCCGAAGGCTGCAAAGGGGTACAAGGTAGATGCATGAGGACATCATCCTGAGAAGGGACTTGATGGACCTCACCTTGGCCACGTCCGTGGCTAACAGTCGCCGTACCTTGCCCAGGATGGTTTTGGTCCTCTCCTCTGAAGGGGAGGCCAATTGCTCCACTGTATCGAGCTTCGCCCCCAAAAACAGTGCTACTTGCGACGGAACCAGGTGGGATTTGGGGTAGTTGATGGAGAACCCCAGCTCCGTGAGCAACCGGACGGTCCTCGCCGTGTGATCGACGGTGAGTTCCCTTGACCTTGCCCGGATTAGCCAGTCGTCCAGGTAGGGGTAGACGTGGATCCCCTGCAGGCGCAGCCGCGCCGCCACTGGTGCCAGGCACTTGGTGAAAACCCTGGGTGCCGACTTTACTCCGAACGGTAGAGCTCTGAATTGGTAGTGGCGTCCTTGAACCACGAACCTGAGGAACTTCCTGTGCCTTTTTAGAATGGGGATGTGGAAGTAAGCATCCTCCAGGTCCAGCGACAATAGGAAGTCGCCTTCCTCCAGCTGTCCCAGTACGTGCTGGAGGGTGACCATCCTGAACTTCTGCGCCTTGATGTATTTGTTTAACCGACGCAGGTCTAGGATGGTGCGCCAACCGCCTGTCTTCTTTCTGATGAGGAAGTACCTTGAGTATACTCCGGAGCCCCGGAGCCTCCTGGGGACGAGCTCGATGGCACCTTTCTTGAGCATCGCCTTTACCTCCAACAGCAGTTGAGGGACGTGATTCTCCTTCCTGGCCACAGGAGGAATGCGAGGGCACTTCTTTAGGAATTCCAGCGAGTGCCCGTTTACCAGGGTGTCCAACACCCAACGATCGGTGGAGATGGACTCCCACACCCTGACGACCTTCGTCAGTCGGCCTCCCACTGGGGTGCTTCGGTGGGGGCCCGACCACCCGGCCGGGTCAGTCTTGCTTGGAAGCGGTCTTGCTGCCTTGGCCTCCTTGGCGATGACGGCGGGAACCACCTTGCTTGCCGCAACCTCTGTAGGCCTCCTGTGAAGAGGAGCGGGCCGCCTGGCAATAGGTGGAGGAGCCACCGCTGGATCCTTTGGAAGCACCCTGTCTGCCTCCAGAGCTCCGAAAGGGCCGTCGCTGCTGAAGCACCCCAAGGGCCCGGGCCGTCTCTGAGTCCGTCTTGATGGCCTGTAGAGACTCATCCACCGCCTTACCAAAGAGGTTGTTGCTGTCAAACGGCATGTCCAACACTCTGGTCAGGACGTCCTGGCGAAAGTCTGTCGCCTTGAGCCATCCTCGTCGTCGGAGGCAAACTCCGTTGCCCAGTTGGCGATATCCGGTATCAGCAATGTCCGTTGCCACCGTAATGGCATGATCCGACGCCACCTCGCCCTCCTGCAAAATTTCTAGGGCCTCTGCCCTTTTGTCATCAGGCAGGAAATCTAGCAGGGGAGCTATCTTGAACCAGAGCTCCCTGTCGTAGCGGGCCACGATCGCTAAGGCTTTGCCCGCCTTAATCGTCATCGCCGCCGACGAGATGACTCGTCGTCCCATAGAGTCCAACTTCTTACCCTTGCTGTCCGGCGGGGAAGTGGAAGTTGAAGCCGCCGCGCCCGCTGCCTTCTTTTTAGCCGCTGCCGAGACGACCGAGTCCGGTGTGGGCTGGGCCCTGAGGCACAAGGGGGCGGCATCGGGGACTCTGTACTTCTTCTCGTACCTGTCCCTCTTGGCGGGTGTCGTGGCAGGGTTCTTGAGGACAGCAAGCCCCTCGTCCCAGATGTCGTCGAGTAAAGGCACCGCAAGGACCGTCTTGCTCTTAGCCTCTCGTCGTTGGTACAGAAACCCCTCCTTTTTCTGTTCTTCAGGGCAGAGCTGGAAGAGCTCGGATGCCCTGGTTATCATGGCGTGGAAAGAGCCAACCTCGTCGGCTGGGGACGCCCGCAGGGGGGGGTGACGATGGGATGTCTGCTGTGTCATCGCCGCGGTCATCGTCCGTCCCCGTATCCATCGCTGTATCCTCTCCCGGCGAGGGGAACGAGGGGTCCAGCAGTCTCGCAGGCACGAAGGGCGGAGCGGGGTGGATTCTCCTCCGCTTGCTCGGAGGGCTTCCCGACAGGCCTGGTTCTGGCTCCTCCGTCGGGGTGCGTGGTACTCTCGTCCTTATCTCGGTACATAAGGATTGGATTGCCAACAAAATGGCCGCCGAGCTATCCTGGGGCTCGGGCAATGGCTGCGACGGACGGGATGGCCGCTCCAGTGGGCCCTGTTCATCGTCCTCGTCGCTATCTTCGATCACATCAGCAGGGACCGTCCCCTGGGATCGAACTTTCTCGAACCTCACGTTGAGGTTTAGGAACCTCTCGTTGAGACCTATGGACCTTTCGTTGAGGCCCTTCTCGGTCTCCACCAGTTCCTCCTCAGAGGCTGATTCTGAGTCTGTAACGGCCACCGGCCCCCCCCTCTTTTTCAGCCAGGGGCTTCACGGGGGTCTTAGCAATGGGCTGGAAAGAGGATTCCCACCGCGGTGGTAGGATACTCTGGGCCCAGAGGCCTTTTCCATTGGCGTAGTCTCAGCCGGCTCCGCCAGGGTCGCAGAGACCCTTTCGGTAGAGGCTTTAGCCGGGTGGATCAAGGCCCTCACCACCTTAGGAGCGTCCTGGGCCTTCGCTTTGGGGGGAGGGTCAACGCCTCGCTCCCCCTTCGAGATCGACCGGGTCCGCTCCAGCGGCCTACCTGGGTTCTCGGACTTCCTCTTCCCCGACCCAGAGGGCTGGCTCGTGGTCGAACGTGCCGGAGAAGTAGCGCCCTGCTTGGCAACCGAAGAGCCCGACCTTTCGGCGCTCCCGGAGCCCGCGGACTCGCAGTGCTTGGCCTTCTGTTGGGCCCCCATCGCCGGGGCGCCGTCAAAGGACTTAGAAGCCCGCTCAGACTTCTTCTTCGCCTTCTCACTTGCTCTGCCCTTCTCCACCCAGGTGGTGAGGAGGGAACGACGATCTTGTTTGATTCATTCCAAAAGGTTCTTGCAGAACGCACAGTCCTTCTCCACGTGCGTCTTGTCCCCATGGAGGCAGTAGAGGCATCGCGAATGCTTGTCCTCCTTGAAAACGTTATATAATCCGCATCCAGAGCAGTTCCTGAACAGCTTTGATCCGGGCGTCGAGCTCCCTTTGTCCTGGGCCATGTCCTTGAGGTAGGCCGCAGATCTTCCAGAATCCTCCAAGAAGTGTAAACTCGACGAGAACTTCACCCTGGAGGGGCGTAGAAGAATTCCGAAACGGGTCCCCGTTATCGGAAGTAGAAACGGTGGTGCTTGTGGCTCGATTAAACCGAAAAATTGAGAAATTCTCCTGAAAAAACATGAAAACGCAGTAAAAAAAAACTTGAGAGCTAAACAAGAGGACTCCCAAACCTTGAGCCTGCGGTAAAAATCTGAGGATGGCTGCCGGAGGCGGGGCTTAGGGAGAGGGCAGTCATTGGCTGGGGGCAGTATGACCCAGAGATTAGTGATTGGTTACTACTAAGAAAGACAGATCAGAAACAAAACTGATACTGATTTTTTCTTTACCGAGGATGCCCAGCCTGACGACGGGGAATATTCATGAGCATGTGAATCCATGCCAGACCCCATGCTGGAGAATACATGCATCTCAGTATGCAGAACATACATTTATGAATCTTGAAATAAGTCCCAAACAGCCCCCATGTATGCGGCTCACTTTCTACACAGTAGATTCCTTAGAGACAAATTACATAATTATATGTTGTTTTCCGTAATCCATACGTCGTTTAGAACAATCATGCCTCATTAATAATGCTTTGCGTGTTTAGGGCCCAAGATCCTTTTTTTGGCAGCTGTAAATATTAAATAATCACATAGTTCTGCTCATTAACCACTGTGATCACACAAGGGAAACCAGTACCTTGGAATGTGAGGCCCGGAAATACCTTATGGTCCCACAGACAAGATTTTAGTAGTCTCCAAATGCTAAGGTGTACAACAACGTGTCAAAATGTTTCCTAACATTCAAAACTTAGAAATCCTCAACATTGTACCATCTAGTATGTTTACGTAAGTGCAATGCCTACGCAGCAAGCTTAAAAGCCTTTGCAGAGAGCTAAAAAGACTTTTCAAATATTTAGGCTCTGGGACGTCAATAAATACTTTGTCTATGAGCATGGAAATGTCTTCCTTATAAACCTAGACCAAAGAAAAAAGAACACTTCTTTTAAAGAATATGTAAAACTTGTTATCAGCACATCAAATAAGGAGATTTCAAAGGGTTACCAGACATTTGGTCGAAAAAAATTGGTCGACCAGACAAATGGTCGAACCAATTTGGTCGAAAACCAAATGGTCGAATTTTTTTATTTTCACCTTTTTTTTTTTTTGGGGCCCCCCCACAACCCCCTTTTTTTTCTAAAAACCCATTTTTGTAAAAAACGAAAACCCGAAAAATAAATATATAATAAAAAAAAAAAATTCGACCATTTGGTTTTCGACCAAATTGCGTCGACCAAATGTCATTCGACCAGTTTTAGGTCGCCCAAATGTCTGGACACCATTTCAAAGGACTCCGTTGTTAGACCCAGATAGCTACTCTTTTTAACAATCCTTTTTTTCATTGTAGGTCTATCAAGGACATGGATAAACCGCTGACAAAACGGTATTCTCTTCTGGGCTCCAGCATGGCCATTTCCGTTTTATTGGAAAGCTAATTCTGGTTTATATTCTCTTTTGATATTTCTGATTTGTGATTTTTCAGTCTCGTTTTTTCTTTTTCCATTAGTCTTTCAGGTGTAGAATAAACCATGTGGAAATGTAATACTGTAAATTACGCTGTTTGTATTGCATTCATAAAGTCTGTAAAAGAAACGTTTTTGCTAGTGTACAGATGTGGCACAATATTCCCTTTTGTGACACTGGCTTCCATTGCAGTACCTGTTAGCTGTACATAATATTTGCTTGCGTTTTCCGATAGTGGTTCCTGTACAAGATTATATCCAAAAGTTGGATGAACAACCTGGTCGCTTTCTCATTATCTGCATTCAAGAAGATCAACTCAACAACTTCATCTTGTTCATATGGGATACAAGTGTACAAATCCTCCCAGCCAAAGTGAACACAATGTATGCATCTTCAAGTTCCAAGACTTACATGGATTATAAGTGCCTTACTTGTAAATTGTCCTTTCAGGGAGCTGCTTGTCTGTTGGATCAGTGGCTATCAGCATAAATGGCAGTAGTTATTCTAAGCTATTTGTTTCAACAACAGCCTACTCCCCCTTTAAGTGACAAGGACGAGTATGCTTGTCCTTTTTGCATAGACTTCAATAATAGCCTGGCACGTAAGGGTTAATATACCTTCATGTATTGTTATCAAAACGTAAAACACACTTATTAAAGGATGCTCATTGAAGGGGAAGGCTTTAGTTTTCTATGTAAGCTATCTTATTTCTTCAGCTGCCATGAGAACAGTTGTTAATGTGTTGTTCAGTTCCATAAAAGAATTACTATTATGTGGCACATATGCTCCTGTATTATTAGATTGACAGCATGAGTAAGAATTACCATAGCAAACAGTTACCTGGGATCAAGAAGTACACCAAGACCACAGAAGCAAGTTGTGTCAGTGGCAGTAGGCGACAGGGAGATTTGGAGAGATGTCTCTTTTAGACCTCCCCTCCCCAATGCCACATCTGCTTCTTCCCTTCTTGCCTATCTGTTCGGACTGTGTCATCACTGGCCGACTCTTGCTCCTCTTTCCATATCCTGGTCGTAGGGCTGACCGGGGCTGCAGGAACGTTCCTGCTCTGGCTGAATACATGAGTGCACTCCTCCTCCTTCCCTTCCTTTTTTCAATCCCTGCCTTTTACCTCCTTCTCCTCTTATAATCTCCTCTTCTGCTGGTATACCTAACTTCTAGCCCTTTTATATTGTTGTCACCTCCTCCTCTGTTGTACCACCTTCAATTCCTGATGTGACCACCTGTTTCTTCTCACTACTACCTTCACTTGATGACATTACTGTCTCTCCCACTGGATCACCTTCAAAACTTGTTGCCACCACCTCTAATATACATTGACTACCTGATGGGATGACTCAGAGATGATTCTGCCAGAAAACCTGGCCTGGGACCCTTCTCATGTGGCCAGGGAACGGCAGACGCTTCCAGATCCTGAACCTGGGGGTCGTGTTTTGAGGAAAGGACCACATAAGGAGGGAATCAGGTCAGGAAGACTGGGAGAACCCCTTCCATAACGTCACTACAATCTGAATGGTTCACTGTAGAATTGAAACATTTAAAGAAAAAGCTAATTTGAACATTGGGGAATTCAAATCTGACAATTCACAAAGTACTGGGATGAGGAAGAGGGATTCAGAGGCACAGTCTAGTTATAATGACCCACACCTGAGAGGGACCTTTCAATATTTAAGACCCCTCAGGTGCAGGCCATTAGAAATAGAAGGAGGAGTGATTGCAGAGACTCCACGTTGCAGTGGCAGCAGAGGAAGAAGGGGAAAAGAGACAGCAGAGAAACCACAAGTTGAAGAGGGGATGACGGTTCTGAGAGGGCCTCCACCTTTCATGACCTTGTATGCAGAGGTTTTGCGGTGGGAAGCATTGCTGTGCAAAGCTTTCCCCCTGTAGTTTTTCCTTTCTCAAGGAGCCCTCCAGACTCTTTTCCTTTGCAGATGGGGAGCAGGTGCAAGTGGATCTTGGTTACCTGGCCTTAGCCCACCCACTTGGTGCCTTCCTGGTTGCCGCTCTTTTTTCCCCACTTAGCAAGCCCCGCCTACCTGGTGCATTCCTGGTTGCTGCTCTTTTCCCCTACTCAAGGAGCCCTCCAGCCTCATTTCCTTTGCAGATGGGGTGCAGGTGCAAGTGGATCTTGGTCACCTCTCCTAAGCCCTGCCCACTTAGTGTCTTCCTGGTTGCCGCTCTTTTTTCCTACTTAAGGAGCCCTCCAGCCTCTTTTCCTTTGCAGATGGGGAGCAGGTGCAAGTGGATCTTGGTCACCTGGCCTAAGTCTGGCCCACCTGGTACCTTCCTGGTTGCTGCACTTTTTCCCCACTTAGCAAGCCCCGCCCACCTGGTGCCTTCCTGGTTGCCGCTCTTTTTCCCCACTTAGCAAGCCCCGCCCACCTGGTGCCTTCCTGGTTGCCCCTCTTTTTCCCTACTTAAGGAGCCCTCCAGCCTCTTTTCCTTTGCAGATGAGGAGCAGGTGTAAGTGGATCTTAGTCACCTGGCTTAAACCCCGCCCACCTGGTGCCTTCCTGGTTGCGCCTCTTTTTCCCTACTTAAAGAGCCCTCCAGCATCTTTTCCTTTGCAGATGGGGAAAAGGTGCAAATGGATCTTGGTCACCTGGCCTAAGCCCCACCCACCTGGTGCCTTCCTGGTTGCTGCTCTTTTTCCCTACTTAAGGAGCCCTCCACCCTCTTTTCCTTTGTGGATGGGGAGCAGGAGCAAATGGATCTTGGTCACCTGGCCTAAGCCCCACCCATCTGGTGCCTTCCTGGTTGCCTCTTTTTCCCTACTTAAGGAGCCATGCAGCGTCTTTTCCTTTGCAGATGGGGAGCAGGTTCAAGTGGATCTTGGTCACCTGGCCTAAGCCCCGCCCACCTGGTGCCTTCCTGGTTGCCTCTCTTTTTCCCCACTTAGCAAACCCTGCCCACCTGGTGCCTTCCTGGTTGCCGCTCTTTTTCCCCACTTAGCAAGCCCCGCGCACCTGGTGCCTTCCTGGTTGCGCTCTTTCTCCCTACTTAAGGAGCCCTCCAGTCTCTTTTCCTTTGGAGATGAGGAGCAGGTGCAAGTGGATCTTGGACACCTGGCCAAAGCCCCGCCCACATGGTGCCTTCCTGGTTGCCGCTCTTTTTCCCCACTTAGCAAGCCCCGCCGACATGGAGCCTTCCTGGTTACCACTCTTTTTCCCTACTTAAGAAGCCCTACAGCCTCTTTTTCTTTGCAGATGGGGAGCAGGTGCAAGTGGATCTAGTTCACCTGGCCTAAGCACCACCCACCTTCTTAGACCTCCCTCTTCCTTCCTGCTCTTAACTCTAAGTTCAAGGGCGTCTCTCGCCCCCGGCATCCGAATCGAAAGGCAGACAAAGAAAAGGGAAATTCCTGTCAGACCAGGAGGATCCAGGGCCCGAACCCCTGCTCAGACAGCAGGTAAGCATGCACCAACATGTGTTTACTCTCTCTGTCCCCACAGGCAATCCCCACCCCTCTGGTCCCCCTGTGATGTTCTCTTGTGCTCCCCCTTCTTGCACACAGGTGTTGCCTGTTTTGCTTGAATATTCTACCGTGCTCCCCCTCACCCCCTCCTGCCTACTTCTGCAGGAGTCTGTCATGATACATTCTGGTTTCACTATCACTGTCTTGTGGCCAATGCTGGATTTGACTTTTATGAACTTCATTGATTCACTGTGTGTCACCCTTTATCATGGTGGCCCTGAATTATGCTGTTCCCATCTTCATCTCGTATCCAGGCTTTCAACATTATGTGTTACTACTGAATTCTGCAATTGTATTCGCTCTCCCATCTTGCTTCTCCACTGTTTTTGACTGCTTACTCTCTGTTTTCTCCTCCTCTCCCTTTCTCCCTTTTCCTATCTCCTCCCCTTACTTTCTTCTATGCACTTACTCTATCAGTATTGTCCCTGTACCTAGTATGATAGCAACCTCGTCTGTCTCCTCGTCCCTCCCCTTACTTGTTTTTTTCCTCCCCCTCCAGCACTATCTGAAATGTTGTCTGGCCTAGTACGATAGTCGCTTGTTTTGTTCCTCCCCTCCCTTTCTGCAACCCTCTACCTCACCTTTTGTTTTCTCCAGCTCTACCAGAAATGTCGTCAGGCCTAGTACGGTAGTCGCCTGTCTGTTTCCATTTCCTTCCCACTCTCCCCCTCCCTTCCTTATCTATGTCTTAGCTCTTGCACTATCAGAAATGTTGTCAGGCCGAGTACGATGGCTAATTTCACATCATTACTGTTCACGGCCTGTAAGAATATCATTGTATTTTACCTTGTTCCCTCCTTTGCCTTGAAGCGCTTTGAAACATTTTGTGTATAGGCGCTATATAAATAAACTATCATATCATATATCTTAGAGAAGATATCTGAATTGTGAGTTGTGGTCCGGTGGCTGGCGAGCACCGGAGTGCTTCTAGCAAGGAAACCTCCTTTCCCACCGGCGCGGGGTGCAGGAAGTGAACCGAAGCAGAATGGCATGCCGGAGGTGGTGGAGGAAGCAGAAGGCACTGTGAGAGAGCAGACGACTATGCAGCAACTGCCGAGTTCACCAATGTTGGGTAACCGCGGTACGCTTTGTAATCGGCCGCTGGCCACTAATGATTATTTTGAATACTTAACTGACATAAAGAAGTTGAAGTGGCAGGATAAGAACTTTGCGACCAGACAAGAAAGGACAGGTTATAATTATTACTATTCAGAGGAGTGGTTCAGCTGAGTGGTGCTGTCTTGCTGTGGTCTGGTTGTGGTGCCCCTGTTTTCCGGCGCTTTCTTCAGCAGCCTGTTGCCCTGTGAGCTGCTTCAAGCAACCTTAATGTGTGAACTTTGGACATTGGCCCGACCACTTGCTGACTTTGGCACGCCCCCTTGCTGCCAGTCCCCCCTCCTTTCTCCAGCTGACTCCTTATCTTCATCACGCGTGCACGTTCAGAGGAGTGGTTCAGCTGAGTGGTGCTGTCCTGCTGTCTAGCTCTCTAGCGAGCTGCGAGCCACCCCACTCTACGCCCACCTGCCTTGCTTCTAAACACGAAACAAGTGTCAATTTACCCTAAGATGCAATCCAGGCTCCCTTCTTTAAAAGCAGGTATGCCTGCCACGTTAATACCAGGTGGGTTTAAATAATCTGTAAATGTTGTGTCAACTGCCCCTAGATCAAAACAACCTACTGCATTTTCTTCTACGTCGGTCATGGATCACGGGGGTCAAGGTGGAAGACCTGGCTTTGGGCAGCCTTTTGCCTCGGACATCCGCCATTTTTCCCCTAATGCACTGGCCGGCAACATGCCGCTCTCCTCACCAACGTCAAAAGCTTGCCGTCTTGCGAAATCCTTCTGTGCTTTTGCTCATTGCCGCACCAGGTAGTGTGTTGCCTGGCCATGGTGCGTTTACCTCTCAAACTGAAAAAGCAGCTACCCATGTTTTTGTGAAACCTCCTCAGTGTAACTCCAATTTTCACATTTCAGTGTCTGATAGTATATGTTTAAATAACATGCCGGCCTCAGCTCCTGCTGAGGTAGAAAGTAGCACTGTGTGTAGCGCTTGCTCAGATGTGGCCATTATTGATCTGAGCTTGAGCAAGTCAGGCTTTTCACCGCATTTGCTCCCTGATGGCTTACCACAAAACTATTGATACTCCCCGATCATGTTTTCAGATATTGACATAGACTGTTCAGCCATTCAAGTGTCATATTTTGCACCGACCCCGCGCTGTCCCCCTTCCTCCCCAGCAGTTCCACGCAATGGAGGGAATGGGGACGCGAATACGAACTTGATCAATACAATTCCCACCTCTATGAACACTGTGCTGCAAACCTTATTGAAATTGTTCGAATCCTTGAACGACAAATGTCAGGCTCAAACTCAGCAATTTGACAAAATAATAGCATGGCAAAATGACACAAGTGCACTTTTACAGCAGAGAATTGGGGAACCACCCATGATTCCATCTGTACCAAAACCCATTGTGTCATTTTCGGTACCTAAATCGCAATCAATCATAGAAACACCCATAGTGACCCCTTTATCACTTGTGCATCCTGCATTAAGTACGGCTGTACCGCTGATTTCAGGCATCATTAAATTAGTGCCCATGTTATCTAACAAAGCTGTAACTAAGGAGAATAACGTTAAAATTCCAAGTGACCCAACAACATTGCTAACCAAGACTCCTTTTACATTCATCAAAAATTCCCGAAAGAATAATAACTTATGTGCTGTCGAGAATTTAAGCAAAAAGCAGAAAAATCTTCAAATACCCAAGAAGATTCATTCATCTGCAACAAAAAAATGTTTTAAACACCTTAATCCTTCCTCGATGAGTGCCCAAATTGCTTCCTCTGCTGTGACAAAAAAATATCTTCAATTAGCTAAGCTTCGTTCTGTTGCTAATATTCAGTCCGGTACCAAATTTATTTCGTTTTACGCCCCTCTTGATGCACTGATTGAAGAAGCGGAGGGCTTTAATTCCATTACTGCAACCTCATCTGATGCACTCAGTGCGACGAAAAGTGATGACAAACATACAAGTAACGCCTAAGCACGTCTGACTGCTGAATCTTACCGACAAGAAATCAGACGAGGCGTAGACGCTTATATGGACAGACAGCGTCCAGATAAACCAACAGCTAAGCGAGTCCAGTAGGCCCCTGCCCCCAAACTAAATCTTACCCAAGCACCTTAAATTCAAGTTGTACAGGTTCCCAGTCCCTGTTTGCCAATTGCTCAACAGTTCTCCCGCAACAGAGATTCATAGTAAGGTGGTTTCTCACCATCAGCTGAAACAAGAATCTCCAAGAGAAAAGAAACGTTCGCTATTGGCAGAACTCACTCCTGAAATTCTAGAGCTACTACACGTTGCCTTACATAATGTCCCTAAACAAGCATCTAGCATTACTCCTCCTTCCACCTCTATTGCCAAAATTACAAACCAAAAACGTTTGGCCAACTATGCCCTGATCTTGTCCTGTCGTCCGGCTCCAAGTGCACAATATGCACTGAACCACAAGTCACTAATGTCCATCTTCTACGATGTACCACAACTGGAAGACATCAGTACCGAGGACATAGAACTAGTAGAATTTTGCAATCGATCCACTTCTTATGTAGTGAGAATTTGGATGAATTCTAGAGCTATTCAGAACATTATTTGGTTGGCTAAAAGACAACTTTTTGATTTGGGCTTTGTTCTGACAGTAGATGCTGAGCTGAAGAGTGTACGGGTGATGCATCCCACAAATCCCATGTCGACCCATATGTATAAAAACTTGTCTAAGACCGTAAAAGGCTCCCAAATTACTGATCAGCAGTATAATCGACTGTAACTAACTTCATCAGTTTCTTCTTTAGATTTATTGCTGCTCAGTTTGAATTCGAGAGGTCATTCACATATACTAAATAACAATATCAGTGCTCTTGACAAATTCAATCTTGTAATGCTCCAAGAGACTTGGCTTGCGTCTTGTCCCATCTGGGATGATCATGAGGTACAAATTATTCCTGCCAAAACAAGCCTTTGGGGTAGACCTTCAGCTGGTTTACTTATAGCAATACAAGCAGATCCACATTTTTCTCTTACCCCATGGGCCTCTCCAAACTCATTTATCCAAATGGTTCGTCTACAAATAAGTACCAGCATATATGCCATCATAAATGTATATTGGAATCCGGTGGGGATTACAGATGAATGCTTCCTAAAAGATTTAAGCGAAGTATTCAATTTAATTACCGTGGACTCTGATGTGGACAATTTTTTGGTTGCAAGTGATTTGAACCTCGACTGTGTCTCCACCAGTCCCAAAAACAGCTCAAATAGAGTGAGTAAATGGCTACAATTCGTGAACCATCATAATTTATATAGACTCAATGGTGCGTTTTCATCTGACATCCCCGCCGGATCAACATGGCAGCGAGGCAATACCTCGTCTATCGTCGATTATGTGTATACTAATGCCAATTTCTTTCCCGATTTTGTTGAATTTAAGATTATAAGTTCCACTATGAGTGATCACAAACAATTAACGGCAAAATGGTCACATCATAGCAGTTTACTTATATCACGAGACAAATACCCTCAAGGGCCACTTATCTTAAACAATGCAGGTAATAGACTCTGATGGTCAGAAAATTCGTTGAGAAACTTCCATTCTTGTATGAATTATAAATCTACTCAAATATGCGCAAGTGATGGATTTAACAACATTGTATATTCTGACATGATGCAGGCCTTTCAACCCTCTGCGACTCTTTCTGCTCAAAAATCAGGCCTAGATACCCCTAAATTGCATGTGTTTGATCTTGAACTAAATATTCGGAAAAAGTTGAATAGAAAACAAAAACGTGAGGCAATGAATCTCCCTATTGAGGCTAGGCTCAGTGCTTTAACCAACATTAAAACAAAATACAAAAACTGCCTCAAATCTAAACGTGCAAAACTTTATCAGGCAGATGGCCAACTTATGCTAAGCGCCGTACATACTAAAAATGTAGCAAGAATTTGGTCACTGCTCAATCAGGCTACCGTAGGGAGTCATGTTATCTCCCAAGCCAATGATGTATTGGAATCTGCATGGATAGCACACTTTACCAATCTCTACAAAGTCCCTGATGGGAGCACAGCTTTAGAACCTATTAAACCATCATGCAATTTTCATTTAGACTTCGATGTAGAAGATATCCGCCTATTCATTAATAAAGCTAGTAAGTCGGGGGCATGTGGTCCGGATGGCTTATCCAATAGGATGTTCAAAACCCATCCTGTGATTTGGTCGAAAATTTTGTTTAGTATTTTCTCTATCATTATTAAAACTCAAACCCTACCACCAACATGGACTCACTCAATCATTGTCCTTATCTATAAAAAAGGTAACAGGAAAGATCCTTCGAGTTACAGGCCAATTGCGCTATTGGATGCGCCAGCAAAAATCGTTTCTCGTATAATCCTAAGGGAGATGAATAGGTGGACTGCGCAAAATCATTTTAACGATCCCTGCCAAGCAGGATTTGTTGCTGGAATGGGCACCATACCTAACATCATATCCTTACATATGCTCCAGGCTGATTACGCAGCCAGAAAACAGAATTTGTATCTAGCCTTTGTAGATTTTAGAATCGCTTTTGATTCAATTGATCGACTTCTACTGTACCACAAATTGCTTAAATACCAATGCCCTCCATCTCTAGTGGCTTTAATTGTCCTGTTACACACTAACACTTCTATGCAGGTCAGACTGTCCGTGGCGGGCGCCATGACTGCAAAATTTAACACGTTCAGGGGTTTAAAACAGGGGTGCATTCTAGCATCGACTATTTTAAACCTATACATTTATGATTTAGGAGTAGCCTTAAGCACCATCCAGAGCGATGCACCCTCTTTGGGCGCACATAAAATTGCATATCTATTGTATGCCGATGATCTCGTGCTCATCTCACAGACTCCAGTAGGCCTGCAACACCTATTAAACGGCCTAGAAACATATGTAAACGCAAATCAGCTTGTCATAAACACAACACTAATTTCCAAATGGCATCCCAATGTGAAGGTCAAATCATATAGTTGGAAATTACATAAGGTTGCGCTGGATAAAGTTGTGCAATACAAATATCTAGGCGTAATATTCTCAGCCTCTTCCCCAAATCCCTACTATGAATCAAACTTGCGAGGTAAACTTCGCTCTCTAATCTCGCAAGCTAAAATTCTCATGGGAAAATTTGGCAAATTCACTATAAAACACGTCTTACCCTTTTACCATCAAAAGGTCATCCCGGGTCTGACCTATGGTGCTGAATCCATGCCTCCGAGAAATGCATCATGGTGGGATAGACTGGAAGCACTATTTTGGAAACAAGTATTACATCTTCCGGGCTGCACTCCCCTCCCTCTAATTCGTTTTGAGTTAGGATTTCTCTCAATGAAGTCCCATATCATCTGGAAATGTTGCGCATTTTTGCGAAATGTTTATCTGTATCCCAACCGAATATTCTTGGTAAAGTGGCTCTCCACCTTTTGTCCCGACAGTCCATGTTCTCAAAAAGTTGGTGTAATTACACTCTAGATGCCATTGCGGATGCCTCCATAGATCTTGATTTATTATTATCCAACCAAACTTGTGCTAAAATTAAAATTCACCAGCATGACTGGTGCACCAATCAATCTGTTTGAGGTACAATGATTTTGATCGCAGGATATTTGGTCACAAGATTTACAGATCCACGGCGGATTACTTGCTTTAGTTTCCTTCATCTACTCTTCGCAATAAGCTCCTCTGCTTTCGATTAAATCTATGGCCAACTTTAGATGTTTTGGCCAGGAGGAAACTAATTGCAAAAGATGAAAACATCTGTTGCTTTTGTAGATCTCCGAACCAAAGAGAAACCATGGAGCACTGTCTGGACTATTGCCCTTATTCAGACTCTCTACGCAAAGTCCATTTTGGAAATTTATTTGATGATTTAAATCCGTTTTCTGAGTCTGATATTTGGCCTCGAATTTTTTCTTCACCAAGGTTGGCCATAAAAGTCGCGACTGTTCATTTTCTGGATGCGATCTTTCCCCAAACAGTCTAATTAGAATTCTTGATCCGCCTACTGATGTAAGAAAGTATTGAATATTTTCCACAAGTCCTATTAATGGATGTTATCCTAACTGTGATTAGATTATATCCATTTTTGTTTCTTTGTATTATATGTTGTTAAGTTATGTATATTTTTGTTAATTATGCTGCTTGTTGAATAATTCAATTGGATCTTATATTTTATATTTGACAAAGTCTGTTTTAAATTTGCTATTAATCTTGTTGATTGAAGCTGTATTTTGTTGAAATGAATTGTAATATTTTGTAAATTTGAAAGGTTGATTTTATCAACTAACCAAATTAATAAAAAATAAAAAAAATAAAAATTATTACTATAAAGGCCTACGTTATGGGCAAAGTCAAGAAAGGGAACCACTAAAACAAGTTAACAATAACCACCATTGCCAAAGCCAAGAGAGAGCAATACTGAAACAAGCCAGTTATAACCTTTATGCCCAGAGTGAGGAAGAGGCAATAGTTGAAAAGGACCTCAACAAGTATTGTCTAAGCCTTGTGAATAAAGGGCTGGACTCATTGCTGTTGGGCTGTGGCGAGTGGACTGTGTCAACTATTCTCCTGTATCCAGTGCTGCTAGGTGAGGTGAGTGTGTCTTTAAGGTCTTTGAACAGCTGACCTTAAAAGGCCGCCTCCCGCGCCCTTGTGGCGTAAGCCCTGTGGAGAAAGGGCTGGACCCATTGCTGTTGGGCTGTTTGGCGAGTGGCGCTTTGCGCCAAGCAAGACTCTCCGGAAGAATGCTTTTACAGGCCTCCAAGGACACACCCGTGCTCAGAACACGGGCACAGAAGAAACGCGAGTGCCCAGGAGATAGTGGAGAAAGTAGCGCTACTCAGCGGCAATCACCTGTGAAAGTAAGTCGCTTCTATTCATGTAACTTGATGAATGAAGAACCCAATGCTCTAAGAAGTGAGGGTGTTATCCATAGTGAGCCCCTACTAGAATAGAGTAGAGTGTGTGTCAAGCTGGCGCCTGGTGCAGATTTGGGTATGCATTTACTTGGTGCCTGTATCATTTAGACTACAACCACGGCAATAAACACACAATCACATAACTACGCCACTTGTGCGCCAACGCTAATTATATCAGCGCAGAGGCGGTTAGAGACTCACCCTGTGCGGGGGCAACCGCTGGGGTTCCGCAGTCATTGTCGTGTCTTGAGGCTGAGTCCACAGTTCTACGATGTGGGCCCCGGCTGCTGCGGAAGTGGTTCTGTCGGAGCGCGGCGCCGGGTGTGTCCGTGGAGTGCCTTTCGCGGCAGCCCCCACCTATGAAGCCGACATTGTCTTTGCAACAAATGTAACAAATGCACGGTTTTCCAGTCCTGCACCCCCCCACACACCGCTGGAAGCTTTTGGAGTGGACGAAGCTGATGAAGATGTACTGCCTAGATTAGTAGGCGCGGAATCCAATCTAGACATTCCTCCAAGCACAAGCTCGCCGATTCATCAAGCAGACTTGTTGTCAGATTGGAAATCTAATGAAGACCTCAATGATGATTTATTTTGTATAACGCAAGGAACGATGAAGGAGCAACTTGAGGGCCGGAAGAAGGATCACGGGCGCGATGAGCGTCATGACTCCCTAGAGGTGGCTAATAAGGTCCTGCATAGTTTGATTTCAATGAATAAGGCATGCGCTAATAAATCAGCGCAAAACGTACTGTCGCAACGTGACCAAATACAAAAAACATCATTGAAACGTCACAATGCTGAACTGAACGAGCCTAATGAGGACATATGGCCTAATGTAAGTTACAAACACAGGAAGCCGGCAGATAAAGCACCGAAGGGGTCCTCTAGTGAGACCTTGCATAATGATCTATCATTTAACCGGTTGCACTCACAAAAGAGAATATCAATTTCTAAAAGGGTGGAGAAGGATCCAACAAATCAGCGTAGTCATAATTTACATTCCTCTGATACAACTGCCTCAGATATTCGTGAACTTTCTGACTCTTCCTTTATAGAACGGCCATTCCCGAAAATAAGGCGGCGAAGAGCCCATAGGAAGAAGCATAGGTCGAAAAGGGGCACACAGGCCAGTAACTCTGAGCAAGCCATGATAATATCCTCTCTGGCGATGTCCCTAGCCCCTTTTATGAAATTATATGAGAACTTGAATGACACGATGAAAGATTTGACAACATTGATGGCTCTTATGAACACCAAAGTGGGCCACTTCGAACAAATATGCAGCCAGTCGTCCTCCAAGCATAACAAAGGGTTGAAAGGTCTAGACGCAGCATATAAATCCTTGTGTGATCAGAGGAGCAACAATTCTGCCGATAAAAAATTATTGGCAGAAGTGGCAAGAGAGGCACTTTCCCTATTTAAGTGCGAGGGACAAGGACAAATAGGTCACCATAAATGTAATGAATTTAGTGCTACGAGCACATCAAGAAGGGGTTCAAAGTTGCCCCTAGTCAAATGTGCTAGGGCGACGCCACGACTTTCCGGCGAAACCCCTGCCGGTGAACACAGTACAGTAGTGAGTGCTTCCCAAGGTACTGCATTGTCTAAAACAACCTTGCAACGTCGTGAGATCGATGCGACTGTGCTCGAGTGCAATGCGCTTGTCACTACGGCTCAAACATCTTTCAATGACCTTCCTATAACTATGCAAGGACGGGACACCAGTACTCCGCCAGAGCACGAGAAAATTGTTGAGATCTCATTTAACACCGCCTTTGAGCAGGACAGAGCATGCAAGAGGCTAAAGATTACTGACAATCAAATAGCAACAACTTCTAACACGGCACATCAATCAACCGTGGAGAAACATGAGCCAACTACGAGCCAAGGCGTTGAGAAGCTTAACGTATTTCCCATCTTTGGGGGTGGTACCCAGGTCATTGCAAAACCACCAGAATCAAAAACCAAACCTACGAACCCTAGCAAAAAAATCGAAAAACTTGCCTGCACGAAAAATGAATACAAATATAAGAGCAAGAAAGTTCATGAGGAACATAAAACTAGTGCAAATTGTGACTAAGGATGCCCTTAAAGCCCCCCCAAATTGAAAGTACACAGTAAGTGGATCTGACAAAGGAAGCGGTCCCTCCTTAAGGTGTGGTGGATGCAGAAGAACCAAATAATGAGATCTCGGCTGAACTTTTAAAAATTTCCACATACGACGATAGGGAGCAATATGAGGCTGCAGATACTGCTCTGTCAATGGCACATGCGAAAAACACGAATGAGCAAGGAACCTCCTCAACTGTTCACAAACATATTTGTACTGAGCACCACGATGCTACAGAGGTGTGTTCTTCCGTGACAGAAATTACATCAGCACGTCAAGTGGACAGGGTTGCACCACATCAGGCTGATGGGACTAAAAGAGTTCGAACTTGTCGCGTTGCTAATGAATTAGCAAGCCTATAAGTCCACCATTTTTGACAATGCATGAAAAGAGGGTAAAGCAATGTCTAATTCAAAAAAGAACCCAGCCGAAGGAGGTGACATCACTCTAATTCACACGAATGGGAAAGTGGATGCGAACGACCTCGTCATTCACAGCGCTCGAAGGGTGGTAGGTGATGTCAATAATATGAATTCTAACATGAACCGACTGGGTGATCAAAGAGATACTCGCGAGAAACATCAAGCGAGTAAAGGAAGACAAGTCAGAAAAGAGCACGATAAGACACCAGACAACAAGGTAATGATCGAGCGTCTTGACTCTAAAGACAAGTTGATTCTTAATCGTGCAAATATTATCAGACTATTTGACCTAATTCCAAGTGTATATGAAATAACGTCTATTGACTTAAGGATTGTTGAATTTCCAAACAAAAGATGTAACGACAGTGTCGTCGTCACTGATAGCTACTACAATTCTTGATGCTAACGTAGCACTGTTTTCGCTGGGGTTTGAAGTATATAAGATGGAAGTACCGTGTATGGATCAACTCACCCCGGGCGATGGGGTTAACCACAACACGCTAAACTGTCTACAACAGAGTACAATGTTACGAGTGCAAAACAAAGAGGAGAAACCTTGCCCGCAAATCATCGAGACAAGGAAAGCTGGAACAGGGCAGTTTGAGTGCATTACGGGCGAGCCTGCACAGATCGCCAGAAATAACTCTACTCTACAGACAAATGAGGATGGGTGCTCATTCGACGCCAACAAATTGGCCATAAGAATCACCATATGTGGAGATAAATGTCTAGATGGGCCGCTAGATAGTGGCACCCGTTGTTCAAATGCAATAGGGGACATGGGAGAATGGGGATGGTTAGCTGCTTCACTTAACAAGAACGCCCATCAATAATGCCAGGAAACGCAGACTTCAGGAGTATGTACAGTCACCTACTGGAACACGCGTGGCTTCATGCATATGTTCAACTTGAATTGGTTGAGTGGGCTGAATATAGTTTGTTTGCAGGAAACATGGTTAACTGAAGCACCAATTTCATGTGTCTTTGAAGTGGCCTTGAACCCTGCAATAAAATTGGAGAAAGGGCGTCAAATGGCCGGACTGCTAACATTAGTTAGTAGGGCCTCAAGCTTAAGGATTGCAAAGTCTGTTAACCATTCCCCTTTTATTCAAGAAACAATGATCATAAGGTGGTCTTCATGTGATGAGGACACTGACGAAATAACCCTCCTAAACGTGTATTGGAATCATCAGACGGCAGGCAAAATTGTATTCCTGGAGCAGATTACATCAATACTGGATCACCTGCTTGAGTCCAAGGCTAGAGTGAATATTATGATCCGTGGAGACTTAAACATTGATCTTTTTAAACCTGCGGGAGCGGACAAAAAGCTGTTAGCTAAAGAATGGATCGAAGAAATGGACTCTAGACAAATGCTGATGTTGAACGGGAACACACTTGGCGACATGCCACCAGCAACAACTTGGCATTGTGCTAACTCAACATCCACAATTGATTATGTGTTTGTGTCTTTCAACCTACATGCCCGAATGAAATCTTTGAGGATCACGAAAAACTCCAGCAGTGACCACAATATGCTAACAACTGAAATTGTAACGTCACTGAAGGAGGATCCCTCGAGGTGGCAGTACAAGGTCCTGGCTGAAGCAAACAGGGTCAGACTACGCCTCGAAGAGCATGAGGTTGCCCAGCTGTCAACCGCTTACTGCCAGCATAGTACTCAATTGGAATGCGACCAGTTACTGTTACAATACAAATCTCAGAATGTGGGGCTGAAAAATTCGAACTTTGCCCGTAAACACTGGTTTGACATTGAGATACAAAAACAAACGGCAGATGAGACGCGAGATTCGTCACTTTCAACCTCTGGATTCAGAGGCTCGAAAGCTGAAAATAAGAGTAAAAAAACAGAGGTAAGAACTGGCTAAATTCCCACCTACACCTGACCATTCAAAATGATGCTGAGGTAATGTTAGCAGCACTAAAGAACAAAAACACACGGGACTTTTGGGGGCTAATCAACAATATGCAGGCCCCGCAAAAATCGCTGCAAGTGTGTTTGGTGAGTGAAATAGAGTGGATTTTTCACTTTGAGGCTTTATATAAAGGAAACAAGGTAGAGGACAGTGGGAAGGCACCACATTTTCCACCACGATCACTCTCCTTCTGTAAAAACGATATTGTGAATATAATCACGAAGGCTAAAAACTCGAGAGCTCCCAGCCCGGATGGCCTCACAAACTATAACATCAAGCAGCATCCTGAGATCTGGGCTGAGATTTGTGTGGCCTTGTTCGAAAGAATAAATAAACTGGGTCGGTCTCCTAGATCTTGGAAGTCAGTAATTATCATGCCGATATTTAAAAAAGGGGATAGATCAAACCCTAAAAATTATCGGCCGATAGCGTTGTTAGATGTTTTGGTAAAAATGTGCGCTACTATCCTGCAGCAAAAACTGATGGAGTGGGCAGTTAAAACATTGCACGTGGATGCCCGGCAGGCTGGCTTCGTTAAACAAGTAGGTTGTTCCTTAAATCTCCTGCGACTAAACTTGATAAAAATGGAGGCGCCGAAATCGAACACAACAGTATATTCGGCGTTTATTGACTTTTCAAGTGCCTTTGATACTGTTGATCGGGATCTTATGTGGTCTAAACTGCAATGGTGGGGGTGCCCCCAAGACTTAGCAGAAGCAATCCAGGAGCTTCACACAGACACATCCATTAAGATCTGCTTAGATCAATCTGGGTTACTATTATCTGCAATCAAAACACATAATGGAGTAAAACAGGGATGTCCTCTTGCCGCAGCTATTTTCAGCCTATTTATATCTGATATAGGTACTTCGATAGATGCTGTAAATTTATTTCCGCCTAAAATAAATAAATCACATGTAAGCTGGCTCCTATACGCCGACGATTTAGTTGTGATGGATGTAACATCTGTCGGTTTGCAAAGGAAACTTGACGCCATCCAGTGTTAAATAAAAGAAAATCGGCTGTTGATTCATACAAAAAAATGTGAGATATTAGTATTTAAGAACTTGAGAGGGTGCGCCTCTAAAAGAGAAAAAAAACTAAAGTGGTTTCTAAGCGGGGATATGACGACGATATGGCAAAGCGTAAAATATCTGGGAATGGTGGTAAGCTCTTGTATCAACAACGGACCATGGTTTGTAGACACAAAAAGGAAATGTGCTCAGCTGGCGAGTCAAGCTTTAATTATGAAAAAGACATTTGGGAAATTTTCGCTTGAACCTCTGCAGCAGTTTTACCAACATAAAGTCATTCCAGTGTTGATCTACGGGGCTGAAAATGTGCTGGGCTGTTCCCATGAAGTATGGTCTTCCACGGAGAATCAATTTTGGCCGAAAGTTCTGGGTTTACCAAGGGGGACAAAGACTTCTTGTATAAGATATGAACTATCTCTTATATCAATTCAGGCAAGGATTAGCTGGAACCTGTTATCCTTGTATCGTAAGACTCGTGCCTGAGAAAACATCCCACAGTTTGAAATTCTTTACAGTACACTGGCATCTGAACAGAAACTGGCGTCAATGTGGATGCAGAGATGTGAACGTATGTTGGCAGAATTTGACATTACGACAACCATGCTCCATGAAAACCCTGATGCAGCAAAAATGAAAATTTGGCGTCCTGATTGGGAGCGAACTTGCACAGAACGAACGATAGCGACCTTGATGATAGATGTGCCAGCAGAAGCTTGTGCTTTTAATAATGTTCAACGCTACATTACTGTGTTCCCGGACCCAAACGCTCGCAGACGTTTTATGCTATTTCGTATGAATTTGTTTAAAACTAAAGAACATCTACGAACGTGGAGCTGTAATAAAAACTTAAAACCCACGTGCAGATTCTGTACAAAAGAAGCAGAATCACTGAAGCACCTAGTGTTATTCTGCACCTACCTTCGACACAAAAGAACTGTGCACTTAGGCCCTTGGAGTACAATCCACCCGTCCCTGTGTGCGGACGAATGATGGGGTCACATGTTTAATGGAATCGACTTAAAACTTCTAATTCCACTCACGCACTTTCTAGCCAAAATTGAAACTTGGCTGAGCTTGGACTCTGGTGCACAGGAAGCTGAATGGGTCTAAAGGAGACTTGGGAAGCCTGACGCTTGAATTTTTCAGGGTACTGGGGATTTGGGACTTGTGAAATGGGATTGGGGACTAGTGAAGCATGATGTATGTTTATGTTTGTTTGTTCGAAAATGATTTTAAAAGGTTTGCACAAACCAATAAAATAAAAAAAATAAAAAAAAGTATTGTCTAAGCCAAAGAAGAGCAAGTGTGGCAGAGAGACCTTGTCAGCATTTGTATGATGTAAAAGTGGGAAAACAAGAGTGGCAGGAAAGAAGCCCTCCTGATAGAAAGCATCCAGGGATAGAGGAGCTCAACTTGCATTGCGCATGTGGCAATCACAAGAGTGGAATAAACAGTACCTATGTGTATCATGTCTTCCCATGAGTAGTAGTAAATGTTGATGTTGTTTGAAGCCAAAAGACTTTACCAAGCTGTTTGCAGTAAACTTTACCACAGAAGTACTTGTAGTAGTGTTAGGAGTTTTTTTTGTCCTGGCAGGTGAGTATACCAGGATAGGGACTTTGTAGTGGTAGAGCTAGCATGTTAGTGGACCAGGAAGAAATCGTCAAAGTACAGTGTTGTGGTTACAATTTGTGAAGAAAAAGAAGTGAGCTATTGTGGAATCATCCTGACAAAACATTGCTGTTGATACAAATGAATTGTGAAAGCGTTTTGTTTCCTAAGGATAAGAAGTTGTGTTGAACTATTTGCTGTAAGTGGAAAGATAAAGATTTGTCTTCTAATTGAACTGTTGGTTAAAGTCCAAGTGAAAGACTTTTAGAGCAAGAAGAACTTTATAATCAGAACTTGGTTACAAACCAGAACTTTCCTACTTGAACTGTTGATTGAAAATCCTCCTTTGAATCTGGGGAAGGGAATGCAACCCAGTTTACAAGGATACAGAATTACTGGATTTGAGTGGAATATGTTATTTCGGTTACATTTGAATTGCCATTGATTACCTTCATGAGGCTGATGCATGTACAAGTGTGAGGGACAGATTCCTTTTGTTAGAGTGTTTCCTTTAGTTTATTTTGGAAGGCAGGGAAATCCTCTTTAGGGTAGGGATAGTGAGGAGTTTGTCAAACCCTTTTGAATTAATCAAATGGCATTGCTTGATTGATATTATATTTCTATCGAAGTTCGTACACAAGTGTTACAGAGTCCAACAAGGCAGGGGAGGGGAACAGGGGTGAACAAAACAACAATCTTACTAGGCCCAGTGACACTGAGAACGCGCAAGTGCGAGGGAGAGAGGAAAAGTGCATGGAAGGAGGGAGAAGTGGAAAGTGCGGAGCAAAGGAGAAACAGGTAAATAATAATAAATACTAAAGGCAACAAACAGTGGTAGTGCAGCCAGCAAGTGGTAAGTGCTGGGTTAAGATAGCAGACAGGCTATTTCCGACAAGTGGAAGAAAAAAAGGGGGGGGGCGGCTATATGGGTACAGATACAGACCCTAGTGCAAGGGGTGGCCCGGAGGCAGTGCGGAAGGGTGGCAGGGTGAGCAGGTACCTGGACCTGGAGGACAGAGGGTGGCCAGGTGCACCGTGCCGAGAGAGAACAGATCAGCAGGGGAGAGGGGGGGGCCAAGGCAGAAGCAAAGAGGAAGCTCTTAAGGTGCTTCCAAAACTGGAGATCTCCTCAAGTTTCAGAGTGGCAGGGAGGCTGTTCCAGAGGGAGGCCCCATCCGAAGACAGATCTACCCCCAGCTTGTTTCTTTAAATAACGACTGACCCAGAGGGAGTTAGAGGCAGAGGAGCTGAGAGCTCGAGAGGGGAGGTATTTGCGGAGGGATAGCTGAAGGTGTTTTGGACCCAGGCATCTTGTGACAAATCTTTACCAAGATGTCCACCTCACATTTCTGCCCCCTCACACTGATGTTACTATCTTTTCCACTGTAACTTGACCATGTCAGAAACCTGAAGGTGACTCACCCACTAGTTCCAGGTGATCTGTCATCTATGTGGCCAGGACACAGCCATCGCTATTGGATCCAGTTCCTGGGGGTGGACCAGTGGGGCTAGGATCACCGGGATGGGGCTCTTCAGGGGTTGGAAGTGGGACACCGACGGGTGAGACACGGTACCCCCTTCCTTATAACACCTTTTCCCCATCCTACTCTGTAAGATATTTAGAAGCTCTACCCTCCTAACCCCCTTTCTGACATGAACACTTTCTTACACCGTCAAAGACAACGGACTAACACCAGAGCCGTTTACCTGCCATGTCCCAACACAAGGGTCAGGCAAAGTAAGGCAATTGATAATAACTACACACCTGATGGCCCTTTCCTTTCCCCACAGGGATAAAAGGAGGAGCGCGAGAGCACACTTTGGGCAAGGCCAAATGCACAAGGAAGTGGCTATTCCAAGACAGCAGTTCACAGAGAGGACAAAGATGGCGAGACTTAGAAGGACCAGGAGGGAAGTTCCCTTACCCTTTTCGACGCAGACCTGCAAAGCCTCTGTGAAAGGAACCATGAGACCGGGAACTACAGCTGGTGTATGGTGTAACAGATGTCACTGGTAAACAGGGCCCTAATGCACTGATAACCAAAGCGGGGAGACGCGCTTGCTACTGTGGTACCGTCCTTGACTCCAGAGACAAGAAACGGCAAGGAGTTCAGCACAGCCAGAAAGACGGAGGGAGAAACGATAGTAAACCGGACTGTGTTGAACAAAGGTTGCAAATGACAACATAATATGAATTGAAAGAACTTATGAACAAAGATCTTGTGTGTTACTGAACTTTTATACCCCAGGGAAAGACCAGCTGCAGAGTGGTCCGCCGCCACGTGGGCGTTCATTTGAAATACTTGACTGGTCCCCGTTTATTGAAACTAAAATTACCAGGAGGCCCGAGGAGAGCTCGATGTAAGAGGTCAAAGTGGTCATACAAGGGTCGAGTAATACCCTTTGTTCAATCAAAAGTCTTTGACATGTAGTCAAGAGGAAAGCTAAAGGAAGTGAATCCTGCATTGTGATAAGGCAAAGTGAACTGTGCATCTGGCCTTAGCGAACCCGACTGAGGGAAGCTAACACAAAAGAAGGATCAGAGCCAGGTTAAGGGGGATCCAGTGGTGAAGAGTCATCACTCAACGTAAGAGATTACAGAAAGGAGCTTTTATTTTGTTATTGTTGACACATCAGACCCCCGGAGGCAAGGGACTTTGTATGTGTTACGCTCACATGGTCTCTGCGGGGACATTGGGGCACGGTTGCAGCCCTCCCTGGAAGTGGATCACCCCTGTCAGGCTTCTTCCCCTGCACATATGCTGTGGGCTGTGTCAATTGGTGACACTGCTCCTGCGTGGATATGGGAGATTGTGAGAATGCTGCTATGTGACTGTTGTCTCTCTCGAACCCTTCTTCCCAAAGTGTGTTGAGCATGCGCCGACCCATATAGGCTCACCTATTGATTAATGATGATGAGCTCTCCATCCTGTTTCTCACTGCAAGGGCGCTTCTTGATGGACCGAGTTCCTTCACTGGCCGATTGTATGTGGCAGCCCAGACCATCTGTGGCTTAGCCACTCCTGATGGTAAGTGTCTTATGGCCTTAAGATATTGTGATGTTAGTTCCTGATTATTGTCTGTGTCTTTTAATGATGTCTCTCTTCTGCTTTCTTCCAACAGGTGAAATTGCGGCCCTGCGGTAGTTGCAGTGCATGAAGCAAGGCCAAAATGGAAGAGAAAGGAGCCCACAATGCTCCGACAGCAGGTGAGTGTTGGTTTAAGGTTGAGCGCAAAGATTTGTCAAAAGTGCAACCTTAGACGTAATGTCTTTGTAATTTCTAACCTTGTCTTTATCTTTTTCTCTTGCAGGTGCCGTCTACGGATGAACTGCTCACCGTGCCGCGATGTCGGGGTTGAAGTGCTGCTTTCCAGAGGTCTGGAGATGGACGATGAATGCTAGAGTCAGTGCTGATGCATGCCGACGAGAACAGATCCCAAGGTAAGTGCTGAGGCTGGTAGCTGGAATGAAAGTTAAGATGCGCTCAGGCGGCGGTGAGCGTTACGCTGCCATCAGTGCAGAATAACGCGAAGCGTTTGCATGAAGGCTGGGCGGACTTATATAGTCTAGCTCTGGCCACGCCCATTAGCCTTGGCTTACCGGCCTCACCCTGCCACTCCTAAAGGATGTTGCACGTGTAATCAAGTTTTCCCCAGCAGCCATGCCTGAATAAATGCACGTGGAAGTTCCTGCAGGTGAAATAAAGTACTATTGCACCAAATAAAGTGGGTCAGCTTACATTTCTTCACGAGCCTGGTTTCAAAGGCACCAGGACTGAATCCAGCTGGGCCCTCTATGCTTTATTGTCCCAAAGGGACAATTAAAAGTTGTGTTACCCTTTACCCTCGTCCCCTGATGGTGCGGGGTCTGTGTTTTCGGGCCAGTGGCCAGGAGAGTGCGAGAGACTTGGCCACAGAAGGTCTTGATATTGCAGAAAAGAACTGTAACCTCATGCTGGAGAAGCCCAGGAGTGTGTTGTGCTCAGGAGTCCCGCTTTGTCCCATGCTACAAACGTCGGGAAGGGAGACCCCAGCTTTACCATCCTGACTTCTCATTGTGTAAACACTTCTTTCTTTTCTGGTGAACATTATCGCACACTCTTTTGTAACTTAGCGGTAAGGATTGGCAATCGTTTTTTTATTTAGTATAGGCCGTTTTTATTTGTCAAGATGCCACTAGGGCTGCCTTATTATTTGTAGCTTGCTCCCATCTTAGATTTAGATTAGGTGTTTTTCTCACCTATTTATACAGTTTAATAAACACCCTTGAACTGTGATCACTTGTGTCCGTCTTTACTGTTGCCACCATGAGTTCCTTACAACCACCTGATGTTACTACCTCATCCACTGTACTTTGACCACCTGATGTTACCAACTGCTGCCCCCGTGATCTTACTACCTACTCATGTTCTCCACTGTTGCTACCTCTAACCTTTTCCGTTTGTCGAGCCTCCACTTTCTCCAGTCTATGGCCACCGCCAAACTCGAGCCTTATGCAACCCACATTGGCTGCCTGGGTTCACTGCTTTTCATGGGCTGGCCATTTGGTGAGGGTCTGCACCAGTGTTTTGCAATTGGGGCAGTATTGGGTTTGGCTGCTTGTCCTAGGTGACTTGACTACTGTAACAGACTTCTGACAGGGATCCCGAGGAAACAAATGCTAAGATTGCAGAGGGCCCAGAATGCGGCCGTTAGGCAAATAGCTCACCTGGGCAAAAGAGATCATGTGTCCACAGCCAGGAAATTGTTGCACTGGCTGATGGTGGAAGATCGTATTAAATTTAAAGTGGCATGCCTGGTGTACAAGTACTATCACAAACTTGCACCCCGATATTTGAACACCAGAATGCTACACTATTACCCAACCAGAGCCCTCCGCTCAGAAGATAAACTTTTGGTATGTGTTACGAGGGCAAAATGCATCTCAAAAGGTGACAGAAGGTTTTCTGTTTTTGGGCCTAAGCTTTGGAACCAGCTGCCTCTTGGCATCCATTCATGCACCACCCTGGAAAGATTTAGAAAGGAACTTAAAACCTTCCTATTTAAATGATCCTACTCCCTCAGGGTCGTCCTTACTTCAGACTTGCCACAGTGATCTGTTTCAACCCTTTAGTTAACATCTGCGCCCGAATGCAGTCATCTGCCTGGTGCGCGTAAGAAATTACTCAAACTAGCTCTCTTTCTTTTTAATGTGAAGGTGGTAAGGGATGTGAAGGAGGAAGAGCGCAGACTGCGTAATTTTTTTTTTGATGCAATGGGTGAAGTGAGGGGCAGTGTTGTGAAGGCAGCGATGAGTGATGGACAGGATTTTGAACTTGATGCAAGCCTTAATTGGGAGCCAGGGTGCTTCATGTCTAACTAGCGAGATGTGATCTGATCGTTTCAGGCTCCAAACTGCCCTGAGGGCATTATTTTGGATCAGTTGTAATTTGGTGAGGTTTTTCAGCGATGCTCCGGCTAGGATAGCATTGCAGTTATCACCTTTACTTCCAATGATGGCTCTGGCTAGGGTGTGGAAGTTGCTAGTGGTAAGGAATTTTCTGGAGAGGTTGAGTCTGGTTAAGTAGGCAGCGGACAAGCCGACCGCCTTGACATGTTTCTCCATGTTTAGCTCTGAGTCGAGATAAACCCCCAATGTTTTGACGTGGGTAGATACAGGGGTGATGTTCCTATCGATGCAGAACAAGGCAAAATCAGGGACAAGGTGTTTCAGGCTGTGCGGGGAGCCCACGATAAGGAGCTCAGTTTTGTCATCAGTCAGACAGAGATGGTGGGTAGCCATTGAAGCCTGGATGATGCTGTATATATGGTTATGTTGGTTGAGTCGAGTTTGTGATTGCCGGTGAGTTTGAGAAGGACATGCGTGCCAGCGGCAAAAGCAACTGGGAAGTTGTGCGTTGTATGTTAGCCTATATCCAATCTCTACTCCTCCAATTCATTAGGAACTACCTCAAAAATAAAGCACAACTGTGACTGTTACATCATTCTCTCTTGAGCTGTCCCGCAATAGTCTGTTTCCTACCCTTCTGCTCACCCAGTTCTGTCTTTATTCCAATTCTTGGTGTCCAATGGTCTTCTGTCTTTCACTGCACTGCTTGTTGTCACAACATGTACATGCACATCCCTTGTGCTGTCACTTGCCTGACATTCTCACTCTTGTTGTTACCAGTTGCCACTTGCAAGTAAGTTCAAGCACAAGACTGATGATACACTTCTTCGAGGAGAATAGATACATGTGCTTGCTACAGGCACACATTCACTGTACAGTCAGTGTGCACAGCAGGTCCTTGTTTGCTCATTTACAGAGTCACTCCTCCTCCTAGTCATGAGTCAGAACATCCAAGTGGGATCTTCACCACATAACTGCCTTCATAATGCCATTCCACGGCATGTCAACACCTCATCTACCTTCAGGCTATATGCTAATTCACACACCAGCATGTAATCACAGACATTTCTCCTGCTGCTTTATCCCTAAAATAGGAATACTGCACCTCATAATTGTATGTTGAGCACTGCATGCAGGCCTGGTCAAGTCTTCCCAATATCTGTCCAACATCTGCTGGATCTATGTGATCGCTGCACCGCCGAAAATGCTGAACCAAGCACCAAAACTGCAGCGTGCAGTGATCACAGTTGGCTCATACAGCATTCGAAAAGGTGAAAATAATGAATTTGAGATAGCGGATGCCCACAACATTTGCCCGGCACCTCTGCCCTTCTCTCTCCATGGTTTACCTCTTAAATTATGGGTCGGTTAGCCACAGTTATGGCCCTGTTACAACTTCGCTTTTACCGAAATTAAAGTGGAAGACACATTAAATTCTCGTGCAATGTCACGCTTTTTTTCAAACTGATGTATAGAAATGGGGGAGACCTCCACAACTCCCAAGCCCCATCGCAATGCTTCCAACAACCCTCAAACCCATTATGCCATACAAGGGGAGCTGGAGCACCCCCGCAATTGCTGCGCCCCTTGTGCGGTATAATGGGATTCAGCATTTTCGCTACTGGCGAATGCGCAGTAAACACACATTCTGTTTTTTTTTCTGACATTATCATGCGATACTCCATTGAGGTAACTACTGTGAGGGCATCATGAAGCAAGACAAAGACAACAGATTCAAGGTAAAAATAAAATGGTTCATTAACTCAAATGTCAGGATAGTTGAAGGCCTACATTTCCCTATACTAAGGTGGGATTTCCCTATCTGAATGAAACTAAGCAAAGTCTGAGTCAGAAATGTCAACTAACAAGTCTATCTGTGTCTAGACCCTGTTCTTGCACTCACAACTAAAGCTAAACAATGTATATGGATATTAACAATAAAAGAAATGGTGATCAAAACAAAGTTCTGAGCGGTTTCCAGCTCCTAGCTTCCTTTTCAGCTCCTCTTCCCCAAGTTCAAGAAAGTTCCACAAATGTCTTGAGATTACCTTTCTCAAGTTCAAAACAGTTCCACAAACCCTTGGGCTTCCCTTCCCCAAGTTCAAGGTAATACAGTTCCAAAGAAAAGGGTCTTGAGGACTCCATCCTCAAGACAGCATTAAAGTTCATAAAGTCTCAGGGTTCCTTTCCGCAGGATTTCAACTTGCCAACTTGTTTTTAGTCCTTTAATGTTCAACACAACGCCAGATCAACTCGACACTCCTTCTGGATTCAATTAACAGTTCACTTAAATCACTCCTTCTTGGTTTACTTCAACAATGTCTTTGGATTTCACAATTGAGGGTTCCCTGGTCTAGGTACAGTTGTCAGACCACACAGTTCACCCATTACAGGTTATTCACCAGGAACCCTAGGCTCTTCAGCCCACACAGGCTCTTCTGTACTTGCCCCTGTGTCAAGGTTCACAGTCACTTAGCTTCTCCTTGTCAGCCTCTTGGCAGGTTAACACTCACTTGGCTTCTCCTGGTTAGCCTCTTGGCTTTGCCACAATGTGTCACATATCCTCTGTCAGACTTTGGCCTTGCTGCACTGTATTCATGCATAAGGTTCACGGCGTGGTGGTTTCATTTCTTCCCCAGCTTTCTGGCATACTCTTTAGCAAAAAAACATACTTGCTCTCTTATTCCATATTGTTGCTTTCAAAAAGGCACTTGTGCATTTATTTTTCATCAGATTGTAGTTTTGCCCATAAAGTGTTCATTCAGTTCGGTAGTCAATATTTGCTTAACATCTCATTCTCAAGTAATCATTACTTGCTTGGCTTTAAATTGTATTTCCAAAGGCGATTGTCTGGACTTTTAATTCCTTCAGTATTCAAAAGTGTGCAATATATCATTCAGGACTATGTCCAATTTCTTTCAGATCACTCTGCATTCACAGATTACTTGTTTCAGTTTGTTCAGCATTTTCAGATATGTACCAGTATTAGCGGTGCACCCCAGATGGAGTGTTGCCTGGATTGCACTCACCGGTTGTGCGAGTCTGCTCTGTACTGCTTTGCTGGTTCTCTGCTCGATCCTCCTGGATCCACGAGCTTCGCCACTCTCGTGGCTGCCACAGAGAGCTTCTCTTGCTCTCCCTGCTTGCCGGCTGCAGCTGTGAGCTTTGGGTAGAGCACAGCTCCTGCAGTAGTTGTCAGCAACTGGAGCTCAGCCGGATAGTTAGACCCTCTCGTGGCCCGCACTCGGCCTGGGTGTCTTCTCCTTCTCCGGTCTCACAATTCTGGTTTCTCAAACATGCTTCTCTCCAGCCTGTTCTGTTCCCTGCTCTCCTCCATGGTGTGCAGCCCCACCTCTTATACTTCCTAGGTGTGTTAAAAGTCCACAGGTGTGGGTCAGTAGGTTTAATTGCCTGACCTCTATGCAGCCTATTCGTTGGACATGCCCGGCTTCCCCAATGGTACTCTTTCATAGTCGTCTTCTTCATCTCAGTACTAGAGTGGTGAAAATACCTACTGGTGTTCACTACTCCTAGTCGCCTCTTCCTCATCCCAGTACTGTAATAGGTTGAATGAAGGAAATTGAGGGGAGCTAATTCACAGTAGACCAGAAAGGCCGGGGGAGGGTTAGGTGGATATCATGTCCCTTTTCCCAAACCCTAAGGACCCTCCACCCAGGTGATTCTCCCTCGCTCGCCACTCCCAGGGTCCAGAACCAAAAGCAATGGCTTTTCCCTGGCCACCTGAGAAGATGATCCAGGGGGAGTAGGAATAAGAATACCCTCAGGTTTCTCACAGTACACAGATCAGATCTCAAACAATGTGTTCACCACACTGGGTAGGCAACTATCATCGAAAAGGGCTCGCCCCAATAAGAATAGACCGCTAGTTAGTGACCGTTACAATAATGTCCACGGAATTCACATGGGGTGTGTTTTGGCTTGCTTCTTCAAGATCCTGCTCTTGTTCCTACTGCAGAAGTATGGGTAGATGAGTAAACTATGACTTTAGTTGATTTTAGCACGCCAATTAAGGCCCAACAATCCACATCTTACAATGGCTATAACTACCATTGCAGCTTCTTTTCTTCCAAAAAGTATCCCCGGTTTTATCCACCTCAGAATTACAGACATTCCATTCCTTGCCCCAATATGATGACATTTTACAAAGAAAAGTCTCTACACACTTGTGCCATATTGATTAGTTTGTTTTTGCGTAGTGTTATACAATTGGAAATAATCCTCTGTTACAAACATATCCATGTGGACATTTAGCAGAAAAAAACATTAGTATGCGATTTGGCATATGTGGGGTTACAAAAGGTATATCGCACAAAATGATTGCAATGAGAGTATTTCATATGCCACTGTATTACAAATCTACAGGCAATGCAAACACTTGTCAAAAATATACATTAATTATTTTTGAATTAATTACATTTTTTTCATATTAGCGTGCACCTTATTTAGATCTTGTGTGTGGAAACTGAGACCAAGAGAACAGTACTAGAAAATTTGCAAAAGCGGTATGGGAGGTGACTGTGGATTGTTGGCACGAAAAGGCTGAGACTGTCATGGGATCAGGAAGCGGGGAAAAGGGAGGCAGTTAGAAGATATATGGTAAACGTTTGTACAGGGAATTTTCTCCTGAAATGCATCTAGCTAAAGTATGTAACCCGGGTCAAGTCGTTTGTGTGTCACATCCTCGATAAAAGCAAGCGCGCCAAGATGCTTGCAACTTTCTGGCGCAGGCCCCGTTTTAGTGCCTCAGGTCCCCATATATAGCTTAGCAATTTAACAATTGCAAACTGGTAGAATGATAATCATGGACATGGAATTGGAGCTATAATGAATGCAGGAACATAATAGAATCCATGTGGTGAAAGTGGAAAACACAGAATGGAGGACAAAACAACATCAGTCAAACCCACATCAATCCTCACCAACAGCACTCCCATGCGCTTCTTTTCTCAGAAAACTATGGTTATCCACGTTTTTTATCAATGGCAATATTGGTTGCTGGTTTGAAGAATCCTTCAAGAGAAGAAATGGACAAACACTCTCCACAAAAGATTGACTTCCACTACTAATAATTATTTGAAGAACAGGATATTTAGTCAAATCTGGTTTCTGCCATATTGTTTGAGGTTTTTAGAAAGCACATTTCACTCCATTGACGCTCACATGTTATGCCCCTGGCATCACTTGGCTAGAAAGAGCCGTTGAATCATTGGAACTGGGAGAAGTGTTTTTACTACATAAAGCACCCTGTATAAACACTAAGACAAATCATAATCTTCTTCAGTCTACAACAGAAAACACGTGGGTGTTCCAGTTGCTCAACAATGTGCCAGGATGGTCCTTTACAAGCTCCCATCTGCGCCGCTCCTCAGAGCAGGTCATAAAAGTAATCCAGGCCTTGTCCAAGCTCCCAGATAGACACTCCAGTCCCAAGCTCCTTTGCAAGTTCCAAACGTAACTGGATTGACTACAAGAAAGAAAAAAGTCTGTGTTGAGAAGCATTGGCTATATAGGACAATATCCATTTTAAATTAAGATTTCTACTAGAAAGAGGCCAAGTGGACGAAGTAGATAATGCATATCAATGTAAGCCATGGAAGAGGATTCTAAAGGAGCGAGCCTAGTGACACAAACTGCAGTCTGGTTACCCCTAGAACGGGCCCAATACACCTCTTTTCGGACTAGATGAGGAGGTCTGCGACTACAACACTAGTGATTTGGTGCAGGATACAATCCTCTTAACATAACATGCCAGTAATACCTGATCAAGAGGTCACTTAACACCATCCTGTTGCACATGCTGATGTTAATGGGAAGACAGCAAAAAATAAGTCTTGAAAATATTAAAATATCTGAATTTCATGACAGAGAACCAAAGCAATACCAATCTGTTATAATCAGAATAAAGGTCCCTTGGAGGTTCCCATCGGAAAAAGAAGAGGCAGGGGCCTCTGCTAATGAATCAACAATGATGGCCACGCTTTTTTTTAAAAAAAAAATTATTTTGGTTGGCTGATAAAATCAACCTTTCAAAAGTTTACAGACATAGAAAACAACAATAAAAGAAAAGTATGCATTCGAAATTCATTTTACAAAAGTGCAAGGATTAAAACATTAAAAGGCAATTGCCATTAGGGGAACCAGAAAATAAGTTTGAATTACAAATCACAAAAACAAAATCACATTTAAAAGTACAAAGGAAAAAAGGCCATTCATCCGATAAAACAATTTTAACTTTGGTTCCATAACGTTCACAGTAAACAACAACTTTGCTCTTCAGTTCTCAACATATATTTGAATCTGGTTTCACTGAGATGGAATGACAATGTTGACAAATTGAACTAATGCGATTTGAATGGAAGTTTTGGTGTTAGTGAGTAAATAATTCCATATTTCTTCTCTCTAGTGCATGAAGAAAGGAAGTTTCAACATTTGTTAAAAAGTTTCTGCCGAGTAGAACTCAAGGCCGGACATTCGACCACCAGATGACATAAGGTTTCAGTTTGCTGCTGGTCATTACAAAAACGGCAAAATGTTTGGCCTTTAGGAACCAAAAGTCTCCTGGCCAAGATCTGCCTCGTCAAGCATACATTTAGTTGAATGCGTAGCATCTGGGATCTTACAAAATTGGAGGGGCATCTGACCAAATACGGTTCCATGCTGCGTAATCTTTTGTGAGATGACATAACACCACAATCCTCGTATTCCAAACATTGTTTGTGAGTACAAATCCAATCAAAGCGAAACTATTTCAATTTGGCCTTTGTAGGATTCATCAGCAAAATTTTGAGTGCAATATCAGCATTCGTTAAAGTGTCTAAGACACAATCGACCCATTTCTTGGGAAATTTCACTCTGGAGGTAAGCAAGTAGTTTGCAAGAACACCCAAAAACATTGGGGGACGTTGCACCCATTAAGCATTTCCTGTATAGCATACAAAATTTCCACAAGACTGGACTATAGATTGAGATAGTACCCAATTCATGATGCACCAATGGTAACGTAGCACATTTCGGGAGGCCCAAAACAGTCTTCCAAAAGTGTGACTCGTATCGGTCCCAAAATGATCTTGGTTTTGGTAGCCCCGTCTCCGCGCCATGGGTGATTATTGGGACCACCACCTGCTGAAAGAACGTGATTATATGGGTTAATGTGAATGTACCATATCTATACAGCAAGATTTTTGCTTGTGATGTTAATGTTTGGTTTTTGGCATCCAGGGTTGCTGTGTGTATGGTGTCATTCAGTGTCTCAGTAAATGGAAGTCCCAAATATTTGTACTGTGGGACAATAGATAGCTTTTGGTTTTGCAGAGACCAATTAAATTTGGATGTTTTTTTCTTAGCAAATTGATGGCAGATTACTATTTGCGTTTTATTGAGATTGATAATCAAGTTGTTTTCGTTGATGTACTCTTGAAGTTTATTCAAGAGATTTTGGAGCACACAGGGGGTACAAGATAGTAACACTAGATCATCGGCATATAAAAGCCAGATGATCTTCTGGTTGCCTAATTTCGGTGCATCAGAGATTGCGTCTTCAAACTTGATACCTATATACAGCAGAAATAGGTTAAATAGGGTTGAGGCTAGAATACACACCCCTGCTTTAAACCTCATTCTGTTGGAATAGAAGCAGACACTAAGCCATCTAAAGTGAGTCTCACTTGCAACTAGGTGTTAGAATGCAGTAATTTGATTAGAGTAAAGGTTGATGAAGGACAACCATATTGTTGAAGTTTCGTGAAAAGAAGCTGTCGGTCGACTTAATCAAAAGCTATGCTGAAATAAACAAAAGCTATGTATAAGTTTTGGTTTTGTTCAACATATTTGTGCTTGATTAGATTGAGTGAGCATATTGGGGGTAGTGCCCATCCCACTGACAAAGCCAAATTGAAACGGATCCCTTTTGGCATCTCGCTTAGTCCAGTCATTTAGCTCCTGGAGTATGATGCTACTATAAAGTTTACCAGGAGCATCTAATATAGCAATTGGTCTATAACTTTGTGGATGGTGACAATCACCTTTTTTGAACAGTGGAATGATAATTGCATGTTTTCATGAAGATGGAATGCTTTGGGTGAAGTTAATGTTTTGATAGATTTGGAATAGAATTTCTGTCCACAGTGCTGGATTAAGTTTAAAGATCTTATTCGATAACCTGTACGGCCCCGGAGCTTTCGACTGACTTATTAAAGAGATGTAATACAGTATGTCAACTCTTGAGATGTTAAGGTGGAAATGCAGCCTATCTTCACAATCCTGGGCTACTACGGACATTGCAGGCTTATCGTACATTTTTGTGAAGTGGTTGATCCACGCCCTTTCAGATACATTGTGGGTCTGTACTAATGTTTGGGGATTGGACGTTACTTCATTTAATGTTGACCACATTTGTGCAGTGTTTTGATTGCGGATAAGAGACAGCATGAGTTTGCCATCCCTTTGCCATAGAGTTGCACGGTGAGTGCGCAACCAATTTCTGTACGCTGTTTTGGTTTTGGTCAAAGCTGCTCTTCTTTGGTTTGCTGGGAGGAGTAGAGCTTTGCGTCTCTGAGCGCGAAATTCAGATTTTTTATTTTTGACTTCTATGTCAAAACTGTGAGTTCTCGCTTTTGTTAACCTTTTGGTTTTCTGCATGTTTACTGCATGTCTCTGCATGAGATCGTAGTAGCAAACATTAGTACGCTCATCACTTAGTCATGAGTGGGTGAAAGCCAAAGTGAGAGAATTTGCAAATTGTCGTATAGTTCCCTCTGACCACCTTATGCGATTGAGTGGGGTATTTGCCTTAATAACACTGGCGTAGAATAACTGAGAATTGGAGGCCAGGGCCTGGGATGTGGGGCATTGGCTTGTTAGCATTTGATGGTCACTGTCCACTACAGGCATTACCCGGAGAAAAGCCACACACGCAAACAAATTGTGATCGACATAAATGTAGTCAATGGTCGCCTTCGATGCTCCACGTTGCCAGGTGATACCTGGGGGAATGTCCCCAGAGCACGTTCCATTAAGCATGCACAGGCCCCGTGAAGACATCATGTGCTCCCATTGAGTTAATCTGACATTTTCTTGTGCATTTCTAGCAGAAAAATAATGCAAATTTGAGATCTCCGTCTAAGACAGTGTGGACAATGTCCGGTATCATGACAACATGCATGATATATCATGAAGACATTTTGAGTCATCAATCCCCTTAGCGTTTCAATAATTGTTAATCAGAGCATACAGAACGGAACAGACTGAAATAACAGACAATTGGGCAAAAGGATTGGGCGCATAAGAAAAAAACAGTTTGAGGTTAGAACTAGTTTTAATGCAAGTGATTAGTCCAAACATGGGTCGACCTATCTCACCTTGCAATACAGGCGTAAAGTGCATGATGTGATCATCCCAGGAAGGTGAGGTGGAGAGCCATGTCTCTTGAAGCATGATAATGTCAAATTGATTTAAATTGGACTCTGTGGTGTTAAATAAATGCTGATGCCCACAAGTGTTCCAAAAAGCGAAATTTAGAAGTCTGTCCTCGTGCTGTTGCTCTAGTTAACTACTTGCCTCACAGTTACAGACACATTTAGGTTGCAAAGAACGTTCAACAGAGGCAAGATTGCCTGGAGTTTGTGCCGGATTGAGAGACTGGAGTGAACACTTGGCTGGGTCAGCAGCAGGGGAGGGACCGAATAAAAGCAAAAAGCCCATGTCAAACAGTTGATTTTTAGCTGACCAAATGATGTTACGAACCAGCCGAGAGCGTAGCATCAGGCAAATGGTGGTCAGTATATTTTCATTAATGAATTCGACCTGTTCAATGTCTGCTGTACCAACGTCTTTTAATTGCTTTATATCAGAGAAAATGTCAAGGATACTGTGCCTATTTAGAAGTTATTGAGGGTGGGGGGCCGGACGGCAGCCAAGAATTAAAGTGTTAGAGTTGTTGTTAAAGCCTGGGCCGTTTGCTTGCTTTTTTGAGGCTTGGAGGTGGTGTTGTGGGTCTACTGAAGTAGGCATTAAGTTTTTGGATTAAACTTTGGGAAGGAGGGCTTGTAGCATCATACAATCTCCGCGTCCCGTCCTTCAAGTGGAGCTAAATCTCTTTCAAATGTGTCATTGGAACCTAAAAGAGGTGCCGGGTTGCACTGATTTAAAACTGCATTTAGAGCTCCTTTAGTGGGTTGACTAGAAGATCTACTCTGATCGCTGAAAATTTTAACAACTTGATACATATAACATTATAACAGTAGAAGCAAATTAGAATTATGAATCAGTCCAACAAAACAGTAAGAAGAGCAATTAAACTGAAGGGAAGAGGGAGAGTAGTGCAGTAGGGCTGAGAGGGAGAGGGAGGAGTGAGGAGGAGAAGGAGGAGGGAAACGGAAGGGGAAAAGGGTGAGAGTGGGGTGGCGGGGGAGGAGAGGGAGATGATCAAGGGAAAAAAAAGATAAAGGAAGGAGGGGGAGCAAGAAGGGAGAAGGGTTTCATGGCGGGGAATGGAGAGGGAGAGATTTAAGGGAAGTGTGGAATGAGGAGAAGGTAGGAATAGAGCGGATTGAGAGAGGTAAGGAGTTCCAGTGCAGGGGGGTTAGGAGCTGGAAGGAGCGGAACAGGAGGGGGCACAAGGGAATGGAGGAACAGTGAGAAGGAAGTGGTCAGTAGAACGAAGGGAGCCGGAGGGAGTGTAGAAAGGGAGGAGGGAGGAGAGATAAGGGGGAGCAAGACCATGGAGAGATCTTGGGAGTAAATCTGGGAGAGATTAATAGCGGATAATATTAAGTACAATCAATAAAGAAGTCTTAGTTTTGGAGCCTCATTGGCCGGGGGAGGGACTAAGGAGAGTGCTATCCTTTGACTTCTAACAGAACAAAGGGTTGTGTGCTGGGTGTGTTTAAATTGGAACTAAAAAGTCTTCTGACATGATAATGTGGTTCTATGCCACATTTCTGCGTTTTAAAGCCTGAACACCAAAAAATACCAATTTGTTTTGGCTGTTTTTGTGTTGGATTTAAAATGCAGAAATATGACATACTGCCCCCCTCCTTCCCTACCCCCACCCTCTCCCGCTGATTCTCTCGTTAATTTGGAGGGGTTTAACCCCCATACCTCCAATTGCCACACCCGCCACCCCCTTCCCGCCTCAACACACACATCCTCCACGCACATATGTACACATACACTCGCACACTCATCACATCCCGTGATGACTCCACTGGGGCTCACAGAGTCTGTCAGCCCCTGCGTGCACTCATGTGTGGCAGGGGCATGACAGTCTGATTTAGAAAGACCGCTCTGTGCGGTCTTTTGACCTAATACCGGGTAAGGTTCCATCATCATCCCATTATGATCTTCCACAGTGTGTCAGCGTCATCCTTTTACTTGTCTTCTGATCGGCTATCCCAGGCCTACTAGAGAGGTCTCCTGGGCTGCTCTCCAGTATGCTAAGAGATGTTCTCAGAGTGACAGAGTTGGACAGCCAACCATACTGAGACTAAGAGGAATGAACGAGAAATGATGAGTGCTCCACAGAAATAGAGAAAAGACTATGCTTTCACGCTGGGAAGGAACCAGCTAAGTCTGGATAATAGGAAAGACGGACTAGAGTTATGTGTTCAGGAAGCCCGGGTGCTTTAAAAGTCTAGACGTGGGGAGAGCCGTCTAAGCCAGGAGAACCACTGTCAAATTGGCGTTTGAGACCACCAAACGCGAGAAATAAAAGGAAGGCAGGAAGTCGACCTGCGAGGAAGAAACAGAGTTCAAGATGATGGCATAACCTAGGACAAGTGGACTTTTTGGTCTCTAAACAACGCTGATACCATCAATGCCCAGAGTGCAAATGCCCACTGCAAGATGGAGAAGGATGCAGAACACGGAGAAGCCGAGTTTTAGGAAGAAGAAGGGGGTGTCTTGGGTCCACAGGAAGACCTGGTGATGCTAGAACCCAAGAGAGAAGGCAATGGGTATAGCAGGAGACCTGGGAGGAGACCAGGGTGCAAGACTGGGACTAATCAGACTCATTCCAGTGGTTGTAAATACTCTAAAGAAAGTGAAGAGTACAAAGGGTCTCATTATGCTCATCCCAGTGGTTGTGAATACCTCAAAGAAACCGAAGGGCAGTTTGCAAAGTCCAAGGAGTAGTTGAAGAGTGATCCACAGATAGAGAGCCATCTTGAGAATCAAAAAGGGCTAGGGGTCAGGACGTATTGTGAGAAACCAAGGAAGGAACAAGTTACTTACCTGTAACTGTTGTTCTACAGAAGGGTCTGGCATGGATTCACATGCTCATGAATATTCCCCATTGTCAGGCTGGGAATCCTCGGTACAGAAAAAAATCAGTATCAGTTTCGTTTTTTATCTGTCTTTCCTAGTAGTAAACAATCACTGATCTCTGGGTCATACTGCCCACAGCCAATGACTGCCCCCTCCCCAAGCCCCGCCTCCAGCAGCCATCCTCAGATTTGGTAGCACGTAAAGTGGCAGTATGACCAAGTGAAGAGCCGCAGAGGGGTGCGCGGGAGGGTTCGCATGTGAATCCATGCCAGACCCATGCTGGAGAACAACAGTTACAGGTAAGTAACTTGTTCCTTCTCCAGCATGGGGTCTGATATGGATTCACATGCTCATGAATATAAGATTACATAGCAGTACACACAAGCACAACCACGGGAGGTGGCAAAAGGGTCAACATTAAGCAACTCTTACCTCCTCACCAGGCCCTTCAGGCGAACAGGTTGCGCAGCACTGCTTGGCCGATCCTGGACTCCTCCCTGGAATCCCTAATCGACGCAATAGAATTTCGTGAAGGTGTGCGTCGACCTCCACGTAGCAGCCCTGCAGATGTCCAGCAGGGGCACACCAGACAAGAACGCCGTGGTAGCAGCGATAGCTCTGGTCGAATGGGCTCTCGGGCGGCCGGGCAGCGGTCGGTTTGCCAACCGGTGACAGTGCATGATACAGCCAGAGAGCCATCTGGAAATGGAAGCCTTCGAGAGAGCCTTCCCTTGATTCGCAGGTCCAAAGTTCACAAAAAGCTGCGACGTCTTTCGAAAACTCTTCGTGCGGTCCACGTAGAACTTCAGCGCTCTAGCTACATCCAGCGAGTGCAAAGTCCTCTCGGCCGGCGACGAAGGCAACGGGAAGAAACTGGTAACACAAAGGGCTCGTTGAGGTGGAAGTCCGACGGCACCTTGGGCATGAAGGAGGGATGTGTCCTGAGCACCACCCTTGTGTCGTGAAAAGTCAAGTATGGAGGCTTGCAAGATAGGGCCTGAATCTCTCCCATGCGCTGTGCGGAGGTGATGGCCACAAGAAAAACTGTTTTCCAAGATAGGAACTTCAACGGTGCCGTATGCATAGGCTCGAAAGGGGCCCCCATGAGCCTAGTCAGCACCACGTTGAGCTCCCACGTCGGGGCTGGGGCCTTCACCGGCGGGAACGAGCGGAATAGTCCCTTCATAAATTCCTTAACCAGGCGATGAGACCACAAGGACACCCGTCCTGTTGTCCTGGTGTATCTGGAGATAGCAGCCAGATGTATATTTTTTTTTGTAACTTTCTTTATTAATTTTACAACAATGAAATAGTAAGACATTACAAGACCGTGCATCGGTCACGAGACCCTTTATCCCCCCTCCCTCCCTCGGAACGATCCCCGCTTGATGTTGGGTTCAGTTTCATATCAGTTCTAGTGTTGTTGTTGTTGTTCGGCACTCAGGGCTGCTATTGGATTGTCCGGTTGCTCGTGACAGTTTTGTATTGGAGGTGGAGACTGTGGAATCGAGTCGTCGTTTGCATTTAACAGGTATGCAATGTAGAGGCCCCAGATATCAGGGGGGCGTGCGTGGAGGGGCAGAGTTCGTAAGTAGTTCATTTCGGTGTCTTGAAAGTAGGTGACATCGTGGAGCCATTGCTTTAGTTTTGGTGGCGGTCCTCTGCCCCAGTTGCAAGCTATTCGTCTGCATGCCAGGACTAAAAGTAGGTTTGCCAGTTTTCTGGTATGTTCTGGTAGTTGGTTGGTTAGACCCAGCATGGTCAGTGTTGGGTCAAGCTCTAGTTGCACTCCGATTATAGCCGAGATTTTCTCTAGGACTGCTGTCCAGAACGCTCCTATTTCGGGGCACGACCATGCCAGGTGGACAAAGTCGGCTTCCGAGTGCCTACAGCGAGAGCAGGAGGCGGATATTGTCGTCCTCTGGGCGTTAAGTCTTGCTGGAGTGTGGTAGACCTGATGGACAAAGTTGAAGTGAAATTGTTTGTACCTTGTGTTTATTGACACTTTCTTTGTGAGTCGTAGTATGTAAAACCAGTCTTCGTTGAGTATCGTAGTGTACAGAGCTTTTTCCCACCTTGTTCGAGCTTTTAAGCAGCGAGTGAGTTTTTCTGTTAGCAAGGCTTTGTAAATATTTGACACCAGGCGGCCATCACCTTGGGCTTGAATCACTCCGTGGAGCAGTGGCCAGGTCAGTGGTTGGAGCGGGAACGTGGCAAAACTGGACTGCATGGCGTGTCGTGTTCGGTAGTACAGGAAAACGTCGAGGGCGTTGTTTCCGCCTTTGTCTCGAGCTTCCTGAATCGAGAGGAACGAGCCGTTCGGAAACAGGTCACCCAATGAGTGGATTTGCAGTTTCTTGGTCCAGAGCTGGAAAACCTTTTCAGATGTTATGGGTATCCCTGGAATACTCCTCACCGGAAGGAGGGGAGAAGATCTGGTTTGGATTCCATTTCTTTTGGCAATTTTTTTTCCAAATCGTGTGCGTTGTGACCATTGTGTTCATTGCCGTTGAGGGTGTCGGTGGTTCGTTAAGTATGAATGCACGGAGAAGATAGGGTGTTGCCAGAGCGCTTTCGATTTGCACATGTGGCCGGATGAAGTGTGTTGCATACCAATGGCTCAGGAACTGTGCTTGCCCTGCCCAGTAACTTTCTATATCGGGTAAAGCCAGTCCGTCTTGCGTTATGGGCAGGATCATAGTGCTGTGCGCTATTCGGGCCACCTTGCCAGCCCAGATAAGGTCAAGAAGGATGGACTTGATTCACCGTAAGAATTTTTGCGTGAGTAGTAGGGGGATGTTTGTAAAGAGATAGAGTAATTTAGGGAGGATCACCATTTTCGCTAGGGACACCAAAAGTGTGAGGGGAAGTGTTTTCCATCTGTTCACTTTTGTTTGGATAGTGTCGATTGTCTTCTTGTAGTTGTCTTGCATGATGTCAGCGCTGGTTCTGGACATGAGGATCCCCAGATATCGGACCTTCGAGTATTGCCAGCGGAAGCCGAAGTCGTCCTGAAATTCTTTGGTTGATTCTGAGAGGGGGAAAATTATCGATTTCACATTATTGATTTTTAGTCCTGAAAAGTTGCCAAATTTGAGGACTGCTCGCATCACCGGGTTCAGGTTGCCATATGGGTCGTGAAGGAAGAGTGCTATGTCGTCGGCGTAAAGTGAAACCACCATTTTGTGCGGGCCGAAGGCGAGACCTCTGTGCAGATGAGAAAGCCTTAGGTCGGACGCTAGGGGTTCCATGACCAAGGCGAAGAGCAATGCTGACAGTGGACAGCCCTGTCTGGTCCCTCTGCGTAAGAGGATTTCGGAGGAGCTTTTCTTTCCGAGTTTGATTTTAGATGTCAGGTATTTGTAGAGAAGGCCTATCATTTGGATGAATTGTTTGCCGAGGCCCATTCGTTCTAATATTGCGAATAGAAAGGGCCATTCCAGAGAGTCAAACGCCTTCTCTGCGTCGAGAAGCACTGCTACCGCTTGGTTTTCTGGGTTGAGGGCCTCCATCGCTCCAAACATTCTTCTGAGACCGAATGATGTATTTCTACCTGGAACAAATCCTGCTTGATCCGCCAGAACTATTGCGGGCATGAGTGGCATCAACCTCCTAGTCAGGATCTTTGCAAAGATTTTGTTATCCAGATTAATTAACGATATGGGCCTGTAGGAGGCGCAATCCTCCTTGGGTTTACCTGTTTTGTGTAGGAGAATGATATTCGCCGTGTAAAGAGTTGGTGGAAGTTGGACTTTGGCTATGGCTTCTTCGAAGACTTGGAGCAGGAGCGGGCAAGAATGTCTGCGAATTGTTTTTTAAATTCACCTGTTAGGCCGTCTGATCCTGGAGCTTTGGTGCTCGGTAATTCTTTAATGACTTCTAGGATCTCTGCTGAGGTGATGGGTGTGTTCAACGGCTCGCGTAACTCTGCACTCGTCCAATATAGTTTGTTTGTATTTAGGTATTCTGTTATTTCGGCAGGCTCCCTGGAATAATTGGAGTTGTATAAGTTTTGGTAAAATTTGCAGAATGTTTCCAGTATGTCGTCTTCAGAGTATACGAGGGTTCCCGACGTGTCCCGCATCGCCTCGACTGTCGTGGGTTTTCGTTCTGCAGTGATTAGTCTTGCAAGTAACGCACCGGGTCGTTGCCCCTCACCATACTGGCGGATTTTGTGGTAGCTTGCTAGGAATTTGGCTTCTCTATCTGCTAGTGATCTGAAGGTTTCCAATTCTGCCTTGAGAGCGGCCAGCGAGCCGGGAGTATTTGTGACTGTAGCTGATTTTTCAAGTGTTTTGAGGCGATTTTCGCATGCGTTTAGTTCTTCCCTTAACCTCTTTAGGATTCCATTTTCTTTTGCTAGGCACACTCCTCTGATAAAATATTTCAGTGTCTCCCAGAGTGTTCCCGGCGAAGCTACCGTGCCTTGGTTTGTCTCATGAAATGTGCTCAGTTCGGAGCGTAGTTCCTTGGCAAAGAGTTGATCTTGGAGGGCTCTGGGCTTGAATCTCCATTGGGACCTGGTGAAGTCGCTCTGAGATGTCGTGCACACTAAGGTGACCGCTGAGTGGTCTGAGATGGACCTGGGTAGGATTTGGCATTCGCCCCATTGGAGTCTGCTATGTGCCGACACTAAGATGTAATCAAGTCTCGAGCTGGGTTTGTGTACCCAGGAGTAAAAGGTGAACTCTTGAGAGTCACGGTGTTTGCTTCTCCATATGTCAATGAGATTGTGTGCTTTGCATATTTTGGATATTTGCATACTTGCCTTGGAGCGAGGGGCAGTTGTTTTGTGCGTTTTGTCTGTACGAGGATCGAGCGGGGTGTTCAGATCGCCATCCCATATTATTGTGGCTTCCCTGTTTGATGCAATGTGGGCCTGGACCCAGTCGAAATTGTTGGAACCATCGATGTTGGGGCCGTAGGAGTTGATCATGATTATCTCTTCCCGCCTATGGTTCCGTGGACGAGCAGTGTTCTCCCTTCGGAGTCTCTCTGGGTCCGAATTAGTCTGAAGTTTGTTGATTTGCTGATGAGTATGGCGACTCCCCTTGCGTATGATGAAAACGAGGCGAAGTATCTGTGGCATCCCCATGTTTTCGCCCAGTTGTTTTCGGAGTTCGGTCGTAGATGTGTCTCTTGTATGAGAGCCACATCAACGTTGTGACGTCGGAGGTAGTGTAGCAACTTCCTGGTTTTGGAGGGCTGGTTGCCGCCTTTAATGTTCCATGTAGCTAGTTTGAATTTGCTTAGAGTTGCTGCGTTGTTTCTGCTGCTCTATTACGGTTTGGTGGTTTTGAGTGCTTAAGGCCGCTTTTTGGAGTGCATGTTGATTCGACAAGGATTTTCGTATATCCGAGGTGGAGACATTGGTCTCGGTCGGGTTCGGGTGGGGCTGGTTTTTGCCCCAGTCGGTGCACGTCTAAAACTCTTGGCTTGTTTCTTCTGGGAACACTTTCTCCAACTTGTGTCCCATCTCCCCTTTTTCCCTCCCTGTCGGGCAACCCCCAACCCGCCCGAATGTGACCCCACCCCAAGTAACATTGTGAACAGTGCTGTGCACGGGGCGCTGGTGCCCTCCAAGAACACCCATCCCGAGGTGTATATAACTGACCTTTGCTCATTTTCCGATCACCTAAGTCGAGCTGAATGTGGGGTGCTTTTCAGGGTGGATCGCTCCCATTCCTCACTCTCCCTCGTGGTCTAGGCATTTCACGTAATGGGCGACATCCAATATTATCAAGAAAGATGTTGGCTTCTTCTGGTGACGTGAAGAATTGCGTTTTTTCAGCATGGAGGATGCATAATTTGGCTGGAAAAAGCATTGAATATTGAATTTGCTCCTCTCGGAGGCGAGGTTTAACTCCACCAAAGGCTTTTCGGGACGCTTGCACCGCTGGTGAAAAATCGGGGAAGATTTGGATTTTGTCGCCATCGAAATTGAATGTCGCCTTTGTCCCTGGCCAACCTGAGTATTAGATCGCGGTCTCTGAAATTCAGCAGTTTGGTGATAATGGGGCGAGGTGCCGTTCCTGGAATTGGGCGGTTGGTTGGGATCCTGTGAGCTCTTTCAACCACAAATAGTGGCGAGAAGGTGGTTGTTCCAAAGATTTCTTTGCATAGTCATTCCACGAAGTCTTCCATTTTTCCAGGATTTTGTTGCTCTCTGATCCCCACCATTCTAAAGTTGTTGCGGCGGCTGCGCCCTTCTAAGTCTTCGTTTTTGGCGACAATTTCTTTTACTTGGCGCTCTAATGATGACACTTTGGAGGACAGGGACGTTGTGTTGTCTTCCAGATCGGAGACCCTCTGTTCAACGGTGTCTAGCCTCTCGCCGTGTTTATCAAGGTAGTGTTGTATTTGGTCGACTTTGGATGAGAGGGTGTCAATTTTGGCATCGAGGTTGCCTATGCCTGTTTTGAGTTCGAGCAGTATTTCTCGTATGTCGAGAGTTTGGGAGGGTATCGACTCGGTTTCCTGTTCCATGCTTGGTGATGATGCTTACTCTCGATTCGACTGCTTGGGAGTTTTGGCTATGGCCCCGGTTTCAAACATCAATTTTCGCTGCGATTTGTCCGTTTTGCCCATGCTGGTGTGGATTCCCGACTTTGCTGGGTGTAGAGGTAAAGGGCCTGCTCGTCTGGCTTGAGTGATAGTTGTTTGGCGCTGTGGTCGTTGTGCCCCGTTGTCGGGTTTCAGAATAACAGCAGAGGCCTTCCACGAGGTCGCCGCTGCCGAGAAGTTGTCGCAGTGCGGTGTGGGCCCCAGCGGCCAGTTTTCCCGCTATGTTCTTTGTTCGCTTGACCACGCTTGTGGCCCCTGCTGGCAGGGCGTTTTGGAGATGGTGGGGCCCGGGCCGTGTGGATTTAGGAGGCTGGAGAGTTTGTGAGTTTTAAAGTACTTCCACGGCTGGGCCCGAAAGGACTGGATGGGGTAGCCGCGGGGGCCTCTCGCCTGATCGTCGCGCGGGGTGTCCGCCAGTGGACTTCGATGTTGAGGGTCATTCGCTGGAGATGGGGCTGTGGTTGGGGCCATTAGGATTTCAAGGAGTCGGAGGCCTGTAGAACGTCCCTCCTGCGGGGTCGGGCAGCCGTGCAGGGATCTGCAGGCCGGGGATGAGACCTGGGGCGGGGCGGCCGGGGCGGCATCTCTCCTACCTGGTGCCGGTGGTGTGTTCAGATACTTTCCCTCTCTCTCTGGCTGGGTCTGGAGGGCTCTGTAGGCTGGAGGCGAGCGGCAGCGCTCCGACCGACCGGAGGGCCGATGGCACAGGTGGGCCGGGCGGGTTCTCAGCCGCCCCTGCTGTTCTCGGGCTGTGGATTTCTGGCCTGCCCCGGGCACCACCTCCAGGTTGCCCGGGCACCGCTCACCCCGCCCAGCAGCCCGCGCCCTGATTGAATCCGGGGGTGGTCGCTCGGGTGAGGATGACGCTGGAGGGTCGAACACCCTGCTGCCGAAGTGCCGCACCACCGTGGCCTCCCCCCTGCCGCCGCTGCGTTGACCAGGATAATGGCGGACGGCGTTGAAATTGGTATCCGCCAGACGTTAGAGACTTGGGGTATGATATCGAGACCGATGGGGAGGGATTCGGGGGAGAATGAAGCTATTTTATCAGGATCTTTCTCGGGATCGGTGCAGAGCTCTCTAGTGAGCTGCCATCTTGGACGGCTCTCTAGCACCCTCTGCAGCCAGATGTATGTTGATGGAGGCGTGAGCTAGTCCAGCCTTGGCCAACGACAGTAGGTACGGCAGTACTTGAGGGGCTGTAATCTGTAGAGGGTTAATCTTCTGTGCCCGGCACCAGAGAGAGAACCTCTTCCATTTGTGTCCGTAACACTTGAGAGTTTAGGACGCCCTGGCCTTTGCAAGAACCTCTCTGCAGTCGGCCGGTATATCGTATCCTCCAAACTCTAGTGCTGCAGGAGCCAGGCCTGCAAGTTCAGCGACTTCGGGTTGTGATGAAGAATGGCACCTCCTTCTCTGGAGAGAAGATCTGCGTCCACGGGCAGTTTGACTGGTGGGGACGCCGATAAGTCCAGAAGGTCTGGGAACCAGATCTGTCTCGGCCACACCAGTGCGACGAGCATCATCCTGCACCGGGACTTCTTGAGCTGGTTGATGAGCCGGAGTAGCAGTGGCAACGGCGGGAAAGCATAGAGGAACAGGTTGTCCCAGGGGAGCGAGAAAGCATCGCCCATGCTCCTCGGTTGGGGGAACCTGCTGGCGAACATCTGGCACTTGGAGTTAATTGCCGTCGCAAAGAGATTGGCCTGGGGTCTGCCTCACAGCCTTAAGAGTCGATCCACTTGATCCTGGAATAGCTCCCACTCGTGGCACGAGCGCAGCTCCCTGCTGAGTGAGTCGGCGATGGTGTTCTTTATCCCTGCCAGATGAAAAGGTACCAGAAACATCCCCTGGTCGACGGCCCAGTGCCACAGATCCTGGGCTTCCTTGGATAGGGCTGGGGATCTGGTTCCATCCTGCTTCCTGATGTAGAACATCGTGGTGGTGTTGTCGGTGAAGATCCTCACCACCTTGCCCTTGAGGGATGGAAGAAAGGACCTAAGGGCCCAAAACACTGCGCTGAGCTCCAGAATGTCGATATGAAGCTGTTTTTCCTCCGGGAGCCAAAGGCCTCTCGTGTGGAGATCTCCGGTATGCACTCCCCACCCTTCCAGGGAGGCATCCGTCGTCCCCGTTACCTGGTGAGCTGGGGTCTGAAAGTCTGCGCCTGCCGTCAGATGAGTGCGGGTGCCCCACCACCGGATCGCTCGTCGCAAGGTCTCATTGAGTGGTATCCTGTCCCTAAGATGCCCGTCGCCTGGATCCAGCATGCGTCGAGGAATTCTTGCAGTGGACGCATTCGAAGTCTGCACAGGCGTACCAGATAGATGCAGGGGGACATTATCCCGAGAAGGGATTTGATGATCTTACCCTGGCTACGTCCGTGGCTAGCAGGCATTGCACCTTGCCCAGGATGGCTTTCGTCCTTTCGACGGACGGCGAGGCCAGCCGTGCAACTGCGTCGAGCTTGGCTCCCAGAAACAGGGCGACCTGCGAAGGCACCAGGTAGGATTTGGGGAAGTTGATGGAGAACCCCAGGTCCGTGAGTAGCTGGACGGTCTTCGCTGTGTGTTCTACAGCGAGTTCCCTTGTCCTTGCTCGGATGAGCCAGTCGTCCAGGTAGGGATAGACGTGGATCCCTTGTAGGCGTAGCCACGCCACCACCGGTGCTAGGCACTTGGTGAACACCCTTGGTGCCGACTTTAATACAAACAGAGGGCCTTGAACTGGTAGTGCCGTCCTTGGACCACAAACCTGAGGAACTTCCGGTGTCCTTTTAGAATGGGGATGTGGAAGTAGGCATCCTGCAAGTCCAACGACGACAGGAAGTTGTCCTGCTCCAGCTGTCCCAGCACGTGCTGGAGGGTGACCATCAGGAACTTCTGAGCCTTGATGTACTTGTTCAGTCACCGCAGGTCCAGGATGGGACGCCAACCTCCTGTCTTCTTCTTTACGAGAAAGTATCTTGAGTAGACCCCAGAGCCCCGAAGTCTCTTTGGGACGAGCTCGATGGCACCTTTCTTGAGCATCGCCCTTACCTCCAGCAGCAGCTGGGGTATGTGGTTTTCCTTCCTGGCCACGGGTGGCACGCGGGGGCACTTCTTTAGAAACTCGAGGGCGTGTCCCTAGGCCAGGGTTTCCAGCACCCAACGGTCGGTGGAGATGGACTCCCACACGCTGATGAACTTCGCCAGCCGGCCTCCCACCGGGGCGTTTCGGTGGGGGCCCGACACCACGGACGGTTCAGTCCTGTTTCGAGGCCGCCTTGCTGCCTTGACCTCCCTGGCGACGACGGCGGGAACCTCCAGACTTGCCCCGTCCTCTATAGGCCTCCTGCGACGAGGACTGGGCCGCTTGACGGTAGGTAGAGGAGCCGCTGCTGGAACCTTTGGAGGTCCCTTGCTTTCCTCCGGTGTTCAGAAAGGATGGCCGTCATTGCTGGAGAACTCCCAGGGCCCAGGCTGTCTCTGTGTCCGTTTTGATGGCTTGCAGGGACTCATCGACTGTCTTCCCAAACAGGTTGTTCCCGTCGAAGGGCATGTCCAACACTTTGGCTTGTACGTCCTGGCGGAAATCTGTCGCCTTAAGCCATCCGTGCCGTGTGAGGCAAACACCGTTGCCCAACTGGCGGAAACCGGTGTCAGCAATGTCCGTAGCCACCGTTATGGCGTGGTCCGACGCCACCTCGCCTTCTTGCAAGATTTCCAGGGCTTCTGCCCTCTTGTCATCCGGCAGGAAGTCCAACAAGGGAGCGATTTTATACCAAAGTTCCCTGTCGTAACGGGCAACGATAGCCAGGGCATTGGCCACCTTAATCGTCATCACCGCCGACGAGATGACTCGTCGTCCCCTCGCATCAAGCTTCTTTCCCTCGCCGTCCGGCGGTAAAGTCAATGTCGATGCCCCCCGCCTTCTTCCTGGCAGCCGCCGAGATGACTGAATCCGGGGTCGGCTGTGCTCTAAGGCATAGAGGGGCCATGTCGGGGACCCGGTACTTCTTTTCGTATCGGTCCCTTTTTGCCGGCGTCGTGGACGGGTTCTTGAGGAGGGAGAGCCCCTCGTCCCAGATGTCATCCAGTAGAAGTACAGCGAGGACCGTCTTCCACTTGGTCTCTCGACGTTGATAGAGGAACCCCTCCTTCTTCCTTTCTTCGGGGCAGAGCTGGAAAAGCTTGGATGCCCTGGAGATCATCGCATGGAAGGATCCAATCTCATCGGGCGGGGAGGGGGGGACGGCGGGAGGTCCACCCCGTCGTCGTCCGTGCCTGTCGTGGCCGTGTCCATGCCCGTGTCATCCCTGCGGACCGTGGACGGGGAGGAGGGTTGAGCAGGCCTTGAGGGCTGGAAGGGTGTAGGAGGATGTGTTCTTCTCCTCTTTGGTGGTGGACTTCCCGACGGGCCTGCCCCTGGCTCCTCCGTCGGGCCTGGCTCCGGCTCCTCCGTCGTGGGTAGAGGCAATCTAGTGCTTATTTCAGAGCATAAGGATTGAATTACCATCAAAATGGCCGCCGAGTTGTCCTGCGGCACTGGCTGCGACGGGCATGATGGTCTGGGGGCCCGTCGGCGCCGCCGTCGCTTTCGTCGTCCTTCTTGTCGGGATGCCTCTCGACGGGCTGGTCCTCCTCCATGCCCCCGTCGTGGCTCTCAGGGACTTCGACAAGGTCCTCCTCGGAGGCTATGTCTGAATCCACGACGGCCACTCCCCCCCCTTCTTTCTCCGCCGGGGGCTTCGTGGGGGTTCGTTCGATGGGCTTGAAAGATGCCTCCCTCCGAGGTGGCAGAGAGACTCTGGGCCTAAGGTCGCTAACACAGGTATAACCTTCACAGGCTGCGCAAGGGTTGCCGTGACCTTCTCGATAGAGGCCTTGGCTGGGTGAATCAAGGCCTTAGTCACCGACCGCGTGCTTGTGGCCTTCACCTTGGGGGAGGGCTCCCCACCTCGCTCCCCATCAGCCGAAATCTTCGAGATCGACCGGGGCCTCTCCAGAAGCTTGGCCGGTTTTCCTGGATTTCCTCTTATCCGAGCCAGAGCGTTGGGTCGTGGTCGATGGCACCGGGGAGGATGCGCCCTGCCTGGCAGCCAAGGAGCCCGACTGTTCGGCGCTCCCGGTGCCCGCGGACTCGCAGTGCTTAGCCTTCTGTTGGGCCCCCGTCGCCAGGGCACCCTCACCGGACTTAGAAGACCGCCCGGATTTCTTCTTTTTCTTCTCACCTGACGGGCTCTTTCCCTCCAGCCAGTTGGCGAGACGAAGATGGCGGTCCCTCATGGTCCGCTCCGACATGTTCCCGCGAAACGCACAGTCCTCCTCCACATGCGTTTTGTCCTCGTGAAGACAGTAGAGGCATAAGGAATGCTTGTCTTCCTTGAACACGTTCTGCAGCTGGCATCCAAGGCAGGCCCTGAACAGCTTCCCGGGAGTCGAGCTCCCTTTCTCCTGGGCCATGTCCGGGGTAGGCCTCAGAAACCTCTGGAATCCTCCAAAAGCGTCGCTCGACGAAATCTTCACCCTTGAGGGGCGTAGAAACTTCCGAAACGGGTCCCCGTTTATCAGATGTAAAGACGGTGGAGCTTGAGGCTCAATTTAACCGAAAAATGAGAAATTCTCTTTGAGAAAACGCTAAAATGCAGCAAAAGCTCGAGAGCTATAGCACGAGGACTCCCAACACTTGAACGTGCGGTAAAAATCTGAGGATGGCTGCCGGAGGCGGGGCTTGGGGAGAAGGCAGTCATTGGCTCTGGGCAGTATGACCCAGAGATCAGTGATTGGTTACTACTAGGAAAGACAGATCAGAAACGAAACTGATACTAATTTTTTTCTGTACCGCGGATTCCCAGCCTGACAACGGGGAATATTCATGAGCATGTAAATCCATTCCAGACCCCATGCTGGAGAACTGTATTGAAACCTTTAAAGGGGAAGCAGAAAAGGTGGCAAAATCCTCTAGCAAAATAAAAGGATTTGATTCACATAGTTACCGAGAACTATTTGAAAATAGACCACTGAGGCTGGAAGAAACCTGTCCAGGAGAATGGAGTCATTCTCTTGGACCTTTTCTTTTCTTTTATTTGGATATTTAATTACTGGTAGCGTTAGAATAGGATAGCTTTTGGATGGAGGACAGATCATTATCTTGGACTGCCTTACTGCTGACAAGGCCCATAGATAGTTGTAGGTAGGGCAAACCTTTGTGATAAGGACAGACAGGCCCTTTCTTATTTTTTAACTTTGATGTTTATTGGCATTTTCATAAGGAAATACAAACACACAAATTTAACAATAACAATCACCAACCCTTGTTACTACCTCCCCCTCCCTTTAACCCACCCAGCTTCAGTTGCACCACCATGACCATTCCGCGTGACAGGATATTGGATCGGCTACTTAAGGCTCAAGTACAAACATTATTGGCGGCAAGGGTTCTGTGCATGGCCCGCCAGATCCACTACAGCGCATGTTCAGCATAGGAACCAGGAATGCACAGCAATGCAGCTGTTAGGTCGTAAATTAAATCATCAAGTGTCCACCCCCCCATTTCAACATAAAAGCTCCCCACTCAAGAGAAAACCGAACCATACGGTCATTAACTACTGCTGCCAATTTCTCGTACGCGAAAATATCTCACAGTTTGATCATCAAATCATTCCTGGATGGAGAGGCCTTATCTTTCCATTTCTGGGCCAGGGCCACCCTCGCTGCTCTCAGCATAGACTTATCAAGTTTCGGGAATTTGGATTCATCACTGTCTGTGCCTGAGATGCCCAACAGCATCTGCAGGGTGTCCAGGTCGGGGGATATTCCGACTGTGTCTTTGATCCAACTAAGGACTTCGGACTAGTATACTTTCCTCTGTGGGCATTCCCACCAAATGCCTTACTACAACCCTGTCTGACCACATTGCTTGGGGCAGAGAGGGAGGATACCTCAAACATATATGAGAGTCTCAAGGGAGGAAAGTGCCAACAGTGTAGTTCTTTGAAGTTGTGCTCCATTGCTGAGGTATAAAGATTGCCAGAGAACATTAACTTATATATCTTACTCAAAGTGGTGTCTGGGAACACTGATTGTTCCACCCAGTATTGCTTGAAATTCTGCCTTCCCCCTAGCTCTGCCGTGACCAGTACCGTGTACAGTCTAGAAAGAATTTCTTTCCTCATGGTGGCCTCACTAAGTGTCTTCTCAAAGGGTGTAAGCGGTTGCGAGATCTTAGAGCACCATCTTGGGTCAGACATAATGCCATTCAGGCGGAGGTATTCAAAAATACTTGACTTTACTCCCAGGATCTCAGTCAGGGCTTCGTATTCAATAAGGTGATCTCCTGGGAACAGTTGGCTGGCTTTCTCAAGTCCCCTGTCTGACCATGATTGAGTGTGACGGAAGCCCCTCTTCCCCATGTCCAGCGGATCCCCCATATCGAGCTCAGCGGCGATGGCTAAGAAGAGAGGGAGGCGTTTGCTTTGCCCTTTTTCCATAAACTCCAGATTACTACAAGGGTTGGATGGCTCTTTATTTGGCTAGGAATGGCTGTGCCCTGGGACCACAGCACGTCCCTGACTTTTTTATGGTCTATGACTTTTTCTTTGATATTTGTCCAATCGGTGCCTAGGTCGTCTTGAAGGTGTTCCAGCATGACTCATAATTGTGCTGCTTTATAGTACTGCCAGAAGTCTGGGAGACCGAAGAATCCAAAGTCCCTAGGCAGAGTTAAGGTAGCATATTTCATTCTGGGCTTCTTTCCACTGCATATACATTTATTTACCATACATTTTAATTTGGTGAAGGATTCCGGGAGGGGCGAAGGGAGCGCAGCGAAGTAAAGGAGACGTGGAGAACATTCATCTTTACCATCACCATGCGCCCAAACTATGACAGAGTGAGGGGAGCCCACTGAGTTTTCCAGCAGTGGGCAGAAGTTGAGCTCTACCAGCCTCGAAAGGTTGCTGGGTAGGTTAATGCCCAGGTATGGCCTGGCCGTGTTCTCGATTCTCATCCCACATATTGTTTTCCTACCTCTAGTTGCGTCGTCATCGGCTCCAATGAACATCACATTCTACTTGGGGATGTTTATTTTTATGTCTGAAAACCTACCAACCACTTTAATTGGTTTAAGGAGTTTGGGTTAGGATTTTTCAACGTTCGTCACGTAACAGAGGATGTCATCAGCGAACAGGGAGAGCTTAAAGTTGATGACCCCACAATGGATTCCTGTGATCCCTGGATTCTCTGACTGCCATTGTCAGGGGCTCCATAGTCAGGGCGTACAACAAGAGAGAGATGGGACAGCCCTGTCTCGTTCCTCTGGACAAGAGGAGAGGTGATGAGATAGTGCCGTTCACTGCCACCTTTGCAGTGGGGTTACTGTACAGAGCAGAAATCCACTGCCTGAAATGACTACCAAACCCCATCTTTTGCAAGACTTTTGCCCATATAGCCCCACTGAACTCAGTTGATGGCTTTCTATGAGTTTATGGAAATCAGGTATGCCCTGGTGCCCAGGTGTTGTGCCTCGTGCATTAAGTCTATTGTTTTCGTTACATTGTCCGAACCCTGGCAGCCCGGGATAAACCCTGCTTCATCCCTGTGTACCAATGTGGTCATAAGGTGATGGAGTCTGTTGGCTAGCACTTTCAGCATTATCTTAACATCCGTGTTGAGTAAGGAGATGGGGCAATAGGATTGGCATTGGGATAAGTCCCTCCTGGCCATCGGGATGACTAGTATCAAGGCTGTGAGCATGGACCTTGGGAGGGAGCCCGTTTCCATCGCTTCGTTGAACAATGTAGTCATGAATGGAGCTAGGGTGGAGGGGAACCTTTTAGAAAAGCAGACAGTAAAGCCACCTTCCCCCAGGGTCGTGACCCCCTTCATGCTACTAATAGTATCAACCACTTCCTGCTCGGTGATGGGAGCTTCTAGGGCAGGTGCCTTGTCCGGGGGGAGAGTCAGATCGGGAGGGAGTTCAGGAACCGGTCTACAGCTTCTCCGTCCTCTGCGTACTCTGCTCTACAGAGGGTTTCGTAAAAAACCCAAAGGTCGTGGGCTATCTGGGCATCTTCAAGGAGCTTTTCTCCTTCTGTTGGGTGTATAGCAGCCACCCTTCTGGCATTTGTCTGCTCCCTTAACCTCCAGGCCAGTATTTTATTGGCCCCTTCTCCATATATTTCTGTTTTAGGAACGCCAACTTTAGTTCAGTTTGTCCGATTAAGAGGAGCCTCAACTTTGCTTTGTATTCCGGAAGCTTGTGCCATTTCCCTGGAAACATCTGGGAATCAATTTCCCTCCCAGTTGCAGTGATCGACTGTTTCCCCTAAGTGCCCCCTCCTCCCCTAAGTTTCCTCCAAGTGCCCCTGCATAGTCTTGAAAGCTTCCCAAATTCCCAGAATCCCGACTTCGCCATTATCATTTAAGTCAAAGAATTCTCTAATTGCTTTCAGCAGCACCAGAGCGAGCTCCTTGTCTCTCAGCGACAGGTCGTTGCATGACCACCTGGGTTCATGTTTTACTGGAGGCAGTTCATCTATTCTAACCTTCACCGGGTCGTGGTCCGACCACGGGATAGTTTCTGTGGTTGATTCCTGCACACTTTTTTGTAGAGGAGTTTCAACGAGGATGTATTCAATCCTCGAGAATGTATCGGGTACCCTCGAGTAGTGCATAAACGGGGGGTACCAACCATGTACCGGGATGTGAGCGTCCACCACCCCCAGTTCGGTATTGACCCGCCGAAAGCAGGAGGTCTTCCTGTACTGTGACTGGGAAGCTGCATGGGGGCCTGCTCTTTTCCTATTAAAATCGGGGTCTAGGACCATGTTAAAATTGCCTCCTATTATCAGCCAGCCTTCAACAAACGCGTGGATCTTACCCTTGACTGACTCCCAGTACTGCTCTTGTGCGTCATTTCGGCCAGTACAGAGAGACCGCGGTTAGTGTGTGCCCTGTGACATCCTCCTTTCACCATCACAAAGCGGCTATCTGGGTCTTTCAATTGCACCTTCAGAGCAAAGTTATGCTTACTAGCAACTGCCACCCTTTTTTTTTGCACAAACAAAGTGTGAAAAACCCTGCCTATTGATTTAGCTTTCAAGAATGGCTCCTTTCCCCTCTGGCAGTGGATCTCCTGCAGAAACACAAGATCTAGCTTCAGAAGGTTGAATTTGCGAATAGTTAATGATCTCTTGTGCGGAGAATTTAATCCTCTGGCATTTAGGGAACCCATTGCCATAGTGTTCACAGTGCTAGCCATATAGGGCCATGTCCAGGGCGATGTAACTCCTCTTATTAATGCTGTGTAGCCTATGGCTCCAGTGCCTTAAATCCTGTATGTCTGAACTTTGATACCCCAACATCCTGTCGAATGGTCTTCATTTTAAATAACCTATACAAATTGAAAACCCTTTTGAGAATGTAACCACAACTCCCTCCTCCCCTTCTGGCGCCTGGACTCCCGGCGAAATCCAAAATGTTGCTGGGCCAGACCACCCTCTGCTGCCCCACCCTTGTGTTTACAATGTTCAACTTGCCACCCCTGAGGCCCCCGCCCATTGAGCCCGATTCCTTCACGTAAGCTGGTGGGAGAACTGTTCCATGGTGAAAGGATTGAAGAGCCTCTTGTCCTTTCGACAACTGTTAAGTAACTGCCCTGCCTCCAAAGTCTGCAAAGGGCACGGCCTGAAGACCACTGGGACCCTGGCGAAAAGTATACTATGGCTCCCTCAGGACTGTGGGGGAGGACATCGGGCTCAGTTTCTTACATTTGCTATGCACTTTGACCCCGCCTTTGTCCACAAAACCTTTGCTTTTCGGGGCTTCGCTCTGTGCACCGCCCTGGGCGTCGGGGTTGGGCGCCAGGGCCGTTTCGCCAAGGATTTTCAGTGTCACTCTGACGATGTCGTCTTCCCTTATGAGGTTATATTTATACCGCTCGAACTCGAAAGAGAAGGGGAAGCCCCATCTATATGGCACTCTTTTGAAGGAGAGCCATTTCGTCAGGGGTGCACAGAGTCTCCTTCTGGAAGGCTTATAGGTCTTGGAATATGGTAATTGGCGAGGCTCCTCAGTTCACCGGGCCCCTCTTTCTTGCCATGTCCAGAATCTTTGATTTATCAGTATAATAATAGGTATTTCTCCTCATTGAACAGCTTCCTGACGACATCCCAGAAACCAAAACATTTTAGGTAATTGTGGCATTCCCAGTTTTCAAAGTCATCCATTTTAAATGCACACTTCGCTTCCCTTCTCTCCAGCTCCGAAAGTCTCATGTCGATTTGGGTCTCTAGTATGTCCACCGAAGATTGATTTGCCTCGAGCCCCTCGATTCGGTCACCCATACTTATCTACTTTCTTATCAAGCCCATCCAGTCTTTTGCTAATATCCAACCTTAAAGCCTCTTATTTCTTATTGGGGCGCAGCCAAGACTTTGCTCATTGAATGGGCCTCCTCCGTGTCTTGTGCTATTGCAGTAGGCATGGTTTCCGGGGATCATTGGGGCTTTTGTTCGTATTCGAATTTCTTGAGTGAGGATGCCCAACTCATGGTTAGCCACCTACTTCAGGGCACCCCCACCCCCGGGGAAGGAGTTCCGCCAGGGGGGGTTGCTGGACCAAGGCTGGGGCTTGTGCTCGACTAAATCAGGCTCAGAGGCCTGTTGGGTGCACTTTACTGCACAGCCATGGGAGGCACTATGGCTTTCTTCTGGCCCCTTGTCGCCCCCGATACCATGCAGAGATCAAGGGTGCTTCAGGGCCTTAGTTGCAGGGGAGCAAGTGACACTTACGTCGTCCCCCGAAGAGATTGATGTCTTGGCCTCCTGACGCGAGTGGGTAAATGCAAGGCCAGTTGATGAGAGGACAGCACTGCACGTGATCAGGGAGACGCTCAATGGGCCACCTAAAGAACTTCACTCACTGTGGCTGAGGGCGGTCCCAGGGCAGAGCAGTAGTCTTCGAGGCCCATCCCTGGAACAGGCTGTGTTGCCAGTCTGGGGGAAGGAGCCATGCCCCGCCCGGCGCCAACAGCGGGGGCCCTCAGATAAGGGTAGGAGCACGGTTTCCCACTCGGCGCCTCAAAGGTCAGTTGGTGGTGCAGGGAATCTCCCTGGCGGCTGGGACGCTTCTTACTGGGGGCAGACTCTGCCATACCTGCACAAGTTTTCTCTCCCTCTCCTGTGATCATGGGGGAATTGGATAGCCTCAGCACTGCTCCGCTTGCAGCTGGGGAAGGGCCCTCACTGTGCCTCCCTCGCTCGCTCTCCTTTGGGCCTCCGGATTCACACTACCCCAAGGTGGGTGGGTGGGGCAGCGGGCCTCAGGTGCCAAGTCCTAGGGGTCCAATGGCCTCAGCCAACCCCCTCACGCCTCTGCCCCCTGGGTCACGTCATCAAGGCCGCCAAGAGCCTCCGTACTCTGCTGTGAACTGCCTGGTACTCGGAGGAGTCTCGGAGGCGGAGTTCGCCGAGCCACGACAGTCAGGGAGTGCTTCTTGGGATTCCCTTGGTCCTGGATGTCGGGAGTTCTTTCTGCTGGCTCACGCTGACTCAGCGCACACGGGGGCTGGCTGAAACCTCAAGTAGGGGCTTTGTGGGGGGCTCTGGTCCCGTTTCGACCCGTGGGTGGGTGAGGAGCAGCACAGAGAGAGTACTACATCTCTGTGCCCCCTGGTGGCCAATCTTTCTTACCATTTTAATACAAATGAATTGTAAGAATGCCACAATTTGGTCCGCCTACTTCTTCTCACCTACCAGACATGTCTGTGATGTAACACCTGTATATGTACAGGGAAAGCTGATTACTATGGGTGTAGCTACATTTGAGTAAAAGCAGCACAATGGTGACTGAAATGAGAGATTTTCTGAGCATTTGCACAGAGATGACGATAGTGAAAAGAAGAAAGATGGCTGAGCCACAGGCCACATTCAGCAATTCAGAACTAAAATACACCCCAATAAGGTGGTAATTTGCATTTACAAATACTGTCCAATTTCAACCAAGGTATTCTTACACACCAGAGTTACACTGTAATCCACTATGCTAAAGCTATACTATCCCTAGATTGCCACCGCCTCCGTACACAGGAGGGGAGAATGGATGCCACCTTGGTAGTTCAGATAAAACATGGTGGTGGAGTTGTGGATCCTGACTAGAACCGGTGTATCCCTGATGAGCGTCAGAAAGGCCCACCACTCTGAACTCAAGCAGATTGATATGCAGAAGGGACTCTGCCCTGGACCATGCGCCATGAATGGAGTAGTCCTCCACAGCAGCCCTCAGCCAAAAGCGAGGAATCTGTCGTCACCACCAGTGTCAGCTCCGGCCAGGTAAAAGGTGCTCCCACTGCCACATTGCTATCCACCAGTAAAGATCCAGGAGGAGAAGCAGGGGAATTGGGACCCTATCCAACTGAGACCCAGTCTCCTGGTCTCAACTGGCCACAAGGTGAAGCTGGTGGCAACTCATCTTGAGGCGGGCGTGCTGAACCGTGAGCACGCACAAAGCCATCAGTTCCAGAAGTGCTGGAACCACCATGCCGAGGTGGACGAGCTGGCAAGAAAGTGCCCTATCGCTTTGCGGAGGGAGAGGAGCCTTTCGGGCGTGGGGAATACACGCTGCACCACTGTGTCCCAAGGCACTACAAAGAACACAAGCTCATGGGTGGGAATCAGCTGCGACTTCCACCGGTTGAGGGAAAAGCCCAGCTAGTGAAGAACGTCTGACAGCCATTGACAGACAGGAGTATACCGCCCCTCAGGAGAGCTGTTCCTGACCAACCTGTCATCCAGATAAAGATGAAAGTGGTAGCCCTCCAGGCAAAGCAGACCAGCCACCACATTCATCAGCTTTGTGAACACACAAGGGGTCGATTTGAGGCCAAAAGGCAGCACCTTGTATGTGGCTGGTAGATGGGGACATGAAGGTACGCATCCATGAGGTCTAGGGAACACATCCAGTCACCTACACATAGAGAATCCGCTATGGCAATGGGTCAATCACCTTGAAGCGTTTGAGCGCTAAAGCCAGGTTGAGAAGTGACAGGTACAGGGCTACCCTTAGGCCAGCCGCCAGCCTGGTTGTTCTTGGGTACTGCAAAAACACTGGAGTAGAAGCCATAGCCCCTGTCTGACACCACATGCATCTCCAAAAGAGAAATCATCTCCCGTAAAAGAGCCGGGAACGCATTCTGACGTAGAGGAGGAGAGGATGGTAGAGGAAAAGGAAGAGGAAGACTGAAGGCCGTGGTGACTATGGACAGGATCCAAGGACTCTTGAAATAACGCTTCCAACTGTCCTGGAAGAGAGCAAACCGGCCCACTACAGTCGAGCTGTGTTCCATGACATCACTGCTTCTTGGCGTCTGAGGTGGGAGTGGAGGAGGTGGAGTGGAAAAACCCATGCAAAGTCCTCTGCTGCTTCCTTTTGTTGTCACTGGGCGATCTGTCAGGCCTCCCTGCACCACAGTCCCAAAACCCCTTGAAGCTGTTGAAAGCGCAGGGTTTGAATTCAGCTCTGCCCTGAGATATCAAGAAGGACTTCTGCCCTGGCTTAGTCAGGATGGTCAATGACTTGGCGGTTTGTATAGAGGTTGTCTTCTTTGTTAACTTGTAATCCGTGGACAAATGAAAAAAGGCCAAGCCCTCAAAGGGAAGATCCAGGATTCGCTCTTGCACATGAGATGAAAAGTTTGTGGCATGCATCCACGCCGTTCTTCTCATCTCGACCGCCAGGCACAGCCCTCTGCTGTCTCTGTCGATGTGTCAGACCGAAGACTCCATGAGGTCCTGTGTAACGGCCCGGGCATCTGTCAGACCAGCCCTCAAGGAGGCGTGCCTCTACCGGGGAGGTCAGGCAGAAACTCCACGAGCTCCCGCCACAGCTTCTGGTTGGCTGGACCTAAAAGGGCGTTGGAATTAGCTTGTCGCAAATGCAGCCCTGAGATGCCATAGCATCGTTTGCCCAAAGACTTCAGGACCTTGTCCTCTTTGGATAGACAACTGGAGGTGGCTCCCAAGGAACAAGACAGTAAAGACGATGATTTTGAATAGAGCAAGGCTGCAGCAACCACTGAAGAGTTTGGTTGAGGGTGGGAGGCCAGGACGACTGACTCCCCATCCATCAGCCTGAACCTGCGGTCCAATTTCTTGTTCATCTAGGCGTTGGCCCAGGGCTTCTCCCAGACCTTTCTCGCCACCTGCAGGACCTCCCTCTGGAGCGGACTGCCTGAATGGCTCGTGGTGCGCTTGCCCAAAACCTCTGCTAGTACTCCCGACTCCTGGGGGGGCCTCCTCTGGCAGGGGGAACCCGAAGAACTCTGCAGGGCCCTGAAGGCGGTCATGAAAGGCCCTTACAGATGCTGATGATTCGTCGCCATCATCACCACCATTATCGTTCCCCCCCCCTTTTTATTACAGGCTGAGAGAAGTCTGGGCCCTGGGACACAGGGCCAGCGGGATCCCCCCTGGGTCAGGACCCCAAGACGGATCCAATGGTTGCTGAAGGGAAGGTGTTGGTGGTAGAGAAAGAGGAGGGGTCTAAATCACCGGCAAGGCCTGGACCGGTAGAGGGACAGGCACCGCGACTGCTGGAGGAACAGGTGGAGGGCCCAGAGGTGGAGGCCTAGGAGGCACAAACTGTGGGATCACCTTGCCAAAAGCCTTGAGGAGCCCCGACATTTGTGGGGAAAGCATGAGGAGGAAGTGCTTGAAGAACAGTCCTCCCAAGCCACTGGGCTTCCACTCTTAATCGAAACACTGAGGCGCATGTAGCCATAAGGCTGTGATGGGTAGATTAATCCCTGAGGAGACCAACCACCTGTACCATAAAATCTGCTGCCGCTTCCAGAGGGAAGGGGACTGGAACCTTCTTGCATGGCCCACTTCAGAGGCGTCTCCGATAGGCTGTGCGCCCTCAGTGGTTGAGTTTGTAGTCATGCTGGATTGTGGTAAAGACTGACTCTTGGAGGAAGAAAACGACAATCCCTTGCTCCCTGGGGCCGATGAGGACGAGCATAATTGCCCCTACATGGACTGCCCGAGAGAGCTCCTGAGCACCTCAGCTTGGGAGCTGGAAACCTTGACAGCCCCAGGTCTGCCAAAGGATCACATAGAAGAGCCCCCGGGCCCTTCGGCTTGGGAGCCGGTTGCCTTAGCGATCTCAGGCCTGCCAGAACATGAATCTGAGGTAACCTTGCCCGTGAAAACCCCTGGGAAGGAGTCTCTGTGCTGAGGAGCCATACTAAACAGAGGGCCTACCTTGTCTTGACGTGGGGTCCTGGTGACAAACTCTTTAAGATGTCCTGGAAGAGAAGCGTGGAAGATCTCCCTCCAATGTGACAACCGATTCTTGAATGCCCGGTGACCGAGCGTGCTGCACGCCGTGCACGTGTCCCTACAGTGGTCGAGCCCCAGGCAATCAAGACAGAGTGCATGGGGCCCCGGGGCCAGGAACGAGCGGTCGCAGGACGCACATCTCGTGAATCCTCCTGTAACCATGTCAGGAATCTAGCGGCCTTGACTTTGTCGTGTAGCCGTAGAATTCCTCAAGGCAATGTTCCTCTTGGGTATAGATAAAAATCAAACACACCAAGAAGTAGAATGACCAGAAGAAGGAGATCAGTGGATGTCCGGGCTCGTACGATGACGACTTCCAACACCACTTTGGACAATGTGGTACCTATGGAACGAATGGCAAAGGTCACCAACTGGCTGCACCAGAATGAAAGAATCATGACATATAAAACATGAAGCACTGACCTGCGCTAAGAACAGGATTGTATTCCAAAGAAGTATAAGCAAAACAGAAAGGACCTTCCCGTGAAACAATAAACAAGAGTCATAAGAAGCCAGAAAACTCAATCCACAGTGAGCTAGTGCAAGATCTCTTCTCTGGTCTGGGAAAAATTGGGCTCTCAACCCGACGGCATGCGGACACCTAGATCCTAAGATGGCTAGTCTCTAGTCCACACAGAGCCACCAGAACCCGACGACACGAGGACGCCTGATACTAAGGTGGCGAATCTCTAGTCCCAAAGTACCACCGGACCCGACGGCGCGAGGACGCTAGAGGGAGTAGTCCCCAGACCAGAGGTTAGAAGGGTTATTGGTATCTTCTTGCCGTGCTTGTTGGGGAAACACCAGGTAAGTAGTCCGGACGGACGTGTAGAATCAGATCTCCAAGAACTGATGCGAGCAGGGGGGTGTACAGGCTTTCAGGTGTTTAGTGAGAAAATAACAGTACACACAGTTTGTTGGTCAGCCAACACGTAGAAAACAACTTCCTGAATGGGGTCAGTTCCACACTCGAGGCAGTTGGTGAACAATGAGCCAGAAACAATGATAACAGACCAACGTAATAGCAAAAGAAGCTCTGTGAGGCAGGCTGGGGTTGGCAACAGAAGGGTTTTTCCAAAGGCTGGGTTTGTCAACGGAAAGGCAATACCAATAGCCGACAATGTAACTTTAGCAATCCAAAACAAAAGCGTAGCTTGTAGTCAGGACAAAACCGAGCAACAAAGCAGAAGGGCAAAGACAGAGGCAATCCGTTAAACAAGGCAAGAATTCACGAAACCGAGGAAACGAAGCAAAACACTTACAGCAGTAACAATGTGACTCAACCAGAAGTGCCGGGCTTCTTCCTGCAACTGCCTATGAATCGGGTATCACGCGACTGTATGCCGCTTAGCACGTGACCACCGTGGAACGGGAGCCGGCCCAGTTTCCATGGCAACCGAACACGCTCTGCAAGATGAGTTCGGGCCGTAATAAACACCCGAGGAGCTGCTTGCACAGAGCGTCGTTCAGTAACCTTATGACGTGGGGCATATAAATGCTGAGTCGGAATAACATTAGGGCATTGTTTCCTAACAAACCGACATACGCCAGGGGAGTCGAGGCACTGAAGGGAGGTGAACAAAATCAAAAATTAGAACAACGGGAGCAAGCGGAAAAATAAGAAAAGTCTCCTTGCCTAGCTGCCAGTTCCAATGCCATACGTGCAGAAAAAGGGACTGAGATGAGGCGCAGGAGAGCGGGGACTCGATGGGCGTACCCATGCGTGGGACCTCACCCCGCAGGCTACAGTAAATTTAAAGAAGAAGCTCACGTTTTCACTGCCAAAAGTTCCAGTACCATCCCCATGTTGGGGTATGCCCACAAGGATGGAAGAAAGGGGACAGGACGCATGAGTATGCACTCTATATCTTCAAATACATCCCAAAACGTTTCCCATGGATGGTACTTACCAGTAAGGTCATAGAGGAGGTCGGAGTCCTAAGTGATTTCTTATATGATCTGCTCGCTGATGGCATCCGACATGCTATCAGTGATGTCATTTGTGATGTCATCTGTGTGCTTAGGGGCTGCACAATGGGGGCCTCATAGTTAAGGCTGTGCAGCTTCCAACACCTGCCAAATTTCAGGGTTTTGTTGCATTTAATCGGCACCATAAAATCACTTCAACTAAAGTTTTTTAACTGAATTTCAAAGGTTTTGTTGTGCTACACCTCCCATCACCTGTAACTCTGCCTACGCAGCATTGGGTTTATCAAGCATTTTATATTTTTTGTGTCCACTAGATAAAAATGTATTACTAATGGTTTGGTGGGATGAGGAAGAGGGTTGTGGGGGTTAATGCTAGAGATTACTATTGGGGTCTTGTGAGGAGGAAGATTGAGGTATGTGCAGTGGGGGACTGTGATGAGGAAGAATAAGGTGGGGTAGCAGTGGACTGTGATGGGGAAGAGTGAGGTGTGTGCAGTGAGGGACGGTAATGATAAACAGTGAGGTGGGGTTAGTGGGGCACTGTGATGAGGATAGTGAGGTAGAGGATTTTGACGAGGAAGAGCGATGTGGGGGTGAAGGGAAGATTTCCATTGGGTGCTGAAACGAGAAAGAAGGAAGCGTGGGCAAAGGTAAGATTACCATTGTGTACTGGGACGTGGAACAAGCATGTGGGAGATTGTGATGAGGAAGTGTGAGATGGGGTGAAGCGGGGGACTGTGACAAAGAAGAGTCTGGTGGGGTTAGTGGAGGACTGTGATGAGGAAGGGTGAGGTGGTGTAGTTGGGGACTGTGACAAGGAAGAGTGGGTTTGTGGGGGACTGTGATGAGGAAGAGGGATGTTGGGATAAAGGGTAAGATTACAATTGGGTCCTGGGATGAGGAATTTGGGTGTATAGGTAAGATTACTGTTCAGTTCTGGGGCGAGGAAGAGGGATCTAGGGTTGCAGGTAGGATTACTAATTAGGTATGATGAAGAGGGATGTGAGATAGTGTAGAGATCTTCCCTGCTGATGTCAGGTCTCAATTGAGATCTTCCCGGTTAAGTCATGTGAAAAGCTTGTTCAATCAAAAACAAAGGATGTAGTAAACAAGCATCAGCTTCCCTCTGTTTTCTGTTGCACACTTTTATTTATGTGTGTCAGGAGCGGACCAACAGAAGGGATGTATTCTCTTGGTCCTGGAATAAAAGTTGGGTTGGTGACACCAGGGGAATGAAGTCATTCCTCCTGGCATTGGTGTGCCTTGTATCAAGACATACCAGGGAAAGGGAGTAATTCCCTATGGTTCTATTGGAACTTGCACCTAATCACATCAGGAGAAGGGAGCCATTCTCCTGGAGAGAACATTCTATAAATACTGTTTTGCAACCTACAAATCAGGGGAAAGGAGTCATTCCCCCTGGTATTTATATTTGAAGGAACATTTTGGTTAAGCAACAATCCCAAAGCTGGAGAAAGGAGCAATTCTCCTTAAAGAATGAACTTAAGGACATCTTGACAGTCCTTTTTAGAATGAGTTTTGAGGCAGGGAACACCCTCTTAGAAGTTAGGGATAGCAAGAAACTCTTTCAATTTTCTTAAATAAAAGTCTATAAACAAAATCATGCAACCTTTGTGTCAGTCTCATTCTTCAACACCCTTTACACCCATGACAACACCAGGACTGGCCAGGAAAGTATGCTCTTCTAACCCCATGAGGGGTGATGCGGTATGGGTGAAAAAAACCCGCAGCTCTGACAGTTCCCCTTCCCATAGCACGCACAGAGTGCAGGCGAGAAGGAAATCGGTGATGAAACCGGGCCACCAACCGGGGAGCTGAGACGCTGGAAGCAGGTTACATGAAAGATCGTCAGGACCATAACCTTTCTAGTCCACCAAGTATTGCAACTGGTTTGTAAACCAGTGAGAGTCAATGATGTCTGCTACTTCGTACTAGACATCAGAAAGAGCAGTGCAGTCTTCAGTGTGAGCGGAGAGATGTGTGTTAGGATGTTATTGTTTCGGTAGACATATGTGGAATACAGGATGGATGCACCACTTTTTCGGTAGTCGTATGGCAAAGGCCATGGGATTGATGACTTTAACAATAAAATACAATCCGACGAACTGTGGCTTTAGTTTGTTTGGCCCCAAAATACATAGATGCTTGGTGGATAATGTGATGAATCCAGTGGAGTCATCACTGATTCCCCGGCAGTGACCTCCTCCCATGTGGCCAGGGGATGGTGGCAGCCGCTACCTGATCCAGACACCGGAGAAGGCTTTACGAGGGAGGATCACACAGGGGAGACAACTACCGAGGGGAGGTGGTGACTCTATCGGATGCGACGTAGTATTCCCCCCTTTTCCCTGAGGAAGACCCTATAATACATACGTCCGTAATGGCTTGTTGTCACCTAACCGTTCCACCCTATAGTAAAAGTCAGAAAACATTTCCTCTATTTCACTCTAGTTAAGCACTAATCTATGAGTCAAACACTCACAACTCATAAATAACATCTTCAGTTTTGTTGTGTCATTATGTGAGACTTTTGAACAACATCATCCCAAAAATCCAGTAACATCTATGGACTTAAACTCCCATAAACCCTAAGGTATTGAGACGAGGAAGAAGTTTATGCAAACCAAGAGGAGTCTGAAGCCTAACATGCAGGCTAGTAGTTTTACTTAACCTAAAGTGAGCTGGAGATTTAAAAATGACAGTATGGGATAGGAAGGACCATGCAGGAGAAAGCAGTGCGAGGGAAGAAGTGCAAATCCATGCGTCGGCTCACAAACACGAGACACACATACCTGCATGGCGAGAAGGATGGAAAGGTGAAGCAGGCACATGTGAAGGACTGTGGAAGCATTGGGAGCTGCAGCAGAGCTCCTAGAGATACAGTTGTGCCAAGAGGCAGGGTTCTCTGGTCCAGGCCACAGAGAAAAGCCAGCGAGTAATCACGGAGCTGCAGGAAACGCTGGGGGAATGTCTGCACCATGTAAGAAGCCGACTTAGTTAGGAAACTTCATTGCAGAGGGATGCCAAGAGTCGGAGATGCTGTGAACAACCTGTGAGTCTCCTCAAAGTCGATGGGGACCCCAGAGTGTACCGACACACATGGAACCGAGTGACTGAATGATTCGACATTGCATTCAATCCGCTTTTGAATATTGTCCATATTAGCAGACAAAACCCAATACCAGTTCAGTACCCAATAAGAAGAATATTTAAATGCTGACAAGACAAAGGGCAGCATCAAACCCCAAGCAAGTACAGATGCATAAGATGCCAAAGTGGGGGAAAGCTGAAGCAAGTGTTACGATAGGCAAATATACCGAACACCTCAGGTTATATGCTGCCGTGGTATAGTGAAAAGAACAGTGAAAAAAATAAGTCGACCTGGCAGAGGAGTACACCAGGCAGCTGACATTGGGGGAAGGTACCTTGCATGGGGGCATACAATGGGATCTGAAAAACCCATATAAGGATTCCTGGCAGGGGACTAAACCAGAAAACCCACAAACGTTGCAAGCATAAAGATTCTCACATTGTGGAAAGAAACCTGGCAGGGGAGTATTCCAGGGGATTTGAAAACCCCATGAAAGAAGTCCTGGCAGCAAGAATACCAGGCACCTGAAGTCGCATAAAGATTCTGACAATGTTAGAAGAATCCCGGCAGGGGAGAATACCATAGAAGGATTCCTGGCAAGGAAGGGAGTATACCATGGAATCCGCAAAGTTACAAGAGGAACTAAATTAAGTCTGATATGGAATGTATTGTTTGAATAAGAACTTTGTGAGTCCAGTACAAAGACACAAAGGAATGGTTGGATAAAGAGACACTTTTGACACAAAGGGACTGTTGGGTAAAGAGACACTGACAGACAGATCTTTAGTTTTAGTTTTCTAGGTAGGGAAATTCCTCTTTAGAATACGGCTAAATCTCCCTTTTATTTCTGTAGAGAAAAACATTCCAGGACTTAACAATAACAGATCTGTTCACAACTTTGAATGAGTGCACAGATGTTTAGGTGAATGCCTCGTTCCGATCAGTGACTACTGGTTGAAGCTCGGGATGGCTTAAGAGAATAGGGTGTTATTGAGCGCCTTCCTGCACTTTAAGTGATCTTGTCCCAAAGTAGGGGGGCTGTTCACACCAAAGATTTGTTGCAGAATCTTTTCCTTCTTTGGGTAAGTGGGAGAAGCATTTCTGACACAGTCCATCTGATGTTCCGATGTTCCGATTTAGGGTGTAGTGCTTGGCCTGAACCTCAACGTATTTGGGCTCTATCACGAGCAGGCTTTGTGGAGGGTAAAAATGGTTAGCCATCTGTTCCAACTGGATCAGATGTCTGTATTTCAGGGAGGTAGCGAGGGCTTCATTAAGAGTATGGTGGCAATTCTGCAATTGTTCCACAGAATTACAACAACATTAATTTACGGTTACCACCGTAAAATGAAACTGCACTGGTCACCTGGCTACCCTCTGAACTCGGGCCCAAGTCCCCTCGCCGCCTGTTGAACACCTGCACTACCCCTCTGCCAACCCTTGCACTCGGGGGCTGTTTCTGTATCCCTACGGCCCCCTACCAGCACTTGACGCCTGATGTCTGCACTTTCCCTTGAACTTGTCACAAACTGGCCGCACTTTTTATTAATTGTTTTCATTTATTTTACTGTTTATGCTATGTACTGCACTGCCCCCTCCCCCTTCAAACTTTTCCCCTTCCCCCCGTCCCCTGCACTTGCGCGATCTCAATGTCACCTGGCCTAGTAAGATTGCTGTCTCCGTCTTCCCTCTGTTCCCTCTCACTTGGCTCGTCGCGCCTTGAAACACTTGTGTATAGGCGCGCTATAAATGCCATATCATATCATTCACATATCACCACTCAGTTCAGCGGTGTAAACGGCATTTCTGGCACAGTAAATCCACTGATTTTCAAGATGCAGTTGAGAATTTACCTCCAGCTTTACAATGGAGGTAAATCCTCAGCTTTTACTTACAACGCCAGATTTGCTGGTGCGCTGAAGATGGCAATAATTCAATTTCTGCCAAAAAAGTGGCGGGAACAGAAGGACTGCGAAACACTGCCCAATTCGTAATCAGGCCCTGTATTATTCAGGGTGCACGGTTTTGTAGGAGGTATAGTTTTTTGAGAACTTTTCTGACTACATGCTATTCAATAGTCCTGTCGAACAAGAACCAGGGCTCTGACTAGGCGAACCTTACAACGAAACCCAAAGGGCAGAATAACATTCTTTAGTAGGTGAAGTTGGTAATTGGTTTTGGAAAATGTCACATTCCATTCAAAGCAGCCACAGAGTGTTGAAACGAGGGTGCAGGGGAGTATAGAAAGGGGGTGAGAGGTAAAGGGGCAAAAGGACCAATTGCCCCACAGAAGAGTACAATCTTTTTAGACTGAGGGCACCCTGTGATTGAACTTCGAAAATGATGTTGAACACCCTGATGTGAAGAACCAAAGATAGGCTATCATCCATAAAGTGATCAGGTGGCAGTCTTAGTTGTTCCGGGCTAGGACAGTTGTTAGAAGAGAAAACATTTATGCAACCTGCCAAGTGTGATGGGACTGATGATTTCTGAGTACAAATTGAATTTCCATAAGTCTTAGGGAAGAGGGGGGATTCCACATTCCCTCCAGAATTTGAGAAATTATCTTTCGGATCATAAATGTGATTTGAGTGCATTCTAGAGGAAGGAGCCATGGAGATCAAATGCTCTGTTGCCAACCTTTCATTTCTAGTTTGGCGGATTTGAAGATGGTCCGAGCATTCAACTCGAGGTACTTAGGGGTACGGCCATAAAGGAATCTGTGGACTAATCACAATGCTTGGAATTGAACTTCTTTTTTAAAAAAAAAAATGTATTGTTGTTTTTAGCGTGATTTACAAACTTTTAAAACATTCCTTTATATCAATAAATATGTAACAAAAGATCTTCAATAGTATAATCATTCAGGATATTAAAATGTCATCATAATTTCACATCATTTGACATTCATAATAAAAATTGTTGCAATTCTAAAAAGGTATGAAGTCACAAGATTGCTAAATTGGGAAGGGGTTCATGGCTAACTTCTCTGGAGCCCCATACCTCTATGAGTGACACTCCATATTATTACATACAATTCTGTGCAAAAAGCTAAGTGTGCAAATATACAATTGCTAATATTTCCAAAACAAAAATATTTAAGAAATGTATAAGGAAATGCATTGTATTTCCATACTTAGAACGCCATGTGCAATGTGCAAGAGTAGGAGTGCAGTTAGTGTTTGACTGCAGTGCAATACCTCGCCTCCACAATTGACAGGTTGTTATGCATATGGCAAGTTGTGCAAATATACAAGAGAGATTATGGGCCTGATCACAACTTCGGCGGTAACCCTTAAATCCGGCGGTAGCGCTAATACCGCCGGATTTAAGGGTCCGCCGAAAATTTGCGCTATTACCGCTGGCGGAGCGCGAAAATTCCCCATTGAGCCCAATGGGGAATGGGGCATTCCCGAATAGGCTCAATGGGGACTGGGGAATTACTTTACCGCCGAATTAGCGCCGGGGAGTTCGGCGGTAGGGCTATTACCGCCGGCGGTAACGGCCAAGTATCTTAACAACATTAAAAAAAATTAAGAAGATTGTAGACACGTACGTTCGTCAATGTGTTACCTATTCAAGGTGGACACTCATAACGATTACACAGCAGATAGTACATGATTAATCTGGTTCAGAGTATCTGCCATATATGTTATACCTTTCCATTTATGACTGTTAACATGCTACATTATTCATGACGAGAGGAATAGACAATACGTCATAACAGTCCTTGGACGTGGCTTTTGACAATACATCCCATCTATCCTCGGAAGTGGCTTTAGCCCACTGAATTGGTTATCATCTAGTACATTTCAGTAGATTTATCAGATGTACAAATATGCGAGGTTAGTATTGCTGCGAGCATTAGAGTATCTAGGAGCGATGACTACGTACCTTCAGTCAGATTGGCATTAAGTCAAGTTGTTTCTCCAATCAATCAAAGATTATACCACTCACATTTCAAAGCTACATTTTCCCGAAATATATCTATTGCTCATATTATACTTCTATTTTGTTTAAGCTAATCATACTTACCTAATTGTAGGAGTTGAAGTGAGCAATGCAGGCCGTGGACCAATTGGTATTCCTTTGATATTCTGGCTTTGTTTTACCCAGAATCTCTTTATTGATCATGTCTAATAAGCGAGTCAATGCTAGCACCAGGGCTGTGTTCGTTCCTCACATGCAGCTGGTCCACAGACAATCCCTTGCCAGGGCTGTAGAACCAATGTTCTCTTTGCCAAAGATTTCATTTCTGTGCATATTGAAATAGTCACAGTACAAAATCAAGTGCTTGAGAGTTTCATTTTGGGTACCACTGCCGCAGAATCGACACGGAGTTAGACCAATGCTGGATTTTTTCATTGGTATGAAATTGATTCAATTTAAACTTGACGTGGAACTCTTTTGGTAGTGAAGAGTGCTATTTCCTCATATTGTTTATATTTTCCAAGAGACTCGAAGGTCTGACACCAATCACGTTCAAATAACTTTTTTTAAGTACATTGGTCTCTCCCGAAGGTCATTAGCATTTGAGTCGATAATTTTTAGCAATGCATTCATTTTGTCATAGTATGCCATTATTGATTGTGGATAACCCTCTTATCATTTTGGTGATGTCCTCATTTACTTGGGTGATACTTGGTAACTTGAGTTACTTGGGGTGATAGCATTTTGTCAAAATTATTCAGTAGTCTCCAATTGTATTTTGCTGACAATTATATAATGCCTAACTCATGGCGCAATAATGCATTTGGTAAGGAGTTAGCTAGCCTGAGGGTTTAATATATGATATGATATGGCATTTATAACGCGCCTATACACAAGTGTTTCAAGGTGCTACGAGGGAAGGGGAAAGGGAAAAAGTGCGAGGGCGAAGGGAGAGGGGAAAGTGCAGTACATGGCATAGTAGGATAAAAGAATACATGAAACGGCCAGAGATGGTGGCAAGTGCAAGGTAAGTGCAGACATAAGTGCAGGTAAGGGGACTGTAGGGATACAGAAACAGTCTCTCCAGGTGAAGGGGTTGCCAGTGCAGGTGTGCAACAGGCGGGGCCTGGGCCCAAGAGCAGAAAGGGTGGCAATGTAACCAGTGTAGTTTCAGCCAGGAAATCAGCAGGGGGAGGAGGAGAGAAAGCAGAAGCAAAGAGGAAGGTTTTGAGGTGCTTCCGGAACCGGAGATGGTTCTCCTCAAGTTTCAGGGAGGCCGGAAGGCTGTTCCAGAGGGAGGCCCCTGCCGAAGAGAGAGATCTACCACCAACTCGTTGCTTGGAGAAGCGACTGACCATGAGGGAGTTGGAGGCGGATGAGCGAAGAGCTTGGGAAGGAAGATATTTAGGAAGAGACAGTTGAAGGTATTGAGGCCCCAGTCCCCAGAAGGCCTTGTGGACAATGCAGAGGGTTTTGAACTTAATCCTCGCAGCCACTGGGAGCCAGTGCAGAGATTTCAGTCCCGTAGAGATACGATCCCTGGGCTTGAGGCCAAGGACAAGTCTTGCAGTCCTGTTTTGGATAAGTTGCAGAGGGCGGAGAGTAGAGGCAGGCAGATTTAGATAGCGGCTGTTACAGTAGTCTAGCCTAGAGAGAACCAGGGCTCTGGAGACAGTGAGCTTCTGGGGGAAGGAGAGGAAAGGAAGAATACCTCTGAGGAGGTGCAGATGGTAGTGAGACTTCTTAGAGACGTCAGAGATGTGAGGAGAGAAGGAGAGTGTGGAGTCGAAGATGACCCCGAGGTTTATTGCCTTACATGCGGGAGCAGGAAGAGGGCCAAGAGAGGCAGGCCAGAGAGCTGCAGGGAAGGAGGGAGTGGGTGTGCTGATGAGTAGAATCTCAGTCTTACTGGCATTAAGGCAGAGGTCATTGGCAGCACACTACCCCTGGATAGCAGACAGACAGTCGCAGATGAGGGAAGGAGAGGAGGAGGCCGAGGGTAGCCTGAAAATGAGCTGGGTATCATCCGCATAGCACTGAAAATTGGGGCAGAGAACGGCAACGCCGTGGGCAAGGAGTGCCAGGTATTGGTTGAAAAGCCAGGGAGAGAGGTTAGATCCCTGGGGGACACTGCAGGTAGAGAAAAAGATATCGGAGAGGAAGCACCCAAGTTGGACCTGGGAGGGTCGGTCGGAGAGGAAGGAAGTCAGCCACGCCTAAGCCTGGCCAGTGATACCCAGGTGATCACGGAGGCTGTTGAGCAGGATGGCATGGTTGACAGTGTCAAAGGCAGAAGAGAGATCAAGCAAGATGAGGACGCACAGGGTGTTAGAGTTGAGGTTGGAGAGCAGGATTGTTTCCAAATCCTTCCTAGTGTCTGGTCTAAGATAGATTCAAGATACATATCTAGTCCGTATAAGAAGACTGCCTCTACTTTTAGAGTATAGTAATCGAAAAGAGGTAACATGGAATATTTGCAATAGCTGCTATATATTATTTTCATTTGGGATAACAATGGCTTCACTTTCTCTATGAGCGAGTCTTTCCACATAGTGGCTGATGACATATTGCATAAATTGTATCCTTGGTACTTTATGGATATTGCACGTTCAATGTGTAGTCCATCTATGGACCACTTAAATGCAACGATTTTCTTCTTTCGATTATTGAAGATGACAATACTCGATTTGGTGACATCCGAGTGCAGATTAAATTGTTGTGCATAATGAGAAAAAAGCTCTAACTTAGTCTGCAGCCCAAAATGGGTCTTATTGAATAGAAGAATGTCCTCAGCGAAAGCCAACCAATGGATATTCAGTTTGCCAAGCCGAACCAGAAATGTTATCTTTTGAGGCTATAAGGTACCCATTTCGGACAGGTACAGATTAAACAATGTTGAGGAGAAGTTGCAGCCCCGTTTTACTCCAACCCGAGTCGGGATTGGTGTGGTTAGTGCCCACTGCTGGTTGACTCTCACTAGGTAGGTCATGTTCTCATGTAGTTCAGCCAATAATAAGACCATATGTCCCAGGAAGCCCATTTGACTCATCGTGTTCCATAACACAATGCGAATAACGCAATCGAAAGCCGCAGTTAGATCAAGGGACGCCATATATACTGGCCCAGCATCACACATCTTGCTCCTCTCAAGTAGATGTGCCAAAATGGTCGTGTTGAGAGCAGTCCCCATATGTCTGCGAAAGCCGGCTTGGAAACGTGAGAGGATACTGTTTTGGGTCATGTAAGGTTTCAAGTTCCCTTAGTATTAAAATTGAAAATATCTTCTCAGATACATCTAGGAGTGAAATTGCACGAAAGTTCCCTGGATCTGCTGGGTTACTCTTTTTGAAAATTGGCACTATGATTGTAGAGTGCCATGAGTTTGGTATTTGATTCGATAGGTAGATATTTTCCAATTTTATTTTCAGTATCAGGGCCCAAAAACTCAGATCTTGTTTGAGCACACAAGCGGGAATGCCGTCTGACCCCGGGGACTTTGAGTAATTCAATCTGGAGATTGCCGATTTTACGTCTGCTGTGGTCCAAGGGCATACCGTGATCTTTAAACGTGTGCAATCGGGTGCCAACACATCAATAAATCTAGATGGTAATTTATATTTATCTAGGAAGTGGACAGACCACCTCTCTGCAGATATGGAAGACGTTAGATTGTCTACCTGGTTAGGGGAAACAATTCTTAATACAGCCCACACTGATCTACTGTTGATAACACACAGATTTGCGATGATCTTTTGGTTATCTGCAATGTAAAGCTTGTGCTTAATAATACAACATTTATTTCTGTGCATGTTGCAGATCCCCTTTTTCATATTCAGATATTCCACTGTGGACAAGTGGAGTGTTTTCAATTCGCGAAGTAACTTGTTTTTGTACTGTTTTGAAGCACGGACCTCAGAATTATAGGCGCATGCTTTGTCAGGACCCTTATGAGCGTGGTCTTCTAATTTTGCCATCATGTTTTTTATTATTCGATTGTTATTTGCTTCTTTTTGTTGAGTACTTAATTTGCTAAATGGTCTTTGATTGATGTACCTGATCTCTTTAGTGATCATAAGAATGTGTTTTTTACATTGATAGGAGCTCCATCTAATTGACGACTTTGGGCAATCAGTCTCCACTTTCTACCTCGGTTCGGTGTTAAGCAAGGAACCATCTGCATCAATGTAGGTTGAGATAATTATAAGATCTCCCAATTGCGGATTTATGGTAAGTACTGGTTTGCATAGAGGCAGCAACTGCACTGAGACTGCAAAATAATCTATATGTGAAGATTTAACGTTAATGTGCCACGTAAATAGCAGGGCTTGAAGACTAAAGTCCAAAAAGTGAATGTCCCACTGCTCCAGGAATACTTTCCATTTTTTCCTCTACTCTTAGCTGTACAGTCATATGCATGTGCTCCTCTGTCTACCTGTGGTAAAATTTGCGAGTTGCAGCATGCATTACAATCCCCTCCTATTAGAATATTATAGTGGGGATTTATGATATACACATCTTCAAGGATTGTATCTAACTCAGCGAATATTTGATCAAGTGTTTCTTTTAGCTGGATTCCAATATAAAGAAATTATTAAGTATGAGTGCTGTTTGCATCCTCTCAAGTTATATCAATGGCAAGGATGTCTTCCATTTCAACCACTACTTTTGAAAATGCATTCAAGCCATTATTAACAAATATGGCTAAACCTCTATACGGCCTTCCCGTGTTTCCACCTTTTGCATTGACTAAGTGAGACGTGAAGCCATTTAAATAGATTTTTTGCAGCTTCATCGTTTCTTGACACAGGATGATAGAAACCTGATCAGTAAAGAGAGAGGAATTAAGCCATGCGTTCAGATTGTTATAGCCACAAGAATTCCACAATGTTACTGACAGAGCATGTTTGCTACGTAGAAGGGGTCGAACTCTTGGCATCCTTAAGACTGTTCGCCAGAGGCACAAGCCAAGACTAGGCTTTGATGACCGAGGCTAAGGATGCAAATTGTGCAATGGCAGTATCATTTGTGGTATTCAAGATTGAATTGCATGCTAGTGATTCCATCGCCTCTTTCTGTACTTTGTACTGGAATTCTAAAAAAATGATCTCCTCCTTCGATAAAATTTAATCGGTGTAGGCTTAATCCTAGTTGTGCAAAATCCGAGTGGTGCTCCCATATCATTTTAGTTATGATTGCTGAGTGCAGTTGGTATAGCATACGATTGTTGTGAATATGTTAATATTATTTAATTTTATCCAGTCAATATCCGCAGAACGGAGGATTCTCATTGCAGGAATGAGATTGAAAGATTGTAAGATATAGGAGCGATTAAGTTTGCTCCTCCCATTTAAAGCAACAACACTCATCCAACCAATGATATTGATGGTATCAGAACTGTACTCGGTGGCCGAGATTTCAGGAGGATTCCCCTTCTCCTCTTCCTGTGTGGAGAAAGACCCGTGCTGGTCTGATGCGTTTTTTTCTCTAACATTAGGTGGTGCCCGATTGTCAGTCTCACTCAGTGCAGGCCGTGGGAGAGAATGTAATTGCAGATTGCCACCGCTTTTGTCATGGGAAGGATAGGAGGTCCTTCAGTAACGGCCGACGCATCCCCATTCATGATTGATTTATTAGGGGGCGCCTGATCATGATCTTTTTTGGTTTTCTTTATAAGCGGGTAGAAAGAGGAAAGTTGCATCTGTTTGAGAGTTTCAGTTCCCGTAGCGAGAACCCTAGGCATTCCCAATGTCTCGATATCATTAGTTTCCTCTAGCCCAACAGTATCAGCATTAATGCTAAAAAAACATCTTTTTTCTTTTTCATCATTTTTTTTGTCAGTATTAGTGGCCAATTTGGGGAGTGTATCCTGCAGTTGGAGTGCATTTCTACTTTCTTCGTCGAGTTGGTCCAAGTCCAACATGCCGTCTTCATTTGATAAGTTACAAATATTTCTGATGTGCGAGTTATCGCCCTTTTGCTGGGGAGGGGTAAGATTTTTAGTTTTTTTGCCACCCTCATTATGCTGAAGTTTCCTGTGGGCCCTTCTTTTGCTTGCTCTCATGTGCAACCGTTTATCTCTGCGTGACAAGACGCGCCCAGAGGAACTATCTTCAGTGCACTCGCTCACAATTTCGTGCACAACTTCATGCCCCACACTCCCACTTTCTTCCTGTTCAATCAAATTCGTTAATGCCGAAGGACTGTCCGGATAATCACTTGTAAACGTTCCTACTATGTCTATTTCCCGTGGGCCTTCCTGCTCGATTGATTTCGTGGCATTGTTACATAGTTGCAAAATCACGGCTTAGAGTTTGTTCATTTTTGCATACATGCTATTAACATTTAATACTAACTTGGCAATTTCGTCCTCTTCACCAACTTGCTGGATATGCGGTGGACTAATCAGTGCCTGGGCATAAGATCGACTAGATGACATGCTTGGTTTCTCAGAGAAGTTCGTTTGTGTGGATTTTGTACATACAGAGAGCCCAGTGGTTTGCAAATCCTGAGTTCTTAGAGGCATGATAGAATATTCGGCATCATTATCAACATTAGAAACCTTATCAGAAGCCTTACCACACATGAAGCCTTCTAATGTATTGATTTTTACAAGTAAATCTGAATAAATACGTTTTAGGTCTCTGATTTCAAAATGCGTTAACTCATGACCCTTATCCAACAAATTTAGTATGCGCGTTATTACAGGAAATGACAATTCAGCGCTTTGATTGTCATGCGAAAATGGTAAGTTGCCCAAAAATGCAATATGTGAGGTTTCATGTGTGCTTAAAGGGACCTGTTTTGATTGCACAGGACTAGAGTAGACCTGAGGGGCCTGAACACAGTCAAGATTTGCTTTTGATTCGTGGTGGTCATTAGAAAGGCTAAATTTACTCAATGGTGCTGGTAGATGCAAAGCGCTACCAGCCCCACAGGGCAAAATGTTGCTTAAATTGCTGCTCTCTCTTTGTCTATTTTTGTACAAATGCACATTATCTATGCCTCCACCAACCCTAGTCACTGGGGTGGATGGGCCAAAAGAGAGTTGCGTTCTTTTTCCCAACTCAGCCATGACAGCCAGAGCCATCATGGATATGTCGGAAATGGATTGATTTTGTGTTTCGGGCAAGGACTTGTTTGGACAAACGTGGGATACGCTCTCCCGTATGCTAAGGTCACGATTCTGTACAGAGAGATCACAATCATAGGCCTCTTTGAGGGGGGAGAAATACCCTCCTCGTCCATTATCAGAGGGTGCATGTATTTGTGCATGCATAAAGGGCAAAGCCCCATCTTGTACAATTCCCTCATCCTTTTTATTCTGCACAATAATATCATGTGCTATTTCATTTTCTGGTATATTTTCCGGATGCAGTTGGGGGAGCTTCTTGATTGCACTATCATCTACTGATGGCATGCCTCTGGTTTGCGAAGTGCAGTTATGCTTTACGTTATTTCCTTTGATTTGTACTTTGCAGATCTTGCCACTTCTGAGACTACCCACCATATCATCATTAGCAATTCGTCGGGCAAGAATAAACTTGCCGTGCCCATCGGTGACGACGTACGGTCTTCCTACTCCTAGTCAGCAGTTAGAAGCTTTACACAAGGCAGGCAGCTAGAGAGCTGCGTTTATCGAGGATATCGTTTTCCAGCTTCTCCAGATAAATCCCAGACCGAATTTCAGAATATCAAGGAGACGTGTGTTAGCGCGCTTATATAAACCACTGTGCTTCAGGCGCGCTATCACACACACGTGTGAGTTCTGTCTGCCTTGTGGCTGATTTCCATGCGACGTGCTTAACATCTATAAGACGAAGATCTGTACTTAATTGCCAGAGCTACCAACGTTCAATCCATAAAAAGGAGAATCAAGCATATGAGCGCCCTGCGTCCTGCACACCCAAACAGCACAACAGTACACTTGGGTGCGCGCGCACCTAGAGGATGTAGGATTTCTGAGAGTTGGTGGGCGGGGCGAGCGGGAGGCTCCAAGTGTAAGAGAAACAAAAGGGTTACAAGTTGAGTAAAACGGGGAGTTTCGGATGAAAGTAGAGTAAGTTCAAGTGAGAGACTGGAACGTAGATTCCTCAATCAATCATTCCCCATGACAACTGCGTTTCAGCAAGATACAGTCCTTCCTCTAGGGGATGGAGGCAGTTCCGAAGAGCCAGGGAGCCACAGGCAGTGTGTCCAGCGCAACAGTACACTTGGGTGCACTTGGGGTGCGCGCGTGCTGGTGCGCGTGCACATAGAAGATGGAACAAGTTACTTACCTGTAACTGTTGTTCTCCAGCATGGGTCTGGCATGGATTCACATGCTCATGAATATTCCCCGTCGTCAGGCTGGGAATCCTCGGTAAAGAAAAAACCAGTATCAGTTTCGTTTCTGATCTGTCTTTCGTAGTAGTAACCAATCACTGGTCTCTGCGTCATACTGACCACAGCCAATGACTGCCCTCTACCTAAGCACCGCCTCTGGCAGCCATCTTCAGATTTGGAAGCACGTGAAGTGGCAGTATGAGCAAGTGAAGAGCCGCCGAGGGGTAGGCGGGAGGGTTCGCATGTGAATCCATGCCAGACCCATGCTGGAGAACAACAGTTACAGGTAAGTAACTTGTTCCTTCTCCAGCATGGGGTCTGGCATGGATTCACATGCTCATGAATAAAGAATACATAGCAGTACACACATGCACAACCACGGGAGGTGGCAAAGGCTCAACATTAAGCATCACATCAAACTCAACATTAAGCATCTTACCTCCTCACCAGGCTCACCTCAGGCGAACAGGTTGCGCAGCACTGCTTGGCCGACCCTGGACTCCTCCCTGGAATCCCGATCGACGCAGTAGAATTACGTGAAGGTGTGCGTCGACCTCCACGTAGCAGCCCTACATATGTCCAGCAGGGGCACACCAGAAAGGAACGCTGTGGTAGCTGCGATCGCTCTGGTGGAATGGGCTCTCGGACGGCCAGGCAGCGGTCGGTTTGCCAACCGATGACAGTACATGATACAGCCGGAGAGCCATCTGGAAATGGAAGCCTTCGAGAGAGCCTTCCCCTGATTGACAGGTCCAAAGTTCACAAAGAGTTGTGACGTCTTCCGAAAACACTTTGTGCGGTCCACGTAGAACTTCAGCGCTCTAGCCACATCCAGCAAGTGCAAAGTCCTCTCAGCCGGCGACGAAGGCGACGGGAAGAACACAGGCAACACCAAGGGTTAGTTGAGATGGAAGTCCGACGGTACCTTGGGCATGAAGGAGGGGTGCGCCCTGAGCACTACCCTCGTGTCTTAAAAGTCAAGTACGGGGCCTTGCAGGAAAGGGCCTGGATCTCTCCCACCCGTCGTGCGGAGGTGATGGCCACAAGAAACGCTGTTTTCCACGACAGAAACTTCAACGGGGCCGAGTGAGAGGCTCGAACGGAGGTCCCATGAGCTTGGTCAGCACCACGTTGAGCTCCCACGCCGGGGCCGGAGCCTTCACCGGCGGGAACGATCTGAACAGTCCCTTCATGAACTCTTTCACCAGACGATGAGACCACAAGGACGTCCGCCCCGTGGTTCTGGTGTATCGGGAGATCGCAGCAAGATGAATCTTGATGGACGCGTGTTCCAGTCCAGCTTTGGCCAGCGTCATCAGGTACGGCAGTACCTGGGGAGCCGTAATCCGTAGAGGGTTAATCTTCTGTGCGTGGCACCAGACAGAGAACCTCTTCCATTTGTGTCCGTAGCATTTAAGAGTCGAGGGCACCCTGGCCTTTGCAAGAACCTCTCTGCAGTCGGCCGGTATGTCGTATCCTCCAAACTCTAGCGCTGCAGGAGCCAGGCCTGCAAGTTCAGCGATTTCGGGTCGTGGTGGAGGATGGCGCCTCCTTCCCTGGAGAGTAGATCCGCGTCCACCGGCAGCTTGATTGGCGGGGACGTTGACAAGTCCAGAAGGTCCGGGAACCATATCTGCCTCGGCCACGCAGGTGCGACGAGGATCATCCTGCACCGTGACCTCTTGAGCTGGATTAGCAGTGGCAAAGGAGGGAACGCGTAGAGGAACAGGCCCTCCCAGGGGAACGAGAAAGCATCGCCCATGCTCCTCGCCTGGGGAAACCTGCTGGCGAACCTCCGGCACTTGGAGTTCGTCGCCGTCGCGAACAGGTCGATCTGGGGTGTGCCCCACCGTCGGAAGAGGCGATCCACTAGATCCTGCCGTAGTTCCCACTCGTGGCACGAGCGCAGCTCCCTGCTGAGTGAGTCGGCGATGGTGTTTTTTATCCCTGCCAGATGAAACGGCACCAGAAACATCCTTTGGGCGATGGCCCAATGCCACAGGTCCTGCGCCTCCTTGGACAGTGCTGGGGACCTGGTTCCGCCCTGTTTCCTGATGTAAAACATGGTGGTGGTGTTGTCGGTGAAGATCCTCACCACCTTGCCCTTGAGGGACGGAAGGAAGGACCTGAGGGCCCAGAACACTGCACGGAGCTCCAGGACGTTGATATAGAGGGACTTCTCCGTCGGGAGCCAAAGGCCTCTCGCGTGCAGATTTTCGGTGTGCGCTCCCCACCCTTCCAGGGAGGCATCCGTGGTCACTGTCTCCTGGTGGTCTGGGGTCTGGAAGTCCATGCCCGCCGTCAGATGCGCGCGGGTGCCCCACCACCGGACCGCTCGGCGGAAACTCTCGTCGAGTGTGATCCTCTCCTCGAAGCCGCCCGTCGTTTGGATCCAGCGCGCGTCCAGGAACTCCTGCAACGGGCGCATCCGGAGCCTGCACATGGGAATGAGGTAGATGCAAGAAGACATCATTCCGAGGAGGGACTTGATGGACCTCACCTTGGCCGCGTCGGAAGCCAACATCCGCTGTACCTTGCCCAGGATGGACCTGGTCCTTTCCTCCGACGGGGAGGCCAGAAGGGACACTGTGTCGAGCTTCGCTCCCAGAAACAGTGCGTTTTGCGCGGGTACCAGGTGGGACTTGGCGTAGTTCACGGAGAATCCCAGGTCCGTGAGAAGTTGGACGGTCCTTGCCGTGTGCTCCACGGCGAGCTCCCTCGTCTTGGCTCGGATGAGCCAGTCATCCAGGTAGGGGTAGACGTGGATCCCCTCGCGGCGCAGCTGCGCCGCCACCGGTGCAAGGCACTTGGTGAATACCCTGGGTGCCGACCGTAGTCCGAAGGGGAGGGCTTTGAACTGGTAGCGACGCCCTTGGACCACAAACCTGAGGAATTTTCGGAGCCCCTTTAGGATGGGAATATGGAAGTAGGCATCCTCCAAATCCAACGACGACAGGAAGTCTCCTTCCTCCAGCTGACCCAGGACGTGCTGGAGGGTGACCATCCGGAACTTCTGCGCCTTGATGAATTTGTTCAGACGTCGCAGGTCTAGGATGGGGCGCCATCCTCCCGTCTTCTTCAGGAAGTATCTTGAGTAAACTCCGGAGCCCCGAAGCCTCTTTGGGACGAGTTCGATGGCACCCTTCCTGAGCATCGCCCTTACCTCCAGGAGAAGCTGAGGGACGTGAAGCTCTTTCCTGGCCACGGGGGGACGCGCGGGCACCTTCTTTGAAACTCGAGCGCGTGGCCCCGGGCTAAGGCGTCCAGCACCCAACGGTCGGTGGAGATGGACTCCCACACGCTGACGAAGCTCGCCAGCCGGCCTCCCACCGGGGTGCATCGGTGGGGGCCCGACCCCACGGTCGGTTCAATCCTGTTTCGACGAGGCTTTGCCGCCTTGACCTCCTTGGCGATGACGGCGGGGTCCGCCAGACTTGCCTGGTCCTCTGTAGGCCTCCTGAGACGACGAGCGGGCCGCTTGACGGTAGGTGGAGAAACCGCCGCCGGAACCTTTGGAGGTGCCCTTGCCTCCGCTGCTCCGAAAGGGCGTCCGTCGTTGCTGCAGAACCCCAAGGGCCCGGGCCGTCTCAGTGTCCACTTTAATGGCCTGAAGGGAATCGTCCACTGTTTTCCCAAACAGGTTGTTCCCATCGAACGGCATGTCCAGGACTCTGGTCTGTACGTCTTGACGGAAGTCCGTAGCCTTGAGCCATCCACGCCGCCTAAGGCACACGCCATTGCCCAACTGGCGAAACCCAGTGTCGGCGATGTCCGTCGCAATAGTGATGGCGTGGTCCGACGCCACCTCACCTCCTGTAGGATCTCCAGGGCATCCGCCCTCTTGTCGTCCGGTAGGAAGTCCAGCAGGGGAGCCAGTTTGTACCATAGCTCCCTGTCGTAGCGGGCCACGATAGCCAAGGCGTTGGCCGCTTTAATCGTCGTCGCTGCAGACGAGATGACCCTGCGTCCCATAGTGTCCAATTTCTTTCCCTCGCCGTCCGGTGGGGAAGTCGATGTGGAGGCCGCACCCCCCCCCCGCTTTCTTCCTGGCCGCCGCGGAGACGACGGAGTCCGGGGTAGGCTGCGCCCGGAGGCACAGGTGGCCCGCATCCGGGACCCGGTACTTCTTCTCGTACCTGTCTCTTCTAGCTGGCGTAGTGGAAGGGTTCTTGAGGAGGGCGAGGCCCTCATCCCAAATGTCGTCCAGTAGAGGCACCGCGAGGACCGTCTTCCTCTTGGCCTTGCGCCGTTGATAAAGGAATCCTTCCTTTTTCTTCTCCTCAGGGCAGAGTTGGAAAAGCTCGGATGCCCTGGCGATCATGGAGTGGAACGAACCAATCTCATCGGGCGGAGAAGCCCTGGTGGGAGGTGACGACGGTAGCTCGTCGTATACCTCGTCGTCCGTACCCGTCGCTACCGTGTCAGTCCCCGTATCATCCCCTCGGGTGGACGGGGAGGAGGGCTGGACGGTGCGCGACGGCTGAAAAGGAGGTGGAGGGTGAATCCTACTTTTCTTGGGCGTGGGAACGCCAGAAGGTCCCGGTTCAGGATCCCCCGACGGGAGAGGTTCCTCCGTCGGCAACGGTAGTCTCGTCCTTATCTCTGAGCATAAGGACTGTATAGCCAACAAAATGGCCGCCGAGTTGTCTTGCGGCGCTGGCAGAGGGGAATCCGACGGGCGATCAGGGGCCCCGTCGGCACCCTCGACGATGTCGTCGTCACCTGCGTCGGGATCCATCCCGACGGGCCGGTCTTCTTCCACGCCAAGGCCGTGGCTTAAGACCTCGATCAGCTCTTCCTCCGAGGTTGAAGCCGAATCTACGACGACGCCCTGCCCCCCCTTTTTCTTCCCCGCCGGGGATTTCACGGGGGTCCTATCGATGGGCACAAAAGAGGACTCCCTCCGAGGTGGCAGGGAGACTCTGAGCCCCGAGGTCGCCACCACTGGTGTAGCCTCCACAGGCTGAGCCAGGGTCGCCCCGACAGTATCGATAGAGGGCTTGGCCGGATGGATTAAGGCCTTCACCACCTTAGGTGCGCTCACCGCCTTATCCTTGAGGGGGGGGACACTGCCTCGCTCCCCCTCCGATGGGGCCTTCGAGCTCGACCGGGGCCTCTCCAGGAGCTTTGCCGGGTGCTCGCCCTTCCTCTTACCCGACCCAGAGCGTTGGCTCGTGGTTGAAGGTGCCGGGGAGGGTGCGCCCTGCCTGGCGCCCGTAGAGCCCGACCGTTCGGCGCTCCCGGTGCCAGCGGACTTGCGGTGCTTGGCCTTGTGTTGGACCCCCGTCGCCGGGGCGTCCTCAAAGGTCTTAGAAGACCGCTCGGATTTCTTCCTCTTCTTCTCGCCTGACGGGCTCTTCCCCTTCCAGCCAGTTGGCGAGACGTTGATGGCGGTCCTTCATGGTCCGCTCCGACATATTGCCGCAAAACGCACAGTCCTTCTCCACGTGCGTCTTGTCCTCATGTAAGCAGTAGAGACAAAAGGAGAGTTCGTCCTCCTTAAAGACGTTCTGCAGCTGGCATCCAGGGCAGACCCTGAACAGCTTTCCGGGCGTCGAGCTTCCCTTCTCCTGGGCCATGTCCGGGCCTGAGAAGCTTCTGGAGTCCTCCAAAGCGTAGCTCGACGAAATCTTCACCCTTGAGGGGCGCAGACGAATCCGACACGGGTCCCCGTTGATCGGATGGAGAGTCGGTGGAGCTTGAGGCTCTTTTGACCAAAAAAACGAAGTTTTTGAGCAAAAAACGTGAAAAAATAGCACTAACGCTCGAGAGCAATAGCACGAGGATCCCAACACATGAACGTGCAGTAAAAATCTGAAGATGGCTGCCAGAGGCGGTGCTTAGGTAGAGGGCAGTCATTGGCTGTGGTCAGTATGACGCAGAGACCAGTGATTGGTTACTACTACGAAAGACAGATCAGAAACGAAACCGATACTGGTTTTTTCTTTACCGAGGATTCCCAGCCTGACGACGGGGAATATTCATGAGCATGTGAATCCATGCCAGACCCCATGCTGGAGAAGTATGATTTCTGGGAGTTGGTGAGCGGGGCCAGTGAGATGCTTTGAGAGATTGGAACGTAGATTCCTCAATCAATCATTCCCCATGACCGCCGCGTTTCGGCAAGATACAATCCTTCCTCTTGGGGACAGAGGCAGTTCCAAAGAGCCAGGGGGCCACGGGCAGCGTGTCCAGCGCAACAGTGCACTTGGGTGCACTTCTTTCTAGATTGTGAGCCAGAAAAGGGTTCTTATGATCTTTACAATGCATACCTAAAATGGGGCAGGCAGCATGATTTTGAACTCTTTGTTGATGTAATGTTCTTTCTGGGAGCCCAGTGTAAATGCTACTGCTGTGGGCCAGTCGAGAGGAGTCCAATGCAATTATGTGTTGAAGCTGAAGCACCTGGCAGGATTCCTTTGACTTGGCAAATTTGGACGGTTTGGGTAAGAAGAAGTCACTGTTGAATTGTACACCCATACTGCTGACATTAAGGATTGATGACGCAGTATGCCAAGAGAGGACCACCAGACAAACGGAATCGAGAGAGCGAATAGACGAACGTGCCTGATGGCTCTAAATGATACTTGAGTACCAGACTGCTCACTTTCTTTCGTCGTAGGAGCAGACTGCCCATCGTTTCCAGCATGGGGATGCTATGCATCTGGGTCTGGCTCTTTGGCACCTTTTAGGTAGAATTCTGTTTTGACTGGCCTAGGAATAAGTTGTTCTTGATAATCTACTTATGGATCATAGAAAGGTAGGAAACGATACTATGGACTATTACGGCGCAGAGTTGAGCATGGAGAAACGCTCAACCAGTGAAGCCAGAAGTCTCTTTCATATATCTAAGTGCTTGGCGGAAAGTGGTGACCCTGTGGGAGCCTGAGTAGAAGAGGCCACTCTTCACTTGAGATACTCTGTCCTACACAATATGAGTGCTCAGATACAGTCAAAGTGTGTTTAAAATTATCGCTATTCCGCTCAATCTACAAGTCACTAGAACAGATGTGCAAAGACTGTGCAGTGAAAAACAATCATTTATAAGCATGTGGCGACACGCCCCCCAATTACCTTATCTAATCACCAAAATAGAATATTTACATTAGTAGCACCAACCACATGTACATATGTTTCACAACTATAACCGAGTATATGGACGGGGCACTGTCTTGAGTCTAACCTTGTGTCTTTAAACCATATCTCCACCAGACAAGTGGCCCTTTTAGTAAGGGGGCGGGGGTGATTCCCTTAGAAATCACGTGATTGCTGTTGTTGAGATACAAGGCTGAGTACAGAGCTGGAGAATATATCTAAAAACGGCGAGTTCATCTGCTCCATCCTACATGAAGAGCACTTATGCTCAGCCACACAGGGTTGTGTCAGTAATGTTGTTTAGGACTCTGGCTGCTGTTACTCGATGCGAAGGTTGTTGCTATTTGGCACAGCTGCGCATGAATATATTTGCTTTAGTGCTTTTTAATGAAAAGAGACGTGTTCTTTGCTAATATAGAAAACATGGATTTACGCTTTTAGTGCTGAATTCAAATTAAAAAATTCAAAGGATTTGTATGTAGAAGGCTGTTGTCCTCATGAGGAAAACATGGATGCAAGTGTTGTTTCAGGGCGAACAGCTGTTCATAAAAAACAAAAACATAATGCGTATGAAAAAAGCACCTGGCCTTTTTTACAGTCGTACTTGTTAATTGCTGTGTAGGACGGCTTCTCTGGCCGGCAATGGTCCACTAGGCACTAGCGTAGGCCCGGCTCCAGGAATTTTCATCTGGGTGGGCCAGGTTTGTAATCAGGGGGGCCTAATTTCTATTGCGTGTGGGCGTATGAGTACCCTAAACAAAGTGTTGGCATTAATCCCGATTTCCCAGATCCATGATCCAGAAGAAAATGTCTTCCCAAATCCAGACAAAAATACATTTGCACTGCTCTATAAAAACAGTACAGAGCAAAAGAGAAACTAGGAAAATAGTATTGAACATCAATCTACCTATCTTCCCTTGCCATCTGCTCCTCCCGTTTCTATTAAATCCACTTTTCCTGAACATCCGTGAAGACCTGCTGTCCAACCTTGATTCCAACCCCCCCCTGTGTCCTAATCTTGTTTGATCTCTCTCCTGCCTTTGATAAAGTCAACCATGCCATCCTGCTCAACCGTCTCTGTGATAACCTGGGTATCACTGGTCAGGCCCTGGCAGGGCTAGCTTCCTTCCTCTCTGATTGACCCTCCCAGGTCCAACTTGGGTCCTCCCTCTCATCTATATCTCTACCTGTGGTGTTCCCCAGGGGTCTAACCTCTCTCCCTGGCTGTTAAACCAATACCTGGCACTTCTTGCCCACCGAATTGCCGCTCTCTGCCCCAACTTCCAGTGCTATGAGGATGACAATCAGCTCATTTCCAGGCTACCTTCAGCTACTTCTTCTCCTTCACTCATCTCTGACTGTGTGTCTGCTATCCAGGAGTGGTGTGCCGCCAATGATCTCTGCCTTAATGCCAGTAAGACTGAGATTCTCCTCATCGGTACACCCGCTCCCTTCTTTCCTGCCACTCTCTAGCCGGCCTCTCTTGGCCCCCTTCCTGAGCCCACTGGCAAAGCTAAAAACCTTGGGGTCATCTTCGACTCCACACTCTCCTCTACTCACATCTCTGACGTCTCTAAGAAGTGACACTACCAGCTGCACCTCCTCAGAGGTATTCTTCCTTTCCTCTCCTTCCCCCAGAAGCTCACTGTCTCCAGAGCTCTGGTTCTCTCTAGGGTGGACTATTGCAACAGCCTCTTTCTAAATCTGCCTGCTTCTACTCTCTGCCCTCTGCAACTCATCCAGAATAGGACTGCAAGACTTGTCCTTGGCCTCAAGCCCAGGGATCGTATCTCTCCAGGACTAGAAACTCTGCACTGGCTCCCAGTAGCTGCGAGGATTAATTTCAAAACCCTCTGCATTGTCCACAAGGCCTTCTAGGGCCTGGGGCCTCAATACCTTCAACTGTCTCTTCCAAAATATCTTCCTTCAAGAGCTCTTCGCTCATCGGCCTCCAACTCCCTCAGGGTCAGTCGCTTCTCCAAGTAATGAGTTAGTGGTAGATCTCTTTCTTCCGCTGGGGCCTCCCCCTGGAACAGCCTCCCTGAAACTTGAGGAGCACCATCTCCGGTTCCGGAAGCACCTTAAAACCTTCCTCTTTGCTTCTGCTTTCTCTCCCCTGCTGAATTCTTGGCTGAAACGGAAACTGCACTGGTTACCTGGCCACCCTTCTGATCTCGGGCCAGGCCCCACCAGTTGCACACCTGCACTGCCTCCCTGGCAACCCCCGAACCCGGGGACTGTTTTCCGTATCCCTACAGTCCTCCTACCAGCACTTATGTCTGCACTTACCTTGCACTTGCCACCAGCTGGACGTATTTTTTATTTATCTTATTTATTCTATTATCCCATGTACTGCACTGTCCCCTTCCCCCACACACTTTTCCCCTCCACCTTCCCATGCACTTGCATGATCTGAATGACACCTGGCCTAATAAGATCGTTGTCCGTCTTCCCTCTGTTCCCCCTCCCTTGTCACGTCGCGCCTTGAAACACTTGTGTATAAGCGCGTTATAAATGCCATATCATATCACACTTCATGCCCAATCACCTTCCATCAGGTCAGGTCCCCCTGACCCCCATTCCCATTTACCTCCAATTCCACCTACCCCAAAAACCCACACCATGTCTTACTTTGGCTGGCTGGGGAGAATCAAGGGTGATGCTTTCTCCACCTCTTCGAGGACTGAGCAGCGAGGCCCCCAGTCTTTGTTCCATTTCAGACAGTGTGCGCCCAAAAATGCCATCCTAAGCACTCTGGCTACTCCCAGCAGGCCGCGAAGGAGGTACTTCTTGTCCTGCCATCTAGTTATGAAGGACAGCCCCCCCTCTCCAGAATACTGAGGCAAGGAATAGGACATCTTCTTTCTTACAAAATGACATTTCAAAGCAAAACATTTTATTTTTTTGTTGCATTTTTTAACAACACTTTAATTGGTTTGAGTGTACGAGGGAGTGGTAACATGCAGGAGAGAGAGCTAGGGTTGGGGGGAGTGGGATCAGTAGGCAGACAGTGCAGGTTGAGGGGTTTCCAGCTTCCTGGTATCGCTCCTCGTGGGGCTTGGCAGGTAGGAGAGTCCCTTCCTCCCCTGCCATGCCCCTGTACATCATTGTCTGGTACATACTGTTTACATGCTGGTTAGAAAATATGCAATTGTCCATGATGGCTTTTTGTTTGATGTCTTAACTTTGATTTGCTATTCAATTTCACAATTTTGTTCAATACATGCGGGCCTGATATTTTCAAAGAATGGTGCGAGTGTGTTCTTGTCAGGTCCTGACACATGCACTGCTCATCTATTAAACCGCGAGTGAGGCATTTTTTTTTAAATAGCCTATAGTGTGAACTGAATCATTTCTAGAGGCACCTAATTTTGGCAAATAAGGGACAGTGTGATTACATTATTTGCCCAGGATCACACACTTTGGTTAAGCGGTAAAGCCAGAATTTGCGACTCACTTGAAATTTAGATATTTGACCATGCATCCTCAAGCTCAAGTTGGTACAAATATGTGTTGGAGTTTGGTTTTGAATACCTAAAATAATACTCGATTTTATACAATTACTTCAAAAGTCACATGATAAACCAACCTAACACAGTCATCATTGTAGAAACGTGTTGATGAAAAAGAGTAAGGAAGTCATTTTGCTTTCAATCCTAACTTGCACCAGTCCTGTTTGCAGTTTTTTGAAAAAGGGCCCCTCCATGTAATTGTAATTGTTTCCACCATATACTGGTAAAATAAAGCATAAAACACTGGTCAATATCACATTTGATCTTCACTTTTCCACTATGTGTCTGGAAAAGTGTAAATCCCCCCCCACAATTAACAATTGTGGGAGCCATCCACAATGATTTCTTTTGTAATCTGCCTGCTTTTATCAGATTGTACATGACAGGCGGATTCCGCAACAATCAATTGGTTTTGCACCAACATAAAAATACATGCTGGTGGAAAACCAATCGGATTCGGCAGGGGGACCTTTAAGAGCAGGCAAACTTGTTAAGTCTGATCTGCTCTCCAGCTTCACCTGCCACATCAACCAAATTCCTGCAGTGCATTTTAAAGTGGTGATAAATGCTTCTAACGCCACTTTTTCCACTTCGCTTGACTTGGAAAATGATCCACTATGATTGTAGCTTTATTTTCCCCATCCTGAATGATAGCCTACAAACTCCAGCAAAGAAATTAATGAGAATTTAAAAGAAATCTGATAAGACACAGTGAAATGAAATGCATGACAAGGTCATTGCTTCACACAATGTGTTCTGCATCCCCTTAATTTCTAATTACCCAACAGTCACACATTATATAATTTAAAGAAAAAAGTGCCATAGCAATGTCACTGCCAGTTACCGTTTTGCATCTTTAATCACTTCCTGTTGTAAATAATCTGCCTCAGACACATTAAAAAGATAAGACCTTACTGGGAGGGTCTGTGTATCCCTGGCTGTTTGTGTTTGAGGGTAAATAGACAGAACAGGGGGAAGGGGCATTGTCCCTTGTCCAAATGTTAAATCCACCTCTGATTGCACTCTTTTGGACATATTTAAATACTGTTTTTTAGTTTTAAAAGATGTACACCTTTTATGCTTTGCCCACAACATTAAAGAAAATGCTCTTCTCTTGTGTTATTTTCCAGGTGTTCATGATTAATCGTCTGAGAGGCAAATGTTTATTGGGGTGGAGGAGGGGGATGGGTGGTGACAACAATCCTCCCAACTCACTGCCCTCCCCATCACTGATGGGGTCCCACAGAAAATAATTTCCATTTCCGTCACTGCCTAAACACCCAGCACCCAGGATTTACATCACACTTTCCAAACAAGTCCCACAAAACACATGATGTATTCTCTTTGCATGCAAACTCTGTTAAGTTATTCAAACAGTATGAGGTTATCAATTCAGTACTTACCAGTTTGAATCATGAAAGGCTCTGGCAGAGTATACTAGGTTTTCACACAGACAAAGATACATTCTCTTTAGGTCCAAACCCCACTGGCAAGTATGCATGAGAAGAAAATCTGATAGTAGTCCATACTTGCCATTCTAGCCTTGTCATTTTCAAGTAGGGCTTATTGGAGCAAAGCGGTAAGGTCCAGTTGTATTTCCTAGGCATGGCAAACAAGGAACCCACATCTGGGCATATACATTTTCACTTAGGCAGACAAACAGAAATCAACACGCATTGGCAAAGCCAACAGCTTCGGCTTTCGATTAGGCGTGGATAGGTATTTGCCAGGCACTGCCATAAAGGTACCACCTTGCCATATTAACAGCTGTGAAACTGTCCGAGTACCTGGCAAATATCTGTCTAATACTTATATGCAAGCCAACACTGGTGGCTTTGCGATTGATTATTTTTTAAAGGATTCCAGTACAAGGAACAGAGGCATTGACACAGATATTGCTCATAAAATCTCCTTTTTTTAATCACACTAGGAGCTCATTTATAGAGGTAATTAGTAAATAAACACTCAAGTGAATGCTTCGATATACAATTGGGAGGTCCTATACAACACAAAGATTGGTGTTACTTTGTGATAGAGCTTGCTCAAAGAGTTCCCAAAGGGTACGTTTTGGCGGTGGGGGCAGTTAGTTGGTAATAATGCCATAGGGATTCACATAGCCATGGCTGGTCAATGGGTGGGTAAATGACCAAACACGGCCAAAGGATGTGTGTTTCTCCTCACATCCTGTCTCCATCCTATCTGTATTCCAGTGCAAGAGTGCGGGTTTACACTAAAAAAGGATAGATGTAAGTCTCAGAATCAATCATAGTCATCAGCATTGCACTGGTCAGCCTTCCATAACATTGTCTGAAAAACAGCCTTGGCCCTGCCACTAATGTGAGCAGCCCTCCCCAAACTGTTAGAGTGCTAGACCACAAGGCCTAAAACTGTGTGTGGTTGCTCGTGTTCCAGGGCAGAGGGTACATGGCCCAGCAATTAAGACTGAACTGCACCTTTTGGTGGCAGAACCAAGAGGCATTTGCTAATGGCTTGTCCCCCTCTGTAATGGCAGAGACATACTAAAGAATGGATAACAACTAGTTGCAACTGTTCCTGTATATCTTTAAGTGGAGAAAGTACAGCTTTGTTAAATAGGAGATGTTTCAGGCTTGCATTATTTTGCATTCTGGGACTCCTAGTTCTCCCTCCAGGATATAGCAAATAATGCTACAATTATATTGTTTTGGTTTAATATGTTTCTAAAAAGAAGTGCAAGTAAGCAAGTAAACTCTTATTGTAGACCTTGAAATCCAACATTAAACTATTTGTACCAACTAAAGCTTCAAAGGTGCGTGGTCGGGTGCTTGAATTGCAGAGTCGGTAAAAATCCCTGCTTCACTGTTTAGCCGCAGTGTGTGATGCCAGGCAAATTATTTAATCTCACTGTAATTTAACAGAAAAATGTTGAGTCTGTATAAGTGATTAAGCTCGCACAATTTGAGAAACAAGACTGTTTTTACAATGGGGCAGATTTAATAATTGGAACAAAACGTGCCCTCATTCTACTCTGTTATAGAGGCCCTCAATGTAGCTACTCACCGGTCCCACATTATGATTTCACTGCCAGATATATAGTCTCACCAGCCATCCAGTGCCCCAGAGATCCGAGTAGTGAAAGGGGACTGCGGCAGAAACAACATTAATTTTTCCCCCTGCTGCCAGTCATTGAAGTTGCTTATGTAGCTTGCCTTCGGATAGTTTTGCGGTTTGTAGGAGTTTCAGGATCTCTGCAAGAGGTAGGGCAGGGGACTTACTTAATAGCAGGTGAAGCAGGGCAACGTCGCTTTGTTAAAACGCTGATGCATGGAGCTCTGAAAACATAGGGCTCTCCGTGGGTGTTAAGTTTAAGACATAGTTGGAGCAGCCTGGTTGCAGCTGTAGTCAATGTTTGCTCCAGGTTGCTAGGGTAGTTTTGTGATTGTCGCTGGTGTCTGTCAGAGCAATGCTTAAGGAGTGCGGAAGGGCTATACTGGTGTATCTGTGGGGAACAGAGTGGCTTTTATGGAAATGTAGTGCACCTTCTGGTGGTGTACATTGCATTGTGTAACGTGTGTTCCGGTGGAGTAGTTGTGTGTCAAGGCGTGTTGTGGGTCAGGGTGGGAAGAAGAATGATTTTAACATGGTAATTGTTACTATGTCTTTCTCCAATTTGTGAACATATGATGCAAACATGGGAATTTGGGGCTTTCAAAGGGCACTTCATGCAGAAGAAGCACAGAAAAAGGAAGCGTTTGGCTTACTTTTGTAGTTGACAGCGACTTCCCAGGCAGGCAAGGAACAGACGGGTAAGGAACACGGGCTTTCAAGGACCAGAGGGGCAAATGACCAGGGCAGCCGACGACCAGAGGAGCAACAGACCAGAGGAGTGACTCAAGGTACCGAAGGACTAATGGGAGGAGCATTTCACAAGGGACTAGGGCTGCCAGAGCACTCCATGTGCGCAGGGACTTCCTACGGCACTCCTGGGCTTTGATTTTACTTTAGTTTTACTTCAGTGCATTGTACTGTATTCATCTGAAGCGACTGCAGCCAGACGACTACTTGCGAGTGAAAACAATGTGTATTGAGTTGATTGTATGGTTATGGTCTCTTTTCTGTTTTGCTCAATTAGTGTCATTTATTCATGAAATTATTATTTAGAAAAAGGATACAGTAATAATATAAAATTGCCATTAAAGCATCACCTATCATGGAATGACATCATATGTGCCTGTAGGAAAATATGTGTACCTACTGACACAGTTTAGATCCCTATCTATGCTTGAGCAATGTTTGCAATTGGGTGTTCTAGTGCAAATGCTGTGTCAAAGATAACGCCAGCAAACATGCTCTAAAGATCCCCCCTGTGTGTCCAACGGCATGCTCCTTAATATGCATCCCCCGGCAGACCAGAGACGTATTTATTATAGTGTATGGATATTTGTTCAGAGGAGGAATCTAGTGCCATTGTTGTGTTATTCCAGGCATTGTCTACTTAGGCCACAATGCAACAAGAGCAAATAAGGATTACAAACCAAAGGTCAAGTCCTGCCCTCCTCCATCCCGCGACTGCCCCTCTGCCATCCCACTCCATCCATTTTGGGAGCAGTCAGAGTACCACTAGTTCCTTTTCTCGGGCAGAGAGCGGGCAAAAGCAGGTAAGTCATCCTTCTGAGGTGGGGAAGAGGGGCACAGATTGGGCAAAAGCAGGTAAGTGATCCTTCGGAGGGAGGGAGTGGGTCAGGGGAATGCAGGGTTGCAGGGGTGTGGAGGAAGGGCTGCATCACTGCCAGCAGTAGCGAGCAGCTGAAAAAAGATGAAAAAAGTGTGGAGTGTGAGGCATCGCTGGCTGGAAAGGGTTGTGAGCAGGCTTGGATTATATAATAAAGCCTTCGCTGCTGGTCAAGTGATTGGCTGGCGCATCTCCCACATATTCTAATTGTACCAAATGTACCGGCGGTCAATGATGGTGAGCACATTTCATGTAGTACAGATTTCTTCAGGCCAAGCACAAACGGTCTGCAGCAGGTGATCAGGACAACAACCAACTTGCCCAAATCATGCTTTATATGCTCAAGGATCCATGGCATTCAAGAAGTAACAGTGCTTTGGGTTCAGTGACTGGATTTTAAGCACCAATAGAAGGACATTTGTATCTTCTGGTCCCAACAATTTCAGATGACCCTTGTGGGTCAGAGCTATAAAGCCAGGGTTTGGTATGGGGTCAACGTAGACTGTATGGTTTCTAGAACTACTTAGATAAGCCCCAATATTGGGGCACTGTAAGCACCTCAGTACGACATTAGTGTTAGGAAAGAACAGCAACTCAGGTGAGTCCTGGTCTTAGGCTGCAAATGCATTCCTGGAGATACCCAGCTAGCCCGAGACAGCACTAGAGTCACACAGGTCATCAATGTAGGGCTATTAGAGTTTGTCTCAGGTATGAAGGCTCCATATAGATAGGTGTCTGCAACCTTTGGCTCTCTAGATGTTTTAGACAACAACTCCCATCAGCCCTTACCAGCATTTTCAAAGGTGGTTGATCATGGGAGTTGAAGTCCAAAACCTATGGAGAGTCCAAGGTTACAAAACCCTGGTATGGGAAGAACAAATCAATCACGGGAGGAGCTAGTACATAAAGAGAACTACTCAGCAGAGGTACCTTTTGCTTTCATTTGACAGTCACAGAAATGAGCAAGATTGGGTGCTTCAAAAGCATCCATCAACTGGTGCAACCATATCTTCAATGTTGTTGCTGAAAACAAATTACTCAAAAACATATGTTCATGCAACACGCAAGCCCCAGTCACGAAGCCTGGAACCAGAGTCTGCAGGGCACACATTACTGCAAACACGTGACCTGCATCTAGGTAGGAGGCAAGGATAAAGTGTGCACAGCCGGCCGGCAAGCGATATCCCCTGCCACAAAAGGCACTAAGGTCCTGTGGCGCACACTAGATGACTGGGGCTCGCATGTACAATGTCAATGCCAACCCACACGCCTACACTTGAATTGGGCTTTGCACTGTGCTAAACATTTCTGGGCCCCGTACTGGGAAGCATGTGCAGGAAGAGAGCTGTGAAGTAGGAGTATGGTCATGTGTACTGGTCTCATGCAAGACATACAGTGGACCATCAACATGTACGCATGTCAGTTCCATGGAACTGCTAGTAGCAGAGGGCCAGCACGCGTGAGCACGGAACTCACCTTCAGCGTTGGGTAGAAGACTGCATGCTTCCCACTTTTATTCCTGGAAGGCAAAAGAGAACAGTCATCATCACAGACCTGCAACCACAGGCTAAAGAATACAGCCTATTGCTATACACGCTTCACGATCGCGCCTAGAAACACGTTATACATGACCTATCATATTGTATCATTAAAAACCGTGCAAGTCCTACATATAGTACAATTCGATTCCAGACAAACAAGAAGCACCTGTTGATAGAGTGCCCCAAGTTGGGTCATATTTATATGACAACTTTGGGTCATTTGGCTCATGATTACAACATGATACAAACAATTGAATTCTGATCGCACTGTTAAATACGGAATGTGAAGAAACGCATAGCTCTATATACAGCGTGGTCCATAGTGAAGAATCAGACAGGTAACGCACAATATAGACCGTACCAGCCCTCAGTGTATGTAAAATGTGCACTGCTCACCAAGTTAAAATCATATCAGGGACACCACCCCCTGGCTTTTTTGCACCTGCCTGTTATTAGATAAAAAAATGAATTTTATAGAATGTTATAGACATTTATATTTAAAATGGAAAGCGTATAACTGATTTTTTAGCATGATTTGTGAATATGTATGTATTGTAATGCATGTTTTCCTTTGTAATATACTGAAATAGTGATACACTGGTATGATTGATAAATGCGAAGAAATGAGATGCAATGTAATTGCAATATCGAGAGTATGAGTTCATGTGTATTTATTGATTGTGTGAAAGTTCATTTTTTTTAACTAAAGACAAATAAATAAATACATTTAAAAAAAAAAGAAGTTGCATCTCACATTCAATCCAACAATAAACCTCTGGGTTAAAAACAATGGGGCAAAAGCTGTGCGACTGCTGGTGGAGTGGCCCCATGGGGCAGATGCAGGGGAATCAATGCACGGGCAGCGGGTACTGGGCAGGTAAGAAGGCTGACCATCAGAGGGTTGCTTCAGCCCCTGCTGGGATAGCAGTGCTCAGCTCAGACTTGATCATGAGTGGCGCCTTCCATGGCATAGCACCGGACAGACGCCAAGGCCTTCCATGCCAGCCGCTTATGTAGGAGGCACCAGTGGGCGGTGGGAGGTAGGAGGTAGCTGTCTTGCTCTGAGAAGGCATCAGTCACAACAGACAGAGCTTCCATGACCGCTGGACTGCCAGAGAGAAGGCAACAGACCACAAGCCCAGTGGTGCATGATCGCAGCTTCCTGCAATAGGATTCCTCTGAAGAAAGCCTATGGGCAGCCCCATTGCTCCCACCGGCTCCCACTGAATAACAACAAAAAGCACACTGTGTTTCTCTCTATCTCATTTCATGGGAAACCCCTTTCCTGCGAATTGTGATAACAGGTAGTATTAGTATTGACAATAACATCCTGAGTCGATGCTTCGGGGGTTTAAACCTTTGACACTCCAGTGCAACAGGCAATGAATATCCTGAGAATCAATTTATTGGAAGCCTGGGTCATGAATGGCTATGAGAGCGTGCAAAGCTTCCTGGTCTCAGCTGTGCAGATAACCGAGCGTGGGATGCCAGAAGGGTCTGAGACTGCATACTAGCAACAGCCCGCTGGCACGCAGAGGGTTAATGGGCGCCCCTTCAGATCCAGATGCTGCTGGCATCCGCGCGAGGAGCAGGCTTCCGCATTTCTCCACTAAGCCAACTGACCAGGGATGTGTTGCCACAGGAGGAAGTTCAGAGGCCTGAGCTATTTTAAAAGGCTATCATCTGATTTGTGCTGGGGCTGTGCACCCGGAACTGCTGCCTTGGCGCATGCAGGAACACGGGGTGCTCAAGCATTCAGGCCCTAACGGGGAGTTCTATTGCTTACGCTTAATTATTGGGACCTCGGTAGCATTCACTCCACTGGCCTTCATTTGAATGCTTTAAGTTAACATAATTCATAATCACATCCTTTCTTTCTTGTCTCCAACTCAAATGTCTGTATTGCACTCTCCAAGCGCCCCGATCCTCCTACAGCCACCCAAAAAACCTAGCAGTATCATTTATTTCACTTTAATCTATGTGCAGGCACCCGTAGCTCACCATTGATGTAGCCATGAGAGATAATTCAGCATGCACATATAATTATTAATAATACGTTGCAATATTGTAATTTGTAAAACTATGCATGGGTGAATCCATTTGTGTACTCTGCATCTAAAGGAATCACTTTTAGATGTGTCCACCTGAACTCCAGAATGAGCCACGTGTGCTGAAAAAGCCAGTATATCACCAGAGGACAGGTGACAGAGTCCAGACCCTTGTCAGGAGCCCAATGGCAGAACCTAATCCATTTACTCTTATACTGGGACCGAGTCGAGGGCCTCCTGGCCAGTGCAACATCCTTTCATCGACAGTCTTTTTTTTCAATGAGTTTTTTTAACGAAAAATGTTAATAAAAAAAACGAATAGAAAAATATAGGCGGGGTGGGAAAATGCATATAAGGGGTGGGTGGTCAGGAATAGAGAAAAAACAATAGGGGACGAGGGGCAATATTTATGTTTCGTAAAAGAACTCACTGAAAAAAAGACTGTCGATGAAATGACATAGAACCCTCCTGGTCTGCTGAATGATGCCACAGCTGTCATCTGAAAATGTAGCATGTTGAAGCCTCAGCTGATCAGGAACCAGGCTGCCAGAGGCAGCACCAGCTTGGCCGGGTCCGGATGTTCGACCACCTCTGCCCTGCTGCGTCAGGAATCCCTTGCTGGAAATCGGAAGGTTGATGGGGCCGTGGAAGCACAACTGCAGCAGATCCAAAAACCAGGGTCTCTAAGACCACTGGAGGGCAATCAGGATGATGCTGCAACCCACCTAAACCCAAAACTATGGAGGGTCTGTTGTAGCAACAGGGTGGCTGGGAACGCATGGCTGGCATCTACCAGAGACCTCCGACCTGCCCATGAAGCAAACTAGGGGATCTTGGAATTCAGAGGGGATGCCAACAAATCCAGATCCGCAAACCCCCAATGCAGTAACAGGGGCAACAAGGAGTCATTGTGCAATTTCCGGTATTCCCCTATTTGTTTGAACATTTTTGATCGAATCAAACATTTGATCGTATTTCGCATGTTTGATTTGACTTTGTGTGCACTTTGCTCGCATACTTTTGAAAATACTGAACATGGAGAGCAGGGGTTCCGGGGGTGTCCCCCACACACCATGCTTGGTATTTATGGGTTTCTGGGATGCAAGGGTGTCCCCCACTTCCTCAACATTGGAGGTGGGGGGCCCAAAAAAGAAAAACAAAAGGGTGTTTAAAATGTGGGACCGAGCAGATAAATTGGGGTCAGTTTGCCGCAAACAAAAAGAAAACAAATAATCCCAATCCTTATCCCAACTCATAGGTGTTGAACCCCAAGCGGCTCAGCTGTTCCGCTTCTGCATTGCTGTCCCCCGGGAGGTGGATTTCTGAAATCCAAACTCCCTCCGTCAGGGCCCATTCCAAATCGATACTGCCTCCATGCAGAGGAGGGGGGGGAACCGGTGCCACCCTGCTTGTTCAGGTAAAACATTGTAGTAGTATTGTCCGTCCTGACCAGAACAGACATGTCACTGATGAGGGGCAAAAATTCCTTGAGGGCCAGGCCCACTGCCCGGAGCTCGAGCAGATTGATATGCAGGTGGTCTTCTGACCTGCACCAGGCTCCATGAATCACATAGTCCTCCAGAGTAGCTCCCCACCAGCCCGAAAGAGAGGAGTCTGTTGTCACCAACAGGGTAGGCTACGGTCGCGTGAAGGTAGCTCCTACTGAAACATTGCCATCTATCAGCCACCAGCGAAGATCGGGAAGTAGGAGCGATGGTATCGGGATCCTGTCTGAGACCCTGCCTCCTCATCCCAATTGGATGCCAGGTGGAGCTAGAGGTGCCTTGTCTTGAGGCAAGCATGCTGTACAGTGAGCAGGCAGTAGGCCATCAGGCCCAGAATATGCTGGAACCACCATGCAGAATTGGTCGAGCTGGCCAGAATGTGCCCCACCGCATTGCGGAGGGACAGGAGCATCTTGGGCGTAGGGAACAGATGTTGAATGGTAGTATCCCAAAGCACCCCTAGGAAGACCGATCCTGAGATGGGCACAACAGTGACTTCCTCTGGTTGAGGGAGAACCCCAGCTGATGAAGGATATCTGCCAATCTCTGGCAGGAATGCAACACCGCCTCAGGTGACCCCGCCCTCGCAGCCAGTTGACCAAATAAGGGTACAGATGATAGCCATCCAAGCGGAGAAGGTCCGCCAATGCGTTCATCAACTTGGTGAAGACACATGGGACCGAGTTCAGGCCGAAGGGCAGCACCCTGTACTGAAAATGGTACGACATAATCGTGAACTTCAGAAACTTAAATGCTGTTGGTAAATGGGTACATGCAGGTATGCATCCTTGAGGTCCAGGGAACATATCCAGTACCCTGCACAGAGAGACTCTGCTATGTGCGCGGGAGTAATCATCATGAAGCGTTCCAGCGGTCAAGAAAGATTTGAAAATGACAGGTCCAGGACAACCCTCAGGCCAGCCTGGTTGTTCTTGGGTACCGCAAAAAAACTGCAATAGTACCCGGATCCCCTGTTTTAAAGAGGAATCGGTTCTATCGCCTGCATCTCCAAGAGCAAAAAAAGAGCCGGGGACCCGATCTGACAAAGAGGAGGAGAGGATGGTAGAGGCAAAGGAAGAGGGAGACTTAAGCCCGTGCAGTCTACGGATAGGATCCACGGGTTGCTGAAAAGATGCTTCCAGGTGACCTGGAAAAGAGCCAAACAGCCCCCCAGAGACGAGCTGTGTTCCCTGACCTTGACGTCACTGTTTCTTGGCGTCAGACGCAGGGGAAGAGGAGGGGGGGGGCGGAAAACCCTGTGCTAAATCCTCTGCTGCTTCCTCCTGTTGTTGCTGGGTGACCTGTTATGGCTCTGTGTACCACAGTCCCAAAACCCATTGAAGCCAGAGAAAGCGCAAGGTTTGAACTCGGTACTGCCCTGGGACTGAGGGAAGGATTTCTGTCCAGATTTTGTCAGGATGGTGAGGAACATGGCGGTTTGAGTGGATGTTTTCTTCCTTGTCAACTCGTTATAGGTTGATGAATGAAAAAGATCCACGCCCTCGAAGGGCAGAACCAGGATCGCTCCTGCACGTCAGAAGAAAATTTAGTGGCGTGCATCCACACCGTCCTTCTCATCTCAACACCAAGGCACAGCCCTCTGCTAGCTATGTCGATGTGGGAGACCGAAGACTCCACAAGCTCCTGCGCAATGGCCCGGGCATCTGCCAGACTGGCCTAGAAGGAGGGTTGCTTTTGCGAAGGGAGGTCGGGCAGAAGTTCCCCGAGCTCCCACCACAGCTTCTGATTAGCCGCATCCAAGAGGACGTCTGCGTTGGCTTGCCACAAATGTACTCCTGAGATGTAATTACAGCGCTTTCCTAAAGCCTCAGGGACCTTGCTCTCCTTAGACAGACAACTGGAGGTGGCTCCCATGGAGGAAGACAATGGTTTAGAATATAAGGAGGCCGGAGCCACCACTGAAAAATGCAGCTGCAGCTGAGAGGCCAGGAAGATTGACTCCCCGTCCATCAGCCTGAACCCGATCCCCAACTTCTTGTTCATCTGAGCGGTAGCCCTCGGCTTCTCCCAGAGCTTTCGCGCCATCTGCAGGACATCCTTCTGGAGAGGGATGCCAGATCGGATCATGGTGCGCTTACCCAAGACCTCTGCTAGAACTCTCAACTCCTGGAAGGGCTTCCTCTGGCAGAGGGACCCCCAAGAACTCCGCCAGGCCCTGAAGGTGGTCATGAAAGGCCTTAACGGATGCTGTGGGTTCATCATCTTGGCCGTCATCGTTCTCATCACCTCCTCCCACACATTTTTTTTACAGACCGAGGAGAGTCTGGGCCATGGGTGTCACATAAGTGTTGACTGGGTCCCCCCCCTAAGTCCGGAGACAGCTGCTGAGAGGGAGGTGTTGGTGGTACAAGAAAAGGGGGAGGGGTCTGAACAACTGGTAGGGCATGGGCTGGGGGAGGGACCGGCACTGGAACCGGCAGCGCTGCAGGAATTGGAGGAGTACCCAGAGGAGAGGGCCAGGGAGGTGCCACCTGCGGGATGACCTCCCTCACTATATCCTTCAGGAGCCCCTTCATCTAAGGGGAACGCATGAGGAAGAGGAAGTGCTCGAAGAAGCATTCCTTGCAAGCCGCCAGGTCCTAGGGGCCCGGCCTGCCGAGCCGTTGGGTCTCCTCTCGTGGTCAAAGAGCTGAGGCACCTGGGCGTGTAGCCGTAAGGCTGCAATGGAAATATGTATCCCTGAGGAGAACATATGCCTGTACCACACAATGCGCTGCCGCTTCCAGAGAGAAGGGGACTGAGATCATCATGCAAAGCACATTCAGTGGGCAAAGGCACAGACGGGCCCTGAGTTGGATCCAAGATGGCCACCGGCCTGGCACACTCAGCCACGTGCCTCTGCCATTTTCAAGCCTTGCGCCATGCCCTGAGAGGGAGGGCACAAAGGCCCTGACCTACGAGAGGGCTTAGACATGGGAGGATACAGCTCAGGTCCAGCACCCTGTAGAGGAACAGATGTGCACATCCACAGGAGATCCTACCCCCCACCTCCCTTGTATTGGAGACATGAGACCATGCCCTGGTTAACACCAGTTACTGTACAAATACTGCAGCGAGTATTTGGAAGACAGTATCCACTGATAAAACCATATCGAATGTACTCTTGAATTGATGACAGCGTACAGGAGGGGATTCCTGAAGAAATATGAGAAAGAGCTAAGAAGATGGACTAATGACATCATAAGAATGTGTGCACACAGTCCGGAAATACTAAATGAATACAATGTATGAATCCTAGAGGAGAAATGATATGATATATATATGATATGATATGGAATTTATAACGTGCCTATACACAAGTGTTTCAAGGCGCGACGAGGCAAGGGAGGGGAACAAAGGGAGGACAGACAGTGATCCTACTATGCCAGGTGTCATTCAGATTGCGCAAGTGCATGAGAAGGGTGCAGGGAAAGTGCAGTACATGGAAATAGATAATAACAATAAGTAAAGTAACAGCCAGCATGTGGCAAGTGCAGGGGTAAGTGCAGACATCAGGTGTCAAGGGCTGGTGGGGGGACTGTAGGGATACAGAAACAGTCCCAAGTGCAGGGGTTGCCAGGCGGGCAGTGCAGGTGTGTGACAATGGCAGGGGAGGGACCTGGGCCCGAGATCAGAGGGTGACCAGGTAGCCAGTGCGGTTCCGGTTACAGCCGGGAGGTCAGCAGGGGGGGAGGAGGAGAAAAGGCAGAAGCAAAGAGAAAGGTTTTGAGGAGCTTCCGGAACCAAAGATGTTTCTCCTCAAGTTTAAGGGAGGCAGGGAGGCTGGTCCAGAGGGAGGCACCGGCCGAAGAAAGTGATCTACCACCAACTCGTTGCTTGGAGAAGCGACTGACCCTGAGGGAGGTGGAGGCGGATGAGCGAAGAGCTCGAGAAGGAAGATATTTAGGAAGAGAGAGTTGAAGGTATTTTCGGCCCCAGGCGGCCTTGTGGACGATGCAGAGGGTTTTGAACTTAATCCTTGTAGCCACTGGGAGCCAATGCAGAGATTTCAGTCCTGGAGAGATACAATCCCTGGGCTTGAGGCCAAGGAAAAGTCTTGCTGTCCTGTTCTGGATGAGTTGTAGAGGGCGGAGAGTAGAGGCGGGCAGATTTAGAAAGAGGCTGTTGCAGTAGTCCAGCCTAGAGAGAACCAGAGCTCTGCAGACAGTGAGCTTCTGGGGGAAGGAGAGGAAAGGAAGAATACCTCTGCGGAGGTGCAGCTGGTAGTGTGACTTCTTGGAGACATCAGCGATGTAAGGAAAGAAGGAGAGTGTGGAGTCGAAGATGACACCAAGATTTTTAGCCTTGTAGGTGGGAGCAGGAAGAGGGCCAAGAGAGGCCAGCCAGAGAGCTACAGGAAAGGAGGGAGCGGGTGCCGATGAGGAGAATCTCGGTCTTACTGGCATTAAGGCAGAGGTCATTGGTGGCACACCACTCCTGCATAGCAGACAGGCACAGATGAGGAAAGGAGAGGAGGAGGCTGAGGGTAGCCTGAAAATGAGCTGGGTGTCATTCGCATAGCACTGAAAGTTGGGACAGAGAGCAGCGATGCAGTGGGCAAGGATTGCCAGGTATTGGTTGAACAGCCAGGCAGAGAGGTTAGACCCCTGGGGGACACGACAAAGACAGTGGAGAGGAAGGACCCAAGTTGGACTTGGGAGAGTCGTCAGAGACGAAAGAAGTCAGCCACGCCAGATCCTGACCAGGGTTGTCACAGAGACAGTTGAGCAGGATGGCATGGTTGATAGTGTCAAGGCCGAAGACGAAGAGAGATCAAGCAGGATGAGGACGTAAGGGGTGTTAGAGTCAAGATTGGAGAGACGGTCTTCACGGATGTTCAGGAGAGCAGTTTCTGTGAAGTAAAGAATCAAGTGCACCTTAAAAGTGTAAAAGAAGAAGATTACACGTTAGAAAGTACTGAAGAATAAAGAATGTACATACGCTAAAACGCAAGATAGATCAAGTCATCGTATAGGCTAACTACAAGTAGTGAATAAAATGCAGGCGGAGCAACCATTGTACAGAAACTGGACAATGGTATCATGAAATAAGTAAGCCAGAGAATTATGTAGAGAAAATGAAAGGCTGTGTAGAATAGCAGGTTGTTGGAGATGCGTTGGGAGGCTGTCTGGCCTGAAGTCAAGAACTGAGAAGTCGAGGTCAGCTATCTACGCTGAAGAGGAACATGTGTGCGTAGGATGAACTTTCTCACGTTAAGGTGCAAGAAAGAACACAGAAGTTGCCAAGTCTTAATTCATTAAAACATTTAAAAGATCTCAAAATTAACATAATCATGGTCTCTTGTCACGTGAGTCAAGGCTGAAAATAGGGCTTGAACTTGGAGTTCCACACACACGATAGCAAGTGCCCTCACTCCTGTTGCAGTCCTAGGACAAGAATAGTCTGCAAGGCCAAGTACAAAGAGAATTTCATGGCAGAAGGCATGGGTGATGAGAGATGTTGGGCTAATTGGGTAGTAGGGCAGCTTCATGTCCTTATAAAATGTTCCAGGCATGGCACAAGCATGCCAAAGCAATTGTATTAGTCCATATAACGAAGGACCTTATAGCTTGAGAAAGCAATGAAACACTGTGTAACTGATTTTTCTTAAATGACATGCATGAACAGGTAGGCATAAATTGCCCACCTGATATTTGACAGCCAATAACAAACCTAGCTCCTATAGGATTGTATATCTAGATGTCTCGCTCAACAAATCCCAACCCTTGATAGGTTTTTTCTCTATTGCCATGCAGCATGACGTCATTCTGACGCATAAAGTAGTATATAATTGTATTTCTTATGGAAATCGCTGAGAATGAGCCTACGTCTGTTGATGTTCATTGTAAAATCCCTGTTTTAGATAATTACTAATAAAACAGCAACTTGCTATCTTCTTGAGTTTGTCCGGTTATTTGGACTCAGAATTATTCTGGTGTAATCCCATCCAGTAACAGATGCACGTTCCAAGGGCCATAAGCTCAACCCGAAGTGTAAGCGTCGGCCTCAGAGATCACTCTTGTCTCTTGTAGGCTCTGAGCCTTCGGCCGGCTGGCCGGTAGTCTTGAGCAGGACCTCTTTAAGTTCTGGAAAAGACTCAAGACCTTTCTCTTTACCTCTTTACCCCCTCTTCCCTGCTAATCACACAGTAGCGTGACTGGTATGTAGGGCCCTTATGTGTCCTCAGGGCCCTGACCCCCACCCCCCACATTTTATCACCTCTGCCGCTGTCTATTTACTGCACTTGCTTAGGCTCACCCTCCCCACTGGTGGTTGCACTTACGTTTCCTCCTCTTAGCACTTCACCCTGAGCACTTCTGCACAAGCATTAAAGCTCCTCTCCCTCTGCACTTGCATGTTCTGAACACTCACAAGGCATAGTAGGTTCATCTCCCCTCCCCATTCTTCTTCTTATTTTCTTGTATTTATTAATTCAATTATTTATCTTTGTTGCAATTCATTGTTTACCTTCCTCTGTTCCCACCCTGTTGTCATGTGGGAACTTTGAAACAGTTTTGCTAATTGTACAAGCACCTAACAAATTACCAATAAATAAATAAAATAGACGTAACGCCCTGACTCATCACGACCTCAGAGTGAGCTCTGGTAGGCTGGATGCCCTCGGCACCTGTAATGGCAGCCGAGCTGGATCGAGCCGAGGACAGATTCTTGGAAGTGGCACTCGACGATCCCATACCCCTTAGGGTTGAAAATAAGGATGAACTTGAATGCCCTTCCGAGAACAGCCTGGTAGGGCCCCCTGAGCCCCTCAGGTTGGGGCCAGTAGCCTGGTTGGCCTCAGGTCTGCACCTGGAGTGCCCGGAATACTCCCCGGGCCCCTCGGCTTGGGAGCCGGTACCCTTAGAGGTCTCGGGCCTGCCAGAACCTGAATCCGAGGAACCCCTATCTGAGGGAACCTTGGGGAAGGAGTTGCCACGCTGTGGAACCATGCTGAACAGAGGGCCTACTTTGTGTTGACGAGAGGTCCTGGAGACAAAGTCCTTAAGGTGGGGTGGAGGAGAAGTGTGTAAGATCTCCCTCCACCACGACAACCAATTTCCCAATGCCCTGTGACCGAGAGCGTTGCAAGCCGGACATGGGGTCCGAGGCCGGGAACGAACAGTCGCATGAGGCACATTTTGTGAATCCTCCTGCAGCCGACATGCACCGCGGGCAGCGAGGCATGGAAGGGAAGTTAAATAAGATTGAAAAAACAAAACGGGGAGCAAGGGGAAAGCTAAAGAAGTCTCTGCGCTGTCTGCCAAGTCCAACACCGTCCGTGCGGAACAAGAGACTGAGGTGAGGAGCTAGAGGGCTGGGCGTGCCCTCGCGCGCTATACTAAATTTAAAGGGGAAGCAAATGTTTTCGCTGCCAAAGGTTCCGGTACCGTCCCCATGTTGCGGAAGCCCACAAGGATGTTGGAAAGGGGACGGGACATACGAGTATAACTGAAAACACAAGGGAAAGGGTATTGTGATTAATCCAGTGATATCATCACTGAAACCCTGTTATGGGTCTCCTCTTATGTGGGCTGGGGAAGGCAGCCGCTACCTGATACTGGCCCTGTGTGGGGTATTATGAGGGAGGATCACATGGGAGAGGACTCGTATCAAGAGGAAGTGGTAACTCCTTTAATTCATGATTCCTCCATTATCCCTGATACATTGATGGCAAACTAAAACCAGACAATGTAACTGCTATTCATTTAACATCTCCTGGCTATGATCACTTGCAGTTAAAAAATCAATTAAAACTTGAAACCACTATGGACTTCAAGATCCATAATTCCTATGGTACTGGGATGAAGAAGAGGAAGAAAGAGTTGATGATGATCAAGGGACCTATTAAGAAAACTGTGTGTTTGGTTTTGAACAAGTGTTTTTTGAAAGAGACATTTACTTTACCAAGTGCAAGGACGTGTTGGATGGAAAAGACATGTTTCATCTAACTGAATAGAACTTTGTTGAACCACCAGAACTTTTCCAAAGGTGTTCCTGAATTGATCGAGGGGAAGTGAATCAAGCCCTGGTCACCACAAGGAGTACTTTGTTTGAAAGCGTACACTGTTTTGTTGAACTGAAACTAGATATTTTTACCTCATGCACTGTGGTTACATATGTTAGTGTGAGGGTCAGACACATTTGGACAAAAGGTCATCTTTCTTTAGTTTAGTTTGCTAGGTAAGAACATTCTCGTTAGGCTAGGGACAGATGGGCGTTTTTGTCACCCGTCGTTTTCTTTAATAAATATGGCAAACATTGAGAAAACAACAACTTTGTGTCTGTCTCACATTTCTGACCCCTCACACTGTATGATGAATCTCAAAGTGTCATCACTGATTTAGATGGGTAGCCACTTTCCATGAGGTCAGGGAGGTTAGGCCACTATCCGATATTCCCCCTGGGGGTGGTGCTCAGCGGGAGCATCTCATGGGGAGAGAGGACCTCAATGAGAGTAGTGACCAGCTTTGGAGAAAACAATATCACTTTCCCCCTCCCACATTCCCTCAAAAGCCATCCTTCTCCACAATACTTGTACCCCCTGCATGTGTTGTTGTACTACATCCCAGGTAATAATTACTGGGACGAGGGAAAGGCTCTAAGTAATGATGATTACCAACATGAACGACAGTATGCGCTCTAGCCTTTGCAAGGACCAGATTGGCCCACTATCATTCAAAGGAAACTGCATTTGTTCTTGGTCTAGCGCAGACCACAAGAGGCTTCTGGTATGCGGACACTGGTCAGAGGGAAAAGAAAATTGCGTCCCAGAGAGAACCGCCCTTGCATAAAGGCTTGCAGCACGGTAAGCAGACAGGAGTGATGGGAAGCTGTTTGCCGCTAATCAGAGCTGCAAGAGTGCAGGGAGACGGACGCTGAGCAGCAGAAGAAGAAACAAGGAGCAGGTCGGTGAGGACGTCGGAAAGACCAGGAAGCCGCCAAAACCCCTGTGAGACCCACAAGCAACCAGAGAGGGACGGCCAAGGTTGGGGAGACCCAAAGGGGGGCAGGAGGTTGGACACACCAAAGAGGCAGAATAATTACATGATGGGTGTCTGGGACCCATGGTGGGAAGATAAACACTGAACAGTGAGAAATACGAACTTTGCATATTTAAGCAACACCCACAAACCTTGACTGGAGAGTAAACCAAGGCTGTACTCTATAAATAAAGAGACCTGTAAGAACATACAAGTGAAGGGGGTTTGGGACCCACTCTGGGGAAAACCACCCCCAAACAATAACAAAGATGCATATAAACTGTATACATGCAAGAGAGATTCACAGATTTTGGCATGAGAGTGAAGCAAAGCTGTGACTTGAAGCTAGAGAGCGCTGGGAAGCTAACCAAGTGAAGGGGGTCTGGGACCCATATGGTAGACAAATACTCCGAACCATAATACCAACGAATATGAAGCTTGCATATTCAAGGAACACTCAGAGACCTTGGTAGGAGAGTAAACCAAGGCTGTGGGGAATGAGAAGGTTAGGTTGCATACCCTACTTGGCAGGCTAATAGACCAAGGAGGGGGTACTAAGAACAGGAGCCAAGCCCTTGAGTCTTGTGGAACTTTCACTTGTTTTCATATGCTGGAAAGACTCTGGGGAACGATAATCAACTCCTTGAGTCTTATGGAACTTTTGTTTAATTTTCCTACACCTTTTGGAACTATTATGCTTGATCTGAAAGGTTGGGCTGCAGGTTGGCAGTCAAAAGACATCTACCCTTGCACATTATATTCAACTTAGCACAGGCTACAATTTGGACACAGGACAGCGAACTTTACTTTGGCCATTCGGACACAGACCGTTTCATTAGCTAGATAATATGAGAACAGTGTTTCTAGTGGCAGAGTGCCCTCCGAAGTATGATCTTTAACCCCTTAAGTGCCACTAGCCACCATGGATTTTTTACTGATTGAAAGGGGGGGTGGCACCCATTGAAACCCTCCCTGGGGGCAGATATCTACTCCTAGGAAGGGGCATCTGACCCCAGGGAGGGATGCATGAGGTGGGGGTCTCCCCTATCTGACGCCATGGAGGGATGCATGGAGTACAACATTCGCTGCCAATTTAGGGTGCCCCTCAGCCCCCCCTAAAAAGCAGCCTATGATTTTGTATTATTTTTTTTGTTTACCCAAGTTCGCTTGGCACAGATGGCGACATTAGTGTGCCAATCTGCCCCCAGGGTGCCTAAACCCTACTACCCCATGCATTGGGGGGCCTGTCCCACCATTTTTGGGGGCCCTCTCCCCCCCACCCCAAATGGAGGGGGGATGTACCTCACGCAGCCGTTTGTAGGAAGCCCAGGGAGGCCTGCATGAGGTGCCCCTGCCACCCATTTGGGCTGAGGGGGGAGAGGGCCCCCAGAAATGGTGGGACAGGCCCCCAAGTGGGTGGGGCAGTAAGGTTTGGGTACCCCGGGGCCAGATTGGCACACAAATGTGCCCCTCTGCACCAAGGCATGTTTCGTAAACAAAGAAAAAAAATGAAAATTGTGAAACGCTTTTTAGGGGGGCTGTGGGGCACCCCAAAGGGTCTGGGAAGTTTCTAATGGGATGGGGTATTGACCCTCTCATCCCCCAGCCGCAATGGAGTGGGTGCCATGTCATGCAGCCCTCCCTGGGACCAGATATCTGCTCCTAGGAACGGAGGCCTGAGCCCAGGGAGGAGTGTAGGACAGCACCCCCCCATTATCTGCCCCTGGGGAGGGCTACATGAGATGGGCCGCCCCTCCAATTTGGCCATGTGTGGGTTCCCACGGGTGTCCTCTTTTGGAAAATGGGTGGGGTTCCCTGTTTTCCTTGCTGGCTTCGACACCCTAGGCCCAAATCTGTAGGTTGCCCAAATGAACAAAATGCGAAGTGGCGAAAGGCTTGGGGTTCCCAGGGGTTACCCTTTTCCTTTTGCGCCCCCGGTAGGTGCACCCACACATGTGAGGTGCTGTTTTCATCGGGACACCTCTGGGAACGCGAGACGGTAGGCCACGTGTTGTCGGGGGCATGTTTCGATGGGTGAGCCGAGCGAAATGTGCGGAAAATGTGTTTTTTTCCCCCACATTTCGGACTTTGCAGGGGTGCCTGGGTAATAAATTCTGGGGCGATGTGCGCAAATCATACCTCTGCGGATTCCCACAGGTGTCCTCTTTTCGGAAATGCATGGGGTTCCCCGTTTTCCTTGGTGGCTTGGACACCTGAGGCCCATATCTGTATGTTGTGCCGGTCGGTAGAGAGTCTGAAATTCCGGTCTGAAAACAGGCTTGGGGTTACTTGTGTTTTAGGCTTTCCCCTTGGCGGCCAGGTAGGTGCACCCACACATGTGAGGTACTGTTTTCATCGGGACATCTGTGTGAACGCGGGACGGTAGGCCATGTGTTGTTGGGGGCGTGTTTCGATGGGAGAGCCGAGCAAAATGTGTGGAAAATGCATATATTTTCCCACATTCCGGACTTTGCAGGGGTGTCTGTGTAATAAATTCTAGGGCGATTTGTGCAAATCATACCTCTGCGGATTCCCACGGGTGTCTTCTTTTCGGAAATGCATGGGGGTCCCGGTTTTTCTTGGTGGCTGCAACACCCCAGGCCTAAATCTGTAGGTTGGCTCCCCAAACCCTTTGGGGGGGATAGCAGTGGTTTAGCCTTGTTCCTTCACGCCCAGGTAGGTGCACCCACACATGGAAGGTACCGTTTTCATCGGGACACCTGTGGGAACGCGGGACGGTAGCCATGTGTTGTTGGGGGCGTGTTTCGATGGGTGAGCCGAGCGAAATGTGCAGAAAATGCATTTTTTTCCCACATTTCGGAATTTGCGGGGGTGTCTGGGTAATAGATTCTGGGGCAATTTGGGCATATCATACCTCTGTGGATTCCCACGGGTGTCCTCTTTTCGGAGATGAATGGGGTTCCCTGTTTTCCCTGGTGGCTTGGACACCCGAGGCCCATATCTGTATGTTGTGCCGGTCGGCAGAGCGTCTCAAATTCCGGTCTGAAAACAGACTTGGGGTTACTTGTGTTTTAGCCTTTCCCCTTGGCGGCCAGGTAGGTGCACCCACACATGTGAGGTACCGTTTTCATCGGGACACCTGTGGGAATGCGGGACAGTAGGCCATGTGTTGTTCAGGGCGTGTTTCGATTGGTGAGCCGAGCGAAATGTGCGGAAAATGTGTTTTTTTCCCCACATTTCGGACTTTGCGGGGGTGTCTGTGTAATAAATTCTGGGGCGATTTGGGCATATCATACCTCTGCGGATTCCCACGGGTGTCCTCTTTTCGGAAATACATGGGGTTCCCTGTTTTCCCTGGTGGCTTGGACACCCGAGGCCCATATCTGTATCTTGTGCCGGTCGGCAGAGCGTCTCAAATTCCGGTCTGAAAACAGACTCAGGGTTACTTGTGTTTTAGGCTTTCCCCTTGGCGGCCAGGTAGGTGCACCCACACATGTGAGGTACTGTTTTCATCGGGACACCTGTGGGAACGCGGGACAGTAGGCCATGTGTTGTGTGGTTTTCATAACGTTTTGACCCATTTGCTGGTGGCCTTTGTTACACAACCCTTTTATTTCCCAAATGTGACCTACATTTAGTCGCTGCTTTAGGCACCATACACTTTTGTAACCTGCACAAGTCACCTACCCTTGAAAAGCTCTGCCTATGCTCTTTCAAAAAATGCATGCTTGCCTTTCCTCACCACATTGGTTTTCCCGATTTACACATGCTAAGTGCGTCTGTTCAGGCCGTGAGCGTAAAACGCCTGTGTACCATGGCTCAGAGTTTGGCTTGTGGTATTGCTTGTTTTGTAAAACACTACAAAAAATGTGTGCTCTCCTAACTGCAAGAGTCGGGGGAATGTAGCGGAGCATTGCTTTTCTCAAAATTCATAGAAGCCATTGCCGTACCAAGCCAACCATGTCCAACACATACCTTTTTTTCGGTCATTTTCACGCTTTTCCCCCAATCTATGGCAGTTTCCCCTACCTAGTTGTTGCCTGACCTATGCAAATCAACCCTTCCGAAACTTCGAATTTTGTCTACTTTTCAGAAATACTTGCCTTTCTGTCCTCCAATTCAGCTTTCCTTCCCTTTTCTTCCATTCCGTCCATGCATGTCCAATTGGCAAAAATGGCCAAAATCGCCTACCTCTCACAAAACGGTTGATAACCACATCAAAATATTTTTTTTCGTTTCCACTCCACTGTTCCTGAAAGCCAGGAAATTGGGGAATTCAGCACAGCAAACTATTCGTTCCTAGCTCTTACAAGGAAAAAAACCACAGGCTTCTTTGTACATTATTTTATTGGCATTTTTTGAAAAAACCCAAAATGTTCGCCCTTTTTGCTTATTTTCTCTCACCCCCCTACAGCAACCTCAGATTCCTGGGTGGTGTTAGGACCGCCTACATGTGGGAAAAAGAGGAGCCAAATTTGGCCGAGATACCTCATGTAACAAAAAAGCTACAAGCCACTGAATGGCCACATACCGAAATCACCAAAAAAGGCTCTGGCACTGGGAAGAAATACCCATGGCACTTAAGGGGTTAATGGTCAGTATGATCTTTAATGGTCAATGTTGATAAACAATGCAGAAGTGATAACTGTTAAGCAGCAGCACTCATATTCTGGAGGCTGTAATACCACAGTCAGCCTATGAACAACTAAAATGCAGAACAATCTAAAAAATTAGGTTCTATATTTTCACAAAAGGACCTGGCATATTTAAGAAACAATATATTTAGTTTATTCACCTAGAGCTCTGAGATCACTAACATTCTCATTTGACAGTTGTAGCTCAAGATCTTATGTTCCAAATCTTGACAACCTTTCATGATGAATAACAATCTTTGAACTGTATGCCTCCAAATATTTACATCCTCCAATCTTGAATTGCAATCTTTGGACCAAAAAGAACCTGTGCCAACATCAACTCACTGGTGCACGTGCCGATGTTTTGCGCACTCTGGGCTTTATCTAGGCATCCATAACTTTGTATACATTAACAATATATACATTTAGAATAAAGAATCCATAATTTTCTTTGTTCAAAATCCACCTGTGTATATTTAATTTTTCTATTGAAATCACTGCATTCTGTATGTATTTGATGGTAGGTTCAATACCTGCACCACTGCCCTATATCATCTACGGATCATTCCTTTCGGAGGTAATTCATTAGCTAGTTTTGTTGTGGCAGGAAATCCCCTTTTAGAGATAGGCCAAGTTAGGTTTTCCTCCAATTTCCCCCACTTTTGATTGTTAACAAAAGTATTTGCCAATCAGCATGCCACCTTGGTGTCTGTCTCTTACGCCTAGACCCTCAAATAGGAAACGGTCCCTTCAACGACGCAAAGTGAATTTACTGGACTTAAGAAATCTCAACACGATTTGGGAAGAAGAGTTATAATGTTTGGGCCTGGCAAGTTTAGGCGAATAAATAACCCTTTGCCAGTCGTAATCTGAATGAGCAGAATATGTCTAGTTTTACAGCCAAACTAGCTAGGAATATGTGTGCAGCGTGAAGGGAAAATCGTGCATTGTTGTGATGGGAGGGGAATACTGGACTAATGTGTGTGAGAAATAAATGTTGGCTTTGCTATTACGCAATGATTATATAAATTGCTGGTTTTTGCGTAACCTTGCTGACCTTGGAGGGGATTTGGGTGTTGAAATGCGTGTTCTATGCAGGGGTTTGGGGTGAGGATATGGAGGCTGATTATACAGGCAGTCTCAAATGTAGGGTGTACTCAGGGGAAAGTTAGGAATGTATTTAGCGCTTTCTTTATTAGTTCTTACATGTGAACATGTGTTATGTGGAAGAGACGGGCATCAGGTGGTTTCATTAGATCTATGGCAAGTGAAATCTGGAATAGGTTGCTTCCTTAAATGTTAAGAGTCTTCACACCCGAGTAAGAGATTTTTGGGGGCAAAGGAGTTTTATGTGGGCTGCTACGGATTTTGTATCTGTTCAGGAAACCAGACACTAAAAGGGATGCATTTTGCATTAGGTTTGGACAGATAGGATAAGGATATGATAAAGCTTTTGGGCTTCAGCACGTGTTTAAAAGGGGGGTTTGGTGTCTTGTAAATTGAAATGCTAGTGGTTAAAAAGTCAATGCAATGACATCTATTTGCAATTAATAGGAAAATTGGAGCAGTGGCCTTAACATTCTATTGTCCATACCAGGGTCAAGCATTTTTCTGTGATCAAGCTTTGGCAAAAGTCAGAGTAGAAAGAGGGCTTGATTTGTGGCTGACACTAATATGATAGTTAAATCTGCGAAGGACTGGCAAACATATACTATTGGAGCTACTGGTGCACCTGATGGGGACGAGGATAAGATAGCTTATTAGAAAAATATTTTTGGTGGACACATATAGACTTGGCTATCCTCTTTTGGAACTGGGGCAGGACTATAGGACCATTGACTTTGCTATCCAACTTGTGGGATGGACAGATCATTACATAATAACACTAACAGTTGAAGTGGGGCCACTAATTTTCGGTAAAAAAAAGTAGGGATTTGTAACAGCTCACGCTGCCCTGTTTAGAAACTTCATGCAGGATGCAGTAGAGACTTTTTTGAAATCAATGACACTGGGGATGTCCTGATGCACAGTTTGTGACCCGGCTAAAGATACATTTAAGGGTGGGATATTAGCTGAGGCATCTTAGAGAAGATGTGAAAAGGCATTGTTGGAGGAAAATCTTAAGAGGGAGATTTGTTATTTAGAGAGGCTCCGGCACACAGGAATAGCAGAAGCATAACCCCAAATAATGGCAAAACATGAAATGTATTACAAGCCACAGTCATTGTTATTTACTGTGGTATACTGCACTTTCTGAAAAAGGTGACAAGACACACATTATCGTGGGTCAGTGTTTAAGATCTTAAAGAATGGAAGGATGGTCCCCTATAATATAATTATGTTGTTGGTTCAATAACAGCTCATGACATTGCCTGGAGATTTTGTCATTTTTAGTTATCTGTACAAGCAGGGGGGAATCAGGCACATTGTACTCAATGTCAGAATTTGTTCACCTCCTAAAAATTACGCTTGAAGGGGCTAGGGCTTTGATGACACTACAGCATCTGTTGGGGTACAGGGTATCATTAACAAGATGAAGACAGGGACAGTTTCTGGGGCAGAGGGATATAGAGTAGCCCTTTATAAGAGCTTTGTGGGTGTTCCATCACCCTTTCTTGTAAATCTGTTTAATATTAAATTGGAAGGTGAAGGTGTTCCACAATGTTTTTGGGAATCCCAGATTATTATAATTCTCAATGAAGGAAGAACTCATAGCAAGTGTAGTTCTTACAATCCTATTTCTTTCCTTAAATCAAGCATTACAATTCTTTCTGGTATTCATGCCCAAGTTAATACATAGTGATCAAGTGGCCTTTACACATGAAGGCAAGGGGGCAGACCTTATTCAAAGGAGCCTGTTAATATTGTTTGATACCAACAAGATATTCGATCAGGTTAACTTGAAATATATATTTGAGGCACTGAAAGGTGCAGGCGGAGATTTGCAAAATATGCAGTGGGTGAAAGCTCCAATGTATGTGCTTGAGTACGAGTAGTGGACAATGAGATTCCTTCTGAGAAATCTGCCTTGAGACCAAGAACCATTTGGGGGTGCCTATTGTCGTCCTTATTGTTTGCCTTAGTCATAGGGCCTCTGGTCGACGCAATAAGGTGCAACAATAAGATTACGAGATTCAAAGTGGGAGACTTTGTCCTTAAATTGGGACTATCTGCGGATTAGTTGTTGGTATAAGTTTTTGATCTGTTAGCATCTATACCCCAATTGATTTGGAAACTGGAGAATTATGGTAAACTATCAGACTTTACAGTTAATCTAATCAAGCTGGTTGGGATGACCTCAAGAGACATGGTCCTGGAAGTAAGAGCCCATCTGGGGGGGTCCACACTTCCTATGCAAGAAGAAACAATACAATAGAGTATAAGGGTGATATCTGTCAATATTGGTGATGTCTTCGAAATGCATGCTGCCGTCGATTCAAATTAATATACTCCTACTGTTCCTATCAGAGCCTACTGATTCAGATACATCACTACCTTTTTAAGGAAGTCAACAGAGCATTATTCTGCTTTCTTAGGAATGATAAACAGTGTGCATACATTGACATTGTCCAGGGAAGGAAGTGGTGTAGGCTTTACCTTACTGGAGGATTATTTTCGAGCGGCACTGCTGAGGGTATTTTTATCCTTGTAATTGAAAGGAGTTCTTACAGATGCAAGCTGGAGAGACCAGTTAAGTAGGAAAATGACTCCTTTTGAACACATTTTCAGTTGATCACAGGGGAACTAGAGGGCTAGTTTTGCGATTATATTTATTTATTTAACTTACAAAGCGCACAAAACAGCCCCAATGCATCACAGCGCTTTTAAAAACCAATTACTTATAGTTGACAAAGCCCTACATGTAATGAGGCCAAGTACAGACATTATTTTGAAATGATAATTATAGTACATTTGGGTAAATTGCCCCGAAATTGGTCTCATATTGGTTTGATATAGGATTTCCATCACTAAGGGAGTGTCAAATAATCACAGAGCCTGCGCTCAATGGGAGGTAGACTTCGAGGAAATAACAAGTAATCTCTGGAGAGCAATGTGCAAGAGTGTGTAGAAGACCTCAATTGCCTCCCAACATTGAGCACCATCGCCTTAAACGGTTACTCAGATGGTAATACCGCCACACGAAAAATATCACAGATGTTTTCAGGCTTGGGACTCTTTTGGAGAGGGTGCAGAGAAGGTGGTTTGTATTGGCACATGCAGTGGAGCTGCGCTTTTCAGCAACTTTTCTGGAAAGAGGTTTTGTGTGGATTGAGGACTTGGATGGAATAATGGGGGACTTTGATGCCATGCTGGTGTTGTTTTGGATTGTAAGATACGGGGGAGATTTAGATTTGTTTCATCATATGGTACATAATGTATTATTGGCGGCAGGGACATTTATTACTACAGCATGGAAACGCCCCTATGCCTTCTCAGAAGGAGTTGGTAAAGCAACCAGATGGAAAATCTAACCTTTATGCTGCATGAGTCCACTTGATGCTTAGAAGCTGAATGGAAGCCCTTTTTAGAGAAATATGGTAGTAATGGGAAAATACCCTGTGAAGACAATGAGGCAAGGGACGCTGAAGACATGGGTATTGGATGTTGCTGATAAATGAGCTAAACACCACCAGGTGTGGAATACTGCATATCACTGTATACCCGCATATGGCAATGGGTAGAATTTACAGCGCCTTACGTGCAAAACTTGTCTGAAGGGAGGGATATTTTTTGTTTTACATTGTTCCACTTATTTTAACTTTGGCACCTTTATCACCACCAGCGATGTTTGGGATAAAAATGTATTACAAGTGAAATTTGAAGTATTTGATTTCTGTTGATGAGAGAGTGGGTTGAACTGTAGGACCAACGTGTTCTGTTTTCATTTAAAATCGTAACAAAGTCCAATTTGAGAGAAAAAAAGTCTATGCTGATCTCAACACTACAGTTAGTAGTTGTACATAAATACAACACGGGGGAACACCTATGCATATATGCCAGCAAACTACAGTGATTTTCAATGATTCAATATTTGAGATGTTGACAACCTTTGTGAGAAAATATAAACAAAATTGATTGGTATGGAGTTTACAAATATAAGAAACATTATATACCTTAACACTCTAGAAAATGATGGAAACATAGCTCAGTGGGTTGAGTGTCTGATGTAGAGCTGTGTGAGAGACAGATCTGAATTACAGATTTGAATCTTGGTGGGAGGGTCATGGTGTTTCCTCCCACTGAGATCAATTAACGAATTATCATGTCAAGTAATGTACTGATAAAAATGATTTAGGGCAGGCAGAAATAAGAAAAACTGGAGCCTGTTCATAATGTGCACCCATTCAGCCACTATCCTCCTGCAAACATGCCATTTACCACAAACCTCCACCTACTAGATCACATTTCCCAATGTGCATGGGGCAACAAGAAAGGACAGATCACAGTCTATTATGTTATAAACTACTGTCAGGGGCAAATCTTAGCCAGACCATTTAGGGGTATAATTATGTTGAGATTTCCCAACTATCAATGTGGGGAAACATATTGGATCGCTTAATTGCATAGTAGTCTACATTCCAAGTAGCTTCTGCGCAAGCACATTTCGAAATCCAGTAATGCTGAGAAATTGCTGGCCTCTCCAGTCATCTATCTTCACAATTTCATTTGCACCAACTTCTGAACAATATGATGAACTGGAGCTACTACTCTATTGTCCATTAGCAGACATAATATTTTCTGCTGTCTTTTTTTGTTTAAATCATGCCATTTTGCACCCTTACATTGTGTGTGGTGGATTCAAATGTTCCACATATAATCGCAGATCCAAAAGTAAAAGATTTGTATGGTGATGTGGCCCTTGCTGGCATGACTTGTGGAGCATCTGACACTTGACATTGGACAGCCTGATCGCACTGACGAGATGGGATCACATTCCAGCAAACCTTGGCGTATTGTTAAGTGGCCCAATGGCACGTCTGGCACGCCCATCCAGACTTAGCTGTTCAGTTAAAATCATTAAGCATTAGGTTTTGGACCACAAATTATACAATGTAAAATATTATTGGCTGAAAGGGTAGGACCGACCGTGAGCTACATACTTCTTCTATACGTGGCTGTGATGCAGAGGTAGATGTCACCTGACATTGTGCCCATGCAGGGGCGTTGCTGGAGGGGGGGGCTAAGGGGGCTATAGCCCCTGATCTTTTGGTTGTAGCCCCGGATAGAATCTCAGGAGCTACTGCCAAAAGACTAGCTAGCCCCCAGACCCAACAGTTCCGACATCAGCTTAGGCCCGGGTCTTTTCCAGACCTAGCAACTCCCCTGTGCCCATGTCTTGTTTGTTTCTTCAAATTCTTGTCGCTATACAAGTTCTTCTTTAGTTTCACACAATGCAAAGGAAAATAAAATGTGGACTCGATGGACTGCTCACATGTGCCATTGGATAGCTTGAGCTGTCTGTCGTATTTGCACGGAAAAGTGCAGAGCGCAATTAAAATGATGGTGTGTGCAGCTGGCTTATTTACTTATATATTTTATTTCATGTGTAAGGTACTATGTGTGACTATCACTCCATAGCGGCTAGAGACCTGAACGACAGATAGGAATATGTTTCATGTCGGGTGTGAGTGGTGCTTCCTATAATGTGCGTTTATTCTGCATTCTGGTACTCATTGCTTTTCCACTCTAAATGAGGAGCGCAAATTTCGAAACGAAAAAAAGAGACCGGTTTGGATGTCCTGTTCACATGTCACACTAGCACAACTTAAGACGTCAGCATAGTCTGCTGCAGGCTGATTAGATTATTACCAATATAAGATACTTGTTTTTAATACTGTTAAACAGGCATTCAGCGTGTTTTGCATTACTTAAATAAAATGTGCAGTTTCAAACAGAACTATTTTTGCATATGAAAAACAGGTGGCTTTGTACATTTATTTAAGTATTTGGTTTTCTTTTCTTTCATAAATGAACGAATCAGTTGCCATGGGTTGCATTGGTGACGTAGCTTGTAGAAGCCATATGTCCATCAGATTTATTTATTTATATTTATATAGCGCGCAAGCAGCCCAGGGGCATTGAGGCGCTGTTACTTGCAAAGAACTTAGTTACATAGGTACAGGCGGTAGTTAGTACATTATGAATATTCATACATCATACTGTTGTTACAGGCATTGCAGTTGGTTATTGTGTTACAGTTTATGCCTTGGATCATGTGGTGAGTATTCTTGCTAATGTGCAGGGCCTTAGGTGAAGAGGATGGTTTTCATAGCTTTGCGGAAGGTGGTGAGGGAGGCCTCACCTCGGATCATGGGGGTAGGGCATTCCAGTGAATGGGTGCGAGATAGGGGAAACTGCATCCGCCCGCTCTGGCTTTCTTTACTAGTGGCACAGAGAGCTTGTTGGTATATGGTGATCTAGTTGGCCTGGTAGTGGTGACAGGGTGGATTCTTTTTGAGAGATAGGCAGGAGCAGTGAGGAGTGAGGTGAATGCACTTGTGGGTCAGTGTCAGAGCTTTAAAGACGATCCTTTCCTTTATTGGGAGCCAGTGGGCTATTTTCCTGGCCTCTGAAAATGTGCTCTCTTTTGGCAATGCCTTGGGCTGCCCGGAGAGCATTGTTCTGTATGACTTGTAGTCTCTCTAGGTTTTTATTGGCGGTTCCTAGAAAGAGTACATTGCAATAGTCTAGCCTAGAGCCGGGGATGGCTCTGGCTATGTTGGTGCAATTCTCTTTGGAGAGAAAGGGTCTGATTGCGTTGATAAGTTTAGCATGATATGCAGCTGCCGAGGCTATTGCATTGATTTGTCTGTCCATGGATAGGCTGGAATCCAGGTAGACTCCAAGAGTTTTGACAGAATCTGAGACAGGAATCTTTATGGTGTCGATAGTGAAGTGGCTGAATTGTGAGTCTAGGTTTTTGAGCATGTCAGGGGAACCTACCAGGAGGAGTTCAGTCTTGTCCGAGTTGAGGCATAGTCCATTGTCTGCCATCCAGGCTTGGATGGTGTTGTAGAGGTTGAGGGTCAGGGAGTCAGTGTCATAGTTGCCAGTGAGGGCGAGGAGCATCTGTGTATCGTTGGTGTAAGAGATGCCCATAGCGTCGAGTATGAGGCAGAGGGGTCATGTGAAAATGTTGTAGAGGTTGGGGGAGAGGCAAGAGCCTTGGGGCACACCACAGAGTATGGTGGTTGGTGAGGCGGAGGCTAGGTCGGAGAATACTTGCATGGTTCTGTCTTGTAGGAAGGAGGTGATCCATGCTGTGGCCTCTGGGGAAAATTTGGCAGTGGAGGACAGGTGGTGGAATAGGACGTCATGATCTACGAGGTCGAAGGCCGCGGATAAGTCAAGGTGAAGGAGAAGTGCTGGTTTACCCGTGTCTGTAGCATCGTCCATCTGGCTCTTCAGGTCAAGAAGGGTGGTTTCAGTCCCGTGTCTGGGGCGGAAACGAGATTGGCAGAGTCCAAGGAGTTTGTTTTCTTCGATGAAGTGCTGAACCTGCAGGTAGGCTGCTTTGTCCAGTATTTTGAGGAGGAAAGGGGCAGTGGTGATAGGTCTGTAGTTGTTGGGGGAGGTGGGGTTGAGTGTTGTTTTTTTTAGGAGAGTAACAATCCCAAATTTAGTACTGTTGGGGAAGTTTTGAAATTGTGCACATCAAAGAGTTACTGGAGATGAACTTGCCACAATGACTCATTTCCCATCAATTGCAGTCTACTGTGGAGCCTTTATCTGACAAGAAGGCTGTACATCACACCCCCAGCAATAACCACAGAATGAAACTGTGAGCAAGAGCCCAGCCTGAGCTTTCATGACAAGCTGTCATGGCAGCTCTGGTCCAAAGGACACCTTAAGACCCCACAGCCCACTTTTAATCTGACACATGGAGGGAGGGGGTGGAACACCCCATGTATGCTCCATGAAGCTAGGCCACTGGTGAGAAGTAGACATAATAATACAGGGATATGGAGCTTAGAGAGGAAAACCATGGTGGGGAGAGAAAGATAAAGGGCATGGTGAGTCAAGGTAGCACTGGCGATAAGTAGAGAGGAGAGGAGGGAACTTGCACAGGAAGAGGACTAAGAACGGAAAAGGAGGTAGAGAAAGATGGACCCGGAGTATGAGTAGGAGGGGATAAGAAGGACGCGTGGGAGGGAAAAGTTGTTAGAGTGTGTCTTGGAGATGGAAGTTTGTCCCTTAAGGTCTTCAGTCCGTAGGGACCACAACTCACAAGCACAGAGTAGAGAGTACCCAGCGGACATGAGCCCCAAAGAATACTCACTTTTTGTACTCAAAATAATGTTCAGCGATTTGTTCCTCCCACACAATCTTAGGCTTCTGCTCCTTAAGGATCTCGATGTACCTTTGGAGAAAAAGAAAACACAGAAGATATGATCAACTTGGCTTCCCAGTGCACCGTCTTTGTATGTCTGAAAAAGATGAATGCAGAAAGATAACAAGCAAGGTTTATGAAAATCATTTATGGGACAACGATACTAAAGAAAACACACTTTTGGTAAGTTTGAGCCTTTTGAAACCCTCAAACCGCCGAATTATACTAGATGGACTGGGTTCGGTGGCCAGCGTGTCTGAATCTGCACTGCGCTGGTTTGCTTCCTTTTGAAACAACAGATATCCTTGGAAACCTTAAATGACCTGGCAGTCCCAAAAAACACTGTATGTGGGTTACCCCAAAGGTTCTTCTCTGTACCCTCTTCTTTCTAATATTCACTTGAAACCCTAACACAATCTCATGGCTGACTTTGGCATTGGATTTCACTGCTTGCAGATGACAGAAGTTTCCTGGGACAACTTCCTGAATTACTCGGGATGCCATTAAAAATTGGATGGAGAGTAACTGGCCCAGCTGTAATGCAGGTAAGAACAGCATTACATTTCTGCCACTCCAGAAAACTCAAGGAAATTTAACAACCTTCAACCCCAATTTACCTTTGATAATTTATGCCTTCCCATACTCCCCAATATTAAAACCTTGGGGGTATTCTTTGATCCCTCAATGGATAGGTTGACCTACATCAACTGTTTTAGTAGCTCTTCTACATTCAACATTGCCCAGTTTGAAACGATTCAGCCTTTCCTCCACGAACAACATCTGGGCCACATTGCCAGAGACGTTATTGGTTCTAAACGCGATTGTGGCAATGCACTCAACTCACAGAACTCTATTTCAAATTTCCCGCTTAGAAGACTTGTAGTAAAGGCCTCTCTCTCTGCCTACATAATGTACATCTCACATAGGCTACACTGGCTTAACCTTCAAGGCAGAACGGATTAGAAAATTGCCTCAATTACCCAAAACTGCCTGTTTGGCATTGCAGCGTCATTCCTGAGATCAACAGTCGAGCAATACAGTCATAGCAGAACCTTGAGATCCTCCGACTCTCAACCCCTTGTGGTTCCCAGATACAACCTGAAGTGTTTAGGCAGTGGATACTTTGCTGTCCAATGAGGAATAGTATACTGCTCACTTTAAGAGCACAACTGAACCTTCAAGAAGAAAATAAAAGCCCATTTATTTCAAACATACTTTTATTTTGTATTTATTGTAGAGGTTCTGTGGCCCACCTTTTGTAAATATTGTCCCTAGATTGCACTGCTAGTCCTTGAGTGGTGGTGAGTGGCGGGATGAGTGGTTACCTGTGGAGAGTATCTCTTCATTGCCTAGAGGCGGACCGCTAACCTGAACAACTTGTGCAAAGTAATAAAAACTCATATCCTGCACGTAGTGGTGAGTAGCAGGACGAGTGGTTACCTGTGCAGAGTATCTCTTCATTGCCTATTGCCTGGAGGCAGAGCACTGACCTCAACATCCTGTACAAAGTAATAAAAACTCATATCCTGCGGTGAGTGGCGGGACAAGTGGTTACCTGAGAAGAGTATCTCTTTATTGCCTGGGGGCGGAGCGCTTACCTCAACAACTTGTGCAAACCAACTTTTTACCGGCAACCTTACCGCTTCATGCATTATAGCTCCACCCCCTTTGGAAAGTATGTAAACTTTGATACTCTGCCTCCTTTCACCAATTATGCCGGCGGTAAATCAAGGATATCAGCTGAGCAGTAAAGAGTCCTTGATTTGTGCATGTGCATTATTGAAACCATCTGTGATGTGAAACCTGGAAAAAGGTGACCGACGAAAATTAACTGCCTTTTTAAAGCCAATGGCAAGCATTCAAGCAGATTATGTAGACTGTGCAATAACCTAGTCCTTGAATTGTCCTGTTACGCTACAAAATGAAGATCTAATTGCTTTAGACCCTTCACTTACTAACCCAATAGATAATAATTAATTGCTGAATATGTGTTTAAGTCTACAAGCAGAATCAAATGCAGTCAATATCTCTGATATTGTACTAGGAAGTTATGCTTCACCTGCGACAAAAGTTCAAATTCTACGGCAAATCTATCCAAGTCAGCTAACTTAACACAAATAGCAGCAAATGATCTTCTCCTAGCCATCAAACAAGTTATATGGATTGTGATGTTTCTAATTCAGACATTTGTACAGAGCCTGAATCTCTTATAATTCTAAAAGCCCTGTTCACAATATGCAATAGTGTTTACAAAGACTAACAAGTTATCAAACATGGGTTGATGTTGTGCTCTCTTCGCAGGACTCTCTGGTTACTGAAAAGCTGAGAGAAAAGGAGACTTATGTAATTAAGGAGAACTACAAACACTGGTGTGGCTGATAGGCCTTTTCAAGGTATTAGAGAAACAAAGGAACCTCAAGTTGAGAAGGGGATGATTCGTAAAAACATTTGTTAATATTGAATCGATGATTAACACCCGTAAAGAGGCAACCACATCTGGCATAAACACTATAAAACTCCCTTAGTAGGAAGAGAACTAAAAAAAAAGAAAAGATTTAGTAAATAAAAAAGGGACGTTGCCAATAAACCTGGACGTTGAGATCGCTGCAGCATCTCAAGCACTAGGATCTGCTTTTCCAGAAGATATGATATGTGTTGAAATGGAAAAGGGTTTTGAAACTGTGCAGAGGAAGTCACAGGGACAAAAATCAGAAAAATCCCAAAGTGCGATTCCAGATTTATGAAAAATAAATATTAATAATGGAAATCTGGCCCTTTGTGATAATAATCCAAAGTCATCTATGCCAGAAAGTGTAGGCAATCAAGTAGGACTAGTGGCATGTGATTCTGGTTTAAACCCCTCAAGAGCAGTGGAGGAAGTGAAGAAAAAACAGGATACACATGCTATTGTCGTAAATGACTCCATGAATGACTTAGAAATTATATTTAGTAACCCAAAAATAAAACCGGCTAAAAAAGATAAAGATAGTAGATTTAAATGCTACCAATGCAAGTCCCTTCTTAAAGCCCCTTCTTAAATAGATCTAATGTATTGGAACTGATTCATCAAGTTCAGAAATTAAAAGATATTTCCCCTCAGGATCTCTGGTAGAACTACTGTGCGTTTCTTGGGAGAACAATTGGTCACTAACTCATCTGGTGTCTCCCATTGTTATGGAGTTGATTATGTCACAATCCTCACTATTTTTGGATATGGGATATGAGTTCATCAAAGAGGATGAACTGAAAAATAACGCAATGCAGTGGGGCAACCAGGAGCAAGTAGCCTTGGGGACTACATTTCGAGAGAAACCATAAAGATATAGTCACTAAGATATGTGTAACTCTACTCTCTGAAGATAGTAACAGAATAAATAATCAGAATGCTGCCTCAGAGCGATCGGAATTTGATGATGTAGTATGACCTAGGATACAAGTGCAGAATGTCTGAAAATTAGATCACAGAACACCAGAGGATTCAGATTATTTGCTTATAATCCGCAGGGGCTGCATTATTTGGTAAATTCTGATATGTTCTTTTTACAAGAAACTTGGTTATTAAAAGTGCTCTATCTGGATGTATTTTTTCTTGCAAAATCTGGCGTAACGAAACGTGAAAGGCAAACCATATGGTGGCTTAATTATAGGTGTTGCTGCAAATTTGAAAGCTTCCGAATTTACCACTATGGTTAAAAACGAAAAAAGTGCAGGCAATAACTTTAATGCGAAATGTTGATAATATATTATTTACGATCATTTAGAACCCCCTGGCAATGTCAGAACAGAAATGATTATCGTTCACATTGAACTACAAGTGGAAAAATGGGAGACAGAGTATCCGGATTCTTCATATTTTATTATGGGTGATCTAAATTATCAGCGACTGCTTTTTCCTGAGATGTATGGTTGTATTTTATATGAAGGTCTAATTAGAATAATGAAGAAATGAAAGGCAGAATGAATAGCTGGTCTACCTTCATTTGTTTGTGTCAGTTGCTGCAGTTGATAGATGTAAGTAAAAATAGTTTGTCCTACACCTGGTCAAAGGGGATCAGTAAATCCTGGATTTACTTTGTTCTGACAAATGGAAAGGGCTATGAAAAGGTAAATAATTTCAGTTTGAAGGCCCTGTGGTAGTAGGATTTTCCTTGAGAAAAACTGATGAAAATGATGCTAGATAACTCATTGGTAATTATGCTGGAAATGGAATAAAATGGTCTGAACAAAATGTATTGGGTTTTAATGAGCTTATAAGTAAATCTTTGGGGAATGATGCTCAGAGGACGGTGCTCAATGTAGAGAATGTTTATCATGTAATGCTCTTTTTATGATGAATTTGGAAAACTTTAAAAAAAGACCTTTTTGAAGGTAAAGGAAAATGATATTTGTTATGATTATATTGTTGCTGAAAAGAAACAAGCAATTAATTATGTGTGGCAATTAGGCACACAAAAAAAGAAGAGATAAACGAATGAGCAAGCGATAGCTATAAATAAATTAAGAATGAGATTCAAAAAGTGGGTAAAATCACATAAGGGATCCACTGCCTCCATATGGCAAATTATGAGAAATGCCTTAAGAGGTAATGATATGAGTAGATTTTGGTAAATTTATAATAAAAAATGCTAATTTGGGTAAAAGCAAATTAAATCCCATCTCTAATATATGAAAAAATGATATTCTTGTTATGTATTATAGAGAAAATGCATCTGCTATTGTATTAATTAAATTATGAGGAGGTACTGGAAAAAAAGTATTTTGACTTTACAGAGGATATTGAACTTCTTATTATTGGACTGAAATCATTGAGAACACCGATGCAGATGGACTACCCAATGCTATTTTTAAGAAAAAAATCCCCAAATTTGGGCCCCAATTCTGTTTATTATTTTTCAGGAGATTGTTGATTCAGGTCAAATTCCGTTAAAATGGAAATATGCAATGCTAATTCCAAATAATAAAAATGGATCTCACAATCTCCAGTCAAACTATCGATTACTGGCCATGAACGACTCCAGCTCAAACATTCTTGCACAATTACTTAAGTTACATAAATGATAGGCCAAATCTCTTGACATTTATGTATTTTGTTAGATTGACTCGGACCTCCAATTTGAGGTATCTATGCTTTATTGATTTTTCAAAAGCTTTTGATACTGTTGATCATAAGTTGCTTTTGAACAAAATTGAGGAGGGCTATATTCACACATTTTATATTTTGTGAAAGCTTTATATATGGACACTAGAACACAAATTAGATTTAAACAAGAATGCATGCTGAGTGAGGAAATCTGGACTCATTTTGGTCTAAAACACGGGTGTACTTTGGCCCCTAAGCTGTATAAAATCTACATTGCACGTTTGGGCAATGCTTTCAATAATTGTGGAAATAGTCCTCCAAAAGTTGGCCAATACCCGATCGTCTGGTTATCTTATACAGACATTTTAATATTAGATCAAACTCCCATTGGCCTTCAACAAAGCTTAACTGCGTTGGACCAGTTTTCTGCTAATCATGGCCTTTTAATTAACTTAAGCAAAACAAAAGTCATGATTTTTAAGAATTATGAGAAGAGCATCAAGAGATACAATTGGAACAGTCCGTCTTGAGAAAGTGACTACCTATTTGTATCTGGGCATTTTAAAAACTAATACAATCTGGGCATTTTAATAACTAATACATTGGGTAATGATGCTCTCTCTAACTCTATAATAAAAAAGGCCATGGCTAGGTTTTATTATTATTTTTTTTACATTTATAAACCGCACAAAGTGGCCCTCGGGCATCATGGTGCTGTTACAAGCAAGGCTTACTTAGTTACAGGAAACAGAAGGAAAGACAGCCTGGCAAGACAGCCTGTCTGTGGTTCATGGTTACAATGAACCTAATGTCAGACAGGTGGTTGTTAAGCGTGACATTGATACAATGCGGGGGGCTCTATGGTTCAATGGTTACAGGGTAACCGGCAACAACTAATACGTTCCTGGTCCTGATATCTGGGGGAGCCTAGGGGTGTAGTGTGGACGTTTTTTACAGAGTCTCGTTTTGAGTGCTTTGCGGTAGGACAAGTGGTAAGTCTCATTCCTTTGGGTATTGGGGAGGACATTCCATTGTTTAGGAGCTAAGAATGGAAACCAGGTGCTGCCCCTTTTTTGGCCCTTTTGAAGTTGGGGATGTTTAGGGGATGTTTAGCTGGTTGGAGTAGTGTGATCATTTGGGTCAGGAGGGGCTGGCTCGGACTACTTTTCTGAGAGCTAAGAGGGGGCTGTGTATGAGAAGCACTTGCGGGTTAGGGCAAGGGTCACGAATATGATGCGTTCTTTGACGGGGAGCCAGTGTGCATCGCACCTAGCATGGGACATATGCTCCCTCTTAGGAACGCTCAGTGCACGTCTGAGCAGATTATTTTGAATGATTTGAAGTCTGTTTCTAGCTGATTTGCCAGCAAAACGAATGTTGCAATAATCAAGTTTTGCCCCAATGGTGGCTCTGGCTATTGAGAGGCAGTTCTGAGTAGACAGGTAGGGTTTAACTGCATTGATCAGTTTTGTTGTGAATGAAGCCGAGGAAGCAATGGCGCTTACCAGGCGTGTCATGGAGAGTGTGGATCAATGTACACCACCAGAGTTTTTATTTAAGGTGAGACAGTGATTTGTGTGTTGTCTATGGTGAAGGCGCTGTAATGTTTATTAAGTTTATTGAGCGTTTCCTTGGGGCCGACTAGGAGGATTTCAGTTTTGTCCCCGTTGAGACAGGGCCCATTGGCTGCCATCCAGCCTTGGATGGTGGCATAAGTCTTGTGCAGTGATTCTGCATCTTTTCGTATGAGCCAGAGAGTGGGTGGAGGAAATGTGTGTCATAGGCATAGTTTGTGTACGCTATGTCGAGAGCGTCAAGCTTGTCGAAGAGGGGTTTGGTAAATATATTGTACAGGGTGGGTGAGGTGCAGGAAACCTGTGGGACTCCGCAGTGAATGGTGGTGGGTGGCGCGCAAGCCTGATCTGAGAAAACCTTCATGGCTCTCCCTTCAATGGAGACCCATGACGGTTATGCCATTAAGGCTTTTATTCAAAAAGGGACTGTCTGATCTATTGAAAGACCATTACTTTAGAAATATGCCCCCTCTGCTCGGGCATATTGCTATTAGTACCCCGGCCTGCAAGACCTGCAAGACCGGGGTAATAAAAGCATTTTTTTCTGCAGCGTTTCATAACAGAAAATAAAATGAGAGAAAATGGCCACTGGGTAAGGGAAAACAGTCCGTTTTCCCTTTCCATGGCGGCCATCGGGAGCGGACGCGCTGGGAACACTTCTGTTCCCAGCGCGTCCGCTCCCGAAAAAATAAATATCAGAAGGTAAGAGGCCATGGGGCGGGGGGGAGGAGAAAGGGAGGGGAAGAAAAAAAAACGTACCCGAGTCCCCTGCGGGGGACGATGGAAGCCTCCAGCCGTGTGGAGGCACGGAGCGGGGATGGCCCCGCTTCGAGCCTCCTCATTGGGTGAGGGGCTGCCAAAGCCCCGGCCAGGGACAAAGGTGTGAAATCCGAGGGATTCCCAGCCGGGTAATGTCCCGGCAAGGGCCAATCAGAATGGTTCTTTCATTCTATCTCCCTCACCGGGTATTAATACTTTTTAAAACTTGTATTGTGGACAGCATTTTATATGGCCTTGATTTTTTTTATATCAAAAGAAGTAAAATGGTTAAGTGTTCTTGAAGGGAAGCTGTGGAGGAAAGCCTTGGGCTTTTCCAATTTAGTCCCAGTAGAGGCCATTTGTAATGAATTAGGAATTACTATGCTGGGTACACAAAAAAAGATCTTTGTGTATTTTTTTATTTTTAAATCCTTGAAGATTGTCATAATGGTAAATCTATCTATTCGTATTTTAGAGATCTAATTGGTTTTGATCTCCCTTGCTTAGCATTAAAAGTACAGGTGGTGGAAATACAGTCTTTTTTAGATTAAATCGCTGCCTTCCTTGTGTAGAAGATAACTTTGCTGTAAAATGCAAAAGGATAAAGGAAAAGGCAGCTGTTTTGGACCGTATTTATACATGTGCTAAACTTGCTTAGAAATCCTCATTCTCTAGTTATATCCTGCAATGTTTTCCCATATATATGCCGTGCGTACATAGCAGGGGTCAAGTCCTAAAAATTAAAGTGGGGGGACTTGTCAACAAATGCAATGGGATGTGACGTCACCATAAATTAGCATATCAAGGTGAAATATGCACATTTCATTACATTTTCTTTGCATAACCACCCAAATTGCACAGGACGAATGTAATTTGCCTTTCATAAAAACAACACACACACAAAGCCCAGAGGATTTTTTCTTCTAATAGTGTTTTTGAAAACGTTATAAGATGTGCATGTTTTAAACTCCAAGAACCAATGCAAATGTTTTCCCTGGGAGTTGCACTACCGAATTGAGACATTTTACCTTTAGTTGTTTGTTATTTTTCCTCAAGTTATATAATGCAATGGTGAAGTGTCCGGCCTACAAACCTGACGACTGTGGTTCGATCCCTGTGGTCGGCTTTAATGCATAAATTCAAAGAGGACATTCACTGTTTATCATTTTAGCTGGAGGGGGCTGAGTCCACCCTCTGAAAAAAGTGGGTGGACTCCGTCCCCCCGCGTGTACCCTTGACTTGAGCCCTGGTACCTAGTAAAAATATGCAAGATATGATATCATAGGTTTTTTATAACGCGCGGTTTCTAAGCGTGGTCCCGGGGATCGGACCTGTGTTGCTCCGCATCGTTTTGCTTCCAAGGCAAGCGCGTTGCCCCGGAGCTATCCTCCCAAGACTAGGAATGTAAGACGTGTTATATTGTGCCTTAGATTAGGTCAACTTCCTACTTTGTGACGAATTGGCAAGTGGCATTTAATTCCAATGGGTGAGCGCTTATACAGGATTTAAAAAATGGAACTGGAGACGCCTCATCATCACCTTTTGACAGATTGTGCTCCATTAGCTGACATTTATGAAAAGGGAAATGCAAAGTTGGGACACAACTTGCGGTTTTTACATGATGAGCAATTTTGGTCTTTAATTTATGCTGGTGAAAATCTAGTGATTATTTTTACCGTTTATTATGTATGGCAAGAAATTGTAAAGAAATTAGAAAATGTTCTATTTTATTGTTATATTTTTCTAAGTGTGTACTGTCTAAATATCATATGAAATAATGTATGATCTTAATCTTTTTTTAATGATTTTATATTGTGTTATACTGTTATAATTAACCAGAAAAACACGCTGAAAAAAAGATTTAAAAAGCCTTCTAGTCCTTTAATGCCTTAGGGCCCTCCGCACAGCCTATGTATATAGAAAATAAGATGGCAGCGGTGGGTGCTATTGGCCCACCTTCATTTGATTATGTGTCACCTGTATTCATCCTGCCAGCCATTGGCTTTGTTCTCGTTTGAGTTCTAGGTTTGGTACATACTGTAGGAAGGGATGCTTAACCAAGGACAACATCCATGTGAAGGCGCTACGGACACAGGAGGTGCAGGATTGATGACCAGACGGGAAGCTAGAGATTTAAGGAAATCCAGCGAATGAAGGATGTAAATCAAATAAAAAGTAATTGAGTGTGTGGTAAAATGCAGCGGGGGCTCAAATGACATAACAAGACGCCCAGACAGGGATAAGTAAGCTATACAGGTTAGAGGAACAGAGTTAGAAGGAGTCATAACGTCTGGAGGGCGACAATATAGAGGGTGTCATATGTCTTACAATGATCTGATGAATAATGCGAAACCGGGATCAGGCCCATCTGTAAGGGCACCAACCTAATTAGCAGAGGCACTTTATTTACTTTGTCTTTAAGGGGAGGCTACACTTGCCTCGCCCAGACCAAGCAATAGTCCAAAACCTTACACACGCCTTTGATGAGACTGTGTGCTCTTAGATTATGATGTCATTAGGTTTACTTGTAGCACAGTGCATGCCATTAAAGGGTCATGCTGGTGCCAGGAACCAATCAGAATAATAACTTCAATATAATTGGATTTACATTACTTTGTGAACAGCATAGGATTGCTTGTTTAGGGAGGTACAGATGGAAATCAATTTCCTGAGGATTTGATGAAGAGGCCCACAGTTGGGATGCATGAACAGAAAAAGTTGGTACCCTTTTCGTCGAAATATGTAGGTCAGAATGCAATGCCTGCATGTATGAAACAGTGCCTTTGCTGGTGATGTGATTGTGATAGGTTATTTAGAACGCGCTTAATACCCAGAGGTTTCTAAGCGCGGACTCAGGGATTGAACCTGTGTTGCTCTGCGTCGTCTTGCTTCCAAGGTGAGCGTGTTGCCCCACAGCTATCCTCCCGAGACACGTGCATTATTGCTTGTTACTGGTGTGTAAAGGTTCAACGTAGACTTTGGACATTTTCAGCACATAGATGATGGCCCTTGCATGTCTTTACGACTTGAGTCGAGGAATCTACGCTAAGAAGGATCCGCAGATCAACCTTTTTCAAGCCTGTTCTCAAGCCTGTTTCAACCATACCTTCTCCTCTCCCACTCTTCTGAGTCCACCATCAGTCTCTGAAGTGACATGGGCAGGATCTAGCACCCCAATATGGGCTAGTGGTGCATATGCCACCAAACCACAATAAGCATTGGCAATGCCAACAGTTTTAGCTTTTGCGTAGATGTGGAAAAGGCATTTACTAGGCACTACCGGCAGGATAGCTCAGGGGCAATGCGTTTCTTACGAAGGAAGACAACGCAGAACATAGGTTTGAATCCTGGTTTCACACTTAGACACTGGTCTCCTGTATTAATCGCATGATAAAGATTAATTAAAACTACTGTGAAAATATTAACTGGCCATTCCTGGTAGCAGCTGCAAAATGGTGCAAGTGTCTAGGCATTTAATAGAATTGCCTGGAAAAGGGCAATCTAATATTTATACACAAGCCGAAACTGTTGGCTTTGCCAATGCTGGTCTTTATCGGCATTTGAGTGAAGGACATGCATATTGCTTATAAATCAAGTGGCTGAAGGCAGACCTAGTTAAGATATCTCTATAACCCAAGTAGTGCGTTTACAGCTCCAATTAAAATTGACTTCCAAAAGACTGCTTAGAAAAACATCTGCAGGCACCAAGACTGCTTAGAAAAACATCTGCAGGCACTGCGAGTGCAAAGTGTGGTTCTAAGACATGATAAAGCTATCTCAAAGATATCCATGGGGGAGGGTTTGTTTTGGGCCCCGAGGTGCACGAAGAGCTTGAGAAGAGCCATCGGCATTAGCAGGCCATGGGCAGGCAATAAATGGGTAAATAACCAAACAGCTGTACTCCAATGCAATAGTGTTGGCTTATATGCAGCACTAAAGCACCACCTTATAGCTAAAACTAAAATGGGGCCAAATGAAATGTACTGAAATCCGTCCTAGCCCTGCTCATCATAAATCTTCATATTCTTGACATACAGGTCCCAAGTTTCCAAGAATGTTGACCACGTGCACTCGATGGTTCCCGGATATTGCAATATAGAAGATAAACACCTGCGTGCCGGGCAACCCCACTCCCCACACCTCAGGCAGGTGACATAAAGGGCTACCCCTGCCAGCATCACACACTGAGCCGCCCGTACCAGCATTTTACAGATGTAAATGGGAAGCTTTTTATCTTCATCCAACATTTTTTTCTCGCGGAAGATGAAACCCCTGTCACCCCAGAGAAAAGACGCTCTGAAGCCATTAGACCGGATTCCATCTAGCAGTCACCTGACCCCCGCGAGCCCCCCCCCCCACATCTATCAGAGAGTGTATTGAGAAAAAGATTCCTGAGTGGGCAGCGGACTCATTCCCGCCCTCGGCGCGGCGAGGGGGCTGGAAATGCAGAGGCAGCACTTCGCTCCTCGCAGAACATTAAATCCGATCGGCGCGCTCGCGTCGCGGAGGGGAAATGAATTTCCATGAGAGTCAAATGGCCTCGGTTATTTTTTTTTGTGTGTGTGGTTCGTCTTTTGTTCAGCGCTTTATCGACATGCAAACTGAGGCTGAAAGCGGGCTGGACGGAAAATGAATGACTGCCGCGAGGAAGTGTGTATTTGGCTGTTATTCTCTCTCTATGTGCACGCAGGCTGACAAGTCTGTGCCTGGGTTGCTAAGTGGGCAGCGTCCTCTGCGGAGCTGCGGCATGACTGTGTGTGTGCTTCTGCATGGCAGCGTTTACTGGCCATTTGTATTGTGTGTGGAGATCAGATCCGTGTTTATGTCTGAATGTTGGAAACGTGTGTATGTATGCTGACCTGTGTGTTCCGTTTACCTTTGTGTTTTGGGTGTCTGTTAGGCTTCAGACTGCGTGTGGGATTTGTGTGCCCTTCTGAGTGACTGCCTTTTCTTTGATGGACTATGGCCGCCATTGCAAGTGGAGCAGTACATTCATTACCATTACCGCTATGGTGTCCGACAGGATTACCACCACATTATAGGTTAACAGACACGCATACATCCCATCAGAGGTAATGGTAAATCTGTTGTGCGGAATTACTGTTGAAAATCCATGTTGAATGGTAAATCTGCCAATTTTCAGAAGAATTACCATTACTGCCAGAAAATTGGCGGAAATACCAAAGGAACAAGTTGCTTACCTGTAACTGTTGTTCTCCAGCATGGGTCTGGCATGGATTCACATGTTCATGAATATTCCCTGTCGTCAGGCTGGGAATCCTCGGTAAAGAAAAAATCAGTTTCAGTTTCGTTTCTGAACTGTCTTCTACTAATAACCAATCACTGGTCTCTGGGTCATATTGTCCCCCAGCCAATGACTGCCCTCCTCTGGCAGCCATCTTCAGATTTGGTAGCATGTAAAGTGGCAGTAGGACCAAGAGAAGAGCCGCAGAGGGGTTGGAGGGAGGGTTCACATGTGAATCCATGCCAGACCCATGCTGAAGAACAACAGTTACAGGTAAGTAACTTGTTCCTTCTCCTTCATGGGGTCTGGCATGGATTCACATGCTCATGAATCCAAGAATACATAGCAGTAAACACATGCACAAACACGGAAGGTGGCAAGGCTCAACATGAAGCATTTCAACAACTCAACATTAAGCATCCCTTATCTCCTCATCAGGCTCACCTTCAAGCGAACAGGTTGCGCAGCGCTGCCGAGCCGACTCTGGACTCCTCCCTGGAATCCCAGTCGACTCAGTAGAATCTCGTGAAGGTGTGTGTCGACCTCCACGTAGCAGCCCTACAGATGTCCAGCAGGGGCACACCAGACAGGAACGCCGTGGTAGCAGCGATCGCTCTGGTTGAATGGGCTCTCGGACGGCCGGGCAACGGTCGGTTTGCCAACCGGTGGCAGTGCATGATGCAGCCGGAGAGCCATCTGGAAATGGAAGCCTTCGCGAGGGCCTTCCCTTGGTTTACAGGTCCAAAGTTCACAAACAGCTATGATGTCTTCCTAAGACTCTTCGTGCGGTCCACGTAGAACTTAGGTTCAAAATTCACAAACAGCTGTGATGTCTTCCGAAGACTCTTCGTGCGGTCCACGTAGAACTTCAGCGCTCTAGCCACATCCAGCAATTGCGAAGTCCACTCAGCCTGCGACGAAGGTGACAGGAAGAAAACAGGTAACACCAAGGGTTCGTTGAGATGGAAGTCCGTCAGCACCTTGGGCATGAAGGAGGGTAATGTTCTCAGCACTACCCTCGTCTCGTGGAATGTCAGGTATGGAGGTTTACAGGAGAGGGCCTGGATCTCTCCCACTCATCGTGCGGAGTTGATGGCCACAAGAAACGCGGTCTTCCACGATAGGAACTTCAGCGGTGCCGAGTGCAAGGGCTCGAATGGGAGACCCATGAGCCTGGTCATCACCACATTGAGCTCCCACACCGGGGCCGGAGCCTTCACCGGCAGGAACGAGCGGAACAGTCCTTTCATGAACTCCTTCACTAGGCGGTAAGACCACAGCGACGACTGCCCCGGAGTTCTGGTGTAGTGGGAGATAGCCACCAGGTGAATCTTGATGGAGGCATGTGCCAGCCCCGCTTTGGCCAGCGACAGCAAGTACGGCAGCACTTGAGGGGCCGTAATCCATAGAGGGTTGATCTTCTGTGCAAGGCACCAGACAGAGAACCTCTTCCACTTATGTCCATAACACTTTAGAGTCGAGGATGCCCTGGCCTTTGCAAGCACCTCCTTGCAGTGCACAGGGATATCGTAGCTTCTGAACTCTAGTGCTGCAGGAGCCAGGCCTGCAGGTTAAGTGATCCCGGGTCGTGATGTAGGATGGCGCCTCCTTCCCTCACGAGAAGATCCGCGTCCATCGGCAGTTTGACTGGGGGGAACGCTGACAAGTCCAGAAGGTCCGGGAAGCATATCTAGCCCAGCCACGCCTTTGCAATGAGGATCATCCTGCACCAGGACCGTCTGAGTTGATTGATGAGTCACAGAAGCAACGGCGGGAACACATACAGGAATAGGCCATCCCAGGGGAAGGAGAATGCATCGCCCATGCTCCCCGGCTGGGGAAACCTGCTGGCGAACCTCCGGCATTTGTTCGCAGCTGTCGCGAACCGGTTGAACTGGGCACTGCCCCATTGTCGGAATAAGAGATCCACTTGATCCTGCCAAAGCTCCCACTCGTGGCAAGTGTGCAGCTCCCTGTTGAGTGAGTCGGCGACAGTGTTTTTCACTCCTGCCAGATGAAAGGGTACCGGGAACATCCCTTTGGTGACGACCCAGTGCCATAGGTCCTGCGCTTTCTTGGATAGGGCTGGGGATCTGGTGCCCCCCCTGCTTCCAGATGTAGAACATTGCAGTGGTGTTGTCGGTGAAGATCCGTACCACTTTGCACTTGAGGGACGGAAGGAAAGACCTGAGGGCCCAGAACACGGCCCGGAGCTCCAGGACGTTGATGTGCAGGGACCTCTCCTCCGGGAGCCAAAGGCCTCTTGCGTGGAGATCTCCCGTGTGCGCTCCCCATCCCTTCAGGGACGTGTCCTTCGTCACCGTCTCCTGATGTGTTGGGGTCTGGAAGTCCATGCCCGCCGTGAGGTGCGCGCGGGTGCCCCATCACCATATCGCTTGACGTAACGTCTCATTGAGGGAGATCTTGTCTTCGAAGCTGCCCGCCGCATCCCTCCAACGGGCGTCGAGGAACTCCTGCAGTGGCCGCATCCGCAACCTGCATAGACGCATGAGGTAGATGCACAATGACATCATGCTGAGCAGGGACTTGATGGACCTCACCCTGGCTACTACCATGGTCAACAGCCATTGTACCTTGACCAGTATGGCCTTCGTCCTTTCCTCCGACGGTGAAGCCAACCGCACCACTGTGTCGAGTCTGGCTCCTAGGAATAGGGTGTCTTGCGACAATACCAAGTGGGATCTCGCAAAGTTGATTGAGAATCCCAGAACCGTGAGCAGGCGGACGGTCTTCGCTGTGTGATCAACAGCGAGTTCTCTTGACTTTTTTGCTCGGATGAGCCAATCGTCCAGGGAGGGGTATACGTGGATCCCCTGCAGGCGCAGCTGCGCCGCGACCAGTGCCAGGCACTTGGTGAAGACCCTCGGCGCTGACTTCAACCCGAAGGGCAGGGCCTTGAACTGGTAGTGTCGCCCTTGGACCACGAATCGTAGGAACTTTCAATGTCCTTTGTGTATGGGGATGTGAAAGTAGGCATCCTCAAAGTCCAGCGACAACAGGAAGTCGCCCTCCTCCAGCTGTCCCAGCAGTGCTGAAGGGTGACCATCCGGAACTTCTGGGACTTGATGTATTTGTTGAGGCGGCGAAGATCTACGATGGGCTGCCAGCCGCCGGTCTTCTTTCAGACGAAGAAGTACCACGCGTATACTCCAGAGGTCGGGAGCCTCTTCGGGACGAGTTCTATCGCACCCTTTTTTAGCATTGGTCATACCTCCAGAAGCAGCTGTGGCATGTGGTTTTCCTTCCTGGCCACAGGTGGTAGACGGGGACCGTTTCTTTGGAACTCCAGAGTGTGCCCGTGGGCCAGGGCATTAAGCATCCAACGGTCAGTGGAGATGGACTACCACACCCCGACGAAATTCGCCAGCCGGCCTCCCATCGGGGTGCGCGGGTTGGGGCCTGACGTCACAGCCGGTTCAGTCTTGCTTCGCTGAGGCCTTGCCACCTTGGCCTCCTTGGCGACAACGACAGTGTCCTCCGGCCTTGCTGCGGCCTCTGTAGGCTTCCTGCGATGAGGAGCGGGCCGCATGGCGGTACAACGCGGAACTGGCGACGAATCCTTTGGAGGCACCTTGTGTCATGATGCCTGCCCCCGGAAGACCAGACCAGGCCCAGCAGCCCCGGAAGCAGGCATCATGCCTCTTGGAGCATGCCCAAAAGCCCCAGTTAGGGGCTGTTTGGGTACAGTCCTGGCGCCTATGGCGCCAGGCTCATAAAGATAAAGTCAGTCCTGGCGCCATGGGCGCCAGGCTCATTATTGAACTTACCTGAAGCAGTCCATGCTGCATACCCACCTGAGGCAGACCATGCTGCATGAAGACTCAAGCCAAATGAGGCTTAGGAGGGACTATTTTACTGAAGGGACTATTTTGTTACTTGGGTGGGGCTGTGGAAGAATACTTACCTGGATCTTCTTCCAAGGCTATTTAAACCACGCCCGGACAGCCACACGTGCTTCTCGTTATTCTGCTTGCTGCAGTGTAACGCTCACCGTGTTTTCTGCAGCTCCAGTCTTCAGCCACGCCCGCTTCAGTCCTGGGACTCCTGAAACAAGAAGACAAAAAGGATAAAGGTTAGAACAGGAGTTTTAACTTTAATCCTTACCTGAATCCTGATCCATTTTGCCACGGAACTGAAAGACAGAAGTCTTTGAAGCTTCGCTTCGCATTCCTATGGCACCGCGCTGACCTTACCTGCTTGGCGGTACTTCAGCATTCCATCAGGCTCTCTCCATCTCGCGGCCGCCCTCCAACACCTAAGGAGACTAAGACAGCAAGGTGAGCAAGGGGACTCTCTAAGGCCATACAAGCTACCCCCAAGGACTTACCTGATTTACCACGGGAGGTACTCACCTCATTTCGGGTTGGTGCAGTCAACTCTGCTTCATCGCCGTACCCCGGCCCCTAAGGGGAGAAAGCAAGGACAATACCAGTTACCCCCCACAAAATTTACCTGAATTACCATGGGGGTCTCACCTCATCTCGGTCGGCACAGTCAACTCTGCTTCATTGCCGTACCCCGGCCCCTAAGGGGAAAAATACAATAGACTTACCTGAATCTTACCGAGTGCCATTTGGAAATCTTCGAGTGGATTAATCGGCAACCTGCAAGGAATCGGACAGAGTGAAGAGCAGACCTTTGAACTCTTATGAACAATTGGACTTTAGAGTCAATATTGGAACTCACCAATTCCTCTACGCCAGTGAAGTGACTGGTCATCAACGCGCCCCTGCGGTCGACGCAGGATGGAGAGCTCATCCTTCCAAACCATCAGGTGAGACTAAGGAGGGGACATCAAGAGTGATCAGTGGGAAGACAACAGGAGTGGGGAAGGTGGGTTGACACTCAATTCCACAGGTGGTTAATTCCTCTTCTCCTTTGCAGAAGAATATTCTTGCGAGCCAGACAAACTAGGCTGAGTGGGCCAGTCCAGTCAGTCATCTCGGCGCTACACATCACGCTGGTGGAAATAACAGCGGCCCAGTTCCGGTCGATGCCCCAGTGGGAACCAGGTGAGCGTAACACCTTGAGACTTGCCTCCGGAGGTCCGAAAAGGACGGCCATCGCTGATGGAGAGAACCCAAGGCCCAGGCCGTCTCGGTGTCCAGCTTGATGGCCTGCAGTGACTCGTCCACTGCCTTGCCGAACAGGTTGTTCATGTCGAAGGGCATGTCCAGTACCCTGGTCTGCACGTCCTGATGGAAATCGGTCGCCTTGAGCCAACTGCACCGGCGAAGGCAAACGCTGTTGCCCATCTGGCTAAAGCCGGTGTCAGTGATGTCCGTGGCCACTGGATGGCGTGGTCCGAAGCCACCTCGCCTTCCTGCAGGATTTCAAGGGCTTCCGCCCTCTTGTCGTCTGGGAGGAAGTCCAGGAGGGGAGCGATCTTGAACCACAGCTCCCTGTCGTAGCATGCCACGATCGCGAGGGCGTTGGCCGCTTTGATGATCGTTGATGCCGACGAGATGACCCGTCGTCCCAAGGCGTCCAGCTTCTTCCCCTTGCCATCCGTTGGGGAAGTGGAAGTTGATGCCGTCGCCCCTGCCGACTTCTTCTTGGCCGCCGTGGAGACCACCGAATCCGGAGACAGCTGTGCTTTGAGGAACATAGGGGCGGAGTCTGGGACCCAGTACTTCTTCTCGTACCGGTCCCTCTTCACAGGAGCCGTGGACGGGTTCTTCAGCAGTGACAGTCCTTCGTCCCAGATGACATCCAGTAATGGGACTGAGAGGATGGTCTTCCTCTTGGCCTGGCCTCCCGTCGTTGGTAGAGGAAACCCTCCTTCTGCTCTTCGGGGCATAGCTGGAGAAGCTCCGATGCCCTGGCGATCATGGCTTGAAAGGAGGCAATTTCGTCAGGGGGGAAGGCCCGGGCAGGGGGTGATGGGAGATCCCTCGTCGTCCGTCCCCTTTCCCGTCTCATCCCACGGTGGAGGGGATGGAGGTGAAGGATGGAAGGGAGGGAGAGGATGGATTCGCCGCCACTTCTTCGGTGGGGTCCCTGGTGGTCCAGACACCGCTGGATCGTCCGCTGGGGGTAAGGGCAACCTTGTCCTTATCTCCATACACAGGGTCTGCAAAGCCATCATGATTGCTCCTGAATTGTCCTGTGGCGTAGGCATCGGTTGCGATGGCTGGAGAGCAGGGTCCTCTGTTTCCTCCGCGGCCCGCTGCTCCTCGTCAGCCCCACCATTGCTCTCTACGTCCGCTTCATCAGGATCCCTCCTGTAGGACCTGACTTCCTCGAACTTCTGGTCCAGGATCTTTTTGATGCCAGCCAGCTCATCCTCGGAGGTGGTATCTGTGTCCGTCATGGCTACCGTGCCCCCCCCCCCTTTCTCCTCCCGGGTTTCACAGGGGTCTTCTTGATAGGCTGGAAAGATGATTCCCTCTGGGGTGGCAGTGAAACTCTAGGCCCGGAAGTCGTCTCCACTGGGGTAGCCTCCACAGGATTCGCCAGGGCCGCCACGACTGCTTCAATTGAGGCCTTCGCTTGGATGAATCAGGGCCTTCATGACCTTGGGCGCGTCTGAGGCTTTCATCTTTGGCTTTCTCCGTCAGGATCGACCGGGGCTTCTCCCAAATCTTACCCGGGTTCTGCGACTTTCTTTTCCCCGAGCAAGAGCATTGGTTCCTGGATGATGGCATCGGTGACATCGCGCCCTGCCTGGCAGCCGAGGAGCCCGAACCAATGGCGCTCCCGGTGCCCCCGGACTCGCGGTGCTTTGCCTTTTGTTGGGCCCCCCATCGCCGGAGCGCCCTCAAAGGTCTTAGAAGACCGCTCGGACGACTTCTTCTCACCTGCTGCTGGGCTCTTCCCCTCCAGCCAGTTGGTGAGGCGAATACGACTGTCCTTCATTGTCCGGACAGACATGTTCTTACAGAACACACAGTCCTCCTCCACGTGCGACTTGTCGGCGTGAAGGCAGCAGAGGCACCGGGAGTGCTCATCTTCCTTGAAGACATTCTGTAGTCCACATCCTGGGCAGTTCCTGAACAGTTTGGATCCAGTAGGTGTCAAATCTCCCTTGTCCTGGACCATATCTGAATCGGGGTAGGCCTCAAGGTCTTCTGGAATCCTCCAAGAAGTGTAATTCGATGGAAATCCACCCTTGAGAGGCGTGGAAAATTCCAAAACAGGTCCCCGTTGATCGGAAGAAGAATCGGTGGAGCTTGAGGCTCGAATTGACTGAAAATATAAGGGTAAACTCTTCGAAAAAACGCAACACGCATTAAAAGCTCGAGAGCTACAGAACTAGGACTCCAAACACTTGAACGGGCAGTAAAAATCTGAAGATGGCTGCCAGAGGAGGTGCTTAAGTAGATAGCAGTCAGTGGCTGGGGGCAGTATGACCCAGAGAACAGTGAATGGTTATTAGTAGAAGACAGTTCAGAAACGAAACTGAAACTGATTTTTCTTTACTGAGGATTCCCAGCGTGACCACGGGGAATATTCATGAGCATGTGAATCCATGCCAGACCCCATGCTGCAGAATTGTAATTCTGCCAACACAAAAAGCATCATTTGCGCAAACTGGAAGCTCAGTGGTGGCCCTCTGGAAAAACACACTCACGTTAAAATCACCCACTTCCTGTAGCCATCCAGACTCCATACACAGAGTAAAGATGCCAGGAGAAAAGGGGAAGGGCAAGGTACCAGAATTGCGGGCCCGAAAGCCGATATTCAGGTAGGGGGAGTTGCGGGTGTTGGCAGAGGTGGTGGTGGCCAATGCGGAGGTGCTGATTGATGGGTCGTAATGGAAGACTTCCAAACAAAGGAAAAACACTATCTGGAACAACATAAGGGGAAAGGTGGTGGCATTTGTCACAGTGCAGCATGATGCTGAAGACTACAGGAACATCTGGTACAATTTGAAGGCACGTGTGCAGACTATGCTTGCTAACTGCTGCCATGATTAGCAGCCATAATGGGAGGCGGAAGCATAGAGGCAATACACCTCACACCGTGGGAGGACAAAGTGGCCAGCATCACAGATATGGCTGGCATAGAGTAAGTTGGCAAAGCAGAGGCAGGAGTCGGCAATTAAGTTGGCCCAGGTGAGTACAAATGAGGATGCAGAGTACTTATGATAACAAAACGCATGAGTATCATTTGTGCAGCTGCAGGCCACACAGCAGATAAAACAATGTGGTCCCCCAATATGGAAGGGTGCTTGGAAATGGCAGTACAGTCGGCACTGCAATTAATGTGTTCACAAGAATTGCACAATGTAATGACACCACAGAAGTCAGCGGTATACCATGAAGAAATAAATTCAAGACTCTCTCCCTCGTACATACATGTATATACACCCAAGCACCCAAATACCTCTCAGACAAATTCAAACTCAACACTTCAGTTAGACAAACCAGATCCTCCCACTCCAACCTCCTTACCATACTAAGGTACAAACTGGAAAAAGCAGGGAGTAGAAGCTTCCCAGTCCTTGCAGCCAAAACCTGGAACACACTACCGCCCAATATCAGGCTAGAACCTTCCATTCATAAATTCCGCAATGGGGCCAAAATCTGGCTTACTCAGAATGAAAACGAACCCACATCATTTACAATCTCTCTGTAAATACTTTCGTACACCATGAAATCTTTGTAAATACTTCTGTGCTCTATGCTAGCTATGTAAATATTCTGTAAATATTCTCTGCGCTAAGCATTCTGTTTGCGTTCCATGCTTGTAATCTTGATTATCTATGCCTGTAACTGTATATATGCTTACCTGTAAATACCTAAGAGATGTGCCGAGTTGCCTCAGGGCTCGGTGTGCTATATAAATAAAATACAATACAATACCATTCATTGCAATGTAGAAATCCTACTAAAACACACAGACTCGGATCCCCTCACAGGGAAACACTCCCAAAATACCAATTTAATGCCCAAGGTCCTGAAATGGGGAGAAGAACAAGTTACTTTCTTACCTGGTAACGTTCTTTCGATGGGATGTTCCAACGACGTATTCCACATCTATGACAGGTAATCACCACAGCAGTGCTGCTTCGGAATATTTTCGGCATCTGCGTAATGCGTCGATGACGTCGATACGCCCCTTCGAGGACCTCCTCCGATTGCTGATGTCACCCGATGTTATATGTAGGACGCATGACGCCCGTAGCCTCAGTTGTAGTTTTTTCCCAGAACGTGTGGCACTGCTCAGAGCGTCCGCCGTTGTGTTTTCAACTCTGGCCAGATGAACTGCGAGATCGAAATATCCTGCTGGATGGCCCAGAACCAGAGCTGCATTGCCTCTCTGCACAGAGGGAGAGACCCTGCCCCCACCTTTTTGTTGAGGCAGTACATGGTCACTGTATTGTCTGTCAGAATCAGGACATTCTTCCCCCGCACAGACGGCAGAAAAGCCTTCAGTGCCAGCCTGACGGCCCTCAGCTCCAACCGATTGATATGGAGTCTGGACTCCAAAGGAGACCAACGACCGTAGACTATCAACTCGTTGGCATGAGCTCCCCATCACGTGAGGGATGCCTCCGTCACGATCGTCACCTCCGGCCAGGGTAGCCAAAATGGAGCCCCCTTCATCAGATTGCCTTTGACGGCCCACCACAGAAGATCCTGGGTGACCGAGGGCAGCACCTGAACGGGATCCGACATCCTGCCAGAGGATTGTGACCACTGCATCTTGAGAGCCCACTGCAGAGATCTCATCTGCAGCCTGGTCTCTGGCACCAGGAGAATGCAGGATGCCATGAGGCCGAGCAACCTCAAGAACTCGAACGCCGGGAGACTCTGGGCATGTTGAAACTTGTTCACCATTTGCAGAATGTGATGAGCCCTCACCTGGGGTGGAAAACGCAGCCCCAGGATGTGTCGAGCACTGCTCCGATGTACTGGAGCCACTGGGTAGGTGTCAAGTGGGACTTCTTTAAGTTGAGAGAGAAGCTAGCCTGTGAAGGGAGTGGCAGGTGACTGACAGATGATCCAGGACTTGCTCGGGAGAGCGCACCCTGATCAACCAATCGTCCAGGTAGGGATAGACGTGAATCCCCACTTTCCTGAGATACTGTCATGATCTCTGCTTCCAAAAGGTCAGGACTCACCCAACTCCCTTGGAAGCAGACCCATAACTCAGGTTCCGAGTGCCAACCAGTCCCAATTGGGACCTTTTGGTCCCTGTCCTGGCGCCAGTGGCACCAGGCTCATAAATATGCCCAGTCCCAGCGCTGGAAGCGCCGGGCTCATAATGCTTGGGTGGACTTACCTGCAGCAGACCATGCTGCTTACTTACCTGCCAGTTGAGCCTCTGATCCTCTTCTGTTTGGGACTACTTTTCCTGTTGGGTGGGGCAGGAGCCACTCCCTAGGTTCAGAACACTGGAACTCTTCTGGAAAGCAGGAGCTCTTTTCTTACCTAGGCGAGGCTGTGGAAGGAGACACCTAAGCACTACAGGAGGCTATTTAAACCACACCCGATGGATGAATCTTGCTTTGCGTTATTCTGCATCTTCTGCAGCAGAACGCTCATCGTGTCTTCTGCATCTGATCCTGGGCCTAAGTGAAAAAGGCTTACCATCCTGAATCCAGTCTTCAGCAACACCTATAAAGACAAGAAAGAACAGGTTAGCACTACGGTCTTCAGTGACAGCGCATCTCTTACCTGGTCCATCGGCTGTCACCAATGCCTCACGCTGCATTCCGGCATCTGAAAGACAAAGGATTACCTACTCTTCGCATGCTCCGGAGGTCTTCGCACTGCATTCCGGCATCTGAAAGACAAAAGCTTACCAACTCTTCGCACGCTCCGGAGGCCTTCAGCGCTGCATCCCGCATCTGAAAGACAAAAGAAGGTGCGTTTAAAGACATTGGGTAACTTTATACTCACGTGCCATTACTCCTTCCCACGCCGAACCCAGTGGGTATTCCGGCACCCTTCAGCAGCTCCGAACTTGTACCTGCAAGATAAAAAGACAGTTAGTGCGCATCGTGAAGCAAGCAACAAGCGCTTACTTACGTGCTTCCAGGCGCTTCTATTCCTCACACGGGTTCCATCCTCAACTCACTTCAGCCCGTCATCCGCCATCGCCGGAACCCTGCAAAACAAGAGACATCATTACAACAGACTTTTAAAGACATTTGAAATACTCGGAACTTACCGTTCGTGCAGTAAACGACGGACAGCAGTCCTCTGAGGTCAAGAGGCCTGCACCCTTATCCAGTGAAGAAACTGGTTACGGCACCCTGCCCCGAGGCAGATGGAGAGCTCGGCGTTCACTTACCTAAGGTGAGAGCGTTAACCTTTGGGGTTCTACAGGAGAAGAGGAAGGGAAGAAGAGAGAGACACCCAATAACCCCAGTTCATTAATCCCGTATTTTCTATCTGCAGACATCTTACTCTTCGAGTCAGACATACAGTGCACAGAGGTCCAGCCCAAAGAGCCAACCATGTGTTACACATCACCTTTGAAGATTGTCAGAATTCCTCTTCACTGGTTGACCCCATAGTGTAGAAGAAGAATTCTTCCCACCAATGTACCCCTCTGAATGGTAGTAATTCACATACAGAGGGATCAATTAATTGAAAGATGTTTTCAATGATGTTTGGATTTCCCTCAGAGACCACCGTAGCTGTAGAAGGAAAGAAGCATAATTAGTATCCAAGTATACCGTGTGTCTTCTCTAAGTACTAACACTCCTCCCACACTAACCTGCTTAGAGATAGAACAGATCTTAAGTTGATTAACCTCGATCTAGCAGGAACCGGAAACAATAGGAATTCTCTGCAAAACAAACGACCTCTCTGGTTACTATTCCCTTTGACACTACAGTACTAATAAGAAGAAAAGCACAGAGATTCTTACCAGAGGGAATCCAGGGTTTAACTATGCATGGTAAATATTTGTGATGCAAGAGAAAGATGAATTGGGAGGAATACGGAAAGTCAAAGTGTTTTTTCCTAATGTGCAACTCCCGTGATGCAACAAACGTTGTCCCACGTAGCAGCGGAGGCTGTCCCGCGGCGCAGCCGATGCTGTCCCACGTTGCAGCGGAGGCTGTCCCGCGGAGTAGTCTATATATATTCAAGAGAAGTCCTTTAAACAATCCGGGTCAAATCCATACGAGCAAATGTAAACTAGAGGAAAAGACGATAATCAAAATCCGAGGGCAGAAGGCAAGGGTCGAAAAACCAGTAGATCACTGAAATACCAAAACAGACTAGGATTATCCAAAAGCAAGGTCGGTTATGGAAGCAAGAGTTCAGGATACCAGGTAAACGAGATGCAAGACAGTAAACAAGTAGCGCCAAAAATGCTTTATCAGAAGCACTGAGCAAGCAGGGGGGCGGGGTTAAATATCCAATGTCACATGATCACCGCCGTGAACCGACACGCACGTTGCCTCTCCTTAGCAACGCAGTGCTAAGCTTCCATGGCAACCTCCAGCCACCTCGGAGGCCCGTAGTTCGGGATATTCCTTTCTGTGAACCACAGCGCAAAACTCAGTTGAGTCCCGTGTTTTTACTGATGAAACGAACAGTACGTATCCCATTCCGGGAATTTGCGCGCATAACAAAGATACGGTATTCGCCCAGTCAAGACCGGCGCCTCTGCGGGAATCAGGTGAGCGTTACAGATACGCTGCCACCACCATCATGAGCTTGGTGAAGACCCTCGGGGCGGAGGTCAATCCGAATGGCAGGACCCGAAACTGAAAGTGCGAGTCGCCAACTGCGAACCTCAGCTACTTCTTGTGCTTGGGATAAATTGGCACATGAAAGTAAGCGTCCTTGAGGTCGAGAGACACCAACCAGTCCTGAAGTTGAAGGGCCTGGAGGACTTGAGAGGGAGTAACCATCTTGAACTTGTCCTTCCTGAGGGGCTTGTTCAAACCACGTAAGTCCATGATGGGTCTCAATCCCCCGTCTTTTTTCGGGATCAAAAAATATGGGGACTACCATCCTTTGTTCCTCTCCGCCACAGGCACCAGTTCTATGGCGCCTTTCTCCAGCAGGGATTTGATTTCCTGCGCAAGGGGCGGATCCGGACTCTTCAAAGAAAGATTCCCTGGTGGATAGTCGTGAGGCCTTTGCCTGAAAGGAAGACAGTAGCCGTGGGCTATGATCTCCAGAACCCACACATCTGAGTAATGGCACGCCATTCTACAAGATGCTGTGCCAGCCTTCCCCCAACTGGCGAACCATGGGACATGGCCTCAGGACTGAGCTGAAGTGGCTGCGGCAGTGCCTGAGGGCAAAGAGGCAACTGCTCAAGCGGCTTTGGCAACTCGAGTACCTTGTTTTCCACCCCTGGTACTCCTACGTTGGCCCCTTTGACTGGCCGCTCCCATCGATCTACCAAAAGACGAGTAGTATCGAAAGGAACCTCCCCTCCATTGCTGTCCCCTAGGACGAAAAGGCGGAGGTTGGCGAACTGCAGCGCTCAACGACTTCACTTCTGCCTTTGAGGTCTGCAACCTCTCAGGGCTCTCATCAGCCTTGCTTCCAAAAAGATGGACACCATCAAAGGGCATGTTGAGAAGCCGGGCTTGTACGTCAGCAGCGAACCCCGACTTCCGCAACCACTCAAACCTGCGCATCACGGTGCTCGCCGCCATGGACTGGCTGACACACTCTGCCATGTCCAGACCCGACTGAACGGATTCACACATGGCACCCTTGCCATCCTGAACGAGGACAAGAAAACCTTGTTCCCGTTCCTCCCCTTCGGGAATATGTTCAGTCGCCAAAGACACAGAATTCTACAGAGTGTGAGCGAAACATGCTAAGGCACACACAGAGTTGGCCCAGCCATCAAAACGTTTGTCGTCCCTATTAGGAGGGATGGTAGGGTACGACGCCTGCTTTGCCGGGGCCGTAGCCACCTGCACCACCAAACGCTCTGGAGTGGGGTGCATCGCCAAGTAGCAGGGGTCGCTACTGGCTGGACGCTATTTTTTCGGCTGTGACTTGCTCACTGCCGGGAGACTCTCCGAAGCAGTCCAAGCCGCCACCACCCTTCTCTGTAAAGCCATATGAAATGGCAGCACCGGGTCAGTGGGTGGACCTTGGTCAAGGATATCCGTCAGGTCATCTTGCAGAAAATCCACTGGTGGCGCAGACCACCGGAAGTACTCTGTCACCCTCGACATGAGTCACCTGTACGAAGATTCAGCATGCGTACCAAGCTCAGGCCTGCCAAACTCGACCTCCGGGGAGGAATCAAGACCACTGGCGTCGTGCAAAGACTGACGCAGGTCTTCCAACTGGCTATGACCAGACATGAGTTCGTCAGGAACCTCATCTGGAACCAAACCTTCCTCAGACCCTTCATCCACCTCAGAAATATAATCCAGACTTTTTCAGGGCCTTCCTCCGAGTTTCCACCGATGCACGGGGTACCTCTGGGAAAGCCTCCACAAAAGGCGGTGAGGGCTTCGATGGAATCGGCGTCCACGTTGAGCGTGGAGCCGATGGCTTCGACACAGGCCTCGAGGGCGGTGCCCCGAGTGTGTCCTTAGACGGCCTCGGTGACTTCCTCAGAGGCGGAGAGTCCCTCGACGGACATGTTGCCGATGGCGTCAACGTCTTCTTAGAAGACCTCACAGGTTCCGCCGGTCTCGAGGACCGGGACCTGGAGCGGGCATGGCTAGAGTGATTTACCTTGTCCGATCGGGACCTCGAAGGCTCCCGATGATCGCTCCGACCGCCCGAGCCTGAAGGCGTGCGAGCGCTGGCCCTAGCACGCTCCCTGCCGGCTTCTTTCGAAGGCGCTAATGGAACAGAGCCCTATGATTGGAAAATCGCCATCATCTCCGTACGAAATGCATCCCATTCCGCTGGAGAAGAATGCTTGTTGGGACAAGCAACCCGCCGTCTGGCGGAGTCCCCGGACGAGGACGGGAAAGGCGACCGGTGACGGCGCTTCCGCGAGTGCCTCGAAAGAGTCAGAGGAATGGCGGGAACCACTCCGGGACCTAGACCGCCTGGACTTACGCTGCTGACGCGGAGAGTCGCCCCTCGAATTGTCGGTCGAAAGCCCAGCGGATTTTGACTTCCGGGGCTTGGAAACCCTACCAACCGACTGCTTCTTCTTTCGCTCCCGCAAGGCCTTTGACGTCAAAGGCTGGCATTCGTCACAGTCATCAGTGGCGTGGGCCTCGCAGAGGCACCAGAGGCAGATGTTGTGCGGGTCCTTAAGTGACATCTTGGAACCGCAGTCCCAACACTTCTTGAATCCCGACCGCGGGGTAGAAGAAGAAGACATGATAACTTCACAAACCAAGTTCGAAGAACCGAGGCGCCCCAAGATCTCCGAAGCAAACACGTTCGCAGAAAAAACGGAACTGAGGCTACGGGCGTTGTGTGTCCTACATATACTATCTGGTGACGTCAGCCGTCGGAGGAGGTCCGCTACTACCACTACCCTAATGTTGTAGAATATGTGACCCATTTATAGTGGCAGTCATGTCAACCAGGTTTGTCAGCCATACCGCTGTAAAACTACAGTACCTCTGGCAAACATGGAAAGAACCCCAATAGATGGAAGGTAGATAAATGCAGATTTTGCAAGGAAATAACCTAGTGAACACCTGCCACTTTGCTCGAGGCACATTTCAACCTGACAGTGATGATGCCCCTAAATGAGAATCACCCCATGCAATCATGTGAGCCATGTCCATGACACAGCAGGGCATATGATCCCAAAGCATGTTTATCCCAATATCGTAGGCCGTCATATTAAATATGTGCCATTGGCATCATCAAAGTGCCTTTAAGACAAGCAGACAGCTTTTCTGTGGACATCTTAGGCGGTCCAGCATCACTTTCTCAATGACAAGTGAGCCATCATGTGTATTCAGTCACAGGCAGCCCATACCAGATGCATGTGGAAGAGCCACTAGACTGAATGAATTAAAACAATGGAAACTACTGTGGTGGGTTGAAAGAAGGAGTCTCTTTAAGGAGACTCAAATTCACTTTTTTTATTCAAACTATAAGAAAAAGGCCGATCTTTCCCAGTTCCTAGAAGGAGTTCCCTACCCATCTAAAGAAATAGGTGCTTGTCTATCATCAGGAAGTCCCAAAGAAAGAAAAGTCCTCAGCCCAAATCGAATTCTACCTGACCCTATCACTAAGACAACTAACAAACAAGTCCAGGAGATTGGCTCAATTCCTCTGGTCTACCAAAATCTTCTGACAGTATCTTTGTATAAATGTCTCTATTCTTTGTGCTGCGAGTCTAGCACTATCTTCTATAATAGTATCTCTATCTCTTGCTTTAACTCTTGCAGCCATTCTACAACAGTTGTTGGTTTTATACTCTCTTTAATGATGCATCTGTGACAACATTCCTTGTTATACTTTCTCACATTCTTTTTGGAGGTTTTAGAGCTCTCATACTCTATTGATTCAGGCTTTCTGAGCTTGGCTGTGGTTTGTTAAAACTTGGTATTTCCCCTCGCCTGGATTTTCTCTTTGCAACTATCTTGTTTACTTGATAGTCTTGACTGTCCTTTTTTATTAGATTTTATGCCACCATTTCTCCCCTTTTCATCTTGCTGCCTATATGTTATGTTATGTTATTTTGCATTTATATAGCGCATTATATACCACTGGTATCGTCTGAAGGCGCTGGTAGGTTGAACTCCCTTGGGAACCGAAGCTCGGGTCAGTAGAGAGAGTAGGGAGAGTCAAAAAAGTGCGTGTGCGCACCAGGTATGTGTGCAGCTGGTGAGGAGTTCGAGTGGTAGCTGCTTCTTAGCGGTAGGTGTGGTGGTTGAGATATCAGGAGTATGTGTTCGCTCTGGCCGGCTTTATCCAGAACCAGTGTGGCTGCGTTAGGCCTGAGGAGAACGCCTGGCTGGGGGTGTGAAACCAGCAATGTTTACTTAGAGTGATGTGGAGTGAGCGGGAGATGTAGATATGAGAACAGTTATACCGAATGGTGTCATAGTATCTCTGTGTTCTAGTTGAGTGGTGATGTAAGGGAGAGAGTAAGCGTGGGGTGTGGTACGATGTATGTTTTTCAAATGTTCCCTTCATTCCAAAGCATAATATCTATGTCACGCAGTTCCATGCACATACATAATATGTCCGTCCGTTGCACATACTCATCCGTTGCACATATTCGTCTGTTCCACACACTCATCTGCTCCATATACACTTGTCTGCTCCACACATTCGTTCAGTCCGCACCCTCGTCCAGTCCACGCACTCGTCCAGTCCACGCACTCGTCCACTCGACACACTCGTCCAGTCAGCACACTCGTCCAGTCAGCACACTCGTCCAGTACACAGCACTCATCCGGTCCACCCACTCATCGGCACAACATACTACTCGTTGGCTTGACAGTACTACTCGTCTCTTCTGCGTGTCGATCCATTCCACACACTCATCTGGTCTATGTATTTGTCCGCTCCATGCATTCATCTGTTACGCACACTCATCCGCACCACACATTCAGCCGCTTGACACACTCATCCGCTCCACATATTCATCCGCACCAAACACTCATTCGCTCCACATACACTTCCGCTCCATACCCTCATCCACACTACACATTCATCTGCTTTTGACACTCATCTGCTCTCCACACTCATCCGCTCTCCACACTCATCCGCTCTCCACAGTCGCTTTCCACATTCAGACGTTGTTCACTCTCAACTGCTCACCCGCTCTCCACACTCACCCGCTCTCCACACTCACCCGCTCTCCACACTCATCCCCTCTCCACACTCATCCCCTCTCCACTCTCCATGCACATCCGCTCTCCATGCTCATGGGATCTCAGTGCACATTCCATCTTCGCGCTCATCAGCTCTCTACGCTCATCCGCTCTCAACATTCGTCCGTTCTTTACGCTCATCCGTTTTCGACACTCATCCGCTCTTCATGCCTTCTTGCTCTTTCCAGCTGAGTTCTATGCGCTCTTGCGTTTTGTTCGCTTCTCTGCATTTGCGTGCTTGTTAATTCTACACATACTCATCGACTCAATAAGCTCTACGCACCCAACCATTCTTCCTACTCATTGGCATTATTATGTTCATGTAATTCATCCGGTCACCATACTTATTTGATCTTTCTAGTCGTCTATTCTTCCACTCATGCTCGCTTCCACTTAGTTTATTCGTTTGTTCTATACGCTTCATCTATTCTAACTATTTCGATTATGTCATTCACTGTGTTCCTTCCTCATTCATTATGTCCCTTTCATCGGTTCAGATCTCCTAAGTTTCTCAATGATTTATTCCTATTATCCGTTTAACTGTTTTGATCTTCTTTACTCGCTTAGGTATGTTTGTCTTTCTAGTATTTAGCTGTCATTTCTCGCTTCAGGTAGTTTGATGGATCGGTATTATTGTGATGATGCTGGTTTGGTTTTATGGGAAGAGCCAGGTTTTCAGTTGTTTGCGGAAGACGTTAAGTCCTCAGTTAGGCATATGTGGGGTGGGAGTGAGTTCCACAGGGTTGGAGCCAGAGCTGAGAATGATGATCCGCCTAGCCTGACTGAGTTTGTCTTGGGAATTACTAGGAGGCCGGCTGAGCTTGATCTTAGGGTGCGAGCGGGATTATAAGGTATTAGTTTGTCTTGAAGATATTGAGGTCCAGTTTTATGCAGTGCTCGATGGGAGAGGCATAAGGTTTTGAAAGCCACCCTACGGGCTATTGGGAGCCAGTGCAGTGTTTTAAGGGCTGGGCATACGTGGTCTCTTGGACCGAGCGCAAGTATCATTTTGGCCGCCGCGTCTTGTGCTCTTTGGAGTTTATTCAGTTGGTAGGCATGGATTCTGAGGTATAGGGGGTTTTCGTAGTCGAGTCTGGATATGACGATTGATTGGACAGAGGAGACTCTGTTGGGAAATGAGAGGTATGGAAAGATGCGTCTAAGGGTTTTAAGGTGGTAGTGGCAGGACTTTGAGACATTGGGCCTCATTACGACCCAGGCGGTAAGTTACCGCCTGGGCCGTGACTTTACCACCATGGCGTAAACTACGTTTACGCCATGGTGGTTGGCGGACTTACCGCCCAATTCCGACCTAGGCGGGGCGGTAAGTCCCCAATCCCCATTTACCCTTCCCCATTCCCATTTTTGCCCCATAGGGCATAATGGGAGTGGGGAAGGCGTTAATTACGCCACCGTAAATTACTGTGGCGTAATTAACTCCATGGTCCCTTAGCGCCATGGATTTTAACACCTGCTAAAAGCAGGTGTTAAAAGCACCATGGCGCTAGGGGACCTCGTAATTGGCGGTAAGGGGTCGGCGCAGCTAACGCTGGCGTTAACCCCTTACCGCCAGGGTCGTAATGAGGCCCATTGTTGGCTTGGCGCGAGAGTGTTAGGTCGGAATCCAGAGTGCATCCAAGATTTTTCACTGTGTTGGAGGCTGTCGGTGAGTTGCCCATGGCGGGTGGCCAGGGTAGTGGGTGCGGATGAAGATCGGGGTTGCCGCAAACCATGATTTCTGTTTTGGAGGGGTTTAACAACAGGTGACTTTGGGTCATCCAGCGTTCTATGTTAAGGAGGCAGGATGCGAGGTCGGGTCGGGAGTTGGGTTTTGAGTTCAGGAATTTTAGAATTAGTTGCGTGTCGTCGGCGTAGTTGTAACATAGAATGTTGTGTGAACGAATTATTGGTGGGAGGGTGATCAGGTAGAGATTGAATAGGAGGGCGGATAGACATGCTCCTTGAGGGACTCCCGTGTCGACTGGTCGAGCTTGGGAGGTAAAGCTTGTAGCTTCCCTCCTTTATCTGGTCTTTGTTCAGAGTCTTCATAGACTTCCCACACAGGGTTATTCAGTCTCTCCCTCATCAGCTTTACACAGTTCCAATTACACATGTTCATATTAAGTAACTTCTAGCAAGTACTCGGACGAGTTTCTCTTCCCGTCTGCCACATTCTGCAGCTCTTTGAAAACCCTGGGACAGCCTTGACCACCTTGTGCTCAAGTATAGACCTGTAAAAGGAGAAGCAGGAAGTGGTGATGTCATTTTTTCTATCTTCTGGACATTGTGTCCATTCACAGCTTCATCATGTTAATGTGGTATAAAGGGGGTTTGCTCTGACGTCTAGAATTCTGTGGTCTACTACTTGACTCCAGTAGACCTTGAATTATTCTATCATGACACTTACATACATACGGAATTTCTCAAGATGTAGTAGTACTCTTAAAATTTTAAAAAAAGCTCTGAGCTCTGACAAAAAAAATAAATAAATAGTAATAGAGGGTGCAGCTTATGTTTTATTTTGCTGTCAATTTTTTTCGCATTTTGAAGTCATGCATTTGTACTCTTTTTTAAGAAACAGGTACAGTACATTTCTTAGTATTTACAAGTCCTTGGTGGGACTGGATTTAGCAACAAAGTTGAAAATAAACAAAGCTTCAACAAAGTAGTGCTTTGATATTAATTTGTGACCACCACCTATAGTGACAAGGGATAGTACAGGTACTCAATACAGAACAACCAAACTGCGGACAAATAAATGGGAAAACAATTGGTTGTGTGTAGCCAGGCTGGAGGGTGACCTAACACGTGGTCGACGTCTAAAGCTGAATCAAGAAGGTTGGGAGGACCAGGTAGAGTGTGGATTACTGGTCTTTAGACGTTTCGGCAAGATGCCTTCATCTTGGGCCTGGAGTAGGTCTCCCTAGAAGAGAATTAGGGGGACTCTATTAGTGCCTGAAGTAGTGGTTTAAAAACTGAGGGACATGACATACGAAAAACAAAAATGTGACACACCCCTGTTAAGGTGAGTAAACTCAAGGGACGCACGGAACTGACCTGGTGGGAAGCAATGTAGGATGTGGCTTAGATTTGCTTATTCTCGGGTGTGAAGCAAGGTATCAATTGGTGTTTTGCTTCTTAGGCGCAGCTGCAGTCTGTTATGAACTATGAAGAAGAGCAAACATACTCTAGTAATTATACCTCATGTATTTGATGTTGGCAGTAAAAAAACATATGGCTGTTGGAGCCACCTTTAGTTAACGGGAGAAAGAAAGGAAAATAGCTGTGGCTCACCTTGCACAGTGTGCTCGTGGTAGAGAGACACTGGAAGTAGATGTTGGGTGGCAACTGTTTACGGAAAGGTGAGCCCAGTATGGGGTGGTAGTATGATTACACTCAGTAGTTCGCCAATGGTTGCTATCCTGTGGAGTGAAGTGACAAACTAGAAAAAGGTATCCCATTAATATAAAGGCAGTGGTTGTGCTAAAGATCCTAGGTAGATGTGGATGTGCTCAGCGTTTACCTTGAGGCGAAGTCAAGAGCAAGGAACTGGAGTAGACGTCCAGAGCAGGGAACTGGTGGTCCTGCAGAGCCGCGGTTGCCTGTAGCGGCTGTGGCACCGTGTGTTAAAGGGAAACGAAGGCGCCGAGCTGTGTATGGTTCGGCACAGTGCGCATGCGCGACGGGTATAGTGTTGGTTGGGCCACTGTACTGCGTATGTGCAGACGAAGGGGGCCACTACAATTCATGGTGCACGTGAACAGTGTTGAAAGCGGAACTCTGCTGCGCATGCGTGGATGCGTAATAAGAGACTGGTATTGTTGGAATGGCGTGGGTGTAGTCATGGAGACAATGGGGTACTTGTTGTGCACAGTTTCTGGAGACACGTTCTAATCAAACGAATAGCTTATCAGTGGCTGCGAATTGCCTCTATGAGGAAAGTAGAAGCGGTGCACCAGACCCGTGGAGCAAGGAGCTAAAGGGTATGCTTTCTCTGATAATGGATATGTACTACCAGGGAAACTGGTCCTATCAGTCGGATGGTGAAGAAATAGTGTCCTAGAAGGACATAGATGGAACAGGATTAAAGGCTAGGAACATGTCAGAACTCAAGGGAAGACAATTGGTCTTATCGTTAAAAGGGTAGTGGGCTGGAGGACGAATGGATTTAAAAGGCAAGGATGCTATCTTAATTGGGAGTAGCCTAGGAATAAGGAAAAGCGCTATAGTGGTGGTAGGACAGTGTAAAGGGCGCTCTAAGTTAAATTGACAACAAGAGATGCCAAAGATGGTCTGTAGGCTGGATGGGAGTACTCGGGCAGATTGACAGGGTGTCTGGGTAGTTTTAAGAAATGGGAGGCGGGTAGTGTGATTATCTCCGGAACCCTGTAGGTTCTGCCTCGTTCAGTCCGTTGGTAGTGCTTTTCAATTTGAAGATCCACAATGCCTCTTTATGATTATGTGAGTTGGTGGCACTGCTGGTGCTGGGTACTGAGTCTGCTATCCACCAAAAGATGTCGTCAGGTCCCGATGATTTTAATTATAGTGTTGGACCATGGGAGCTGTTAGGGATTTACATCTAATCCGTGATCGATGTTCTTCTATCCTTTTGTGGATTTGACGGGTGGTTTGTCCTACATAACGGAGGCCACCTGGGCATTCAATTATGTATATCACGTTTGCTGTTTTGCAATTGGTGAACTTCCTGAGTTGCCAGTCTTTTTCCCCGATCTTGAATTAATTCATTTTCTTGGTGAACCGGCTCACCGTACATGTGCCGCAAGGGTGGTGGCCTTTTATTTCACGCATATTCCAAATCGTAGACCTTTGTGTCCTGTTCTCTAGTCTGGCATGTGTCAACATGTCCTTGAGATTTTTTGATCTTTTGAGCCATTCATCCGGCAGCCTCAATTGAACCAAGGGCCAGAATGTTTTCAATATTCCATTCAGTTTAGTCGTGGCCTGGCCAAAGGTGGACACGAATGTGAGAGTATCATCCTGGTCAGAGCTCGTCGATCTGGTTGTTAACAGGCTTTCTCTTGGCGTGTATTTGGCTCTTTTCGTAATTTTCCTGATGAGTTTCTTGGGGTACCCTCTGTCCTTCAGTTTACTCTGTAGAACCTTGGCATGTTCGTTGTATTGTTCCAATTCTGTGCAATTACGTCTTAACCTCAAAAATTGTCCGTATGGAAGATTGTCTCGTAGGCTCCTAGGGTGATGGCTGTTGTAGTGGATCAAGGTGTTTCTATCAGTCTCCTTAGTGTAAAGGTTGCACATCAGGGTCCCGTTTTTGGCTGAGATGGAGAGATCCAAGAAATTGATTGAAGTACTGCTGCTTTGCAAAGTTAATTTTATTTCTTGTGTCTTGTTGTTGAGCCAGTTGAAAAACTCGGATAGACTATTTCTGTCACCTTTCCATATTAGAATGACATCTTCGATATATCTATACCATGAGGTAATTTTGTCTTGGAAGGGATTGGAGGTATTGAGGACATGCATCATGTTTATGTAGCACAATCCGTAATGGGTACCTTGTGTTATGAAAATAGGAAGGTGCATGTTGCTCACCATTTTGGATGAATGTCATGCCAAGGCACGGCACAGCCTGCTCCAGCGTTGGCGACAAGGACGGATTGCAGGGACGCGTCGGTCACATTACAAGATGGCGGCCAGCATTGCACAGACATCCATCCCAAGATGGTTTCCGGACATACACAACACTCCCTTTCTGGTTCCTGCTCACTGCAGTGGCGATGCAGCGCCACTGCTTTATCTGAACATGGATGTATCCCCACGGTGCGCCTTAATAGGGTAGGTTTCCACTTGTGGTGCTTCCTACCTGCAATTTCCTTGTTGTTTGTCTTCCTTCTTGTCTGCCATTTCTTTGGACCCTTTCTACTTGTTTTCAGGCGCTCTGATTTACTTCTGCTTCTGGCTTCTACTTGGACTTTGTTCTCCCTCTAGTTCTGCTGTGTATTACTCAGTTTCTTCTTGGCTACCTGTGCTCCTTATTGCTCGCTGAGAGATTTATCAAATGCAGTTCTTCCTGCTGTGGTGGCCAGGGTTTTCCTGAAATCTTCATCCAGTGTTTTTTCCCCTCAAGGAGGTTTTCTCCAACTTCAAGTTGCTGTCTTTGGGAGCCACCTCTCTGGGATGTCCATTCAGACAGAGTGGCTTCCTCAGATGGTAAATCACAGTTCTTTAAAGGCAAGCGCTCAGAGACATGTGTAAGACCGGCCATTGACATGGAGGAACTGATTGATCAAGCAAGGAAAATGAGAATATCGAATGTCAGGGTCAACCAGACAATCATGAGAGACTGGGCTATCACTGTAATGTGCTGTTGCACCTTTCTGCCCATCAGCAAGTGCCACAGGAGCAGAAAGTGGGCGTTGCTGTAAGTGCCGAAGATAAGAAGACAGGCCAACAACATACACATGTGACTACTGTGAGAATCCGGCATGGATAACAAACCTCACCACTCTCAACTCCATTGTAAATTGCATATAAAACGTCTCATGATCCAATACAGCATAACAACCTCCGAGGCATAGAATGTCCCACAACACGGGTGGCCGCTATTTAGGTTATCGAAACGTTTTATGAATTCTAATATAATGTTTGACTAGATTGTAGTAATATAAAAGAAAGCTATAATATATGTTTCAATTAAAGTTACATTTGCATTCCGAAAACACATGTAATTACTTTATATCCACTGTGGTGTTGGGGCATGAAGTATACTACACAAGGTATCTGTGCATCTCAGTTGTCTGTGGTTTATTGTGTTGGCATTTAGGTTCAGAGGGAACCATTCTAACTTCATTTGAAATATGAAATTAAAATTGGTTCATAAGGGTTCTTTACTTATGCAGCATCATACATTGCGGACATAGAATGTCCCAAAAGGAATTAGTCAGTAATTGAGTAACATAAGGTGTGAGAAACTCAGATTATGGACAAATATTGTACAGATATTGTAAGTTCTACTTTACTGCAGTAATATAGAGGTTCTACTATATGTGTGGAGAAAAGATATAGTTTGATTTTAAAACACTTATTGCATTATGTCTGTTTCTGCTGCCATGGAATGGAGTATGCTACCCAGGATATCTCCAAATCTGCATTAATCCTTGGTCATGTAGTTGTGTAGAGGAGCAGGTGGACATGTTATCCCTAGCTCCCGTCCCCTCACCATCATACTGTAACAGAAGGCGAAGCGCCCTGTGTGGGATACCACGTATCATCCCAATGCTGCATTGAGTATATGAGACGATATGCACTAAGACAACCTTATCAAATGTAGCCTCGCACCGAGAGGGTGGAAGGATGTTTGCACACACCAATGGACATCATAGAGCTATATGTGAAATCTGACAAGAGCAGAGTGATGTCATAGAGGAAAGATACTGAGATTCACTGAAACGATATGCAAATACTCAAAGAAACAAGATTGAACTGAAGTAACAAGAGAAACATGTAATCGAATATGAAGAAATCATATATGCAAAGAAGATAAAGTAACCTGCTGATTAATAAATGTATATACGCAGAAACGCAAGGTAGATTAGACATATAGAAGCTTGATGCAGAGGAAATCCTGACCTGGCTAGAGCGGCCATGATGGAAAGATGGACGTTGGACTTGTATTAAAACCATTCACGCTAGCTCAGAGACAGACCAGGGTTGCAGAGTCAGAAGACACTGAGGAATAAAGAGGAGTCTATTGGCCTGGGATCAAGAATGCTACTTCAAGGAATAATTGCAAGGCAAAGGGGAGTCGAAAGGATAAGCCATGTACTGAAGACATATTTCTATTAGATTAAACAAAGGAGAAAACATCTGCAAGAGTCAAGTATTAGACAATTAAAGTTGAGGAAAACCCATTTAAGATGGAGTGAGAAAGTCTCTAGAGGCCAAGAAGAGTAATGACACCCAATTCAATTGAATCAAATAGCAGTAAATAGAAGGTCGAGATGGACACATTTGTGGTCTCCTCACACGTGATTCAGAAGTCGAATCCAAGGGCTGTGGCTTTTTTCCCATGGTGTTCAGTTGTGAGCTAGGTATAAGTTGTAGTGAGGTGCCCCTTCCTGTGGTTGTAGACCATACTCCAAATCTAGCTCCTCGGGTCAAGCCAACAATTATTTACTTGCTCCAGTCTGAGCGTGGAGTCTGCTATGGTGGACACCCGGCGCTACACGTTAGAGATCTCCTCGCATGTGATTTATGTCCATTAATTTCCAAACAACCAGGAACATTTCTCTAGCCCCCCCCCCATTATGTAAGCAATTTGACTGTTGCATTGTATTATGACATGCTTAATTGTCAAAGGAATTGGTGGTGGTACCCCTCAAAGGCACTTTGCTAACAGATTTCTAGTCCTGAGGAAGGCAGGAGATCCAAAATGATGTATCCTATGATGTTGAATCCATAGTCGGGTTCCCAAGAACTGGATCACATTTTCATGCATTGTTTTTTATGTTCATTTTTTTGTTTTTATTGTTTTTGTAAATATGTGTTAATCACTATGTTTACAGGGCTGTGTCTGGATGTCCACTCATGATGGCTTTGTTTACTTAAACGCATTTCATGTCGGTTAGAAATAATTTTTCAAGTGACCTTGTTAGATAGCTCCCAATAAATGACTTCTTTTTATATGAATGTTTCAGCACTCAATGGTTATTCACTTAAACACCAATTTATGCAATAGGCTACTGCTCTTCAAGTCATGAGCTGTAGGTACTTGATACTGTGATTGACCCGGAAGTAACATCCCTTTTCTTCATCAGATTTTGCGATTCCCCAAGTCCTTACCGCCTTTATGTGGGTCATGGACTATACTTCGTGTGATAGTAGAATTCCTGCAGCCTGTTTAAGGAAGACAGAGGGATGGGGAAGATAGACCGTTACCATCGGCATCAAAGTTCAGAGTCTCTGCAGGACCGTGGAACAGAGGTGACAACTGCAACAGAATCCACAGATTGTACAAGGAGAATAATTAGGGTGACCGGATTTAAAAAGTAAAAAACAGGGCAACTAACAAAATAGGACTAACTCTTGAAAGTGGCTGTGAAGGCACTACACTTCAGGAACGTTTGTTAGAGAATGGGGTTTAAGTGTTACTGTTCAAATAAACACATATTATAATTAATTTATCACAAACTAACACTATCTTAAATTGTAAAAAGCAGCATTTCTTCTGTGCGAGATTGTGCATTCCTGCCTGCCAGCTATAAAGACCTAGTAAAAAAAAAAACACGGGACCACTGCAGTTTCCAATGAAGCAATCTTGAGTGAGGGGGACAGAGCACCAAATACCGGGACGGTCCTGGCAAAACCAGGACGTCTGGTAATACTAAGAATAATGCAGTAGGTGCAATTCCGGCACACTGTGTTCACATATACGCTCTGAATGTGATAAATTTGGCCTCATTACGAGTTTGTGGTATCTCAGCTGTAAATCTGCCAAGATTTCACCAAACTGTATTACCAGTCCGGCGGTATTACCGCCATATTACAAGTGGCAGTTGTGGTGTTAGTCCCCATTATTTTGAGTCCATAAAAACTCCATGGGGCATTTTGCCGGAATTATCGCTGCAGTAATTTCATTGCGGTTACTGTACCCAAATTGGATGGAAAGTTGGCAGATTTACCTGCAGCTCATAGCTGGAGGTGAATCCGCTAGGTTTTTGTAGTTGGGCGGTGGGGTAATGCAGCGGTATACATTAATACAGCTGTAATTAATCCGCATCGCCCAAATCATAATGAGGTCCAGGGTTGATGCGCATGCAAGAACCTCAACGTGTTGGCAACTTGCACACTTTTTTCTATTCCATATTGTGGATTATTAATTTGATCCTCTGATATTATATGGTCTTAGAGGGCTTAATAAAATCCTCACATATGCTATAACAATAAATACACAAATTCAATTCTCTATTTTCTTTATTTACTATGGTTTTATAATGCCCTATGCCTGGGACAAGGTACTTCAAGGTGCGCGGGGAGGGGGCTAGATGGGAGGGGAGGACAGGAGCCTGCTTGGGTCATACATGATCGTTCTTTGTTTTAACATGACTAAATCACATACTCTTAAAAGGAACACTTATTTTTTTCCATTATTAATACCTGGCATCAGAAGCCCTCGAAGGAGCCAATAAGCCCTCATTCAGCAACATCATGATAGCGGTAGAGGGCGCGCCAACATTCTCCTCAGGTAGGTACTTAGTGTGCAACAACCATAAGTACTTCTCTCTTCATTTGTATTTTATTAGATTTGGAGTGCGCTTTCGCCAAAGAGCTTGACAATAAATACATTACAACGTTACAATTTAATACGGGGGAGGGGGTGGTTAAAACAGAAGCTAAGAGGAAGAGAGGGACAGAAGAATGTGTTTTTAAAATTTGGCACGGAAGATAGGAATGGAAGAAAAAGCACAAATGTATAGTGGAAGAGCATTCCACTGCTTAGGGACGAGGAGCGAGAGGCGGCACATGGTGGCTTAGGAACAGAAAGAAGAAACAGACTGAGAGCCAAGGGAACGTATTTGAGTATAAAGGATACAGGAGAGCAAAGATAAGAAAGGAGCAAGACCGTGCAGGATTTATAGACAAAGCAAAGAAAATGTAAAAGAGGCTAGCAGTCAAAAGAAAGATGGGAAGCAGAACAAAGGGAGGGAGTAACAGAAAAATGAGGCAGTAACTGGAAGAGTAGGCGGATAGCGGAGTTAGACAGAGCATAGCTGAGCAAAATGGCACATAGGAAGGCCGAGCAGAAAGACAAGGCAGTAGTTGAGCCGAGAAAAAATTGGCAAGTAGATCAGTTTAGTAGCCCAGAATGAAAGGAAAGGGAGGCCACAGCAGAGATTATGAAGATGGAACTGGGCAGTATTAGAAATTTGAAGAGAGTGGTCAACAATTACCCCAAGATTACGAGCAAAGGAAGAAAGGAAGAGTAGAAGGTGGGAAAAGAATACCAGATGGCAGAGAGAGGGAGTAAGGTGGAACATAAAAGGCCTCCGTTTTCGAAGGATTATGGTGATGAAAACGGGAAGCCATCCAATACTTAACAAGAGGAAACTGTGTTATGAAGAGGTAGAGTAAATGAAACGATGGAAAAGAACATTTGAGTATCATCAGCATACAAGTGGATTAAAGGAGCTGATGGTGTCAGAAAAATGAATAGTGTCTAGAGAGAAAAGAAGGAGAGCAAGGACAGAACCTGGTGTTACAGGATAGAGAAGCGGAAATGAAGGAGTAAGTTGACCAGACTACGAGACATAATACGAGTGGTCAAAAAGATAAGATTCAAACCACCTTAGGAAAGACCCAGATAAGCCGAGAGTGGAGAGAAGGATAGAGCGATCGACGGTGCCACCAGCAGGGTCCAACCCACCCATTCGTCCACATCACAGATTAGGATATAAAGGTGGATTGTTCTGGGTGCTAGTGGGAGGCGACTGGACCCAGAGGATGCAGCCCCAAGTACCTTCGAGAGAAGGAAGGTGGAGTGATTGCAGAATTTCAGGTTAGCAGGCAACCAATTGGCCATTTTCTGCAGCCAGTGCATGTGTGTGGTGGAAATGCAGTCATGAGAAGGATCTCTGAACACCATCCGCCCCACCCAGGTCAGCCTGTCAGAGCCTGTGTCACGCCAGGATATATTGCGATATCGCCATTAGCCTGCCTGCTCGAAGCAAAGAAGTTGAAATTATTTGATGTGAACGGTGGCTAGATGGCCTTTTCCAGCAGTCTAACTACAACATTTAAATTCAGTTCTACGACTACACTGAAAATAGAATGATCTAACGGCCCTCCCCGTCATAAAAAGCTGTGCATTCCGGAGATAAGGCCTATAAAAGGTATTTCAATCTCGTCTCCAGAATTATCTTATTGAAAAATGCCTTATCGCAGACTTCACTGCTTAACGAGGCTGCGCTTAAAAAACACAAACCTATCTCCATACTGTATGCCCACCTGCCTCTGCGGCGGCGCGGATCAGGGCCTCCATCCACGCAGGCTGCGGCGCTTCTGTCAGGCTCTGCTACTCTTCTCTCACAGAGATATTAGCATAGTGCCGTCTGCAATATTGCCAAAGGGCGCTATAATAATTGTCCTGCTGAAATTCACTTTACCTCATACAGCCTCTTCAGAGACGCAAACGTCACATGTTGGGGGAGGGGCTAACTTCAGAGACTGTTGGGGGTGGGGTAAACTGACTTTTGTGGGGGCGTTCTGCACCGAGCAGCGTTTATTGGTACTAGTGTCAAGTTAGCATCAAATTGTGCAATTTAAACCACATCAGGCCCCTGACGCAGCCTCCAAACATGACTGGATTAAAGGTTTCTATTGGCACTTGCCAGCATGGCAATGCTGCGGTTGGGATGTGGTGGGTGGTTGGCTTCGTCAGCGGCTGGTCCGTTCTGCATGTCTTGCTGCATTGTAGTAGAATACCATTTAAACCGGAGTCTCGCTACCATTGAAGTTTTCTTTTCATCTTAAACTACTAGACCACATGGATATAAAATCAGCATTAAAAAGGAGCTTTATTTTCGTAGTTACTTTCTTTCTTTGGGCATTCTTTTTTTAATGAATCTTTTTTTATTGATTTTTGTAACCATAACATTAAAACATATCATAACATCCAGATGATTAAACAGTAACAACCCCATCAACTGGATAGGCAGTATACATCGCCCCCACCCCCTTGAAACCCGCCTGCTTCCCAATACCCAAATCTCGACAATTCCTGTACCTCCCATCCCTCGATCCCACAAGAAAACTCCCCCTTTTCGTGTGTTGCACCATGTAAGTGTACCTACTCCACCACCCCCATTCATGCCAGGCACAAGTCTTCTTGTTGTACCCCTCCAGATCCCTCGTTCCCATATATTCTTTGACATGTCTTTGGGCAGCCCCTTTGTCTATAGGGCAAAGCTTCTAGGGTGCTGCAGTGATCAATCCTCGCTTTCCATTTAGCCAGTGTCGGCATCTCAGTGACACCCCACCTGGTGGCCAGGCCCCTCTTTGTTTCCACCAAACCTGTGTTGAGGAGGTGCATGTCTCCCCTCGAACTCACTGGCTCCCTGATGATCTGTAACAGGGACAGTTTGGGACATCGTGGCAACGTGTTCCCCATCAGCCTGGACAGTCGTTAAGACCCTTTCCCAGTGGGCCCTGGCTTTTTTACTTGGGAGGATGGTAGAAACATTGGCAGGCTGGAAGTCAGTTATTCTGCCAATATATTTTTTTAAATTATCTAGTTTCATTACAAACTTTTTCATTTGTCATTCTCTAAAATGTACACATTCAATTCGTTTTTGTGGTCATCTTTTTGGTCAGTCTTTCTTTTCCCCATACTTCATCCTGATCAAATCCAAGAACTCTGTTCACATGTGCTGTTATTACATATTACTGTGTCGTTCAGCTGTTGGCTTCTTTTACTTTTCAACTCCATTACATTGACCCAAAATTGGATCCCCCCAAGAATAAGGGCTTTGTTGTTTCCTAGTAATATCCCGGCCCAGCGTTTGTGCATCTCATATTGGGTCATCTCTTGTTGCAGCATATCAGCAAACAATTTTCTTTTAGCACTAAGAGCTGAGCATTCCATGATAATATGGTTGATTGATTCTATTTGATCCGTTTGTTGACAGAAACAACAATATTTCTCCTTGGCAGGTAGTTGCCTTGATTTTACCAGGACTTCTCATGTCGGCAAGACATTAAGTAACATAAGCAGGAATGTGTCTCTCATCTGTCATGCTGGAAAGAGGATCAAATATTGGGGTAGCTGATTTAGTGCTCTTGTTTCAATATCGTAATTGATAGCGAGTTGATATTGGGTTTTCATGTCTAATATTCGAATCCAGTCAATACGTTGTATTTTCTTTTGGACCTCTTGTGGCTGATTAATCAGCATGTCCAAGTTTGCCTCAGCATTAAGTAGTGTTTGCATGCATGCTTCTTTGCAAGTATTTAAAACTGCATCATTTATGGAATTGAGTTTGTGTCGCAGTACTTTAATTGATGGTATATCATCCTCTATTAAGGTCTTCCTAAATAGATCTAGATATTTCCAATTTACAATGGATTCGATTGATTGAGTGGCCAGTTCAAATCTGATTTGTGGGATCGGGTATGAGGGAGGTAGTGATAGTACCTTTCGCCAGAAAATCCCCTCTATTTGGTTCCATGTTTGTTGGGGGAGATTAAGTTCAGTTTCACTGCCATATGTTAGCATGGCTGTCACTTTGTCGGTAAAATGTTACTGTAGGTTTCATAGAAAATGTTCCATATTTCCTATATATTAGGATTCTTTGACGGGCTAATGAACAAGATTTGTTTTTTTTAAATAATCAGCCCAATGTTTTTCTGTCTCAGTTTGGTTTAACCAGACTCCAAGATATTTGATTGATTTCGCAAGTTCTATTTTTTCCCTTTGAGAAATATTGACAATGGTTTGTTCTTTTAACTAGGAAGAGCTGCCAATGTCATCACTTGTGATTTTGTATGTTGATTGTTAGATAATTCATCTCTACATATTTTTCTAGAGTGTTCAATCTCTTTTGCAGTCCCACTTGGGTTCCGTCAAGTATGACGAGGTCGTCCGCATACATGATGTAGGAAATTTCTGTCGCATTTCATTTCGGAGGATTTGCAATTACAGTTTTTTGGTCATCTACTAAGTCTGATGTGTATAGATTGAAAAGCATTGCTGCTAGGCTACAGCCTTGTTTTAAACCGTTTCCAGGTTGGAATCACAGTTGTCACTATGCCGTCCCTCGACAATCTGAATCTGATGGATGTTTCTGAATATAGCGCCTTTATTGGCGCCTTGATTTCTTTGGAGCATTTCCAGCTGGCTAGTTTTTCCCATAGCTTTATCCGATTTACACTGTCAAAGGCTATTTGTAGATCTATGAATACCGCATGAACATGCAAATCCTGTCTGGAACTGATCTGATTGAATGATCTCGGCCAGTGGTCCAATTGAAATGAGAAACAGCGGGGACAATGGACAACCCTGCCCAGTTCCCCTTGCGAGTAAAAAGCTATGCGACATGAAGCCATTCACCCTGACCCAGACCCTGTATTTTGCATATAGTAATTTGTAGGGGAGTACCGAACTTCGGCTTCGAGTAAGTATTCGGCCGAATTCTGGCTGAAAAAAAGCTATTCGGTTCCGGCCGAATAGTTTCTTGCTATTCGGCTCTTGCTGAATACTTTCACATTCCCATTTGAAAAAATGCTACATGAACTCGGATAGGCAAATATAGACTTCATTTTGCAAAACTGAATAGAATTAGACCAGCCAAATTGCTATCACACAGCTGAAAAATATCTTATATTGTAATCTGCCCTTTAGGGCATGTTTTGTTACAGATTAATAGACATAAAAGGTGCTCATCTTTTCTACCTAGCCTGCAACAATACAGGAAACTCTTTTCTTTTGGCAAATATTTATATGCAATGTGCACTTTTTTCAGTTGGAAAAGACAAACTGAAAGAAATGTGCATAGATACTTTCAAATCCTGTCATGCCACTTCCCACTGTGTACGTCATAGTCCCCCCTATTCTTTTTTTAAGGACTTGAGTCCTGAGTTTAACATTATCTGATATTTTATCAGGAATGATAAGTTGCATATGTTTGTGTATTGGCAAGAAGGAGGGGCTACGATAAGTGAAAAGTGAGCAGCATTTGCTCGGGTGGGGTGAATGGTTGTGAGATGGAGTTCAAACATTTCAGATTTCCTCTCGACTTGTGTCCTGCATGAGCAGACATGAACCATTATATACATTCCTACATGAGCTGCAAAGAAGTTTCGAAACTCGACCACATCGACTTTGCAACTGAATAGAGAATGCAATGCATCTGATTCACAAAGGCAGTCCTTTTGCATTTGTGAAGCCTCCTACTTAACTGGCACTGAATATGCAACACTCTTCTGTACATTTGGTTAGATCTGCTTTATTTCTGGCTTTTATGGTTTGAATAATGATGCTACATTAATTACAATGAAGAGAAATAAAAATATAGAATGCATTTAAAATGGTGCTTTATTTGTTTGTTAATAAGTGTGTTTTTTGAAGTTTGGAACATGATTTATTAAATAAAGCAACTATTTGGCTTCATATTCGGCTTCGGCCAATAGTTGACAAACTATTCGGTATTCAGCTGAATACTAAATATGCTATTCGGTACAGCCCTAGTAATTTGACCCATGCCATGTAGTTATTCCCAATTCCGTCAGGAAGTCCCACCTAACCGAATTGAAGGTCTTTTGGAGCCAAGTGCCATAATGGCATGTGGGCCCTGTAGTCCTTCCACATTTGACAAAGTGTTTGCACCCTTTTAATGTTCATTCGCATGGCCCTCACTGGGACAAAGCCGCTTTGATCTGAGTGAATCAGCTGGCTAATCACTCGAATCAGCCTGTTCGCCAGGACCTTGTCCAGTATTTTCATTTCCTTGTTCAGCAGTAAAATCAGCTGACATGAGGAACACATTTGTTTCGGTTTCCTTTTCTTGTGGATAATCACAATATTAGCCACCCTCAAGTCCCCCGGCAGCTTCCCTTTATCCCTACTTTCCTTGAAAATTCCTAGCATAGGTTTCGCTACCTCTTCACCCAACCTCTTCCAGCATTCGAGTCAAAACCCGTTCGGCCGTGGATTCTTCCTTGCTTGCAACTGTCGTATGACAACTTGTAATTCTTTTATGGAAATCTCTTTTTCAATTTCCCCCCTTTCAGGGTCACTTATTTCTAGCAGGGTCACGCCTCCCAGATATTTCCTCACCCTCTCCATGTCTAAACCCTACACCTCCCTATAGAACCCCTGATAATACCTTGCAAATTCCTTGGCAGCCTGTTTCCCCTGCATGTGGCTTCCGCCCCGTGTGACACTATCTCTCTGATCCATCTTGAGGCTTCCTCTCTTTTTTCTAACGGCACAAGCAGTTTACCTGCCTTATCCACTGTCTCAGACTGGCTTTGGATGCCCAATAAGCTTGTTTGGCTTTGTCTGTTGCTTCAGTTTTAAAGCACAGTGTCGTCTTTAGTAGTTCCCCCCCTGGTCCCTTCCATTTTCTCTCTAACATATGTTTGCTCTGTCCCTTTAATGTCGTTTTCCAATTCCATCAGTTTAGCTTGCCTCTTTTTTTGGTGTCGACTGATCTCTGCTAGGGCACTACCATTAAGGACTGCTTTGTATGCCCCACAGAGGGTGCTTTTGTTTCCCACTGTTCCTTCATTTATGATGAAGTAATCTTCCGTCCCTTCCTTTAGCCCCTTCATTATGTCCCTGTTGCCCAGATAGAATGCACTCAGCCTCCATTGCCTCTGGCGTCTTAGCTCATTCCTGGTAATCTTAAGCAATAATAGGGTATGATCCAAGATACCCCTCTGTTAGTATTCTACATCGGAATTCCACCCCTTGAGGGGAGAAAGATTAATCTATAAGATAGAGCAAGGAATGTGCCCCTGAATAGAATGAGAATCCCCTCTCTCCCGGATGCAATTCTCTCCATATGTCTGTCATCCCCGTTGCATCGGCGAACATAGCCAGTGTGGTTCTATTAACTGACTGCCAGATTCCCCCTTTAGATGTGGTGCTGTCTAGCACCCTGCACATTGCATTGTTAAAATCACCACCTAGTATCGTTAGATCTTTCCCGTGCATTGCCAACAGCACCTGCATTTCTGCCTGGAATTCTGTTTGAGGGGGAGATGGTGCGTAGACGTTCAACACAGTTATACTCTCTCCCCACAACTCCCCAGTGACCAAGATATACATCCCTCTTGTGGGGTGCTCCCCACTGTTTTTACTTGCAGTGGAATAGACTTCCTAACCATGATGGCGACTTCCCTCGACCCATATAGCAGCCTGCATGTTCCACTGTCTTGTACGGTCCCCTACTCAGGAAGCTGCATGAGACACTCATAAGATGTGTCTCTTGAGAGGCATTATGTCTGCCCTTCACCTGCCTATATACTTTGATACTAATACCCTTTTTATTTGATCATTTAGGCCATTGACATTCCATGTTAAGTAGAGTAGCTCTCTCTTTAGGTCACCCCTCATCAATGCCCATTTGTATAATGTCCCAGAGCCGCTCTGCCCATTGTGTAAATTTCATTTTGGGATCTTTGGAAATGAGAAACCGCCTCCCCTGATGTAGGTCCTGCCATTTAAATAAATTCCCCAACCACAATCAATAACCCCTTTGAACGCCCTTCACCTCCCTATACTTCACCCCAACTTGAAGCATCTGTCATCCCTTTGAAACCAAAGTCTGGCTATCTCTGCCATGGAGGGTGAGGGATAGATCTTGTTTGTGGGGGCGGGAGCGGGGGTGCCGTCGATCGCTCTGATCCAACTAGTGTGCCCCAATGTGCTCACATAGCTTGACAAATGTCCACTTCAGATTAAAGAAATCTCTTCGTTATACCTATCGGGTCCATTTGTTCCCTTCCACCCGACACAAAGTTCCCTTCTTTGTGTCTCAGGGGGTATCCCAACATCACCGTCTCATTCTCCCCCACTCTCATTGATGCCATAGTTCTCGCTTTGCAGCCTATCCAGTCTCCTTTCTTTATTTGAGCCCATAGTTTCCCGCCAAGTCCCATGCTTCTGATGGATTCACGAAGAACCACACCCACCCTAGGTCATATTACCCTAAGCGGTGCTGGGTATATCGTGGCATATTTGTTCTCCTTCTCCCTGAGTTTCTTCCGCACCGAATGACTGTCAGGCTTTGCAGAGTGCTCTTGTAAAGTCAGGGTATATGGTGACTCTTGCTCAGTTGACTTCTACTATGCCGTTCTTTCTTGCCTCTTGTAATATAAAGTCCCTGTCTCAGTAGTTCAAATAGCTTCTCTTTCACCTGTTTTGGGGGCCTTCCCAGTGGTAGTGCCCTACCTGGTAGCCTATGTGCTCTTCTATGGAGGAAAAAGTGGACAGCCCATTGGAGCCCACCCATTCTATCACCCACTCCTCCAAACACCATTCCGTGGAGAGTCCTTTGATTTTCTGCAGGAGGCCATTGATGTGTGTGTTGTCCCTCCTTGCCCTTTCTCCCACGTGGTCCATACTTTACTCCAGTTGGTGCACTTTCCTGATCAGGGCCTGCACATCAGCCTTCATGGGGGTCGTTATATCTTCAATATCTGATATTCTTTTCTCCATTCCTCCCGCTCTTTCTGATATTTTGCGCAAATCCTGTCTTAACAGCCAAACTTCCAGGCGTAATGCATCTATTTTGCGTTCCAGCATCGTTTTTGCTTCCTGTATCGCTTTTAGTAAGTCTTGCGTGTGTTGACTTGCTTCCACCCCACTTTCGCTTCGGATTTGTGATGTCCCCGCCTCCACTTGTTTTGGGGGTCTGAGGCCACGTGTGGTATACGTGTCCATTTTGGACTGGGTATTTGTTTTTTTCCACTTCTTCTCATCTCTTTTGTCATTATTTCAGTTGTCAGCTTAATGTGTTTTTCCCTGGTGTGCCCCAAGTCGTAGTCGTGCCTCAGGCAATGTAGTTCCAAGGGCCTGTGTATCAGCCCCAGCCACTGTTCTCCCTGCGTCCTGTCGCAGAGTCTAGTGACAGGGGGTGTATTCTCCACTTTGTCACCCTAGTCCTGCTCTTGCCTTAGGTCTCAGGCGCAGGAGTGTGTAGACTCCCTGTAATGTCTTTGTTCCTGTATCACCTGCAACTCCCTCTGCTACCGGCCATACAGCAGTGCAATCTTCAAATGTTCCCATCAATTTTCTTGGTGCTGCCTCCCCCGTCCGTCACCTTTTTTTGTAGAAGGACGTCTCTCCCCTTGCTCCCGTTCCATCACTCTTCTCTTCCAATTCCCCACTCCTGATCAAAATAGGGGGGGGAGGGCATGGGTGTCTCACCGTCTTCCTCCTTTCTGCTGTTTCGGTCGCTCCTCTCTCCTTCGCCTACAAGCAGACCATAGCAGCCATCTTGACCTCGCAATCTCTGTTCTTCCGCATCTAAGCAATCTCAGGCTTTTCCCACTTGCTCCTCCTGCCTGCACCTGTTGTCCTTTTCTGCCTTTCCAGCTACGATGGCAGGGTCTTAGCAGTGCACAGTTGCCCTTGCTGTCTGGGCCATCTCCTCTTGTCTTTATGTAGTGGCATTACCACTCCCCCTGGCCCCAGGGACATCACTCCTCTTTCCAATTTCCACCTGATCTCAGACTCAGGTACGGGCGGTTGTAGGCACCTCACCTACTTCCACTTGGAGTTTCTTGCTGCCTCCGCTGACCCCCGCTCCTTTTTCTACGCAAGGACCAAAGTGGCCATCTTGCCACTGCTACCCCCATTCCTTGGCTCTTCCGCACCTCTGAAATCTCTTGGTGTTTGGGGTTTCCCCACGTTTTTCTCTCGCCTGCGCTGGCTGTCTATTTTCGCCTCTCCCGACCCGACCTTCACACGATTTAAGTGTGACTGGAGACAGTGCTTTTTCGCCACGGCCTTCGACGTCAGAGCGACGAGCAACGTCAAAGCCGATCAGGCTTCTCCCCTACTCCATCTCACCGCGCAACAGCATCCCCCCTTCTGCAGGCACCCTTGACCAAATGTTGCGTTTAGGGCATCTAAATTCTTTACACATTCTAGTGAGGCTCTTCTGGTAACGCTTCACTGTTGAAAGCAGTTAACTCTCCTCTACATGTCTGAAACCAGACCCTTAAGTACTACTGTGAGGATGAATTGTCTCCTGTCCTCTTTTACCATTCCAAGCACTCCCCTGAAATGCAAGTGTTTTGGGTGATCGTATTATGCCTCTTATCTGTCTACAAACCCAGCTTCCCTGGATTCTACATCACCCCGGTGAGCCCTGCTGTGAAAGTGGTGAAGGTAGGAAACGTCAGAAGGTTAGGACAGCAACCCCAAATACCCCTGAGGTAAAAGACACAAGGTTAAAGTAACTGGCATACAAAAGGAAAAGCAGACAAAGGGATGCTGGTGTACGGTACTTTTAGTTGTTATATGTTCACCTATACTTTTCACTTCTGGTACACCAGTATGGTTTTGAGAGTTTTTTCACAAAACAGGAAATCGCAAGACACTATATTTTCTTATTTCAGGATATTGTGGCAGGAAATGTAAAATGTTGCAGCATAAATGCAAATATTGCGGCACAAAAGTGTATTTATTGCAGCGTTTTTGCAGCACATATTTTGACTTGAGGGTGTGAGATTGGCACATTGCAGGAAAGCAGCAGTGTGCAAGGCAACATTTTACATTTCCTGCTGCAATATTTTGGAGGGTTATAACAGCAACAATATTAACATTTACACAAGTCCATACAGTATCCAAGATAGATTGAATATACAGCCACAATTTTACCATATGAAAAAAAGGGATCATTACCATCATAACATTTTCTCCAAAGTACTAACATGTCCATAATAAAATCCTGACCATATGCTTAAAACATAGACCTACGTGCCATCACCAGGGTTTCACAGTCAAATAATAGATGCTTGTCTGTTTCCACTAAATGTTCCCCACACAGCCTCGATTGGCGGCTATCTCGATTTACACCAAGCTTCCCATCATGTGCAGGGGCGTAGGAGACACATAGCAGGGGGTTATAGCAAACAAGGAGGATGAGCGATCGCAAGCCCACCCCCTTATAAGCACTACCCAGGTCCGTGGCCGGATGTGTCGGACCTGGGGGATGCCTAGTAGGTGGGGTGTATGTTGACCCAGGGAGGTGGCCAGAGGGGCAGCCCGCTATGTGGGCTGCCCCTCTAGCGCCCCTGCGAGGGCCGGGCCAGCTTCTCACGATGAGTCTGGTCCCTCTTATTCCATCTTATGCTGGCTTCAGAGCCTAGCCTTTCTTTGCCCTTGTTATTCTGAATGCAGAGTTGGACTCTATTCCTTTCTCGTTTAACATTTGCTGCAAAGCCTGATCTATTTGATTCTCTCATATGTTACTAGGACGGCAAAGCATGGGTTCTCTGCCCTGTTACATTATTCAAAGAGCCCCTCTGGCTTTTCTTTGCCTCTCCCTTGTCTCACTGCTTGCTTGCTTAATACATACCTCCATGCTTGAACACTAAACATATTCTCCCTAACACAGCAATGGCAGCTGCAGTCTACCTTAACTTCTGTGTGTTCCGTGTCTTGAATTGGTCTCTTATTTCTGCTTTTCTGTCTGCAGGGGAAAGATATTTGCCAGTCACTGGCCATGATGGTTCTACATGGCATAAGAGGGCAACAGCTAGCCAATATAGGAAGAACATTGCATATTATGCCAGAGGCTGGCAACTGCCTTCCTAATGCCTACACAAGAGACACAACTCTTGCCTTTGTTTCTAACAGTAATTCAGTGGATGAAGAAACGCGAGAATACACATATTGCTTATGAATGAAGGGGATGATGTCACACTTGGTTAAGACATGTTGATCACGCCAGGAGCTAATTTCCAGCTGCAATTAAGCGATTACCTTTTAGACTTCTGGCTTTAAATAATGTTAGTATCACCTGGAAAGCACAGAGGTTGCTCAACAGGGTTCCTGGAGCACGAGGGCTACCCTACTCGTGGGCGGCATGGATGATTGGAGGGCATTCTTGCCCTGGTTTGGTGCCTGGCCCCTACAGCCATGATGGGTCGAGGGGCCTATTACTTTTGGTTGTACGTACCCTTTGAGGGTGTGCAGACAATGCCTCCTGCTTTAGCCCACTAACAGCTCTGCTTTGCAACTTTATCACACATACCTGTCAGGTGGCATGTAACTCAATGCTACTAATGTTATCAGCCTCAGAAGTCTGGAATCATTTGCCACATCAACTAGGGTACTGGCTTGCTACCTGAGACTTACCCATGTCTGAGTCGGCATCTGTCGCGCTGTGTGGAAAACACACACAGAAAGAGCAGGGCACAGTGCCCTTGTGGGTTTTTCACACTTCTTCCTTGGGGTGGGCACAATTCACACCGCAGAGAAAATGCACATGCTGGGCAACATTCTCCCACTTTGACAATGTCCCCCAAAGAGCGAAATCGGCCATTTGAAATACCTCTGTCGACTTATTATTGCACAATCCACACTGATGGGTTTAAGAACCTGCTTAACGCGAAATGGCAATTAAGAGCATTTGCCAACGCACTCAAGAAGCACAGGACACCCTCTTTCCAGCGACATGCCATGCTCACTCATTCTGATCAAGAATTGGCATTTATCTGGGGGTCATGTTAAATGTATTTATTTATTTATTACATGTGTAGCATCACGCAAAACCCCCCCCCCAAGCATCACGGCGCAAATTAAACTGCATGGAGTGGACCACTTCCATTGCTGCACGTTTTTACTTTTCTGCCACAAAATGGAAGATTTTAGCGTAAAAGGCAGGTGAGATCACATTGCTTTTCCACTTTGGAAGAATGTAAATACCTTGCGCAATTAGCGATTGCTGGCGGAATTGACAATGGCTTCCTTTGGACTCCGCCCACTTTTACCAGGTTTCATTTCCAAGCAGATCCCAGAGGAATCCCTTTCCTTATTTCCAGCATGAGAATCTAAGGCCGCTTTTGTCTGGTAGAGCGGGAAATGCAGGGGGCGATGGTGTGTCCACTCGGCTCCCGAACTCCACCCAGAAAATGCACAAAAAGCTGGCCAATTAGAAAAAGCGACAGTAATAGTGTTTTCCACCATTTTTTCCGAACCAATAGACCTGGAAAATGCTGTGTTGCATCGGAAGCTGAATGCATTCACTCTGACTATTTTCCGACTCGAAGATTAAGCCAGGTGCTGAACACAGGCGTTGCATATTCCTGTGCACAATCTGCATTTGGAGAATTAACTAACTGAGGTACCTTACAAATGATATCTCCTCTGGGGCTTTACCGTCTTTACCCTTAAGTGCCATGGGTATTTCCCCACAGTGCCAAGGCCTTTTTTGGTGATTTCAGTATGTCGCCATTCAATCCCTTGTAACTTCTTTGTTACTTGAGATTTGTCGGCCAAAGTTGGCCCCTTTTTTCCCACATGTAGGCGGTCGTAACGCCACCCAGAAATCCTATTTTGCTGTAGGGGGGTGAGTGAAAATAACCAAAAAGGAGAACATTTGTTTTTTTTCTTCAGAAAATGCCAATACAATGTTGTACAAAGAAGCCTGTGGTGTTTTCCTTGTAAGAGCTAGGAACAAATGGTTTGCTGTGCTACATTCACCATTTTCCAGGCATTCAAGAACAGATTGAGTGGAAACCAAAATAACATATTTTGATATGCTAATCAGCCGTTTTGTGAGAGGTAGACGATTTTGGCGTTTTTTTGTCCAATAGGACATGCTTGGATGGAATGGAAGTAAAGGGTAGGAAAGCTGAATGGGAAGCCAGAAAGGCATACATTTCTGAAAGGTAGACCATATTCCCGATTTAGGAAGGGGTGATTTGCGCAGGTCAGGCAGCAACTATGTAGGAAAAGATTCCATAGTTTGGGGGGAAATCAGGAAAATGACAGAAAAAAAATACTATTTCTGCACATTTCACTCTGGTCACACACCGAAACTCGCAGCCAACAACACATGGCCTACCTTCCCACAGGTTTCCCGATGAAAACGGTATCACACATGTGTGGGTGCACATACCTGGGTGCAAAGGGAAAAGCCTAAAACACTGGTAACCCCAAGTCTTTTCGCACAGCAGATTTTCAGGAATTTTGCTCATGTGGACAACTTACAGATTTGGGCCTAGGGTGTTGAGGCCACGAAGGAAAACAGGGAACCCCATACATTTCCAAATAAAAGACACATGTGGGAATCCACAGAGGTCTGACTTGCGCCAATCGCCCCATAATTTATGACCCACAATCCCTGACAGTCTGAAATTTAGTGGAAAAAACAATTTTCACTTTGTCTTGTTTTTTCACCAAATTTCAGACTTTGCCGGGGATTGTGGGTAATACATTTTGGGGCAATTCGCGCAAGTCAGACCTCTGTGGATTCCCACGGGTGTCCTCTTTTTGGAAATGCATGGGGTTCCCCGTTTTCCTTGGTGGCTTCGACACCCTAGGCCCAAATCTGTATGTTGTCCACATTAGCAAAATCTGCTCTGCTGAAAGGCTTAGGGTTACCAGTGGGTTAGCCTTTTCCCTTTGCGCCCAGGTAGGTGCACCCACACATGTGAGGTACCGTTTCCGTCGGGACACCTGTGGGAACGCAGGATGGTAGGACATGTGTTGTTGGCGGCCTGTTTCAGTGGGTGGCCAGAGTGAAATTTCCGAAAATTGTGGGTTTTTCTCCACCAAATTTCAGAGACATTTCCCTCTGCCCCCCACCGAAACACGCCGCCAACAACAGATGTCCTACCTTCCGTGCGTTCCCACAAGTGTCCCGACGAAAACGGTACCTTACATGTGTGGATGCACCTAACTCGGAGCAAAGGGAAAAGGCTAACCCACTGATAACCCCAAGCCTTTCGGCAAAGCAGATTTTGCTCATGTGGACAACCAACACATTTGGGCCTAGGACATGGGTGCACAACATATGGCCCGCAGGCCAGTTGCGGCCCGCCATGCTGTTTTGTCCAGCCCACGAGGCACAAACACTTTCCTAATGGAGGGCGACCCGCAAGCAGCATCGGCCGCCCTCCATTAGGAAAGTCTTTGTTGTCTTCCGGGCCGGACAAAACACTGGCCGTCATTGGCTCAGCACACACGCACCACTTCGCTCCTACGAGCCACGTAGCGCGTGTGTGCTGCACCAATGGAGGGCCAGCACTACGGCTGGCGTGGCCAGTAAGGCTTGATGCCGGAAGGCATTTCAGCCTTGCTGGCCACGCCAGCCGTAGTACCACTCACCTTGCCAGTGTTCCAGTTTAACTGCCTTCCAGCACGTCCGGTAAGTGGTCTGTTTGTTTGTGTTTGTGTGTTGGGTCTGTTCTGCTGTATGTTTGTGTTATGTATGTTGAGATGGGGTGTGGGGGGTGTTGGATGAGTATGAATGCTTGTTTTTTAGTGTGTTGTGTATGTTTAGATGGGGGTGTGCCGGATGTGCATGAATGTTTGTTTTTGAATGTTTGTGTTGTGTATGTTGAGATGGGGTGGTTTGGGGGGGTGTCGGATGTGTACGAATGTTTGTTTTTGAGTGTTTGTGTTGTGTATGTTGAGATGGGGGGTCGGGGGGGTGTCGGATGTGTATGAATGTTTGTTTTTGAGTGTTTGTGTTGTGTATGTTGAGATGGGGGTGGGGGTTTGGGTCTGTATGGGTGCATGCTTGAGAATGTGTGTGCTGAGTTGGGGGTGGGGGGTTTGGGTCTGTATGGGTGCATGCTTGAGAGTGTGTGCGCTGAGTTGGGGGGTGGGGGGTTTGGGTCTGTATGGGTGCATGCTTGAGAGTGTGTGTGCTGAGTTGGGGGGTGGGGAGTTTGGGTCTGTATGGGTGCATGCTTGACAGTGTGTGTGCCGAGATGGGGGATGGGGGATTCGGGTCTGTATGGGTGCATGCTTGAGAGTGTGTGCTGAGTTGGAGGGTGGGGGATTCGGGTCTGTATGGGTGCATGCTTGAGAGTGTGTTTGGGGCATAGTGTTTGGTTGGGGGTGAGGGACATGGGGCATAGTGTTTGGTTAGGTGTGGGAGCCATGGGGCATAGTGTTTGGTTGGGGGTGAGGGGGCCATGGGGCATAGTGTTTGGTTGGGGGTGAGGGGGCCATGGGGCATAGTGTTTGGGTGGGGGTGGGAGCCATGGGGCATAGTGTTTGGTTGGGGGTGGGGGACATGGGCATGGGGCATAGTGTTTGGTTGGGGGTGAAGGACATGGGGCATAGTGTTTGGTTGGGGGTGAGGGGGCCATGGGGCATAGTATTTGGTTGGGGGTGGGAGCCATGGGGCATAGTGTTTGGTTGGGGGTGGGGGGTATGGGGCATAGTGTTTGGTTGGGGGTGAGGGGGCCATGGGCCATAGTGTTTGGTTGGGGGTGGAGGACATGGTCATGGGGCATAGTGTTTGGTTGGGGGTGAGGGACATGGGGCATAGTGTTTGGTTGGGGGTGAAGAGGCCATGGGGCATAGTGTTTGGTTGGGGGTGGGAGCCATGGGGCATAGTGTTTGGTTGAGGGTGAGGGGGCCATGGGGCATAGTGTTTGGTTGGGGGTGGGAGCCATGGGGCATAGTGTTTGGTTGAGGGTGAGGGGGCCATGGGGCATAGTGTTTGGTTGGGGGTTGGGGACATGGGCATGGGGCATAGTGTTTGGTTGAGGGTGAGGGGGCCATGGGGCATAGTGTTTGGTTGGGGGTGGGAGCCATGGGGCATAGTGTTTGGTTGGGGGTGGGGGGCATGGGGCATAGTGTTTGGTTGGGGGTGAGGGGCCATGGGGCATAGTGTTTGGTTGGGGGTGAAGGGACCATGGGGCATAGTGTTTGGTTGGGGGTGGGGGACATGGGCATGGGGCATAGTGTTTGGTTGGGGGTGAGGGACATGGGGCATAGTGTTTGGTTGAGGGTGAGGGGGCCATGGGGCATAGTGTTTGGTTGGGGGTTGGGGACATGGGCATGGGGCATAGTGTTTGGTTGAGGGGGAGGGGGCCATGGGGCATAGTGTTTGGTTGGGGGTGGGAGCCATGGGGCATAGTGTTTGGTTGAGGGACATGGGCATGGGGCATAGTGTTTGGTTGGGGGTGAGGGGCCATGGGGCATAGTGTTTGGTTGGGGGTGAGGGGGCCATGGGGCATAGTGTTTGGTTGGGGGTGGGAGCCATGGGGCATAGTGTTGCACTCCAACAGTGAAACCAATAATAAAGCGAAAACAGGCACAGTTAGGAGATGTACATCCTTTGCTTTTTTGAGGAAACCTGACTCAACGAAGGCCATACTCCTCTTGAGCAACCCAAACAGCAAACTATAGCAGTCCAAAATAACGGAATGTCCAATCATAGGTCAATAAAATATGTATAATTTAATTAAACAGACGATATACAATAACTAAATCGAAATCAATTATAACAATGGAAAATGTGTAGTACAAAATGTAAGTTTGAAATGCAATAAAAATCGTTACCCCTCAAAAACATTCTTTTTCCATGTGCTTAATACAAATTGGGGGTTGAAAAAGCCTCCTGCCACGCCCCACCTACCGCCTCACCCACATTTACTTTTCGGCCCACTATAGCCCTCATGTAAGGTACTTTCGGCCCTCTGTAAAAATTATTGTTCACCCCTGGCCTAGGGTGTCGAAGCCACCAAGGAAAACAGAGTACCCATGCATTTCCGAAAAGAAAACACCCATGGTCACACCCCCTTATCCATGGTGGTTTAGTGACCCCCACACCCACCCAAAACAAGTTATAATTTTTTTATTTTTGATTTGCCTCTTTCGTAGGGGCCGATTGTGCTAGCAATCTGCCCCCAGGCAGGGCTACATGAGATGCCCCCCATATATTTGGGGTGGGGGGGAGAGGGCCACCTCCCTTTCCACTGAAACATTCATGGTGGTTAACTGGCCCCCCACACCCACCCAAAACAAGTTATAATTTTTTTATTTTTGATTTGCCCCTTTCCTAGGGGCAGATGGGCACCTGTGTGTGGCCATCTGCCCCCTGGGGGGGGGCACAACGTACTGCCCCAGGCTTGGTGGGTGGCTCTGCCAAAATTTGCAGTGCGCCCCCACCCCAAATGGATGGGGGCATCTCATGTACCCCTTCCTAGGGGCAGAAATCTGCCCCCAGGGAAGGCTACATAAGGTGCCCCCATCCACTTAGGGTGGGGGGAGAGGGCCACCCCCCTTTCAAACACAAAACATCCTGGTGGTCTAGTGGGTCCTCCACCCAAAACAAGTTATAATATATATATTTTTGTTTTGCCCTTCCCTATGGGGCAGATGGCACATGTGTGTGACCATTTGCCCCCAGAGGGGTGGCAAAACGTACTGCCCCAGGCTTGGGGGGGGGGGGGTGGGGTGGCTCTGCCAATATTTGCAGGGGCCTCTCCCCTCACCCCAAATGGATGGGGCATCTCATGTACCCCTTCCTAGGGGCAGAAATCTGCCACCAGGGAGGGCTACATAAGGTGCCCCCATCCACTTAGGGTGGGGGAGAGGGCCACCCCCCTTGCAAAAATCCCTGGTGACTAGTGGTCCCACCCACACCCCACCCAAAACTACGTTTAAAAAAATATTTTTTTTGTTGTTTGCCCCCCTTCCCTGGGGGCAGATGATCACCTATCTGCCCCCCAGGGTATTGCCTCCATGCTTTGGGGGCCAGGGGGGAAGAGGGCAGCTTACATAGTAAGCAGCCCCTCCCCCCACTTATAAAACAGATCCCTGCATGACACACCAAACACATATTCTGGGGGGGATAAATGACATTACATCCCCTCCACCTACAATTTTGTGGGGGGGGGGGTTGTCCTCCCTGTACCACACCCATGTCCTACGCCCATGATCATGTGACCCAAAATTATTAAACTTAATAAATATATATGTTCTAACCTACCAACCTTATAAGGGTATTCATTCAGATATCTACCCACCATGGGATGGTTCTGATAATGCTCAACATGCTCACTACGAAGAGATTTTGCAGCTAAATTGACAAATCTCTGTTCACAGTCCAACTCTCTTACAGCTTTTTTAATTCTCTGCTTTACATTCGTGTATAGTGAGGGATGGCAAATCGTTACTGATTAGCTTCTGCCATTTATCATATATATTTGTTTAGCGTTTCTATGGTAGTGTTAGAGGAACCCAAGTGTGTTCTTGAAATTAATTTGGCATTCACGTTCAGCAGTGAAGAAACATGAGCATTATCGAGTTTTCAATAGAGACGCAGACAATTTAGTATCACATCATTTCCCACACTTTGCATATTAACCTCCAGCAACACGTATTCAATCGGCGTGCTCCTTCTCACATTGAGCAAAGTTTTTAAGCATTTTCAAAAAGCTGTAGCTTTTGCAATTGTTTATGGCCCCATAATTTCACCCTATATAACAACACTGGTCTAATTTTAATTTTAAATAAGGTTATTCTAGCAGTGAATGAATAACCTGCATGAGCCCTGGTGAAATTCAAAATGCCATTGGGGAATTATTTCGCTCTCATTTCTAAATTAGAGAAATGTGCATTCCAGATTAGTTGCAAATCAAGCATTACACCCAGATATACACAAGATGTGTGAGAAAACAGAGGTTGTCTCACCCACTAGTCCCCAGTGATCTCTCTCCCAGGTGGCCAGGGCACGGCCATCACCAGACCCTGAGGGTGGACTAGTTCGGAAGGATCACCTGCGTGAGGGTTCTTCAGGAAGTGGGGGTGAGGCAGTCGATGGTGAGACACGGTATTCCCCCCTTTTTGTTCATCTAACCCATCCAATTTTTTAGGATTCTCTGAAGTCCCAACTCTGCCCGCCCCCCTTTTTGCACAAACACTGGGCCGAAGAAGAGGGTGACTGAGAGTAACAAGACTAACTCTCAGACATCATACCAGACATTTCCAGTTAATCGGGTCAGGCATAGTCAGGCACTTGACTTTAATTGCATACACCTGATACCAATTAGCTCTCCTCACATGGATAAAAGGCAGAACCTAGAGAGAAACACTGAGCGAGGCGGAACACGAGTAAAAGCGGAACACGAGTACAAGCAGCACTTCCGGGGCAAAGGCAAACCTACTTGAACAGAACGACGGACCAAGGGACGAGAGCAGCAGGTTGAAAACCCTAAGAGTTCCGTACTGGAGGTCGTTGCCTCTGACAGGCTGTGCGAAAGACACGTGGAGGAGGCCAGAACCCACATCAGAAGGCTGCATTGTGTTTCAAGGACGCCAGCGACTCTCCTGGGTGAACGGCAGAGTTGGGGAGGCGGGGCCAAGCCTGTAGAACTAACCTTGACTCGTGAATTGGAAATTGTAAAACCACACTCCGATGAGTTGCAAGTGACCTGAGAGACCGATGTGTGTTAAAGATTGAAGTGGCTACATTAAATCGCAAGTAAAGGCTGCACGTGTGTGGATGACATGCAAATAAAGGCAGACCGGTGGATGAACTTTGAAGTAAGGACAGCTGTCAAATCTGCGATACTGAGTAACGTGGTGGTCCGGCAAAAGGAAGTAGCCCACTCAAAGGTCTATGTGAAAGGTGCATTGTTTGTAACGATAAAGCGAATGAACTGCAAAAGTGAAGTAAGCAAAATTAACTCCTAGAGAAGGGGAGAGTGAAAACCTTGAACTTTTAGTGGAAGTGGTCCTGCGGAGGTCTGTAAAGAAAGCCAGCAGATGCGAAAGTCTTCGACATCCGATAGCGGTCTGAGCCCCAATGAGGGAGACCCGAACTGTAATAGGCTTGGGGAAGGGAGCCCCCTTGCAAGTCTTGTTGAACTGTGTTCTGAAGAGGTCTGAGCCCGACAGACGGGGATCCACGTGAACTGTGTTTTGAAGGTATCTGATCCCGACAGAGGGGGGCCTACATGAACGTTTTGTTGAAACATTATTTGGAAATCTGGAAAAAGAGACTTTAACATGGAAGGCCAGGCGGGCCTCGATCCACGTTTTGGAACTGTTTATTGTGTTAAAAACCGGAGCCAGAGTGTGTCATCCTGCCTACAGGGACCGCCTTACTCTATGTGGTCTAACGTGGGGAGGAGAGCTGATTCAACCACACTTATCCTTTTGAACACTGATTTTTCCTTCACATACATTTCTCCTTTATTCACTTTTTGTACAAGAGATAGGGCAGGCATTAGGTTTTGTTGGCATAAGCCATTTTTCCTTTGATGGACTCCACTAGGACTGTTTTGTTTATCGTTTGATGGTCGAGACTACTCCCATTTTAGTCATAGAGCAAAGTAGGACTTTTCCAACCGACAAACTTCAATAAATGTTTTACAAATTGTAGCTATTGTGTCACTGGCATACTTGCGCTACCATGCCTCCCCTACAAAAGTAACTATTTTTTAAGATATTCTCACCCAGTTTTAACTTCAGAGGATTATCCCTTTTAGTTTCTTGTTGATTAAATATAATTGGCTTTGTTTTAGAGGCATTCATATTACTGCCATTTCTCTGGGTATAGTCATCAAGCTTGTTTAAGGAGCCAAGCAGGCCCTTAGCCATATTGTCTAAATCGTCAGTATAACCAAGCCACTGCAAGTGATCATAACCTAAACATATAGGCATCCCCTCATCTGAATGGATATCATTTGTTATATGAGCCATATAAAGTTTAAATAATATGGGTGACATAATACATCTTTGTTTGAGGCCAGAATATGTTATATTATCATCAGAGGTATCCCCAGCTTGGTTATATCTAACCTTAACCTTTTTGTTGGTATATAAACACATTATCATTTTCAACATGCCCGAGGGTATACCCCATCTTGATAGCATTCCCCTTTGAAATGAATCAAAAGCGGCCTTAAAATCTACAAAGACTGCAAACAACTTTTGTTCTCTTACAAACCAAGTATATTCTATGGTATTCACGAAAGTGAGAATGTTTGTCATAGTTCTATTTCCTTTCTGAAAGCCTTTTCGAAATGTATGGATAAGCTTCGAGTCCATTGCCCACTTTTCCAATTCTGTTAAAGTTCTCTGCTAAAGATCTTAGAGAGGCACATAGCATGGTAAACATGCAATCATGTTTTGCCTCCTGTCTGATTCCCTTTTTGTATATTGGTATGATGATACTTACTGCCCAGGAATCCAGAATTATTACAGAATATCTCATGTCTTTAAAGATTATATACAACATACTGGCCCCATGAACAGGGGTTCATTTTGATCAGGGCATTGCTAATACCGTCCAGGCCAAGTGGTCTAGACTTTTTGTCTCTAGTTCTTTAAAGGACAAGACAAACAACCATCTATCCTTTGGGGGGGTATAACTGACATATTCGGGAATGCTTTATTTCCTATGGTAAACTCAACATGCTTCACTTAATTTTCTTTGGAACCCGCACTAAAGGGATCTTTAACCCCAAAGGAGGCAACTAATTGCCAAACTAGCAGAGAATTATTTTCCTGAATCACTTTATGCAGGGTTTCCCACTGATTAATCCTTAGGCTTTTTAAAAAAATAAAATACTTCAGCCATTTCTAATAGTCCTTTTTATCTTTTTCTTTATGGTATTTAATATGGCTGGATTGAAATCTTTATGTTTCTTGAAATTCCTAATATCCCTCCTCAGGCTTCTTTTGGCCTCAGGGATTTTGCGCCTGTATGTATTATTATGTATTCCATTTCAAATATTACAAAAGAACAAGTAGCTCAATTACCCATCTTTTAGTCTACCTTGAGACTGGATCAGTGACACAAAGGAATAATGATAGATTATCTAATTCATCTATCTAAGATTTACATGAAACAGACGTTCTTACCAGAGGGTAGGCAAAGTAAAAACACAATTTTAATTAATACATACATACATAACACACAAATACATGGTGGGCGCTTTCCGCAAGACACCTCACACACTTAAAAAGAATTGCTAGTTAGAAATCACAAACACTAAAAAGTCCAGCAAAAACACATTTTCTACTAGTGGTGTCTGAAGTTAGTAGAGTAACATTGATAGCAAATCACCTAGACTTGCTATACTTAAATTGTTGATTGTTTTACAATTCTGGGGGAACATGCCATAAATGAACAGCATCAAAACAAGTACTAATGCTGCAGAAAGAACACATTTATTTCAGTGTCTACAGGATTGTACATATGTTTCGGCACACAGATTACATCAACACCATCCCGGGTGTTCTGTTGTTTTGATTGTGGCCCTCTTCAGGACGGTATATTGCTTTTCAGATTGACAAAAAGTTAAAAAAAAAACCCAATATTTTCACAATTTTTCAGGTACTTTATTTTCTCTTATGGTTGGAGTAAAGCATGGTTTCTTATAGCGGAAAAAATGGAGATTCGGTTCCTTTTCATAAATTGCGTTTATGCAGCATTCATTTATTCTGCTTTGTCAGTTTTGGGACAGCCATCATGACGTTGTTGTTATTTCCTCTCAGCAAATGTGTACTTTATTGACCACTTTGCGAGACCTTGAATTTAATCGTCGGCTTGTCTGTGACAAATTGAAACCAAAAGGATCGGCTTCAAGGGCGGACTGTTCGCAACCCTGCAAGCGGGTGCGGCTTAATCCTTTTGTCCTTCCTGTACGTCTTCCCTGTGGCTGTTTAATTGTTCGTTGCGATGGGTTTGGAGGTCTTTTCAGTCACAGCAGCTCCTCACTGTCAGCGTGCAGCAAAGCCGATCACTCTTGCGCGGTGCTGGGGAAAGCAATTCTTCCGGGTTGAGCTGAACGAGGACCGGAAGGCACAACGCGGACAAGACAGAGGGATTATCCCATGGCTGCAAGAAAAGACTGAGGACATTTCAATGCCACAACCACCATTGGCTCTGATTTGAGAAAGACGTAAACGTCGAAACACTTGTCTTCAACATAGGGCATTAAACTACTTGAAAAAACTGATATTGTGTGAAAAGAAAACATTTTTTCAAGACTATTCAGACTATTGGGCGCATAACTATACCCGAAGGGTAACCATTTTTCAGAGTTTAAAAGAACCTTGCAGTCCCTCAGCGACCTCACAGGTAGGATCCAGTGACCCCTCGGCCTGGCGGCCGGTAGCTTACAGAGCCTTGCTACCTGTGCTGGTGTTAGAACCTGGACGGTCCCTCCCGCTTGGACGTTTCATCAGAAAGGAGTCACCCTTGTGGGTGCTGATGAAAAGAGAGACCCTACCTTGGGCCGTGACTTGTGTCTGACGAAATTCTTTAAGTCCTCTGGAGGCAATCGTTCGAAGAGCTCCCTCCACCGAGCTAACCTGTTCTTCAGAGAGTAGAGGCTAAGAGCTTCTTAATTGATTCAGCCGTCCCAGCCATGGTCGGGGCCAATTCAGGGGAGGCAAAGTGCATGGGGGTTGGACGTGGGGGAAGAGCCCTTGCAGGCTGGACACCTGCTGAGGCCCAAGGACATTGACATGCGCCGGGGAGGAGCGGGGCGCCAGAGGACCAAGTACCTGATTAAAGACAGAAGACAAAAAGACAGTATCCGGGGAAGAGCGCGTGGAATTACAAGGCTGAAGCCAAACCCAGGGGTGCTGGTGAAAGCAGTTCGTATCCATCGACACGGAAGAGGACTGAGGGGTGGAGATGGTGGGAGGAGTCAGGGGAGTGCACACTCCCAGGGCCGCGTCCCTGTGCGCCTCTAAATTTAAAGGGGAAGAAGATTTTTTTCTGGTGAAAAAGGCTCTGTCTCCCGTCCCTAGCGAGAGACGCCCATACATTATGGAGGAAAGGGGACAGGACGTAGGAGTAGCATATCTATTCGAAAAAAGAGAAGCAGAGCAAAAGATGCAATTGATAGTTGTTAAACTCTATTGAAATTGCTGCACTAATCATGCAATATGCACATATCAAGAGGCTCCAAGATTGACACCCATTCCCTTCTGCGTTTATCGCCTCTAGTCTGCTTTAGGTCATCTTCCTGGATACCTTCATGAACCAATTAATTAGCAGGGATTTTAAGAGTTAAAATCACCCACCAACATGATATGACGGATATTCATGTGCTGAGTGATAAAATCTTGCACCTCCTTCATCAAGATATTATTAGATAAGCCATCTAACATATCTTCATTAAATAAACCTGCTAAAGCTGTATCCATATTCAAGTTCAGCATGGACAGATTATACAAACTACCGCAAGAAAGAAGAAGGCCGGCGTTAGGGTGGCCGATCTTTCCTTTGGTAGAAGGTTTTGGAGTAGTCAAACGTCCATCTAACTATAAATTAACTAGCAACCAGGTTTATTGAAAGGCTATAATGTCAAATAGATTACAGTGTTTCAATAGTCCCTCCTCCTCAAATAGGTGGGTAAAGCCTTTGGTGTTCCAGGAGCAGACGTTTAAACCAATATTAGGGATGTTTTGTAAAGTTATTAGATAGGAAGCTTGATAACCAGGACCAGTATGAAGGGTCCGATTCCCTCTTCGATTTCGTGTTTTCTCCTATCTGAACAAATCTTCTGCCAGTATGGTTGGTAACAATGTTTAATTCTTCTCTAGAATTAATCAAATTGTTATTTTTGCTGGGCCTGCAAGATTAGCCTGGGGGAATGTATCAAACTGGGCTGGCGGACTCAGTACTTTATCAGGTTGATCGGTAATGTCTTCCTCATCAGTAGAACTCAACTCGTTCCCCCGTTCCTTTTCCTCCTCACCTGAGCTTGAAGAGTAATTTAACTTATTTCTTCTGGCGTGTAGAGCGGGAAGCCTTTTCTTCTGTAGCAGGGAAGGTCGGCCTCGAAAGGAAGCCACCGCGGCTCCAAATAGGAGGCACGGTGACCCCCCTCCGCGACGGACTAACAACGGAGTGAGGGGAAAAGCCAAACGGCGTAAAAACCCCTCCGGAGTACTTGAGCAAGCAGGAAACCAGAAACAGGAAAATACTCGGTGAAGCACAATCAGGAGATACTAGGCAAGGCGAGTATGAGAGTGTAACAAGAGGCAAGCTCTGTAGAGAATGGAGCAGAGCGAGTGACAGCAAGGAAAAGAAACGGACCGGTGAAAACAACCGGGGGAAGGAAAACCAGAAAGACTGGGAGGAGGGAGTGAGCAAGGGGAAGGAGAGCAAGGACTTGGAAGAAACAGAACAGCACGGGCGGAGCACCGCCAAGGAGAAAACTATAGAGGAGCGAGAGCAACAGAGGGAAATCCGAAGTTGCAACGCGCCGAGCTGCCTAGCGTGTGGAAGTAAATACGCGTAGGCGGCGGCCATGTTGAAAAAGACTAGAACGTTAATGCTGTCAGGGAAAAACGTGACGGCACAATTTAATGGTGGCCCAGCTTCCACCTCTTCCACAGCCGCCAGCGCCCAGCGGTCGTGACAGAATGTTGTTCTTACAGTGGTAAAATCTCTCTGAAGTGGATGAATATTTTTTTCATAATGAGTCACCAACGACTCCGATAAACCGAGTCATGCATTCGTATCCTAGCCTATAAAATTCTACTTCCCTATTCAAAATAAAATCTAAGGTTGAATCAAAGTGCATATGTACCAATATAGTAGCGAGCAAGCAATTTTCAAGAATGTCCACCGAGTCAATATCTTTGGTGGTGATTACAAGTAGGTGAGGAATGGAGTTACAGAGATGCAGGAAGGCAGACCTGTTTAGCAGATATTCTCAGCAGCGTATAAATAAATTTTGGACTCAAAGAACTCTCTTTGAGTCATTTCTCTCCTTCTCCTCATAGCTTCCCTTGCCTTCCAATTAACTGTCCTAATGATTTTAGGTTCTATGGCCGTGTTAAGTCTATCATTCTGATCTTCATGGAGAAGCTCATCTCTCAAGTTTTCATACTTGTTATGGGTACTGGGAGCCTCCTCTGACATGCTGTTCCCACTAAATAAGTGCTGCATATCTTCCAAAGAATTTTCCTCATTATTTGCACGAGAATGGTTTAATTTTGTACAGTGGGTTGATATTACCTATTCCCTGTGATGATCCCATTAGTAACGTGTGAATATCCTTGAAGCCATTGTTCTTTTTCACTCTCTGTTTAATATTCTCCTTCACCAGGGGATTTTTATTTTTAATCTTTTGCATGCTACAGGAGGTAGCATTATTTTTATGCAAATCATCAGAGCTTTTGCTTCCTTTTACTTTGTCGCCAGGAACCATAGCCACTACATTTTATGTTATTTCAACAATTGACAAGGTGGCAGGTTACATTAGTATTGGGTCTCGTCACAGAAACATAGTTCAGAACTTTGTCAGTTTTTGGAGAATGCTGATCAATAGTTTTTTCAATATTTTCACATTTATGAATAAAGGTAGTAGCAATTGATCCAAAGCTTGCAACTGTGTCAAGGAGTTACTGGCATTTGAAGCATCACGAGTGCCTGAGGCTGGATCCTGCATATCGGCACCAACATCCCCTTCACTCTCTATATATATATATATATATATCTCACTCAACCTGGAGTTATGCAAAGGTAAGAGCAGAGAGCATATAAGACTCTTTCTTAATGCATCACCAATTTCATGAATTATAACTTCCTGATGTTTAAGGTCCCTAGTACAAGTAGCAAAATTATAATCAAGCAGGTTAATTCCAACTTTGCCCATATTGACTGAGGGAATTAAGGTATAATTTCTTTGCCAAATCAACTTCTTGGATCACTTTTTACACCATTTTAGGACCTCGACAACTTAAAGAATTCTCAAGATGGTGGTCCAAGTTAGAAATGATAGGAGTCACTTATAGTTCGAGGTGGGAAGAATTTAGTTATTTTACCAACCATGTCCGTAGTGTATATAGGGTCAGTCCCCCTAGTCACCTTTGGCAGCTTTAGTAGGCCTGCACGCAGTTGTCTCATATATCATATCTTATTTAAATAGCACTTTTCCAAAATCTTCAGGTCGGGGACTTCCGATTCCTTGTCAGGCACCGCTATGAAAGTCTCCATAATTCCCCTCCGACTGATGAAGACGCACTTTGTACAATCTGCGCGTGGTGCATGCAGTGCTGTTACACCACTGGAGCACCGCTTCGGCGCTAGCCTGGGCTAATATGTTGCAGGTACGATGGCTCAAAAGGTACAGCCACACAGGCACCACTCGGGATACAGGTTATTATAGTTCTCTCGCACACCAAGATAAGCGTTAGCTATGTAAAGGCATTCCGATGTAGAAAACAAAGACACTATATACAAATTAAACTACTCATATGCAGCTGCATATCTAAAGAATAAAAACACAAAATATAAAAAAAGAGTCCTTTCCAATATTAAAAATATACAAAAAATCTTTCAAAAATATATACAAAGTCCATAGAGTGCACTGTACAAAAAACTACATATAAAAACCACCTTACTTTGAAGAAAACATGGCCAGGGCTGTCTCAAGGTCCTTGCTGCTGCTCTTTCGTAATGTTCTCTGGGTTTTGACCCGTTCTCTTTTGATGGTTCTGTATTTCCAGCAGTAGGCAGCAGCAACAGTGTTTAGGGGCCCCACAGTCTCTTATAGAGCTGCTTATGCTAGGAGCAGTCCAGCAGGTAGTAGTGGCATAAGGGGAAGTCCCCTTATTGTAAATTGGCTGGGATGCTGTGAGGTGGGTCCCGTCAGGCGAGGGGAAATGGGAGAACGTGGAGTACTGGCAGTGGACCACGAAGCTGCCCAGCCCTTACCTTGGTTCGCCGTGGCGGCCGTCGCGGGTGCTGTCCGGGGCTCGGGACTGGAGACGCCGAGGACGCGGGAGCCGCGGCTGGCCGCGGTGCGGAGACGCGCGCACCCCCGCGTGTTCCTCTCGCCGCCGGAGCAGGCAAGAAGAGAAAGACGGCTTGCCAGACGGAGCGGGCCGCTCTGCGGGGGCAGTTCGCTCGGCGGGAGCCGGCGAGCGGGGACACCCATTCAGGGGGAAGGAGGGGCCTCGGGGCACACATGGGAAAGTGGACGGGACTCCCCTGGCAGGCGGGAGAATCAGGAAACACAACCCCGGACGGCAGCCTTTAAAGGAGGCGGGACATGGCAGGAACAACCAATAGAAAGCCAGATAGACAGGGAAGGACCCTATTGGTGGGGAAACAAGTCACTCACAACATATAAAAGACCGGGAGCTGATCAACGTGCTGTTGTTTTCTTTTCTAGTCATACGGAGAGGGCGAAGAGCGAAGGAACGACTGGTGGGCCTATCCGGAGACCCAAGAGGCTTAGGAAGGAAGGTTATATTCCTGGGAAGCGGCCAGAGAAGTGAAGTAACTCTCAGCAGCTAAAAACAATTGATTATAATTTAATTTGGTTAAGTTTCAAGAATAAAGCACTATTTCAGCAACTAACCACTTGGTCCGACTCTTGATTCCTACATTGGCGACGAAGGTGGGATATAGCGACAACGCAATGGAGACCCTAATTAAGGCGCTGACGGACGGCCAACAACAGTTGCAACAATTACTACAGCTACAAAAACAGCAAGCGGCGGCTGACCGCCAGGCATTCCAGCAAGCCATCCAGTTGCAGGGCACCTTGCAAACTACGGCGCAAGACAAACAACACGAGAACATTACTAGGCTTACGGACGCGGTAGCCAGCTCCAGGAACCAGCCCATGGTGCCGTCAACCCTGCTTCAGAAGTATAAGGAAGGGGAAGATCCAGCCTTTTTCTTCACCAGTTTTGAAAGAATAGCGAGAAATGCGCAATGGCCACCTGAACGTTGGGGACAATATGTGGCTCCCCTGTTATCCGGAGTGATGCAGGGAGCATATCAGGCGGTGAACCCCAATGGTAACACTCCATATGGTGAAATCAAGGCAGCCGTACTGGACCGTTTAGGCCTGGATGAGGAGGCCTACCGTATCCAGTTAAGGGACACAAAGCTAAGGAATGGGGAAAGCCCCCGGCAGTTATATTACCGCATCAAAGATCTGACGGAGAAGTGGATCCAGGCACCTACCCCAGCTAACCAACCGCTCCTGGACAAAATAATACTGGAACAGTTCATAGAGGCCTTGCCAGGCCCAATGCAAAGATGGGTTCGGCAACACCACAGGCCTACATTGGCAGAGGCCGTGGACATCGCGTCGGCTTATCAAAAGGCCGGGTATAGCCGTTTCCCCATAACCGGTGCCATAGGAAGGATGACCTTATCCAGCCTAGAACACCCAGTACAAAAGGGACCAAGAGGGACCCCCACCCGATGGAGGCAACCAGAGGACGCCACAAAAAAACATGAAGAAAGGAAACTGGGATATGAGGAAAAGCAGTCTCCTATGGCCCAGGGGTTTCGACAGCCCCAATGCTTTGAGTGCAGTGAATGGGGGCCACATTGCCCGGTTTTGCCCCAGAAGGATGACGACAGAGCCCATGGAAATTGGCTATACGAAACCCCATCCAGAAGAACGCAGCCTTGGACCCTATGTTGTGGATATAAGGGTGGATGGTCGACCAACGCGGGCGCTGCTGGATAGTGGAAGTAGACAAACAGCCATATCTCCAACCGTGAGTACTACACCTAACTTGTCTAACATTTCTATACCGATAAGGTGTATTCATGGGGACGTAAAATCATACCCGGTGAAGGAGATACAGATAGAGATGAACCACAAAACCACTCAGTTAAAGGCTGCCGTCCTTCCTACCCTACCTACCCCAGTAGTCATAGGGACAGACTTACCACACTTTGATAAAGCACTAAGGACCCTAGAGGAGGAAGGCGGGAGCAGGGTCAACCCCAAAGCCACAAAGGAAGAGAACCCCAGAAACCCTCCCGGTCACAAAAGACGGAACAGATTGGAGTGGTGTCAAGCCAGTTATATGACTCGGCCAATCAATTGGAACCCCGAAGATCATGAAGATTCCCTGAGAGGCGAAACCCTGACTGATCCAACCCTTCGGGTAGCCCGAGAGAGAGCGGCCAACGAGATGGAACCAGATGTAACGAAGGGACCGGGATTCTTGTTTCATCATGGCCTCTTATATCGCAAATACAAAGCGGACGATGGGAACGTAAAAGAACAACTGGTCTTGCCGAAAACACATAGGATGGTCATAATGCAGTTGGCACATAACCACCCCTGTGGGGGGCACATGGCCTCCCTAAAAACCCAGCAGAACATCTTGAGACGGTTCTATTGGCCAGGCATATATGGGGAAGTAGCTCGGTTCTGCAAGGCGTGCCCCACTTGCCAGTTAACCAGTGGGGTTTTACCAGCAAAGGCCCCATTACAGAAAATGCCCCTCATTAACGTACCCTTCCAGCGAATAGGCATGGACATCGTGGGACCTATAGAACCTGCATCCCGAGGGTACAGGTATCTACTAGTCATCGTTGACTTTGCTACGCGATATCCTGAGGCGTTCCCCTTGAAGGGAACCTCAGCCCGACAGTTATGTGACCAACTCATACCCTTCTTCGCGAGGGTGGGGCTACCCTCGGAAGTCATTACCGACCAAGGGACCAATTTCATGTCCACCCTACTTCGACAAGTATGCGAGAGACTACAGATTCATCAGCTACGTACCTCAGTGTATCATCCCCAGACAAACGGGTTAGTCGAAAGGTATAACAAAACAATCAAGAAGATGATACGAAGAGTAACAGGACCCGATGGGAAAAACTGGGAACGAGTATTACCCTTGGTCTTAATGGTATTACGAGATACACCGCAATCATCTACAGGCTTCTCTCCCTTTGAGCTCCTTTTCGGAAGACAACCCCGAACCATATTGGATCTCGTAAAAGAGGAATGGGAGACTTCAGATGAAATTTCTTTAACGGAGTACACCGAAGAGCTAAAAGAACATCTGACAATACTCTGTTCAATGGCCGAGACAAATCTAGGACAAGCCCAATTAACTCAGGAGAAAACATACAACAAGGGAAGTCGGATGAGAACGTTCAAGGTAGGGGACCAAGTATTGATCCTCCTACCTACCAGTACGAACAAACTCCTGGCCAGATGGAGAGGTCCTTATGAAGTTAAGGAGGTCCTTAGTCCGGTGACGTATCGAATCCACCAACCCGACCGGACCAAACCAGACCAGGTATATCATGTGAATCTACTAAAGGCATGGACCGCACCCATATTAGCGGCAATGATGGAGATCGGTGACGATGGTTCAGAACAAAATGTGAACCGCCAGCAGGGCAAGCTGGAAGACGTTCAATGGGGAAAAATACTAACACCTTCCATGAAATCCAAACTTTTAGCCAGCCTGTCACCCTATGCAGGGGCCTTCTCGACCTTACCTGGAAGAACCAATCTAATCGAACATGAGATCAGAACCGATCCCGGACAGACTGTCCGGCTAAGACCCTATCGGATTCCAGAAGCAAGAAGGCTAATCATCAAAAACGAGGTGGAAGACATGCTCCGCATGGATATAATTGAACCGTCCACCAGCTCCTGGTCCTCCCCGATAGTACTGGTACCAAAGCCGGACGGTACAATTAGGTTTTGTATGGATTATCGACAGTTGAATACCATTTCCAGATACGAAGCCTATCCAATGCCAAGAATGGACGAATTGTTGGAGAGCCTAGGATCCGCAAACTTCCTGAGTACGCTGGACCTAATCAAAGGATATTGGCAAATCCCCTTGAAAACCAGAGACCGGGAAAAAACCGCCTTTGCAACCACCCAAGGTCTATATCAATTTAAAGTTCTACCTTTTGGCCTACACGGGGCTCCGGCCACCTTCCAAAGATTGATGGATGTCGTACTACGCCCCCATGAGAAGTATGCTGCAGCTTACTTAGATGACATTGTCGTGTATAGCACGACCTGGGAGGACCATCTATACCACTTGGAACAGGTGGTGGCTGAGTTAGCTAGGGCAGGCTTACACATCAATCCGAAGAAGACGGTGATGGGTGCGCACAAAACTAAGTATCTTGGACACCTGGTTGGTAGAGGCATGTTACGACCTCAAACATCAAAAATCAAAGCCATTCATGAGATTCCGACACCCACTACAAAAAAACAAATCCGAGCCTTCTTAGGCTTCATCGGTTATTACCGAAGGTTTATCCCTGATTTCTCCACGGTGGCTGCCCCCTTAACCGACGCTTTAAGAAATAAAAGGAACTCCTGATCTGTCCAAGAATGTCGCGGCTTTGGAAGCCATCGAGGTCCTGAAACAAAGGATTACCTCGAATCCGATACTCCGGTGCCCCGACTTCCATGACCATTTTTTTCTGCAGACAGACGCTTCGAACCATGGTCTTGGTGTGGTTCTTTCACAGGAACATGATGGTGAACTTCAACCAGTCTGTTTCGTGAGCAGGAAACTCGTTCCTCACGAGGGGGCCTATTCAACTGTGGAAAAAGAGTGTTTGGCCATCAAATGGGCAGTGGAATCTCTCAAGTATTATCTCTTGGGCCGCTCCTTTACGTTATATACTGACCACGCACCCCTACAATGGCTCGCCAAACATAAGGATACCAACCAGCGTGTTCTTCGCTGGTTCCTGTCACTGCAGCCATTCGATTTCCTTACCATTCACAAACCAGCTGGATTCCAACTGGTGGCCGACTATCTGTCCAGGAATGCTCCCTTGCCCGATGGGCCAGGGTTTGTGATGGGGAGATGTGAGGTGGGTCCCGTCAGGCGAGGGGAAATGGGAGAACGTGGAGTACTGGCAGTGGACCACGAAGCTGCCCAGCCCTTACCTTGGTTCGCCGTGACGGCCGTCGCGGGTGCTGTCCGGGGCTCGGGACTGGAGACGCCGAGGACGCGGGAGCCGCGGCCGGCCGCTGTGCGGAGACGCGCGCACCCCGGCGTGTTCCTCTCGCCGCCGGAGCAGGCAAGAAGAGAAAGACGGCTTGCCAGACGGAGCGGGCCGCTCTGCGGGGGCAGTTCGCTCGGCGGGAGCGGGCGAGCGGGGACACCCATGCAGGGGGAAGGAGGGGCCTCGGGGCACACATGGGAAAGTGGACGGGACTCCCCTGGCAGGTGGGAGAATCAGGAAACAACCCCAGACGGCAGCCTTTAAAGGAGGCGGGACGTGGCAGGAACAACCAATAGAAAGCCAGATAGACGGGGAAGGACCCTATTGGTGGGGAAACAAGTCACTCACAACATATAAAAGACCGGGAGCTGATCAACGTGTTGTTGTTTTCTTTTCTAGTCATACGGAGAGGGCGAAGAGCGAAGGAACGACTGGTGGGCCTATCCGGAGACCCAAGAGGCTTAGGAAGGAAGGTTATATTCCTGGGAAGCGGCCAGAGAAGTGAAGTAACTCTCAGCAGCTAAAAACAATTGATTATAATTTCATTTGGTTAAGTTTCAAGAATAAAGCACTATTTCAGCAACTAACCACTTGGTCCGACTCTTGATTCCTACAGATGCGTATGTCAGATGTAGCCTGGCATTGGATGCAGCAGTGGGGCCCCCACAACACTACTCCACCTGGGCCACGTCTGCTAGGTGTGGTCCAGGCTATCTTGAAGGGCCACTGGCCAGGAGGGGCCCCTTTATCTATAAGCCACCCAGGGGGGCTGAAACCTTCGGGCGCTCCCCTGCTGGGGGAGGGCCAGTAATTGGATGTGTTTGGGCCCAGGGATGAGCAGACACCACCTGGGGGGGAGGGGAAGGTGCTGATTGTTTTCAGGCACTCCCCTGCTTGCCAGGGGAGTGCCAACCTGCAGGCCCGGGCAGCAGCAGTAAGTGGGCCCATAAGCGAGCGCCTTTCAACCCTCTTGGAGGGATGAAAAACGTTTTTAGAACAGCACTCTGCTCGCTAACGCAACAGATTTCCCCCCTCTAATTAGAGTACAGGATCCCTCGCATGATCACGCACAAGAGTTCTTTACTCTAATAATTTTTTCTCTTTAAGGATCCCAGGCATGGATTCATGCACCGTGGACCCTTCTCTTTTTTTAAATCCCCCACAAGGGTTTACACAAATGCCTACATCTCACCACAATTTCAATTGTCTAAAAATATATGCACAGGAATAGCGCAGTTGAATTGCGGGGCTGCTTTTCACAGCCTAGTGGCAGGCAGCGTTTATCTTCTATGTCCTCTACTACCTTCCACGACTCTGTAAGAGAGTGAGATCAAGTCAATCTAATGCAGAATTTGGGGTTGTTGCGCACCCGAGCCCCATGTATGTTAAGGCAGTGAACGCGGCGGGAAGGGCATGTCCACTACAGTTTTCACAGTCCATGACCTTACCACCAAATTCTGATGGTTAACCGCATGGTTCAACAACAGGCCTGCTTCTACTTCAGGAAGGTAATCTACATTGATCTACGCTGTGCACTCATGAGCACAAGACAGAGATCGCCAATAGCAGATGCGAGAAAAAACATGGCTGCTGTCATTACACAGTACTTATAGGGATTGCCCATGCCTTCTTCAGGTGGAAACATGCATACACAATCTGTATGAATCCAGCTTCTTTGCCAGCATCAGAATACTAATGCAGCAGAGACATACACAGAATCCCTGCATGGAGCAGATTTCTTGTCGGGGATACCGCTCCATGCAGGGAATCAATCCAGAATGGGAGGGCTCCGCAGTATCCGCTCCATTCTGTGTGCCAAGCGGAATGGGCACGATAGAAGTCTTACAACATTGCCCATTTCAACATGTCCTCAGTGCTTAATGTCTCACCTTCTGATCCTAAACATTGTCATGAACCATCGAACTCGCCCCTTCTGGGCCTCCTGGTCCCTGACACGTCGGGCCTTAGACTCCATAATACTACCAACATGGCGGCAAGATCAGAACGCTGCTCGCCAGTCTTCACGTTCTACGCAGTGTCCTCTATAAAGAAGCCACACCCCCGCGGCCCCGCACGTCTCAACGTTGCTATTAGCTGTGATCGGACGTGTGCTCCGAACCTTCTCTAGTGCTACTTGCTATCCCCTGGCCCCTGGATTCCCTTCTCCCGACTTCTTCCCTCTTTCCTAACTTCCCGGAATCCCTGCGTCGCTTCCGCTTGCCCCCCTACTCCTTCTTGAATAATCCCGGAGTTTCCCGTGATCCTGGACATCGAAGCTGAACGTAATCTGGAAGCCGAGGACGGCCAAGCGGGCTTATTTAAGTCCCGAACCTTACGAAAGAAGACTCCAACTAAAGAGGACACCAGGCAACATAGACAGGTGAGAAGGGGGGAAACCTGTGACAAACATAACCTTAATGCTGAGGCGTCCCTCATTAAGGCTGCTACCATGACCTCAAAGCTGGGGAGTCCTGCTTCATTACCCCTATCATGATGTCACTGCAGAGGGGACCTCATCACTGCTAGGAACAGGACCTCACTGAGAAGGAGAACCTTATTGCTCACCTGAGAATACCTTATTACTACCCTAAAAATAACTTCACTGCAGTTAATCACTCTTCACTGCCCTTAACCGGACTTCACCACTAAGAAGGATCTCGTTGCTGGAATTCACATGATCTACAAGTTATCTGCCTCAACGCTGCATTCCAGTAGCAAGCCAAGAATCGCAAAGCGCTTGATTGCTTACCAGGATCCTTATATCATTGGGAATCACCTATGGTGGTGAAAATTACCACCATGCTTTCTAAGGCAGGAAAGAGGCAGGAAAGAGAAGACGAGCAAACCTTTTTGCCACAGGTCACCAGAGAAGCGCTCTCTCTGAGGTGAAAATTGAGACTAATTCCATATTCAGTGTTTGGGATACATAACTTTCGCTCAATAGAGGATTTCACCAAAGCTAAAGGCACCAGAGGCAGCTCGATTAAAAATATGTCTTTAATTTACACAGGCGGTCTAGGGTCTACAATCTGGAGAGACATCCACATCTGCAGAGGGTTACTTTTCAAACCGCGATTACGATGACAGTGCCAATTAGCACCAGCGACCCTCAAGGAGTTTCATTGAAGCACCTTATGAACTGGGCTAATTGGATGCCAGTGAAGCACTGTCATCTACATGTTAGTGTAATTGTGCAATTGGCAGGTGCAGGAGGGGCTAATACTTTCTATAACGTTTGGGTGCTGAGTTCACATTGTAGCTAAGGGTGCTTGGCATAGATCTATCACGCTAATGAGTGTGGTCAGTACGTTACATGAGGATCAGCATGGACTTCTTGCTTTCTCCCCAAGGCCCGAGCAGATGTGCAACCTACAGACACCCAAAATATGTTTCTAAATAATGTAAAAAACGGGTCAAAGTTGAAAGCCACTGTTTTCTCTTGCTGAACACAGGAACTGTGTTTAGGCCACACTCTTCCCATATGCAAAGGAAATAGGTCACAAAGCCTGGAATAAGCGTGTCCTGCAAGGGTTACCATGTTCCGTCACACTGAGAAGAGTGAAGAGAGTGACCTAAAATTTGACGCTACGTTATCCTACATATAACAGTTAACATCCAATTCATTGTCTAGATCAGATGGAAGTTGTAGTTGAAAAGGTCTGGCAAGCCAAGAGTTTCAGACCCGTGCAGGGGGAAATGGTGTCTTCTTAAAAGGGGGAGTTGTAACAGTCGGTGTTTCAGATGGATTCTCCTTCTACAGGAAACAGTGCAAATGTTTTTCTTCTGCTGGGTGATACTGAATCCTAATGCATGAAAGGGCTAACATGAGAACGTCATCTGATTGACGGGCTGGGGAAGATGTGGTGGCATCATATTCTGGCCAGATGAAGTATAAGGGAGGAGGGGGAAAGGCTTCCATGTGCAAACGTGTACTACAACGTAGTTGATAGGTATTTCAATCATAAAGGCAAAGAGACAAATGTAGACAGTACATTGCATTTACCATTGGTAACATGGGCGGCAGGACATAACCCCCCCACTCCCTGGCCCCCACAAGAGGTATAACAGAAACACAAGTGTCCAAACAACCATAATAACATAGGTCAGTGGTGGCTGGTGAATTATTTAGTTGGAGGGGCGTAAATATTTTCCATAACTATGCAAGAGCGACCTAGTGTAACGAGGGAGCACAAGTCAGCAAAAGAGGCTTAGGAGATGGGGGGTGTGGGGAAGTAGGGTTTTCCCACTCCCCAACCCCCGAGAACAATTTTTGAATAATGGGTTAAAATGGTGCATTATACAGAACAGTTTTGTGAAAAATTGGGCAAAAAGTCAAAATATTCTGCAACGTGTTTTGAAGAGTAACTCATGAAAAAATCCAATAGATGCAAGTCACCAACAGTCCAAAGGAGCATTTCCCAATACATCACCATGCCTTTGCCACAGTATATGTTAGTATAAAAACATTTTTTAATTCTGGCTGCACCAATATAGGTCAGTATTCCCATATAAGAACATACTCATTTTTGCTTTGTGTAGAATGTGTGGCGGGTCAGAAGGACACAAAGGGGGTGTTATGTCCTGCCGAGGTTGGAGGTAAGTAACGTTCCTTACCGGCATGGCGCAAATAGCGTGTCCATGTACTCAATAGCCCGCTAATAGAGGGCTATTATGACTTCGCGGGCACGAACTTTGTGCGATGCCGGTAAGGGCATTACCGCCATGCCGTTAAAGGCACGAAAAATGACCTTAGCGGCATCATGCATAGCGCAGATGGCACTACCGGCATGAACCAATGTGGCATTAGCGGTGACCGCTATTAGCGGTCACCGTAAATAAGCGTAACCGGAAGTAGCGTCATCGCACAGGAACGGGAAGGAGCACAGCGGCCATCTTTAAAAACACAATCCATTGCCATCCTCAGCACACAGGACCTGTTGTTTGTTAGAAAACCTTCATCCAACACACCACAATGCCCAAGGCCCTTAAGAAGGGAGCTGCCCTCCAGCGCAAGGAGCGCTTCAACGAGGACGAGTTGGAGATGCTAGCCGGGACACTGCAGGAACATGCTGAGATTGTTTTCGCCAACAGCATGACGAGGGAGGCCATCATAAAGAAAAAAGAGATCTTGGCACTGTGGCACAGAAAGTGAGTGCAGTTGGAAACACTCCACGTACCACAAAAGACTGCCGTAAGTGCTGGGACGACTTGAGGCTCAGAGTAAGGAAAATACTCTCCGTCAACAGGAGCCAGGCAATGGCAAGAGGCAGAGGTGCCAGCTCCCCATCAAGCTGATCCCATGGGAGGACATCTGCGCCAGCATGATTGGCATGGAGGGGATCGAAGGTGTCAGTGAAAAGGAGTGTGGCGCCACAACATCGGCCAATGGAGGCGAGTGTCCTAAGAACACACTGTAATGCAGAGTCTGATGAAAGTCAACCAATATGTCCGTACAAAGAAGCAAGCCAATGGCCAACACACTCCCAGCAAAGTAGCCGGACGCATCACAGACACATGCAGATGCCTGCAGCAAGGCAATGTCGTACCTGACACATACCACACAAAATGCAATTGCCATAAATCACACAGCATGCAGGCCCCAACAAATATGCATGTCACTCACATAGGATGTGTCTTGGCCAACATGAGTGACCCCCAAGGTATGCCTGCATAACTCACCCATGTATCAAAGAACGTGATCATCCAAACTCAAATGCCTGTTACCCTGGATTGTGTGGATGATCAATTGTACCAATGTATGTATGATGCCTATCAAAACATCACTCATGCTGTCCCTCTCTTCGACCCCCACAGGCTCTGACCATGACAGCGATGCCCAGGATCCAACCCCCGCGAAAACCACACCCTGGAAGAGGTCCCGGGATGAGGCCAACCGGCCGTCCACCTCTAAGGGCCAACCCGAGGAACGCCGTGCACCACCAGTGAAGACACCCCAGGTTGCCAGTTCACCGGTGTTGCCAAGGGCCGTAGAGGCGTAAGCGCAAACACCCATTGGCCAGCCAGAGGAATCAGCCGAGGCACCACACTCAGAGGAGTCGAGTTTTGCTGGGGAGGTGGCAGCCACAGCACCCCAGGGTGTGGAGGCGGCAGAGGATGAGGTATGGGTGCCCGTTGAGGACGATTCCTCTGAACTGCCCCGCACGCCCAGTCCACAGTCCACAGGCATCCCGCCAAATCTCATCCCTTGAGACAGACCACGCCACCACCCCCGGAGAAGTCAAGAGGGGAGCTAATTGAAGGGCCCTTTAGTCTGATAGTTGCCAGTAGTGAGGCCGAGCAAGACACCCACAAACCGTCGACCCCCACAGGTGCACCCGCAGGGCGGCAGCGTGCTGAGCAGCTTACTGCCCTTGTGCGGCAGTTCGTTGAGGAGAACGCACAGGCTAGGCAGTAGTGGCGGGAGAACATCGCCTCTCCAGGCAAGACCATCTCGGACAACACTGCCTCCATGGGCAAAATATTTGTGGAGAACGCTAGCCGCCTCTGCGAGGAGGTATCCGCCCTGCGCCAGGTACTAAGCCGCATAGCCGATGCAATGGAGTTAGGGCGTCCGGCAACCCAATTCGAGCAGGCGGCCACACCATCCTCGTCTTGCTCTACCCAGACGAGCCCACTCCGCACGCAAGACATGCCGCCACCAGGTCCAGGGAGTGCTAATTAATAGTCTGGACAGCCTGGTGTAGGCATTAGAGACTTGATGGGACATGTGTGGGGGAGTTGTGGGGGAGAGTTGGATGGGGGTGAGGGTGTGTGGGGGAGTTGCGAGGGGAGGGGGTAGGGTGGTGGAGGGTTATCGTTTTCATTGTTACATTTAATACACCCGTTGTGTCAAAAGCAAGACCTGAGTGGACATTCATCATTGCGCATGTGTCATGTATTCATATACTGTGCATAGTGTACATGTACCCACACACCCAGTGGCCTCTGTCAAAATATCATGCCACCCTCTGAAGCCATGTGTGTCAGTAATATTGTGCAATCACTGAATGACGCACAGCACGTCCCTCCTGTGCATCGGCACTGCAATGATGTGCAGCCACCACTTCTTCATCCCCTTCATCATCACCTGGTAGTTGCAGTTCAATGTCAGGGGGCAGGGGCACGTTGCGTCAGATACACATGTTGTGCAGCATGACACATGCCATGATGATCTTGGCCACCTTCTCATGCCTGTAGAGGAGTGCCCCACCTGACAGGCTAAATCAGCAAAACCATGCCTTCAACAGGCCAAAGGTCTGCCCAATGACCACACTGATACGGGTGTGGGATCGATTGTAGTCCTCCTCATGCCTGTTCTGTGTGTTTCGGACAGGGGTGATGAGCCATGGCATCAAGGGATAGCCACTGTCACCTGCATGGGAGGCATAACAAGCTATATGTCAGAAGATTGATGATGGACAGCTGTACTAGTCACACATGCCGGCAGATAATCGTTGGTCACATGCACATGTCTCTGGTTGTATGCACGCCATTTTTAGGTCCTCATTGTGTCCTGTGCCATGGAATAATGGAGTGGGTTGCATCTTCAAGATGATACACGGTGTGCTCTGCCGTCTTGTAGCTCATGCATTGTGCACACATACAGCTTTGTTTGTGTCAATTTAGTGATGTGTTGTGTTCTGTAGGATTTTCTGATGGGGAGCGTTGCCAGTAGGCTCTGCAATGTTAGGCATTCTGCGCCGATTTTTGACATGGTGACATGCAGTATTCCTGTGGCTGGTCCGGGATATTGGGCACAACAATGTGTGATGATCTTGCTTGCGTCAACTTCCATCTGCACCTGTTTGGAGTGGTATTGCTTGCGATTGCGGTAAACCACCTCCATGGCATGGAGGCCACATTTTGTTTCAAGAATCTCCTGTGGAGTCCATGGTAGGGATATGTATTCCGTTGTGTGCTTGAGGAGGGCATCCAGCACTTGCTTCAGGATGCGAGTGAATAAGGGTGGTGGTATGCCATGCATGTGCCCGACTGTGTGCTGGTAGGTGGCTGTGCAAAGGTAGTGGAGCACTGACACTATCTTCAGCAAAGGGGGGATGGCGGTGCGTATTTCAATGAGGCTGACAATCGTGTACTATGTCCACAATGGTGTTAATGGTGTCCCGGTCCAGACGGTACACGGTGTAGTTGTGTTCCGGGGTTGGGTTGGAGGGATTGGCTCTGATGTTTGGGACTGGGGGCTGCATGCGTGGTTATGCCAGCTGCACTGGTGGGGCATGCTGGGCCTACCTCACCCTCCTTCTACTTCTGCGTCTCCTCTGTGGTGCCTTCTGTTGGTGTTGGTGTTGCTGGTGTTGCAATGCATGCATGTGCTACAGCTGAAGTGTTGATGCTACTATTGGATTGATCTTGGTGTGGAAAGGGGTGTGGTATGTGGGTGTGCTCCTATTGTTCAGGCCCACACTACATTGCCTCTGCCTGTGCTGATGGTGTGCACCTGTGGCAGTTGGGAACACTGCACATGGCATTTTACGTTTGGTCAGAGATGCCGGTATTTACGGCATGCCAGTATCCACTTTTTGCGCCTTCATGATGCCGGTATTTGCATGTTCGCTTCACTTGTGATGTCCTCCAGTTTACGGCATGCTGATATTGCCGGTATGATGGCCCGTGTGCCTGCACCCATGCCGCTATTAGAGGCACCGTTATTTACGGTGCCGCTAATAGCGGTTTGGCTAGTCGGAATTGCCCGGAGCGGTAAGCGATGCCGGTATCGTTTATCCCTTACCTCCAACCTCGGAATGACCCACAAAGTCTGACTTGTTATCCCACTGCTTATTTTATTAAACAATAGGGTTGAACGCCTAACTTTTCCTTTAGTAAGGGTGCTCCCTCCCTAACAAAACTAACTAAGGTGCTTGCCCAACTAACCTATTCCGGCCCTACCATTATTATTACAACATAAATCGGGAGAATGACTCCCTTTCCCTGTAGGTTGGTTCTTCACCAAATGCAGATCAGTAAGCAATTCTTAAATAGTTCTTTATTATTTTTATTAAGTCCCACGATTCTGACACTGGGTACTTCAGGCTCTCAGCCTTGGCTGTTATTTGACTTTTCTTTCTTTCTTTCTGATAGGATGACTTCACCCGCATTTTTGGACTTCCTTCTTGTCTTTCTGAATTCTTAATATTCTCATCACAGTCTCTGGGTTTACTTTGGGTTCTTTCTTTCCAACTTCAATCTGGGTGTCAGGGTTTTCCTGTTCACCCTGTTGCTGTATTTTTTATATCTCAAAATGTTCTCTTTTTCTTCCCTTTAAGCAAGACTTCCCACAACACTTGTTACCGTGGATCACTACTTTATATGTACTGAGACAAGTTGAGTATTCCAGTAATGAATTTCCTCTTCCATACTCACTTTCAATATTTTATCTGTACTGGGGCGAGTATGAGTGTTCCTGTAATGATTCTCGTTCACTTTGGATATTTTATCAATACTGGGATGAGTATGAGCATTCCAATAATGTCCTTCAATTTCCCTTCCGGGTCTCCCACTTTCCACGTTACCTGCTCTGTTCAGGGACAGCGTCACTGGGTTTCTTGATGGGATAGGGCTCTCTCTGTGCTTTGACAGGTCCGCTTTGTGGAGTATATCTAATATTCCTCTTTCCCGTGTTTTCCGCACACGTTCCATGCGGTATCTCGAATGTTGTCTCGTGTTCCACTGGGTTGGTCTCAGTGGTGTTAACAGATCCACTGGTCCACCATGGCATGCAAATCGTTATGACAAAGTTAAAGTAGTTAAATAATACAACAGTTCGACCAATAATTCAATGGATTTAGAGAAATCTATCAAAATATGGGGATAGTTCCCCTCTTTTCTTTTATTGTATATAAACATCTAAAAACTATGTTGCAGCCATTTAACAATCACAATCTAGTCAATTGTATAGATTGTACCCCATGTTGATGTAAACATAAGAGTGTGAATCCTACTAGGAACAGGGACATTTGCTATATAGGCTTTATAGTTCACCTAATCCTTGCCACTTTGTGGGTCAAAACAGAGTTATCTCCGCCTTAGCCTTGATGCTTGCTGCATTTACTTATCTGACTGTTACAGTATACAGACTTCCCATTCACTTACCCCTTGATTCAAATTTCCACCCCATGACCAAAACCCCGGATTGACTGGTTCTATCCATCCTGAACCTCAGGGCATTCGACATTTACACTTTGGACCATCCACGTCCTTCTGTGTACCTGGTCCCTGGAGTAGCTCTATCAGACTCTTGATATTTTACTTACCTGATCGGACTTTAATCTCAAGATGAGATGCTCTTTTACCTTATTCTCTTTATTTTAGCTATTTCTAACTCGGACGACGCATGCACGTTATGACGTCATTGACTCTAACGCGCATGTTCGTTCTTTTGCCATTCTAGTAACAGAATTTCAACTTCCCATCTAGTCCTGGTCTTGGACTATGACTCTTACTGACCTTTTTGGTCCTTTATATTTTAGAAGAGTCCCTTTTTATTGAACTTACTCTGTTTTTATCTTTTTACCTATCTTGAACTCGGATGACGCATGCGCTTTATGACGTCATTGTTACGACGCTAACGTGCATGCTCGTTCCTATGTCACTGCAGTGACGGTTTTTAAGAGCGCTAACCATAGTAGAACTGCATCCTCCTCCAGTGGATGCAGTCTATTGGAATGGCGTTCTGGACACGGATCTGAAGAAACATTTAAAAGTAAGTTTGTGCGGCGGTAACAGGACAACAGTCTAGTGTTCCACTGTCTATCTTTTTCTAAGACCTCTCTATTGTGTGTCCTATTAGGTCACATAGACCGACTTTCTCTGGAAATCAGCTTCCTGTCAGTGGAGACAGCTTTCTGTATCCACAACCGGCACTTTATGGGCCTTACATCATCTAGCACAACTTGAGTGATGTTATCTTTTTGAAAAGTAAGTGAGCTAATGAATTCTTAGTGATTCAGCTACAAAACTATTTCTATCAGTTCAGAACTGATTTTGCTTACAACCAGTATACCTTTGTCTCCTTAGTCCTCGTGAAAGGGAATTTCAGACTTGGACCCGCTTTAAAAGTGTCCCTACATCAGTACTGTTGTGAAATTTCTGCTTACCAAGATCCTCCACCTTTGGGTGCAAGTATTATTGCTATATTGTATCCTTGGTAAATGATTGAGATTACGAGGTCACTCATCCTTATTCTTTACCATATCTATAGGTCCCTTGGCGCATGATACCGTACCATTATTGCCATCCAGAATCTCCCTGATGAGCTTGCTAGTATCTTGCCCTGATCAAGATACCTGTCATTTTACCTCTAGTTAACATGAGGTCAGTCTTTGACTAAATTCGATAAATTACTTATTACGATCAACATTTATTGACCTTTGTAAATATAGGTACCAAGTATTTTATTAACAAGGACTAACACGCTAGACCAGATCTTGGCTTTAAGAATATAATTTGATGACTATGCTAAATATCTACTAGTGTACTCAATTTTGGTATAATGTATCTACTGTACTGATAATCGTGTACTAAAATGTATATATGTATTTTCTTCTTTGTAAAAATTATGGAACTATGTTATATGCCCTGATCAAAAGTGAATTCTCGAAATGCGTTGGGCCACCTTGTATACAATACATTTTGAAGATGTCTTGTGATACAAATACCGTTGTTGAATGTTTTTTTTACTGTATTAGAACATGTTTGAACTATTTCATGGTTTAAATTGTGTTTCAAATAATGTTTAAACTTTTAAGTTAGGGACTGTGAATAATGGATTCTTATCCCATTCTCTCACAATCTCACATTACTCTTTGGTAAGTAATTGATCTGTTATTTCAGATATCTGTATAGTGTGCAGGGGACGGGAGTTCCCAAAATTTGGGAACAACCTCTTTCGTTCTTCAATTTCCAAACTAGATGTCAAGGTTGAGACTATCTCCCCCTCACCTTAAATTACTCTAAAAATTCTTTAGTTTCAATATTACGATGTTTAATATTTAGTTACACCATAGGTGTGCCCAGTGTTTCTATCTATTAGTTTAAAAAACGATTATAAAACAATAGTCTTGTGACGATTTATCCTTGACAATAGGAGTCTGAGATTGAGTTCAATCTTCTAGTATGTGTTCAACTTGAAGTCTACTATAACAAAATCCAGATTGTTGTTAGTTGAATGAAGATATGTACTCTGATGCTGTTTCATAAATTACTGGGCCTCATTACGACGTTGCTGGTCCAGTAACAACAGTACCGGTATGCTTGACGGTACCGTTGTTTCCGGATCGGCAAACTCTGAGTTGTGCTCGCGGGTGCCTTTAATTCTGCCAGGTCTGCCCTGGTGGAATGAAAGGCACCGCTGAGCACAGCAAGCCTGTAGCACCGGCACCGTTCATCCCCATTGAGCCCTATGGGGCTGAAATGGAAGTGGGGATATACCGGCACCCACGAAAGGGCAATTCATGGGTCCCGGATTTTCATGCCGTTATGGAGGTAGCCTTGCGGGTAAAACCGGCAAGGCTACCTCCAACCTCGTAATGAGGCCCACTGAGTTTATTTACTACTCAGACTCCTACTGTCAAGGATAAATCATCACAAGAATATGGTTATATAATAGTTTTTTAACATGTATGCACCTTATATTGTAATTTTGATTGTTTTTTATTAACTTAACTTTAATAAAATGTTGATACTTTTTTCGACATCCATTGAATTATTGCTTGAAGTGTTGCATTATCTAACTACTTTATCTACACTTTGTCGTATATCCTCCCCAAAAAAGATAGAGATATCACTTTTAAGTGAAATTTGGGATTCCGTATTCTATTTGAGTGTTGCAAATCGTTATGCCACCACTTATTTCTTCTCTGCGGTAAGGGTATCTAATGTTTAAGTTACTTACCTGTAACTATTGTTCTCCAGAATGGGTCTGGCATGGATTCACATGCTCATTAATATTCCCTGTTGTCTTGCTGGGCATCCTCGTTAAAGAGAAAAAAACAGTTTCACTTTCACTTTAAAACTGTATTTCTCCTCTAAACCAATCACTGTCCTCTGGGTCATACTGCCCCCATTCAATGACAGTCATCTCCCTAAGCCCCGCGTCTGACAGCCATCTCCAGATTTGATAAGCGCTTAAAGTGGCAGTATGACCAAGAAGAGCCACACATGGGCCCGGAGTGAGGGTTCACATGTGAATCCATGCAAGACCCATGCTGGAGAACAATAGTTACAGGTAAGTAACTCAAACCTTCTCCAGCATGGGGTCTGGCGTGCATTCAGATGCTCATGAATAACGAATACACAGCAGTACAACATTACACAACCACGGGAGGTGGCAAGTCTAAACAGAAGCAAATAATGCTTGCCTCTGGAACAGACTCACCTCAAGTGAACAGATTTCATAGCACTGCTTGGCCGACTCTGGACTCCTCCCTCGAATCCCTTTCGACGCAGTAGAACTTCGTGAAGGTGCATGGACCTTCAGGTAGCAGCACTGCAGATGTCCAGCAGGGGCACACCAGATAGGAACGCCTTTGGCACATCGATCGCTCTGGTGGAATGGGCTCTCGCACAGCCCGGCAGTGGTAGGTTCGCCAACCGATGACAGAGCATGATGCAGCCGGAGAATGGACCACTTCAGAATGTAAGCCTTGGACAAGACCTTTCCATGGTTCACAGGACCAAAGTCCACAAACAATTGAGAAGTCTTCCGAAAACTGTTTGTGCTTGTCATGTAGACCTTCAGGACACGAGCAATGTTCAGCGAGTGCAAGGCCCTCTCCGGCCGGGGACAAAGGTTTCAGGAAGAAAACAGGCAACACCAAAGGCTTGTTGAGGAATAATTCCAACAGAACCTTTGGTATGAAAGAGGGGTGTGTACCCAGTACCACCCATGAATCGTGGAAAGTCAGATACGGCTGCTTGCACTTACTTAGACGTCTGTGGTTACCGTCTCCTGGTACAATGTGGGAGCACCGCCCCCTACTATTCTATCGCCCTCCGGAACTCCTAGTTGAGAGGGATCTTGTCCGCGAAATCCCGGACACTTGTATCCAAGGTGCATCCAAGAATTCCTGTAGGGGTCACATCTGCAACCTGCACCGGTGGACTAGGTAGATGCATGACGACATCTTGCCCAGCAACGGCTTGAAGGCTTGGACTGTGGCCATCTTGGGCATTACAGACGTTGCACCTTCCCTTGAATGGATGCTAGCCTCTACTTCGAGGGCAAAGCCATGCAAGTCACTGTGTTGAGTCTGGCGCAGAGAAACAGCACGTTCTGCAATGGCGTCAAGCAGGATTTCAAATAGTTTACAGAGAATCCCAGCTCCATCTGTAGATGGACGGTCTCTTTCGTGTGCTCGTCGACAAGCTCCTATGTTTATGTTTTGCAGATGCAGACAGGCTGCCAATGGGGCAGGCATTTCGTAGACACTCTTGTGGCTGATTTCAAGCCGAATGGTAGGGCCTAGAACTGGTAGTGCTGGCCTTGCACCATGAACCGTAGGAACCTTTGATGTTTCCTGTGGATGGGGATATGGAAGTACGCGTCCTGTAGGTCAAACAACGTCAAGAAGTCCCCTTCCTCCAGTTGGCCAAGCACGTGCTGCAATGTGACCATCCTGAAATTCTGGGACTTCAGGTACTTGTTCAGATGGCGCAGGTCCAGGTTGGGCCTCCAACCCCCTGTCTTCTTTGTATTTTGTATTTGTAATTGTTTATTATTTATATCGTGCACCTAACCCTGAGGTAACTGGGCGCTGGAAACTTGAGAATGTTACAGGCATACATAGATAAGATAACAATAGGCGGGTCGACCAAGGGTTACAAGTAGGTCTAGTAGCCAATAAATACAGATAAGAGCATATGTAACAGTTGAGTGGCAATACAATGAAAGACGGAAGAACAGTTGAGAGCGGATGTGGTCAGAGTGTAGACTAGGGCTTCAGGTTGATAGTTTTATCAGTGAGCCAACTCTTTATTCTCGTTTTGAATGAACAGAAGGAGGGTTCAGTTCTGATGGCGGGAGGCAGATAGCTCCAGCATTTGGCGGCTTGAACTGGGAAGCTAGCTCCTCCAGCTGTTTTTAGATTGAACCTTAGTACTGTGAGGCAATTTGAATGGAACTATCTAGTGGGTCGGGCTGATTGGAGTTTGGAGAACTTGTCTGACAAGTATTTGGAGGTGGAATTTAACAGGCATTTGTGGGTGCTCGCTAGGGTGCGTAATATTATTCTGTCGCGCACAGGGAGCCAGTGGTAATGCCATCTGAAATTGGAGATGTGGCTGGACCTCAGAATGTTTAGAGCTGATCTCAAGGCATTCTTTTGTAGGACCTGTAAGCTGTTGAGATTCCGTTTTGGCAGATCCTATGAATAGCGTGTTGCAATAATCAATCTTTGATAGCACTAAAGCTCTGGCTAGCGTGGTGCAGCTAGTAGGCGACAGGTAAGATTTACAGGCATTGATTAGCTTGTTGGTATAGGCTGTAGATGACGCAATATTGCTAACTTGTTTCTTTAGGGAAAAGGTAGCATCAAAGTAAACACCTAGGGTTTTGACTTCCTTAGCAACTTTGATTGGATTCCCATCAATATTGAAGGACATGTACCGCGTGTCGAGTTTGATTAGACGTGCTTTAGTGGCAACAATCAGGAACTCTGTCTTTTTGTTATTAAGGCAGAGGCTGTGGGCAGCCATCCATGCCTGGATTTCCAGGTAAATTTTGTTAATTAGCTTACAGTCATCCTCGTAGCAGCCTATCAGTGTGATGAGAACCTGGGTGTCATCCGTGTAATTCGTGTAGATGACACCCATGTTGTCAAGACGATCGAAGAGGAGCTTCGTGAAAATGTTGTATAGGGTTGGGGAAACACTGGAACCCTGGGGCACCCCGCAATGGATGGGGATCGGGTCTGCTAAGGCTGTGGGCACGAAGACTCTGGTAGTTCGATTGATAAGAAGGATTTGATCCAAATGGAGGCATTGGTGGAGAAGGTCGCTGCTGTAGTCAAGTGTTCTGTGAAGATCTGGTGATCGACCAGATCGAAAGCAGCTGAGAGGTCTAAGAGTAGTACGATAGCCAAATTACCTTTGTCTTTAGCCTCATCAATCTGTATTTTCAAGTCCAGAAGGGCCATCTCTGTGCCGTGTCTGGGCCAAAAGCCAGACTGTCAGAGGCCAAGTAGGTTGGTGTCCTCCAGATGTTTCTGGATTTGGAGGTAGCCAACTCTGTACAGAATTTTTAAGAGGAAAGGGATGGTTGTGATTGGCCTATAGTTCATTGGTATTTTAGGGTCTAAGTTTTTTTTAAAAATTCTTTTTTTTTTTTTTTTTTTAAGAGTGGCATAACCCAAGCCTCCTTGAGGTTGTTGGGGACTAGGATGGAGTTTAATGAAGTGTTTATCACTGTGGCGATGAGGGGGCACAATTCTTTCGTGCCTTCCTTAATGATGGGGGCCGGGCATATGTCTCCTTGACATCTTGAGGGTTTTAGGCCTCTGATGATGTTTTACAGTTCTTTAGGAGTGACTGGGGAGAATGCGAATGGCGGACACCAAGGGGCTTGTTGCTCTGGAGAGTGCTTTGTAGCAGAGCTGCTATTGAGGCTGTTTTTTTGGGCTTCTATTTTGGTTTGAAGTGAAGCTATTTTGTCAGTTAAGGCTTACTGGATTTTGGCGCACCAAACCGCATATTTTATGCAACCCTCTGTTGGCGGGGCTGGAGATTCCAATTCCCTTAAGATGCTAAAGAGCTCCTTTGTCCTTGATTTAGCATTGAGGATTCTATTATTGTAGGTTTCTGTTTTGGTGGTGAGGATGACAGATTTGTAGGATACAGCCACTGAAGTGAACAATGCCTTATTGTAAGTGTTAGGCAATTTTTTGTTCAGGTGTGAACAATTTGTTGAGGTGGGCAATTGGTTTGTTCTTTTTTGGTTTGAGCAGTGCGATGATGTTCAGGGCTGACTCTAGAGTGTTGTTATAAAGGTCAACTAGTTTATTCGAATCTAGGTTCTTATAGTTGGTTGCGTCCAAGATGTCAATGATTAAAGGACGTAAATTAGGCAATGTTATGTTCCGGGAGTTCCTAGAGAGAGTTTGGGATGGCAAAGGCAATGTAATGGTGGTCTGACCAGGCGATGGGTTAATTCTGAAGTATTTTAGTAGAGCAGTTAAGGTCTGATAGCCAATCCAGTGTTCAACCCTTGATATGCGTAGGTCCCGTCATTTGGTGCTTAAAGCCTAGCTGGGTGATGGAGTTTTCCAAGGCTAAGGAATTGGTATCGGTGGGATCCTGGAACCCTAGGTTAAGGTCTGCCAGAAAAATATTTGCAAATCTAATTTAGTGTTAGATGTTAGGAGGTCAGTGATGTCTTCCTCGAAAGAGGAAATGGGACCGGTGGACGGTAGATGAGGTGCATAAGGATAGTTTGGGTAGCTGTTAACAGGATTTAAACTGATAAGAGTTCAGCAGAGGGTAGGCTGGTATGGGAGGTGGCTCTAAGGCCCAGATGGGTTTTTGCTATAAAGGCAACTCCCCCTCCTTTGCCAGAGTTTCTGTCTACTCTAATATTAGTTTAGCCCTCTGGGAGGGCTAAGTAAAGTGTGGGGCCCGCCGCTTGGTGGAAAGTATCTGGAATAGACATCGGGGCCAGCAGTCGGTGGGGAACGAGCTCTATCGCCACTTTCCATAACATGGCTCTTACTCCTTCTAGGAGCTGAGAGATGTGGAGCTCCTGAGCGTAACCAGTGGGATATCAGGGCACCTGCGTTTGAACTCTAAGGTGAGTCCCTCTGTGAGAGCGCCCAGCACTCATCTGTTGGTGGTGATCTTCCTCCATTCACTGACGAAGCCTCGTCAGCCGGCCTCCCACCAGGGTGCATGAGATGGGGCCCCGACGTCTTGGCCGGTTCAAGCCTCTTTGGGTGCCAGTGCCCTTCCCTGCGGGCGACGGTGATGCTGACCTCTGCTACCGTAGGCCTGGGAGCGACCTCTGTAGGCTTCCTGTGTGGAGGATTGGGGAGGCTGTATGAGGAGAATCCCTTGGAGCAAAAAGACGAGCGATGCTGTTTAAGAGTGCCAAGGCAACAGGCCATCTCTGTATCCATCTTTGTGGCTTGAAGGGATTTGTCGACCGCCTTCCCGAACAGATTCTGAATGTCGAAGGGCATGTCCAGCACCTTTGTCTGAACGTCCTGCCGAAAGTTCATGGCCTTCATCCATCCTTGCCGACGAAGGCATACTCTGTTTCCCATCGGCCGGAAACCAGTGACGGCGATGTCCACTGCCACCGTAATGGCATGGTCCAACGCCACCTCCCCTTCCTGAAAGAGGGTGAGGGCTTCCATCTTCTTGTCGTCAGAGAGGAAATCCAGGATTGGGCCCAGCTTGTACTAAAGCTCCCGGTCGTATCGGTCCAAGATGGCCAGTGCATTAGCCACCATGATCATGGATGCCCCCGTGTAAATCACTCTCTTCCCATGGCCTCCATCTTCTTCCCCTCGCTGTCTAGGGGAACTGATGACGATGAAGTCAGGTTAGTCAAGTGTTTCCTTGCGGTAGCCAACACTACCGAGTCTGGCAACGGTTGCAACCTCAAGCATTTGGACGTGGAGTCCGGCACCCTCTATTTCTTCTCCAAACTGTCTTGCCCGGTTGGAGCTGTGCATGGGTTCTTCATGAGTGCGAGGCCTTCCTCTCAACTGTCGTGCAGAAAGGGAAACGCCATGATCGTCTTCCTCTTGGACTCTCATTGCTGATACAAGAAACCCTCTTTCCTGGTTTCCTTGGGCACGAGCTCAGAGGCCGTGGAAATCAGAGTGGAATGATCCCACCTCATCTGGTGGAGAGACTTTACGAGGGGTATCCAGGTGCGGTGATTCATTGTCTGCCGCGAAGAAGAACTAATCTTCGTCAGTTCCAATGGCTGTCACAGCCATGTCCGTACCAGTGTCCGTGTCAGGGACCGCTGATGGAGTCAGGGCCCGACGTGGTGGAGGAGGCAGATGTGGAGGCGTCGGATGATGCGGTCTCTTCTTCCACAGAGGCTGGTCAGGGGCCTGCGACACCACCGATGTCGGTGCTGGGGGCGCCCTCAGCTGGATTACGATCACCAGGGTTTGGAGAGTTGACAGGATGTCCATGGATATGTCCCTGGGTTGCGAAGGGAACAATGGATCGCTAGGCCCTGCGCAACCGTCATCATCATTCTTGTGGACTGTATGGACCAAATATTGGTCGTCGTCGTCCTTGGATGAGATGTGCATCAGTTAAACGTCAACCCTGGAGGGCTGTTTTGGGACCTCCTCGCCCTCCTCTTTCCTCCCTGAGGGGTTTGAACCGGGATCTGGGCCTATGCTCTCCCACCCCACCCCCAGGGGTGCCTGCAGTTTTTACTGCTGCCTCAGCGGCCATGTCACGCTTTGGAGGCAGGGATACCTTTTGGGCTGTAGGAGCCACCATTGTAGGATCGGCACCTACTGCCACTGTGGTTGTCACAGTGGGTGTCGACAAAGTGGTTGACAAAGACTTTGGCTGCGCTGGTTGAGCATGCTTGGGCAGTGCAGCATTCTTCAATACCTCATGCCTAGGTTTATCTGATTTCTCCCATAACTTGGCCGGGGTGGACGACTTCCTCTTTGAGAAGGAGCTTGGTGGCAGGCAGGCTACGGAGGCTGAAGGTGAAATGGACTCTGCCTATCCAGCCTGGGACCTGCATCAGCGGTAGAATCGGACTTACGGTTCTTGGCCTTATCTTGGACCCCCACGGATGGGGTGACCTCAAAGAACTTAGATCTCTTCCCAGAGGCAGACCGATCTTCTGACCGGCCGGTCCTGGGTGAGGCATGACCCTGCTCGGAGCACGGGCCTTGTTCGAATTGAGCCACGCTGTCAGCCTGCTATGCTTGTCCTTCGTTGTCTTCTTTGAGAAGCCCAGTCATATCTCGCACTCTCCCTCCTTGTGATCCGGGTGCAGGCAGTAAAGACATTGCATATGCTTGTCCTCTACAAAGATGTTTCGTAGCCCGCATTTGGTGCAGGGCCAGAAGAGGGTCCTTCCCTCCTTCTAGTCCGCCATGGTCGGAGGGCGTGAAGTAGGCCCAAGACGGCCTTACAGAAACCTCGACAAGTCTTCGCCCTTGAGGGGCGCAAAACTTCACTGAGTTTGCTGGTTGTTGAGGAACGGGCACACAGGCTCTGGTGAAAACAAAAATCAAATTTTTACGCGAAAAAACATCGAAAAAATGTACAAATAGCTCAGAGAGAACTCGAGGACTCCCAACCCTGAAGCGTTCAGTAAAAATCTGAAGATGGCTACCAGAGATGGGGCTTGGGGAGAGGACTGTCATTGAATGGGGTCAGTATTACCAAGAGGACAGCGATTGGTTTAGAGGAGAAATACAGTTTTCTAGTGAAAGTGAAACTGTTTTTTCTTTTACAGAGGATTCCCAGTCTGACAACGGGGAATATTCATGAGCATGTGTATCCATACCAGACCCCATGTTGGAGAAGGTATGGCTCCTTCGCCTCTTTTGTTAACTTGTGCCGAAGTCCAGCTATACTCTTCAGGAGGGGTGTAAGCTGACAACAGTAGCAACCCAAACAGGGTTAGTACAATGGTTCCAAAAACAACCATGCCCAATCAAAGTTCTACTAAAAAAAGGACATTTACTAAAATAATCAATGCAAACAAACCTGCTAACACACTATAAACCCATCCCTGTAAAAGAAATAGAGAACGTGGAACTTTGATGTAAAGGGGTACTCAGGGTTGAAAAGCAGGGGTGCTGAGGCAAAGGTTTTGGAACAATATCAATAGTTCAGGGATATTGTATTTGTAAGGTATGGAAAGTTGACTTCAAAGTCATTATTGTCCCAAAACCTTGACATCTTGTTTTTGGTGTTCGCCAACATCAGGCTGGGCTTCCAGGTGCTTTGGCTGAGGTCGAGTCGATGTCAAGACGTTTGAGTCAATGCGATTTCAGTGGTGGTTGGTGTTGAGTCGGTTTCGAGATACAGGCTTTCAGGCATTCAAAAGGATGCGTTCGAGTCAGTGTAGCTCCACTGGGTCAAATCGGCACTGGGGGTTAGGTGAGTCGATAACTTCCAGCAATCGAGTCTGTGCTCAAGTCACTTACTTCCAAAATGTCAACCCTGTGATTGGGTCGAGATGAATTGGTCTGCATAAATGGATTAAGACAGTGTCTCGATGTCTCGAAGTGCAGCAAGCGGTTTGAAGTTCCATAGAGTATCAAAACCAGTACTGCAGTTCTTGTGGTGGCTCAAAGGGCATAGAGCGCAGCCAATCTGATTCGAATATGTCTCAAAGTGGTGAAACAGGATTTCAGCTGCTTCTTGACTTCTGGGTTGCAGGGAGCCTCAATCCAGTGAATCTAGCACAAGGTGAGTTATCCAGTTCTTCGCCACCACTCCAGGAAGTTGGCTGGCACCTTCAGGGAGAGCTTCACCTCTAATGAAGATGATCCTGGTTCCAGTGCATCTAACAGATGGGCCCGAGTGCACAGCGGTTTACCACACTGTTCCTTGGTAATGGTTAGGGGACAGAGCTCACCTCTGGCTTGAATGCCTTCAGTTTTAACTCCCCTGACAAAGGACTTTAGAGTAGGCTGTACTCCCAACAGAGTTCAATTGAATCCTCCTTGCCTTGACAGTCCAAATATGAATCAAAGAAGGAAAATGTCACAGGGGAATTAGTCCAAAGCAAACCTGCTGTAAGGGTTTCGATGCAGGGTGTTGTAACAAGTGCCCCTTGCCTTCTACATCATACCCAGAGTGCCTTGTGGCTGCAGAAAATGGGGCACACAGGAAGATGCAAAGAACGCTAGCAAAAACAAAGATGGTGGAACCCCTCTCTCAGCATCCTGCTCTCTTCTGGCTCCTCTAACGCCTCCTCCTTCCCATGTCTTGTAACTTCAAAGGGACTTCAGTGGTCCACACTGTGGTCTGAGTGTGGCTTTGTCATCTCAGTGCTGCCTTTAAAGCTCCAGCACCCATCAGATTTCCTGAGGAGGGTTCCTGTGCCCTGGAAGGAGGTATTAGCTGGATAAAGAGGGAGTTTCCTGGATAGTCTTCCACATCACATGTCCAGACACACTTCAGCCCCATCATAGTTGGAACCCTGCTCACAGAGCTGATACTTGTATGAGATCAAACTGTTGTGATGGTATACTCGCTTGACCCTAGCAGCCACCATGCCACAACCAGGTATAGCTTGTTTAAACAGTTTAACGTTCCACCTAGCAATGATTGTAATTTGAATCAGAGTTTTAGACAGTTAAAAAGCCACCTCTGCCTGTTGTAATTTTCTGTTCCTGCTGCCCTCATGTATGCAAAGGTGACCCTTGAAACTGCATTGGGGCACTGGAGGGCTGGTGCTGAGGTTGTCAGTAGACTCAGCAAAAGCACATCTGTCAGTATCATTTTGGTATGGTACTTTATGAAAGGGTTTGATGATCAGCAGACTTCCCTTTCAGAAACAGAATTACTTGCATCATTTTAATTAATCAAAATAAAAAAGCTAATATTTTTACACTCTCGAACATGGCAATGCATCACATCTGGAGATGGGAGAGAGAGGCTTCATGATACACAATCTACCATCTCCAGGGATTGCCTAACAGTTGTCTTCCCCCAGCCCCTGGCACCTCCTGGTTCCCCATACCTGCTCCTTAGAGGTGGCTGTCACACTACTTAATTGAGACCACCAGAGGAAGCCAACATATGGCATTGGGAAGATGGGGGTGATCCCACCAGAGGTTGAAATCCCCAAGGACCAAAGGTTTCACTGTGGGTGAGGTGGAGCTCATGGTGAGGTGGAGATCCTCTACGAATTAGAAAAAATCCCAGTAAAAGAGGCATCGGGATGGGTTGGGCTATAAATCACCAGCATAGAAAGCAAAGCAACGACAGAGAGATGTGTGCTTTATTTAGTAGAGCTGCACATTTGGCCACAATGGCAATAGTGAGGTTTATTGAAAATAACCCCCTCCAGGACCAACCTGATTTGCACAATCAATGTGGATTGGGGCTGGTAGGGACAAGAGCCATAAGCCAGGCACCTATAATCAATAAAATATATTTAAAAGTAGGCAATTTGAGCATAATATAACTGTAATGAGATGGAGTAAGCAGAGGGAGCAGGGTATCAAAACAGGCAGTGGGACAAAGGTGAAGGGCCAGCCTTCAGGATGCTCTAGACAATGGGGAACTCAGATGACGTCAGCTGCATTAGCACCTTCCTGGATAACTTATCAGGTGCAAATTTCAGAGGCAAATTTCTGTAGATGCAGTACCCTTGGTCCAGGCGTCTTTAGTAGAGACAGAGTGCAGACCAGCTTGCCATCGGCATGCCTGCTGTGTGGATTAGTGGTTAACCTTAACATAAGGGCAGCAAGGAAGGAGGAGGAGGCTACCAGTGAAATCCTAAAATCAGAGGAGTAGTAGTAGTAGTAAAATAACTTTATTTCGGCATATTGCCATAAAAGCACAGTTAGCATCAATCAAATACAATATTAACCTTTAAAACACAATAAAAGCAAAGAAACACTAAAGAGAATCGAATCAAACATAACAGAGCATTTTACAAGATACATTTCTTCCTCAGGCGCCAGGCAATTTTCAAATAACTTGATTGGATTTGGAGCACAGCACTATTTTGAGTGCTTAAAAAGAATTTTAGGACATCTTTACTGCCTTTTAAATTATGTTTTTTGTAGATAGGGACAAGCCTTTAGGCGCAAGCTCCTATAAACGAGGCATATGAATATAAAGTCCTTTCCCACAGATTATTAACAAAGGTGAATCAACTCTGCCCCAGGAGCTTACAACTCCTGGAAGTGGGAGTATCCCTGACCACGCGTTTAAGAACAAAGTACGTGCCTGATACAGCATAGGTATTTTTCTTGCCCAAAAGTGTGGTTCAGCTCAAGATATTTTGCATTTATACCTACCGAGCCAATCTCCAAAATTGTTACCCTGTAGTACCAATCCTTTTACTTTTTCTTGATGCAGTCTGTCGTTATCAAACAGTCTTTATTGTTAAGAGCAAACAGTGGGCCAAAAGCAAGTTTCCTACTTAAATTAGATACATAATTGAGCCACAGAAGTAATCTGGCCCCATCCTCAGAAGAGTATATTACAGAATGGAAATAGGGCGTGAAACCCTTCACAGTCGCGCCAGATGCTGAGATAGGGGTGAGAGTATATTCTCTCTAAAAATGAGTAGGAAACTTGGTTTGAGAAGTGTAACAAGTGTTTTATTTGTGTAGCCGACACGTGTTTCGACCCTAAGGGGTCATTTTCAAGCCTATGCATTGACATTAAATCTCATTAAATTGTTTGGTGGATCACCAAATCACTGAATAGTGTGCTGTGCCCAATCGTGATTGAGGTAAAAAATGCATTTGACATTTGCATGGTGAGTGATTGGCAATTGTAAAACAGTACATACATAGTCATCATAAACAATTGTTGGAGCAATGGTGAGTCAGTTGTTTATGAAAGTTAATGTTAATCATGACAATGTTGTTGCGTCAGTGATCTAGATCTAGCCATTATCGCAGTGGCTGCCCTTTGTTCACATTGACCACAAAACCATATGGTTCTCTCTAGTCACCACCAGCTAACACTGATATGCACGCCGCACCAGTGGCCACCCTTTTCCAATATGTACCACGCCTGTGTCAGCTCAAAGGTATCAGACATTCCTACCTACATAATGACCACAACTGGGGGACATCCCCAGATATATGGGGCCCATCCATGTCTGCACACCCTGCCCTGCTCAGTGGGCCACTTACTACACACCTCGCCGGATCACGGGGACACACATGCATTTTTGTAACATTGACAGAGCATAGGGTCCATGCTCTCATCCTCCATGACATTGACTACTCAGCCACTCAGTCTTTATTGATAAGTGGACACTAGTGACAACCGAATGTGTGCTGTTGAACCCCACCTGGGCTAATACTCTTAGTCCGTTCCTTCTTCCCTCCCACTCTATTAGAGCAATTACTGTGGATTATCCACTTGACTACTTTGTGGGACCCTTCGCCTAAAATCACACAGGAACCAGTACTAGTCCATGTGCTCCCATTCTAGGGGGCTATATTACAGAAAACTAACCACTTGTCCTCCTTCTCACTCTTCCTTCCCTCTCTCTCCGTATGCCTTATCTCACATGATTATCTCCATCGCAACATTGTCATGATTAAGATTAACTTGCATAAACAATTGACTCAGCATTGCTCTAAAATTGTTTCTAGTGACTATATATGTACTGTTTTACCATTGACAATCACTGACCATGCAAATGTCATATGCATCGTTTACTTCAATCACGATTGGGTACAATACACTATTGGGTGATCCACCAAACAAGTTAATGCATTTAATGTCAATGCCTAACCATGAAAATAACCTGAGAGTCGAAAGACCAGTCGACTACACAAATAACACTTGTTACACTTCTCAAACCAAGTTTCCTACTTATTTTTAGAGAGAATATACTCTCATCCATATCTCGATACTTGGCTAGACTGTGAAGCGTCTCAACCCCTATTTCTGTTTTCCCAGTCCAGTAAACTGGGGCACTGTCCTAAGAGATACCAGCGCACACAGCAGGGTAAGCTAGGAATACCAAGTTAGGTGCAGATGTTCCACTTTTTTACTGCTCCCACCCAACCACTTTTTTTAGATTACAGAATGCAAACGAACACAAAGGATTCAGATATGTGATACATGTGATATACACAAAACCTCAACGTGACTTTCAATCACAATACCTACGAAATTTACTTCAGATGAACCAAATATGCCTGCAACTGCTAATCGATACAATCTTACACCTGTAACTAGCTTGACAGATAAGCCGTGTACAAACCACTTCATCCCTGTAAAAACAGGCAAATACAACAAAAAATAATAGAGTACAAATCTTCCCTACAAAAATGAGCAAACCATATAGTCGATGAGTATGGTCGGATCAGTAGTACCAGTAGAGCAGTCACAAAACCCTACGAGAGTCTGCCCAAGATTATGTACCTCTCCATCATGGAACAGACTTTTTCAATACAAAATTAGACGAGGTACCATGCCACATATCCCGCATCCTCTACTAGAAGAGATAGCTTCACGCTCACTAATTTCAGAGGTACATACTGACACAAGAGTCTGATGTAGTGAGCTTCTCTGAAAGTATGGAGGCCCTAGTTCAAATCTACATTTACAGAGTGTAAAAAACAGGGTTATGTAGTATACATCTGGGATCATTAAATGTTTGCTTTATACTTATCAAAGCGTATCCTTACAGTAAAATACCGGTCCTTTAACAATAAGAACAAAAAAAAACAGTCAACCATTTTGTGCAACAACACCCTTTATTTGTGTGGACATACTACTATTGAAATTTATGTTTTTAAACCTTTGTTTTAGTGAAATAAACTAGGGTCACGTGAAGCATGAAATTAGGATTTAGTGATTTAGGGGTAAGCCCTGATATTTTTTGCTAACTGTAAGATTGGATTGGAGCTAACGCCACTCTCTACCTTTTAGACCGAATCCAGACTTAGTGTATCACGTAAACGTAGGTAGAGTACACCAGTAGAGCAGTGCAACAATAAGGAGCCCAAATAGAATAACTGCCTGATGTGGAAAGCAACATTAAGGTAAAAGTGAATCTTCTCATTTGCACGAACATTTCCAAGACTTTAGGAGCAAAGAAGCACATCTGTTTTTGAGTTAACGATTCCCCCGCTGCCAAAAATAAAAACCATATTGCTAATGTCAATTACTTTTTTTACTGTGCAAAACATTTTTAACTGCCAGCTTCAAAAAATACAACCACTTCAAAATCATTTTGCATTGACATTTTACTGAAACAAACAACATTTTTAACATATCAGCATTTTACAGTTACAGCAGGAGCGGGCAAAGAGTGCAAAACGGAATTACCAGATGGTAATACCAATGGAAACTTGTAATATGCGTTACAATAAAATATTATTCAATCAGATAGTTATCACATAAGTACCATCCTCTAGTGATTCAGGGGAGATCCTCGACCCTGTGCATCAGCAAATCTGTCTCAGACATTGCGGAATTTCAAAAGCGTATTTGAAGACCTGCCTTTAACATTTTCATGAGATTTGAATATTGGGACTTAAACCTCAATAAAACCCCACATACCTTTTATGATGTCTGCTAATTGTGCAAAAGCCTGATATCTCTAGAAAAAAAAGAAACACAGCCTCTTTTCTATAAAGTGGAGTATGGAATTCATGCATAAAAGCAAGGCGAAATGCTTTTACGCTTCCATTTCCTGCTTTGCCTCATTCTGCAGCAGTGACAAGGCAGAGGAAGGGAACGGAGCGGACATAAGAGGCTACCGTGCTGACCCGCTATGTCTTATCAGTGCACTTTGTTTTACACCTGCATGAAATTTTCATGCAGGTGTAAAACATGCAGATTCGTATGGAATCGGGGAGATTCCAAAGAAATCCATCAATAAATGCCATCTGTAGGCAATAATAATACAAGCAGTATTTCTTTTTTAACAAGCAGAGAGTAAATGCCCCTACAATTCTCCAATTTCACAAATCCATCATAATTTGGCTTTTTTAACACCACCTGACAAAGGACTAATTCCAATGGACGCACATACCGACACACAGTCCTCAACTCACAGTACTGTTCCTGTTAAAAGATGCCAGCCCAAATGCTCGCTACCCACACCATATATATGGCTCTGCTGCTCTCGAGCTACGTTGGTGCTTTAAACAATAAAATCTTTTTTTTATTCTATTTTAAATTATTCTACATCTTGTGAATGTTTAAAATTGCATGCAGGGAATCCAACAGCACCAAATACATTAAATTTGAATTCGGTAGAAAATTACCCCAAAATCTCTTACTCAACTCCTTATGCTTGCCATGTTTCAATAATGGTAGTTTTACAAGAAGATGGGGAGGAAGACGACAGTCACCTTCTCTGCTTTGATGGTCCAAGAAGTCAGATGAAGCTTTATTTGGCTTTCACATCATTGGAATGGACCAAAGACGTTCATTTATTTCTCTGTCTTGTAACTCATCAGATGCTAAGGTCCTTTCCTCCGATGCTCCACCGGAGCAAGGCCAACAGATTGAAAAGGCCTTCTGATGAGGAACTCTGCACTCTAGCCCGGGCATCATCTGCCACGGCCTGGCCAATTCCAACACTGCTGCAGCCATTCCAACACTGCTACTGCACTGGCTGCAATATTTAAGTGCACAACACTGTTCACGCCAGCTATTAGGAAGTACAAGTTCAGTACCAAAACATGGCCTATCAAGATAAATCTCAATAGCAGAGGCTCAACGTCTCCCAACAGGGCATTGAATGTTCGAGGATTGGCAGGTTCACCTAAAGTTTACATCTATTGACAAGCGTTGTGAATAAAGCACAATACTGTAACATTTTGTATTGGGCACAATAGCTTTATAATTCCAGTGGCAAGATGAAGCACACTCAATTGTTACTCCATATGTTTATGACTTAATAGGCCCCGACCTGCTTTTGGTTGTTGTCCAACAGCTTTTTCTGCTGATAATCAATGAATGCTGATAGAATGCAGGTGCAGGTCTATGAGTGACAATTTGGGGAGAATGTTGACGAATGTTCTGAATGTGTCAGGTGGTGGCCTGAGCTGCAGTGCACACGCATGGTCTATGTTTTATTGGCAACATTAACTGGAACTACATAATATGTGTTAATATGTGAAATAAATCTACCCGGACCTTTCTCAAAGGCACATCGCTAGTCTGAGTGTGGCATATCACCTCCTTTCTAATAACAATACAGCTCAGACAGGGCCAAAGAGTGGAACTGGCACAAATCGGCCTTCTATCACAGTGGGTGGTCTCAACAGTTCCAGCTGACTTTCCCTCATGTCTGGGTGGCTCAGCGGCTCCATACTTTATAGTGCTTAGGATGGTGATTTACATTTCTGGGCCTGGCTAGTGCTGTACTGGTAGGGATGTATTTGTCTTCTTACTTGGGAGCAGTGGGCATCTTATTGAGGCGTCTCCCCTCCGCAGCATTAAACGTGGTCTCATTGCTAATTGATTCACAGATCCCGCAAGTTAGTGGTGCCGAACACAAAAAGCATTCTAGGTTTCTCTCTATACAATGGATAAAAGCTCCAGTGACTTTAGAACTGCTGCCACACCCAATATGCTTTCTGTACTGCCTCTCAGAATGATCCTGGGATTGCTTTGTGTTTCACTCTGAACAAGACATATTGTTGGAGTCATGAAGCAGAGTAGGATCAGCAAGGAGGAGACACAAGAAGGTACAGTTCAACAATTATTATATTTATTGAGCGCGGACCTAGCTTCGAGAAGCAACAGAGCGCTTTACAGAGGTATACAACAGTACAGATGCATAACGGAGCAGTTTTCAGAGATAACAGAAAGATATACAGCAGGGGGTAGTATACAGAGGAGGGGTTCAGGTGGCAGGGAGGAGTGGAGTCGGGCGGGCGGCATCTAGCGAGTTAGGTGGCACGAGGGGTGACATGATGGCCTAGGTGTTGTGGAGGTCTATATACTGGGTTGGGTAAATCAAGGCAAACTCCAGTAACATAATAGTTCAAGTCTTTCATGTTATAAATATTATTCTGGATTCTGTGATGAATCTGGACAATTCGTCCATTCTCCCTATAGGGGAGCACCCCCTTTGAGGCTAGGGAGGTGGGCCAGCCAAGCAAGACCCTCCCTAGGTGTCTGGGCAAATGGAACCTCACTGGAAATGACTGCCCTCTTCGGGACAAGGACTCCCATTCCAATAAGGAACTCTTAGTCCACACCACACTTTCTGCCTATATGGATGTTGGAAAGACTTTGGTATCACCTGTTATGACTATAACCAACAAAGTTCCTTCTTTCATTCTTTTGGCTTCAGGTAAGGCTGAGCATCACTTGAATGCCATGATCAAGGAAGGACACAATGCTGTTTGTTCCAATGGCGTGTATAAGAAGAGACTCCTACGGAGGGAGAGCAACCGCTACGGAAAGGCGAGCCTCTGTAGCAACAACATCCTGGAGAGGTAGAGGTACATCAAGCAGCATAGCCAGCGATGGCCTGAGCGAGGTTAGACCCGCTAACTGGAGACTGGATGGTAGGTGCGCTGACCGAGCAAGAGGTACAACGGGAAGGCAACATTCTTCTCTGGTGGCGTAACCACAGAAGAGCAGTGGTGGGCTTGGCGCCCAGCAACCAATGGCAAGACCAGAGCTAGGAAAGGAGTCTGGGCCCCCGAGGTCCACCAGGCAAGCACCTTTTCCGCCGAGAGAAGTACAGAGGTGGAAACAGACCCTACCTACTTGCAGATGCCAGTGAGCCCTTTGACGGTTGACTTCCAGAAGTGCCGAATACCGATGCAGGTTCGAGAAAAGGCGAGAATGGAATGGGCACACAGCCCCGATGAATCAGAGTGAAAGAGGTATGCGCAATGGATACCAAAACTGGAATAGCCACCAAAAGCATGAGAAATTAAGAGAGTGAGAGAGAGAGAGATACAAACAATTTATATCAAGGCTGGAATACCCGCCAAGAGCACAATAATTAAAGAGAAGCTAACGGGTACATGGCCCCTCTGAAACAAGAGTGAAAGTGATACGGGCGCCATATGCCAAACTGGGAAAGCCGACAAAGCTACTAAAGATGGATGGGCATATATCCAAAGTTAAATACTGTAATTATGAACCAGGATATCTACTCAATAAACCCAATGTAGTCTGAGTCCTTCTCGTTCAGCACAGTTCCTATTCCGGTGTCAAAGTCACTCACAGTCCTGAGAGTTTTAAGTGTTCCTACACACTATTTTCTTATCTCCAAAGGCCACTCTTCGGTACTCTGGGGTCGCTTCTTTTAGGGTCTCCAGGTCCATGTGCACCCACAGATTAGGCGTGGTTAAGGGTAGCTAAATAAATGGGTTTCCCCGAATAGTGGTACAGCTATGGTGGGGGACTAATAAAGTGAAAACAAGAAATCCAAAAAGCTATATAATAAATTAAAAGGTAAATCCTAAAAAAAACAGAAACAGTGGTGCTTAACAAAATGAATCGCAACAATATTCAAATGTGTTTGAAACAGACCTGTTAACTGACATTTATTGTCTGTTTTTTTCATGTTTTCCATGTTCTTCACTATTCATTCATCTACTGTGGAAATATATTTTCTCTGTTTTAGACTTGCAAACTGATTTCGAACCGATTCCATAGTTGCAAATGTATGCATTTGTTATATTACATGTTTGTTTTTTCACTCATTATTGAAACACATTTGAATATTGTTGCGATTCATTTTGTTAAGCACCACTGTTTCTGTTTTTTTCTAATCAGTATATGTCCAACAGGAATACAGCACTATATTTTTTATCCCCAAGTTCTGGTGTGCGTATTATTATCATTTTTTCTTCTCCTTGCCCTCTGTTCCTGATTGAGTTATGTTCCTAAGGACATTGAATAAGGATATCTTTGGATACCGTATTTTGAATAAGAAATAGGATTTACCTTTAAATTTATTATACAGCTTTTTGGATTTCTTGTTTTCACGTGGTTAAGGGTCGCAGCTGGGGTAGGGTAATAGAGAAAACAAATCCAGAACCTCTACCAAGTGGCTGGTAGACTGAGTGAGTCCAGAGGCTTTTCTCTTTCTTCCCCACTTTTCCTTTCTTCCCTATCTTCTACCTCAATGCCCCATCATCACCTTCCTCCTAGATGGGCCACCATGTTTTCGTGTTGATGGGGATTTCTCCTATCCTCTCCTACCAGCCTGTCTCTCCTCATATAACTCCTAGATGCTCAGCCACTTGCACATATCTCTAACATTCCCATACTAAGAGTCTTTCTAGAAGTCATGTTAGCCTGCTTCGGATCCTTTACGAACTCTCCTCCGGTGCGTCATATAGCCTACTGCCGATATCTCCTACCACACTACTCTTTCTCTTGGACAGCATCTACAATCTACTTCAATGTGTCCTTTCTAACTCCTGCCTCTCCCTAGTGTCCTTTCCACCATCCTCCTGATGTCTACCTCCAACCTCCTTTTTCTCCTGGATTACTCTTCCACACTCATCCTCATGTTTCCTCCAACCTTCTCACACTCGCCAATGTTTCTATCCAACCTTCTCTCCAATATTTCTTCCACTCCCCAACTGGTGTTTCCATCAAACCTGATCTCTCTAGTGAATAGCACCTTCAATCTACTTTATCTTTCTCTACACCACAACCTTCCTGCTGTACATTTATTGACAGTCTTGTCTCCTCTACCAACCCCTAGTTGACTGCTTTCCTCCTCCTTTACAACCTTAACTTCTTAACCCAGTCTCCTTCTGCCACTTTTCAAACTCTTCTGGCCTCTCTTTACTCCTACTCCAACTCCAACGTGCCGCCACCTCGGCCTCCTTTTCACACCTCGTCAGTGCCAAAGCCTTGTCTTTACTCATCCATAGCCTCCTCTTCATTCCTCCTACATGCCTCCACCTCCTTTGGCATCCATCCATCTCTGCCGTTGGATCTCCAAGTTCTTTCAACTACACCCTATCCAACTGCCTGCTCCCTTCATAGAGAACTAGCCTCTTTCCTTGGGCCATCTCTTTCTATATGTAGATGCTTGTGTGCTTTGTTTACAACTGCAACAGGATTGGAGGGGCTGTTTCCTGAATTTGCTCTCACCTGAATGTAATGGTATTCCGTTGCAGTGTTTGGTGATGCAGACTGGGCAGATTTCAGGATGCGCTAGCATCCTGGAATTTCTAGAAACTGCACAGCAGATCACCATCAAACTCTGTCCTATGAATGGTGTGACGAATCGCAGGTATACGTCCCTTCTCCCCAAGGCGGAAGCCCCTCCCCCCCTCGGCCCCCGGGAGGCGAGTCCACTACACAGACCCTCCATAGGGGTCATGACAAGTGAGGCAACACCGGGAAATACTCCCGCTTGGGGACAAGGACTCCTATTCCTACGAGGAACTCCCTAAGCCAGCTACCATAGCCGCATACATGGGGCTACCTTTGGGAGCAAATTAAGTGACATCTTTACTGTTGGCTGAAGGCAATGCAAAAAGAAATCCATTTCTGAAAGAAAAGGAAGATGTCTTTTAAACAAGAGATGTATATTTACCTAGGCCAAGTAGGAGAGAAGAGAGAGCCGGGTGCCCAGGGGAAGCCCCCTGACATCATTACACCTTGTGGGGGTGGAGCGAAAGGCAAGTCACAGAGCCTGTGACTTTCAACAAGGAAGAGAATGCCAGTACGAGATGCGGGTGGTCCGGCGAGTGTCGATGCAAGAAAGGCATTGTGCAAAGAGGTACCCGGCGGTGGCGTGACCACAGGTGCAGCATGGCGGGCAAGACGCCCGAAGAACGATGCCGAGACCGCTGGTACAGAAAGTATGGATAGCTTCCCGTGCCAGCACAAGTGCAGAGCAGAACACAACAAGGAACTTGGAAGGGGAATCCGATCATAGAGATGAACGAGAAAGCATGCCCGAACGAGAGCCATGCTATGATCCCTGGCAAAGAGAGAAGTACTGGGGGATCCGGGAGAAGCGGGAGGCATCCATGCCAACACCATTAATCCGAAGAAACTCATCCCAGTCTTGAGGACAAAAAAAAAAGACAAAGACTGCATAATTGAAATTGGGAAGAAGTAACGAATAACCTGGTCAGGGAAGAAGGTTATTATACAAGGAGAAAACTCTTCCCAGTCATAAGTTTTGTGTTATCAAATCTGACCCCCCAGTGCAGTTGGGGGTTCGGATTACATTCATAGGCCGGCTCGGGCCTCTCACACACAGCGCTCACAAAATACAGGACTCACTTGTTTGGCTCTCGGACCCGGAATGCCGATCTTCCGGCCGCTCTTTATTTTTACCCACATCACGTGATTCGGGTTTCCCCTGCTCACGTGACTGGGTCCACCATAGTTACATCACATTCCTCCCAAACTTGGAATGCTGAAAGAACATATCATTTGAATGACAGTCTCTTACTGCTTTTCCTCTGTTTTGCCTCGTCGGTAGTAAATCCCTTGGAATACATACCCACGGAGTCGGGAGCACGGTTTTGGTCTCTCTCTCGGTTGATATTGTGGATGAGCCCTTTCGCGCTCTTCTACCATGGGGGAGTTAGGTACAGTTATGTCTGCTAGTGGCCTGGGTCTAGTTCATGATCTGCTTGCGATGAGGTGTCCTCCTCTGCTCTCTTTGGCACATCGGATCTTGCTTGGGGCAATACTCTACTTCCTTCAGGCCCTGGTTGTTCTTTCCACATCATCTCTGGGACTTTTCGGAAGTGAGACACGTTCCGCAACACTACTTCCATCCCTCGGGCGGCTGTCAAAATACTGTGGTTGGTATTATGAACAGTCCAAGGGTGGGACTCGTAGGTCGGTGTCATTTTCTTTTGGGGAGCCATGTACTTTACCAGCACGGAGTCCCCTGGCTGCAGCTCCCTGTGTTGAGCATGACATGTTTGGCTTTCCCTCTTGTTCTTCCTGGCTCGTCTTTTTTCGATGAGGGTATGTCCGGGTCAGCATTTACCCAGCTCGAGTGTAGTGGGAGCTCGGCTTATATCGGCATCCCGAACATTAGGGCGGCTGGGCTCACTCCGGTTGATGTATTCTGGGTTTGTCGATGTGCTCGCAGGAACCTGTATACTGATGTTAGCCATGGTTGGTTGTGTTCTTTAGCGATCCGTATGGTCTTGTTCAGAGACCCCATAAAACGCTTTGGGCCAATATGGGGTGATTTTCCTATGTTTGAAACAACCTGAGCATTAGTTTTCTGGGTATTCCGTGTGTTGCAAATATTTTCTCGAGCACTGTGATGACCCCCTCTGTGTTCGCGGATTTGACATGCTCCACTTCTGGGTACCGGCTGTATTCATGATTTAGGACTAGGATGTATCCCTCTCCGGGGAAAGTACAAAAATCCATGCTTACTGACTCCCATCTCACATGGCTCCTGGGCGCACTGATGATTGCTCTGGGCAATGCTAGCCTCCTTGATGATTGACATGCTGCACAGGATTACACTAGCTCTATCACATGATGTTGCATTTGTGGCATCCACATCCTGGACTTGAGGTACGATTGGGTTTTTACTATGCCTTGATGACCTCCATGCGCAAGTTTCAGGGCCCTTTCTTCCAGTGCTTCAGGTAAGATTATTCTGTGCCCTTTTAGTACAACGCTTACTTCCGACAGTGTGAGCTCATGGCTGAAATAGCAAATAGTGCCTACAGTTTTTCTTGGGCTGCTGGTGTGCGTTGTGCTATGGCTGTCAGGTACTACTTCCATTCTTCTGATTGGACTGCTTGGATGGTCCACTGTAAACAGGCGTCTGCTCTTGTTTCGTCCGCTATCTCTTGTAGCGTGAGTGCTCGTGGGCGAGCGCAGGCAACCAAGAGGAATACGTGTTCCACTGTCTCCGCTGCATGCTGTTCCTCATGTTTTGTGGTGGGGCGAGGGTGGCAAAACAGATAATCTGCTGGATTAGTGGCTCCAGCACGGTACTCAACATCAATGCTGAATGGCTGTAATTGTGGCATCCCCTTTTCTGTGACGCAGATGCTCTGAAAATTGGAATGAGTGGTTTATGATCCGTGAACACCTTAGCCGGTTCTAGCAGGTACACTCTGAAATGGTGGCAGCCCCATAGAATCGCCAACTCCTCCTTCTCAATGTGTGCGTAGTTTTGTTCTGTTTGTTAGCGCACGGATTGCGAATGAGATTGTGTATATTTTCTTTTATTTTTTAAACTTTGGATAGGCTTGTCTCTGTCTGTGTTAGGAGATTAGCATTCGAGCGCTGCTAGTTGGCCTAAACTGGGCCTTTCTGCTGGTGTAGTAGCCACGTGTTGGGAAGGCAGCAGAGTGGGGTGTACAATGTTGTTGTATTGTTTGTTTTGTTCCTCCGGCATATGGAGCATTTGTGTAGAATGTTGTGGACTGCTTGTTTCTATGGTGTGATAATCCGATTCTGAAACGTATCGTGTGGAACGTTCGTGTCCGGACGTTCCATTCATTTGTATTAGAAAGAGTCTTTCAGGCTGTGGAACGTTCATGTAAAGCTTTGCCGGTACTCATTTCTTATGTTGCGCTCATGAGATTCAGAACGTAGCGTGTGTAATGTTTGCGAGTGAAATGATTGGAACGTTTGTGTGGAAAAAAGTTTCACTTATCCATTTCAAAAATATCTGTCTGGATTCTTCAAACACACGTGCAGTGTCATCAAATTTTCCTCGTTGCCAGTGTTGTGTTACCAAATCGGACCACCGGTGCAGTTGAGGGGGTCGGATTACATTTGCAGGCACGCCCGGGCCTCTCACACGCCCAAAATACAGGACTCACTTGTTTGGCTCTCGGTCCCAGAATGGCGATCTTCCGGCCGCTCTTTATTTTCACCCACATCATGTGATTCTGTTTTCCCCTGCTCACGTGACTGGGTCCACCATAGTTACACCACAATAATGACAAGAAACTAACATTAAGAATCTGTAATTCTTAACCAGTAAAGAATAGCACAAATAAGGAACAGGGTTATTATATGCAGAGAGAGACTCGTCCCAGTCCTAAGGATGAGATACCAAAAGAGAAATCATCTGAGAAAAGAAGTGAGAAGCCTGCAACAAAGGGGTAGAAGCAACCCACGTGGGGAACAAGCAGAGTGGAAACCAGCTCTCTGGGAGGAAGGAAAGAAACCCTATGTCCTCAAAATTGAAGACTGAAGCAAGTCTAAACATAAGAATATGTAATGAGAAAAAGGATATGAAGCTCTTGAATGAACAAGATAAAAGGGGAGACATTGTTAGACAGAGAAATCATAGCGAAGAAAGCCTGAAAAGGCACCCAGGTAAACCTAGATCAGGAAAGCCTGAATGTAAACAGAGGAAATAATCTAGAAGTGATGACAAGAGTGTGAGAAAGTACCTGAAGGGAAGCTGTGGTAAATCAAGGCATAAAATAAGCAGTGTCGCGGAGCAATTGGCTATGCAATTCTGTAGGTTTGCTAATTAAATTGGCACTTGTGTAGCAAAGTTAGCTATTTAAGTGACCGTGTTCAATGAAAGCACAGCTCATCCTGCATTCCTCTCTTGCCTTCAGCACTCTCTCCACCCTCTTTTCTCTGTTTACTGCAAGTTCAAAGGGGCTAATGGAGAGAGTGCAGCAGTAATCATCCCATTAACTCATATGCCAAATGGTCTGCGTGGGAGTGCTACGCACATTTAATTTTTCAAATAATTGCAAACCAGAAATAATCGGGATAATACTGTTATTAAGCTTACTGTAACGTTTCTGCCAAAGACCAGTATGTGTTCGTTTTTCTTTTACAAAAGACTTTCAATTCCTTTTCTAAAAATGCAATAGGTTACATAACATTATTACAGTATTGCTACTGTAAAACACTGCATTGTCTCCATGCTTTACACTGAGGTGTAAATCTCGATTTCATTTTGTTGGGAAAGATGCATCATATCGATGAGTGGACACTTTTGACAATGTACATGATCACGCGTTCAAATGCTTTGATGGCAAACCTAGTCCTGTGGCCTGCTGGTTACATACAGCTTGCAACTGGTGCTCAACCCATGAGCTGATCCCATACTCCTTGACATTCTATCTTACAATGTTGGTTTATACCTGCTACGCTGATAGTGAGAAGGGCCGCAAACTACAATATTCTGCCTAGTTTGCACAGTTCTCTGCCTGCTACACCATCCACACTGCTTAGTCTTTTACATAATGTATACACAAATCTAACTTGATATTTACTTAAAGTAGCGATCAATAGTTTCATCCAGTCTATACATCTAGAGACGTACTGCAAAACTGTACACTTTAGCCAAACTGTTTTCAAGGTCTTTTTTATCATATCTATTTGTGTCCATTCATGCAGCTAAACTTTTTACAGACGCTCATCCAGGGCTCGCAAAGCATTTTTGCACACTTGCATAGTCTAGTAGATTTTAAGAAGGGCCAGGGGATGTTGGAAACTTTTATTTAAACTTTACTTTGTTTGCAGTAAATGTCAAATAAAGGCTTCACTGTACATGGCTGGCCTCTGGGTGGCAGCATTGTGCCAAACTAAAGTGGGTTTGTGGTGACATGCACCATTTTACAGAAATAATTTCCAAGGCCTGACTTATCTCACTAATGTCTTACTTCAGCGGTGTACAAAACTGCTGTATTGGTGTTCATTTTATATCTTGGGTACAAGTAGCTTCTGTCTAAAAACGTTAGCACACAATTGCTAATCAAATGGGTTTGATTGCTAATCAACAAAAAATGTATTAGCAAACTCTGCTAATCTATTTTTGAAAACTATTTCATGCCTTGTAAACCTAGAACCACATAAAATACAAAAGCCAAGACTATTCTTGAAGAACTACAAGAACTGATCTCAAAGACTATTCAAAGAGATAATGTTGAGAAATCTATCTGCCATAGAGAAAGACTGCAAATTAAAGCTTTTGGAAGAGAAAAGAAAACACCAGACGAAGATAAGACATTCTCTTGGTCGATTTAAGTTAGCTAAATATGGAGGTTCAGTTAGACAGAGTCAGTTTGGACAGAGGACATTTTTACTTTGGACTTCCTGACAACTGACGAGTACCTTTAGTTTACTTAGCTAGGTAGGGTATTCTCTTTAGCTATATATAAGTTTAATAAAGGTATTGAATCATGTACTCAGCATGTCCGACGACTCCTTCCGATCCGCTACAATGGCCAGAGGCTGTGCATGTTCTGTCATGGTTCCCGCTGTCCGACTGCTCTTGCGTGCTCTCCTGTGAACTGGCAATTGATGTATATGCTCTGCATTGGATGCCGCTGGTATAGCTCCACAGAGTTCACAAGGTCCTTTAATCCTCTGTGAAGTTTCTCCCAGTTACACCATCACAGAATGGGGGATCTGTGATGTATAGGGCCACTAAGGTTGAGGCGTGACATACACTTATGAACATTTCTTAAAGGGACAGACCAACTGTGACCTCACCAGTGGCATTCCTCTGCTGTAGTCCTGGGATCTGCCTAGTACCGCCTTTGGGCTCACCATCATGGTTTAGTTGGTTGCACCTGGTTCCAGTAACCACACAAGGCACAAGCTGGAGCCTTTGTCACGTTACTTAGATCCCAACAATAGTGCATTCACCGACTTAAATCCATCTCAAGGTGGCTAATAATCAGGGCTTTAAGATGCACTTAGAATGGAGGGGGACTCTGTGGGGGCATGGCCTCAAAAAGGGGCATGGCCTAACAGACAGTCAGCGGCTTAGGTAAGTGCCGCCGACCCCAACCAGGCCCCCCTTTGCAGCAATGAGCACCCTTGCATCAAAGGTGCGAGGATGATGATCACTGCTGCATTTCTTAGCCAACACTGCCTGGGGAGGGTCAGCACCACCATTAGGAAAGAAAAGGTGTTCCGACCCCCGCCTGGCATCCCATTAACTAAGAGATACAAAGATCAGGTGGTAATTGCATCGCTTAATTAATGGGATACCTGACCCTTTAACTCAGAGATGCAGCAATCGCCCACAGTTGAATGAGGCGTCTCCTTGTTAAAGAGATGGGTGGCGAGGGTCAGCGCCACCATTAAAGAAGCCAAGGCCTTTTTTTAATAAAAACCTGAAGCTCTCACGCACATGAAAGAGCTTACGGCTATATGAAAAAAAGGCCTTGGCTTTTAGCAGCCTCTGTGGCTGGGGCTAGCAGGGGAATTTAGAGAGCCCCAGCAGCACCCACCCAAGAAGATTTTTTGGAGACTGCCAAGGCTCTGCCCTAGCTATCCCAGGCCCACTTAAAGCCCTGCCAATAATGATGGATTTATCTTGGCATTTGTGGTCTCAACTAGCGAAACTTCTTTTCTGCATTATGTCTAAGCTTCCATAGCTCTTAAAGCGGATGTCTTCACTGATGGAGCTCTCCTTGCTTTCGCCTCTAGATCCGAAAATGACATGATGTAGAACGTTGCCCTGTGCCTTCTGAGTTTTGCCAGACGCCCCTCCATGAATGCTGCAAAGCTTGAAGAAACTCTTCAAACAATAGCCTGAACAGATCCCCAGTGTAAATGCTGGCTGATGCTGTGGGGGATAACCTTACACAAACTCTTCACATTGGCGGAGCCCGCTATTCCCCCAGTGTGGCGGTAAGTCGATTCCAAAGGATAGACTTCAGCGGTTCACGCTCGAGTTCTATGGCATCGGAGCTAGACAAGCTGACTGGAGACAAGTGCCTGCTGAAGAGTTTAATTTATGTGGGAACTTGCTAGGGCTCAACCCCTGCACTTATTTCTGAGCACCAGGACTTATTTTGAATCCTAGCTTGATTATGTTGTGGTAGTTTGGGCAACTTTATTATTATAAGTAATATAAAAAACAATAAAACAGTGTGCACTGACCTGGGCCTCTTCATCCCAGTCTTGCTCATTGCTATTCACAAATTTGATCACCCAGGCTGGCAGAGTGTGGCTGTTTATAGGTTTACATGAATAATAATGAGTTAGAAGATGAGAATGTTGGGCACTGATGCTGGCCATGCTTGCACACTGCTCCAATTAACCTGCACGACATTGCTGCAAATGATCTACTGTGATAACCAGCACAGTGGGTTGACAACAACAGGACAGTCACCCGCCAGCAGCCACTGCACAGGGGCAATGTCAGTGAAAAGGCCAACATCCAAGAGGAGTGTCTGGCATGAGTGCCAGACCAAGGAAGGCGATCTTGCTGTAGTGTTTGACAGGCACGTTCATCAGTTCAGTAATTATTTTGCCTGCATTTGTCCAATAATTTACCATACAAGGCAAGCATGTTGGCTCTTATTTTCTATTGATAGATTGTTAAAATGTTCCACTTGCCACTGTTAGTATCAGAGCAAAGCATTAACAATAATGTGTGTTTAAGAAACACTCAAATATGTATATTATTTCAAGACACTATGTCATGTCGATTGGTATCTGTAAATCACAGCATGTAGCCATCACCCTCAAAGAACCGTTGGAATTTGCAGCCTTAACACCTATTATTTTGGTACTGTATGGCGCAGACATGGGTGGTGCCAGTGGGCTGGGAGCTGCCTGCCACGATGTGTCAGTGACGTGCAACAAAATATTTGGGCCCTGGCACTTATTTTCTTACAAATTAAGCACAGGTCTGCTGGGGGATAAACGGCGATGTACCAAAATCCCTGCCCCGTTTCTCTTCATTAACATCGTTATTATTATGAGCGAATCGCGTGGCATTTGGATAATTAAAATGTCGTAACAGTTTCACATTCCGTCGTCTAATTAGCATCAATAGAGAGCTTCCTAAATCAGGAGGATTCTGCGACTTCTCAGCTAAGCGCGCGCGCGGCGCCGTCAGAGGGGCTGTAATGCGATGCATAGATCTGCAGCTAATGAGGCTGAGGCGGGCCACTGGAATTAGCGAGGGAGCGGGCGCCTGCCACCGCAATCGGCACAGCGTGGCCCATTGCAGCATTTTTTCTGTATTAATTACACGCCTGCGATGGAGAATTATAACATCCTTCAATTACTTCGGTTTGTGAAAGCCTCTTAGGCGAGCGAGGCGTTCTGCGTCTGCGGGGGAACCGTCTGATGCCCATAAATATTGCCGTGCACTTTCATCCCAGATCTGGTGAAACTATTTTTATCTGGTAAACAGGTCCTCAGCTGGAGTACTGATGTGAACGGGCGGAGCTCAGGCACCGGGTTGGCACTGGGCATGAAGAGCAGCAATGAGACGGAATATAGGCTCGATGGCACTAGTCCTTTGGCGCTGCTGCTGGCCACGCAGCAGGTACAAACATGGCTTCGGCCCTGAAGGAAGTGGAGTTAACACTACCTATCAAGCACTTCCGGGGCAAAGATATATCAGTAAGGTGGCCAGGGATTGTGTTAAGAGAAGTAAAGAAACGGCCATCACAATCTGCCTGCGAACGAGTGAGTGATGTTACAATGTATACACTTTTTTTTAGACCAAAAATAAATTCGGCTTCCATCAAATAATATTGGGATTGCCACTATTACAATTGACCCATAAAGAGGAGTTGGGTTACCCGATTGTAAGTAATTTCCTAGCACACCAGTGTTTCTCTGCACTTTGTTATATATTAGCTTTCGTAACAATTATTTTATTTAGATCCATTTAGAGAGGACATTTCCGAACAACACTTTGGTCCTGATGAAGGTGTTTGAACCGTTTTTACGCTGAAACGTAGTAGTACGTTAACATAGTGATGCGTCTGCCTAATTTTTGTTTAACTCAAAGAGGGCTTCTAATGCCAGAAATTAAAAGGTTGCCCTAGAACTTATTCAATATACAAAGCGCTTTCAATGCCATTACGCCAACAATTAGGAACATGTATGGACTACTAGATCTCCAGTAGAAATCATATGTGACTTAGTACTGTCTGTCTACTTGTCTGTTGACTAATGTAATTTTTTGGTTGTACTATATCTTCTATGTATGTCCAGAGACTGCTAGATCATGATGTATGTGTGCATAAACAAAAGATTAAACTCACAGTGCTGATGATGAAATGGTGGCATCCAGCTTCTCTGATTGATAATTGATGCATTATTCAACATGGAATAACACGGTCTTCATTAAAAAAGACCCAATTTATTATTCTCTGGAATGTTGTTGATTGTGTTTCCAGTAGGAACATTCTCAGTTGATATATGCTGTGCTCCCGAGTTCCTTACTGCTGCTGAATGGAATCCTCATATTGTGATACTGTAATGAGCACATGATACACAAGCTGTTAAGGAGCCCAACAATATCACAGTTTGGAAGTGCTCGGCGAGAGGGTGGCAGCCCAGTAACATTGTAGGAAATTAAGTTGTTAGCAAGAGGAACCAGCTGGATAGGAAACAGTGTACATGATAGTTCTTTCTGATACTGCAATAAGGGCACCAGCGAGGAGAGCATGGCCCGCCAGCGTGCCTTCAGAGCTTTTTAAAGGTCAATGCTGTGTGACACCAGGAGCATGATATCCGTGAGGGTGGGGTGAAAGGTGCTGCGAGGAAGGCAGGCACTGAGGGGAAGAAAGAGGTATATCGAATTTGACAGTGAAGGAGAGTGTCAAAGACCTTAAGAGGAGAGTTGAGAGAAGAGAGGGTAATATTGTCAAGGTTATGACAACTTTGCCAACTGCCCGAGAACGTACCTGTACTTGGTGAAAATGCCATACTGTGCTGGAATTAGGATAGGACCAGCCTCCTCTTGTACCCACTCCACCCACCAAAGTGGACACGGGAAAGGCTGGTGAGTACCATGGTCAATGTCAAGGGAAAATAAGGGGAAAAAAAAACCTTGCTGGATGGAAGAAAGGCAATCTATATACAAGGAGATATCCAACAAGAGAAGCTGGAGCGGAGAAGCAAGAGCTAGACTTGCAGGATGACGAGAAAGAAGGACAAACAGGAGGCTGAGACAGGCAGGCAGTAGCAGGAGGCGGACGGACAGCAGTAGAAGGCAGGGACCAAATGACCTGTAACCACCTCTTCATCCGGTTACAGGTCATTTGGTCGAAAATAAATGGTCGACAGGACAAATGGTCGATGCAATTTGGTCGAAAGACAAATGGTTGAATTTTTTTTTTTTTTAGTATTTTCACTTTGTGTATTTTTTTGGGGGGGGGGGCCCAAACCCCCCTTTTTTGGTAAAAAAAACCCTTTTTTTCCTAAACGAAAACTTGAAAAATAAATATATAAATAAAAAAAAAATCGACCATTTGTCTTTCGACCAAATTGCGTCGACCATTTGTCTGTCAACGATTTGTCTGTCAACCAAATGACTGGACACCGAAGAGGTGAACAAGGAGGCAGAGGGAAACAGAAGCAAGAGGGAGTGAGAACAAGGAGCTTCAGCAGCAAGGGAACAGGACTAACCTGTGTGTTGTGATGCGCAGTCCGCCCTGTACGAAGGCTTTTTGAGATTTCCTTGCGCCATGATAAAGACCCGAGGCGGACACGGCAGCGACATGTTACACGTGATGTCACTGCATGGCACGTACAGTCCATCCACTATGTTTGAAGGGGCAATGATACCAAGACGGCAGCCATCTTTGGTGTAGCAGGTGCGATAGCGCAACCTTTTCCAGGGTGGAGCAAGCTTCCAGCGTTTCCAGGTAGACCACGCAGGAGGTGTCATCCTTATGACAGATAGTGTGGAGACCTACACAGGGGAGTATAGACTAAAAGAGGTGAAGAAGGGCGAGAGTAACATAGTTATTTATATCTGAAGAGTTTGGAAGGGCTTGAAGTGGTGCTACAAAAGGAGACTTTTGTCCATCTTGTACTTTCAACGAATGTGGCAGTCATTCACCATCATTTTGGGGCAAAGACCCAACAGTCCCTGGACACAGTGAGATCTGGCTAAGTGTGACTCTGGTGTGGCAACTCCTGACCCAATGCCGGACCTATGAGTACACTTCAGCATCCTGACCATACAATGCAGTGGAAGATTCAACCAAGTCAAGCATTAAGTGAAGGGGACACTTCTATCCCCACCAACTGTGAGCACCAGGGAAACGAGGGATAGACTGACTCAGCATGGTCCCCAAACAAGCTGGAATTGCTCCCTTTGGATTTCTTTAAAAACACTTTAGCTGTTTATCTGTACAACCAATATTGTACAAATAAACCAATTTAAATATAACTTCTTGAGTCCTGAGTTATCTGTTGATCCCAGAGCCATGGAAAGCAGCAGGAGCCGTTTACTTCGGCTTCTCTAGAAGGTCGGTCTGGACCTTCTTGCAGTGTTGATCTGTCAACATCGCAATTTTAGGGGTAGTAATGGCTCTATGCTCATGGTCATATGACCAAAAAATGAATTCACTACCTACACACTCTTTGAATACCGTACATTCCCTCCCGTGCAGGATTGCAGCAGCCCCAATGAGAACCCTGGTGATCCAGAGAAGAGTGTGTTCCTGCTCAGTAGAGGAAGGGTTGTTGCAGGGCCTTGAAGTGCCAGGGTGTGGAGACCCCTTCAAGAACCACGAGCCTGCATCCCTGGCTTCTGTGCAGAGCCCACCACTTACACACTGTTTAGTACCATGTGCCTCTTCATAGCCTCATGAAAACAGTTTCTCTTCACTGTATCTAGCGGTTACCTAACGCATGGTGTTGTGAGACTGAGCCACATTGGACACTGCCCTTGTGGTGAAACAAATGTTACCCAGATGAGGTACAGCGTGTGAGCATTTGGTTCTATACAGCCACCAGCATCACCCCAGCATGCCTAGAAGCCCTGTGTACGCATGACAGACCTCCGTCTCACTGAGTGCCTGTAACACATCCCATCAGAGTTTAGTCAGTAGTTTCTACAGCTTTGTGAACTGTGTGTCTTGAGGAGACTATTAGAGTAGAGCTTTCTGGAGAGCCAGTGTGTGGTCCCTCTTTTTGTGCATATCATTTTGGATTCATCGACTTAAGTGTTGTAGAGTTACAAACGTCATGCAAATGCCCGAGACTGGTTGCCCAATTGTGTAGACCCTTAGCTATTGAGTTGCAAACTCACACCATTTTAGCACGATATCAAGCAAGATAGCGGAGGTAATACCCGCTACTGAACATCTATAAACTGGAGTACAGAAGATTCTTAGACACATCATTGTGTACAGTGCTCAGGGGATGATATTCTCAATCCCTATTACTGGAGCAGAATGTAATGGTAAAAGATCCCAGTACGTTTAACCTATTTAATTAAAAAAACATCAAAACAGAAAATGTGTCCAGCTTTTCCAGTATGATTTGATTCGATCATCTGTGGTTTTGTTTACGAATAATAGGTTATACTTTAATAGCCTTCTAACACCGGGTTCTGCAACCTTTGGCACAGCAGATATTTAGCTGTGCAACTACCATCAGCCCTAGCCACCATACTTAAAGGTGAGAGATCTTGGGAGTCATAGTTGAAAAAGTCATAAGAGCTGCAGATAGGTTTTAAGACCATATTTATTGGCTCTACTGTATGTAATCTGAGCAAACCAAAGCTTCTTTATAGAGTATACGGTTAAATGTGATTTTAACAAATGAAATATTAACAAATGAAATATAAACGAAAACAAAAAATATCATTTTTTTTTCCATTGGTGGGGCCCGTCTGCCCAAACTCCCTGTTTCCCCATTTGCCCACGCTTCTAATCCCACCCCGAACCCCCCACACACCTTTTAACCATGACCCCACCCCCCTTATATTTATTTGTCGGTATTTTTTCATTTAATATTTCATTCCGTTTTTTCCCCATAAAAACTGCATACCGAGTATTTTGTGGGCGTTCAGTTTCACTACCAAAAGGGGAAACAGGTTTTGTTGTAAACCCTGCTCTTTGACCTAAGACCCACGGTTTCATCAGGACATCCTGGAGCTTAGTGGGGACATACTTTGGACCAACCTAAACCTCCCAGGTGATCACGGTCCAGCTCTTGGTCCCAGAATTCCTATGAAAGGTGGGTAAAGTGTCTGATGGCTCTGCCAAGGGAAATCAAAGGGGGTGAAGGAATTTGTTAAGAAAGCTGTGGCTGAATCATCACCAGTTGAGTAGACTATGTAATAGCGCTGTGGGCAGTGGTTGCATCTCTCCAGTCTCAGACACAGATACAATTAGAAATATTGTCCCGCAAAACACAGGAAAGATGGGGAAAAAAAGGAGCTAAGCCACATCCTCCAAGTCTCTGAATAAAGCAACAACATGGGTTAAAAAAAGGAAAAGCATTTGCAAATTGGGATGGTTCCGAGTGGAGACACCAAATCCTCTGTGAGGTCATCAGTGATCTCAATGCGTCAAAGTCACGGCCCTTCCTTGGAACTCTCAAGCAGGCTAGAGCATAGAAGGCAAGGGAAATACCACTGTGAAAAGCATTGGGGATATTTATAATAGCAGATTAGCAGGCTCAATACAACTGTGCGTGACAGACGTTTTTTCAAATGCCCCAGCTAGTAGCATCAGGATATAATTTGCTTCCCTGAGAGCAAATACGGGAAATCCCTCTTTCACAGAATACCAATTTGTAGGTACCAAAAACCTCAAATACTCACTTGCACGGATCCCTCCAGATTATGCAGGAGGCAAATATATTGAAGGAACCAACAAGTGCAGGATGGAGATTCTTGGTGCTGCTACAGTCACATGCTAAAAGGGATATGCTTTGTCCTGCGTGCATTCTTAGACAATTGTACTGGTGAGACATAGCCTCATGCAAACAGAACCTTAGTGAATAGTCTCTCAAGCGGTTGAGGGTAGGGTCAGGTCCTAGAGGAAAGGGGAGAGGTACACCTGTCTGTCAGGATAGGCTATTTTTACGAGTATCCTGCCACAAAGGGTACCTGGGGACCCCATCACACACCCATGCACACATCAACACTGACCTAAAATCGAAAAACATCCATAAAACAGAGAGACCACAGTAGGGGTTGCAGACTCGGTGGATCTCTAAAGGCACATATCTGCTACTACCAATAAAGTGGATGCCAGGGAATGAAAAGTGTTCCAAGGAGAGACACTGGCAACGGCAGAAGACATCATCCCCATGAAGCTAGAACAAAACATGTCAGGTGCTATCTGACCAAACCAGGGGCTGGGTATTATTTGCAAAGTGTTGCTTGCACTGTTAAACTATGGGCAGATAGAATTGCGTGATCCTTTGTCAAACTATCCACAACATGTAGGTATTTGCCTAGCAGTGCACCTCGTGCTGTCAGCTTGTCCGGTACCGATGCATGTGCCACAGAAATGGTTAGAAATAGTTCGACGCAAAACAGAATATATAAGCACTTAGAAGAAAAGAAATTAAATGATCGATTTCAACCTTCCTCAATTTTTATCTTAGAGGCACATATATATGAGGATGAAGAGTACAGCCACGATATTCAATTGCATTTTGACAGGAAGTGAGATTTGCTGGATTTCGTGCTGCTTCAGGGCGGCGGTAGGTGTATTTGAGGCGGTGCATGGTGCCTTAAGTGATTTGTGATGGTCGGCATGCTGATGGCCACCCGACTTTGTTGGTGCTGGCTAATGGTCCAGAGTTAGAGATGGTGGTAATCGCTTGCCCCCGGAAGATCAAAGATGGTTAATCCATTCTTTTTTCTAACAACAGGAAGTCCATTAATGGGGATGCTTTGCTATTCAGAGAAGGCTCTAAAAGCAACTGGAAGCATTCGTGTCACACACCAATTCCTCTTCTTCAACCCTTTAAGACTGGACAGAACACCCTATAGCACACAGGAACCATCAATGCACTCCTCGAAAACAGAAGTGTATCTGTGATCCCTGACAACAGAGCAGGAACTCCACCCTGAAAGTCAAAGCTGGCCTTCACGAGCCACTCTTCCCCTAGTGGGACCGAAAAGTCAGTAAAATCTCTAAGAATGCATTGAGTGGGTGGTGTCATGGCCACCAAACAACATGGCAATTTCTCTTGAATTCTCTCATTCACTGGCGCCTTCAAAATCCAGAGAGGCCTGTTAGCTGTCTGAGAGATGGGAAGAGTTGGACTCCCACCGACAGAACATCAGGGGCTGCAGAGCAAGTGAGGGTTACTGGGACTGACACAATCGAAGGTGGCCCTATTCACTCAAACAGACAGCCTTGGTGCTAGCAGCTTCACTCGGCACCGCAACCAGAATGATCGATGGTTTGGTGCAATGTGATTCCATGTGCATTGTACTCCCTGTGTGAGAATGCAGCGGTTGTAGCACCTCTGGTTGCGTGTGCGCATCGAAAGGCCAGTGTTTCAAGGAGGCCTGGGCTTTAACTGGGTATTTTCCCAGTGTTTAGGCTCTGTGCACTATGCTCCCTAGAAGGTGGCACACAGACGGACACTGGGATAATGAAAAACTCAGATTTCGTCAGTTCAAGGGGAAAAACGCGGATGGACCATTTTCATGGCACTGCTTCTCCCGTTTGCAAAATTGAAAAGACTACGTCCAAGACCGGTGCAAAACTTGTTAAACTCAGGCAAAGCGGTTTTGAAATTTTGAAATTCAGTCAAGCACCTTATCACAATGTTTCATATGAGGGCCCTGATTATGAGGTTGCCGTTTCCACCACCCGATACCCTTGCAAAACTGGGATATTAGGTAGTGGAGGTACTGTAAGTTTCCATTCCACTGAACACCGCTGTTAACGGTGCCGGCAATGCTTGCGCAATGCGTTAGAATGATGTGCTTCACTCACAGGCTTCTTATGCACTTACTCTGAGAGTTGCACTGCTTTCCCGACTTCTGCCACAACTTCTACTGCTTCTGGCTTGCTGGAGACCTACACTCTTCTCCTGAAAAGGTGTGTCCAGTCGGGCCACATGTTTTGGGATCCCCTCTCGCTCCTGAGACCCATGGCTTGACAATTGCTTCTCACCTCGGTCTCCAGCACGTCCGCAGCTCGGCAACCACAGCAATCGGGCTCACATGGTGAAAAACGGCTCACCTGCATGTCTTGCAGTACACAGCCTCTGCACTTCAGAGTTAAGGGGACCAGGGCCCTATTCTTGTTCTCCCACTTTGCTTGGTTTCCTAGCCTTGTGCCTTCATCCTTCTGCTACAGCATTCCAGTCACAGTTCCAGCTCCTTCCAATTGCCTGCACCTGAAGGGGCATTTTATGCCTCCCAGGTTCCTTCAGGTTAGGCTTGATTGCTTAACTTTTGCTACAGAATTCCTCTTCAGCCCTCTTCCTCGTCCCATCACTGCTGGGATTATGGGACCTGTAGTCCCCTTGAGTAATGTTAGTTCTTTTAACTTTTGAGTTATTTTTAAGGGTACATTTATTTCCCACAAACTCATTAAAAGATGGATTGTTAGGATTGGTTATTGCAGAGGAAGACATCTGATTTAAGGCATTTTCTCTATATCCGTTTATGTTATACCTTAGGGAGTAAGGGGGTATGTATTCATAAAAGATATTTCTTTTTACAATGTTTGCTTAGATTTACCAGAGCTTGTACCCCGGGTCACAGGTCTTATATGTGGGTCAAGGACACTATAATGGCAATATGCCATCACCTGTTTTGGCAAACCAAAAAGGCATTTCCTTTCAGAGGACAAATACTGCGTCTCATCCCACGGGATCTCCTCACCACCCTCGGCCCTGTCTCCTCCCAGGCGATCCTCCTGCAGTACACCACCCCAAGGTCAGGAAGTGTCTGCCTTTCCCTAGCCACCTGGCAGGAGACTTTAGGCAGGGTTTCAGTGAGGGATCCATAAAATTCTTCACACATGGTTGGTGCTACTTGTGAACTTTCTTTACTCTTGTTTGTGTTTTGACTTGATCACCTTGTGGTCTTGAACATATGGGTGCGCCAAGGCCATGCTTTGGGTGGCTGTCGGTGTCTTTTGCTTGAGTATGGATGTGGCAATATGTCTCTGCCGATGAACCTACCAGCTGAAGATCACTACATACTTTTTCCCTATTGTACTACAATAAAGAAGAGATTTCATGCAGTCTTTACCTTTCTTCATTGACAACAGAAATAGGGACAAGTATGATAAACCCAAGATGTGAGTGGCAACATAGAAAGTCAATGAGTCACTCTGCTCCAGAGAAGACATCCTTACATTGCAGCGACCAGATGAGGCGTTTTGGCAGAAGACATCCTGCTATTGAAGAAATGAGAGGGGCCTTCTTGTGCTTATTTGGCCATGAGCAGGGCTGCATATCACGTGCGCATACCCTAGAGTTGGGAGCAGAGGAATAGCTGTTGTTGTCTGCCTCTGTTAAAGACTTCTGCTGTACTATGGTGCTGCCTGTCATTGGTGCAGGACTCCCCTGGAAGTGGAGCATGCTTGCACAGGATAGAGGATGTGCACGAGTCATTCTAGACTTGTGGCTGGGTCCATGATGGGTCCTGCGGACTGGCGTGTCATTCGGAGTGTTTCTACGTGCCCTGTGCCTTGGTCGGTGAGGTGCTTGGTTGGCATATAGCTGCAATGTGTCTTGTATGGGGAGTCCTGGAGACCTTGCATCCCTGGCTGGTGACCTGGAGGGGTTGGCGCCACCGCTCCAGGGCGATCTGTAGTGGTGCACCAGGATGTGGCACCCTGTCTCAGGACAGTGTCCACTGAGCTCTTATCCATGCGGCATCAAATCTTTAATGACGACATTGGAATCTGGATCGTTTGTTAGCACAGCTGCAGTTCCTCCCCACATAGAAACGAAAGGGGGGAAACGGAACAGCCATGGAACAGTTTCTGACTAACTGCCACTTACTGTCTGTGGGGGTGGTGCAAGTCCCTAAGGGATCAAGCAGTGTGATCTGGTGGGCGCAACGTACACTGCCCACTAAGAAACTGAGGGACTACAGGGATATATGTTCGACCCCTCGGTGGCGCCATGTGTACGGAGTGCCTACTGGACATTAGCTCAGAGCACAACTGGATGCAGGGGCATTCTCCCTGAAGGGGAGTCTGGAAAGCACAGGCCGAAGCAGCAACAGGCTGCTATGGAAAGGGCAAAATAGTCATGCCAAAGTAGGGTCTGACTCAAGGGTTTTGGAACATATCAAAAACAGGTGCAGGTCGGGGGGTTCGGGAAGATTTACCACACTCAGGGTGAGGGTGCAGTAACTATCCATTTTCATAATTTGTTACCATAAACGCCAATATGTTAAAAACAAAATATCTAAAAAAAAACAAGACATAAAAGGTGACAGACTAGAAGTAAAATTGAGACCAATGACAGGGATTTACAACGTAAAAACATAGTTTAAACAACATTTCCCACACCCCTTCATGATTAAGCAGCAGTAACGCTTGAAAGCACCAGTTTGCCTGAAGAGCACGGTAGTTTAAATTGAGCAACTATCTGCTCCATAGCTGCACATCGTCCTGCCACCCTACTGCAGCCAAAAGAAAAGTCACAAAAATATTACCCGTTCCTTGAGAGTAGCCCACACGTGGGCCACAGGAGCCCATTCTGAAAACCGCCAGGAGGATAGTATGCATGGAAAGAATTCCCTTTATCTAGGGCTGGTTTGAAAATCAGTCCAGGGTTTAATTTCATACAACTTCGAAATGAGGAGGGATGCCTTCAGCAGAGTTAGTCCCATAAAACACTGGCCATTCCTAGCATCATATAACTATTTCACAAGATAGACCTCCTTCGCAGGCCCTAATCAGAAACCACAATGTGGTAAAAGTAGCAAGGCGGTTTATGGCTGCCAGGCAGAGCATTATAGCCTCAGCAGTGGTAGTGACTGAGTACTGTAAAAAGAGAGGTATTAATGATCCTTTCCTCGAGTCCGCGTAAATAGGGCACAGAAGTAGAAAGTGGACCGTGTCTTCCCTAGCGCCCGAACAGAGAGGGCCGGAAGGACCGAGATTAGTATTCTACCTGGACCTCCTGGCAGCTAGGGGCCCTATGCCACGACGCGCCTTAAGGAGATCTCATCAGCTTAGGACACATTAGGTCCAGGTAGTCTTCATAGTCCCGATTCTGTTTCATGGCCCAGTAACAGCAACATTGGGATGACATCTGAAATCTCCTTCCAATGTCTGCTTCTCTTTCAACCGCAAGAGCACGCTGTACAGTACCCTTTAAGTTGACATTAACAGTAGCCGGGTCACCCCCGAAGTCAAGGAATTAAATGTAAAATTATAGAAATCCAAACACGGGGAAAAGAGTTAGACAATGTTCTATGCTATGCAAATATGCTTTTAGTCTGCCCCAAATCACCACCATAGTGGTCTCAGAGCATGATAAAAATGAAGTGAATTGTTTAATTAAAAGGCCCGCACATGCCTGGGGCACCACCAGGGCTATCGCAGTTCAGAGGAGGGGGTATTTTACATCTCTTGTAAGTTCCAGGAAGTTTGAAAAACAAATTAATGTAAGAAATAGGAGAACACCAAGTGGTAGGAAGATTAGTTTGCAGCATGTGGGTTCGATGTGAGCTGACAAATAAGCAAACACAGGGCAAAGGTGGGGGTTGAGTGTTGGTGGCTCTGAGGGGGTTCCAGAATCCTGCGCTCCACTTCTGCAAAGTCACTGTCCATTGAAATGCCTTGCTGTTCAAAGAGGCACTGTACCTTTACAGCACACTATTAGTCAGCCTTGTTCTAATGTGAAAACACAGCTATTACAGCCCACATGAAAGGTTCCTTTGTCACCTGCTCTTAGGGTGGGCCCTGCCTGTTTCAGACTGTCTGTACTGGCACACCGAGTAATATGAACCACCTACCACGGTCTGGGGGCACACAGACCACTACCTCCGTGGTTCAGACGTACTGTCCGTACCACCTGTATTTCACAGGAGCTAGACTGGTCTGCTGGAGGAAACGAATAAACAAGGTGCCAGGTGAACAGAGCGAAAAGCGTGGTCCGCTGGATGATTGCAGGCTTTGCCGCTCTAATACTGCACTTTTTAACTAGCATTGCATGCGCGCCCAGTTTTAATGAAGGGCGCGGAGGGGAAAATTGCGCGGTTGGCTAAAATAGACTCATGAGTGCGTGCAGTGACACGCTCAATGGACAAAATGGATACACTCTGGCCCGCCAAATCCCCCAATGATTAACTTGTCAGCAGCAGTGAAGCGAAAAGGCAATCCTTTGCGAACGGCATATCCATAGTAATCGGCGCTGTCTGCTCCATAAAGGATCCATCGGTAACTAAATACGTGCCTCACAACGCTGACAAAATGTCTCTGAGAATCCAATGAGCTGGCTGGGGCAGGTACATTCTTTAAGCACCTCTCCAGGAAACAGGAAACGTTTTCCACACGGAATGATTTTCTGCTGCCATAGATACCGAGCCAATCCGTACTTTCCACGGAGAGAGAGAAGCAAGGGGCATTTCTGACGTGGCACTGGTCTATCGGACCCTTTTACAAAGTAAGGCAAAGTCGAACATATCGGACAGACTGTATTAAAGACTGCACCTATTTTTAATTGACTGCTTGCTGGCCCTGTAGTAATGGCACCTGGCAATCCTACAAGTTAGACTTGCTGTCGTATAAGGCATTCTCTGTGTCAACGGCTAGTGTGCTAACTCTGAAAAAAGGTGAACGCCCCTTTCAAGAACCTGCTGAGAATATCCAAGCAGCTTCTGAGTGGAAGAATACACCGAGCCCATTTTTGCAACCACCCCCCCCCCCCCCAAGTTACCCTCCCCGATATTGCTCTAGGAGGTGGTCCCAACTAGCTGCCACTTTAACACAACGGAAGCTAGGATATCCTGGGATCCTATGGCAGCGAGGCCATCATTCTCATGGTATCAGGTGACATTATCCCCACCAAAATTATCGCTGTATTTATGGTCGTTTGGAACGGCCATAGGCAATATTTTTGGGAGGGATACTTTTTGGGGTTTTTGGGAGCAGGGGTTGCGGGGGTGTCCCCTGCTCCTTTAAAAATAATGCAGGCGTTGCAGGGGTGTCCCCTGCAGGTTCCATGCCTTAATATCGCTGCAAAAATATGGCGATATTTTTGCGGGGATATTACCACATGGAACCATTCTCATGCATTGGGTCAGACTGAGGAGCGCACATTTGTATGGTTAGGCAAGAACAGCTTTATTTTTGAAATACAGAGCAGTATATACACTGTGGGTACCTTATAAACCACGTTACAGTGCCTTGGTCTTAATATTGGTCATCTGCGGAAGCATAATAAAGTGCTATTAACAGTCGATACTATCACCCACCTAAACTGGATTCATCTGGGAAGGGTTCCGTTGGCTACCCATACTGAGACAGATAATGCATTAGTCACCCCCATGAGAGGCTAGTTGGCCTCGGGACAGGAATGCAGAATGCCATGGCTCTCTCTCTGCTTCACTTTTCCTATCCACCTCCTTCCTGTATTTTTCTACCTTTTGTCCCTGTGCCTTCTTCCTCTAGGCTACTTCTTACACGGTTCATGTGTGTGCAAGAGGCTGTCTCCTTCGATGCATATGGAACTTTGTGCAGGTATGTAGGTATATATGCAGGGGATAGGTTTCCTACATGTGCAGGATAACTTTTGCAGAGCGATACAGATAAGATTCTCAAAACATCTGGAGGCAAACGCGCTGTAAAAAAAAAAAAACAAGATAAGACTTGGAACAGAATGTAGAAAGTTCATCTTTAAGAATGGAATATACCCCAAAAGACTGCCCTACCTTTCTTGGAAAATCAAAACGAAAAAATATTGCTAAAGGTCAATGTGCCTGCATGTGACAGAGAAGACCACCCAAAGTAATCAGCCCCAAAACATGAACTCACCGCTAGACAACGGCACAGACAAAGCGGCATTGGTCTCTGAAATCCTCAAGTGGGCGAATCTGGAAGTGGTTTCCACCTCTAAAGCTTCGGTCAAAGAGTCTTTGCTACTGAATGGTGGCAAAGATGTACCGAGGTGAGCCCAAATCTTCATTAACCAGACTGCTTTGCGGTGGCTCTGCATGGCCAGTGATCTGACATGGTGGACTCCAAACTATTCTACTCTACTTGCCAAGTACGGATATCCGCGAGGCCACATCAATGGCCGTTCTGTGATTTCTTCAAAGCCTGTGGGACATAAGCATGTGCAACAGATTTCCACTCTGTGGTGAGGCAGGGTGGGAGATGTTAGCACAGTTTGTTGCTGGGGGAATTTGGGGGGGGGGAGGGTAGCTGCCTTCTGATCCTCTGAGGATGACAGGCGTGGCGGTAGAGTAAGTGATGAGACTATTGCTTGGCTCTAATTAGCAGGATTACAATCCCCGAGCAGCCCGTGATCGATGTGCGTGGGAGTGCGCACACTTAACCCACTCACTCGTTTATTCCATGATGAAGTGCTCTCCTGCTGCGGGATAATGGGCCAGCAGCTGCCATCGCCATCAGCAGCAGATTAGATGCGCACTATTTACCCGGCTCCTTTGTCATCAGGGTCTTCTCTAAAGAATAAGGCATAGACCGTCCTAACCAGCACCTCGATGTACACGAGTAGGGCTGCTCTGGGCATTGCACCTCACGCCCTACTCAAGCGGAAGAAGTGTGCAAAAAAAAAGTGGCAGAACTGTAACTACAGCAGGTGGGGGGTGGCGGGGCAGGGTATGCGGGATCGAGAAAGTTGAAACACACGTTTCAAGGGGTTATTGGGCCAGGTGGACAGCCAAGTGTCTAGAACAGACAAAATGAGGTCATCTGTATTGTCCTCTGTATTGTTTTTCATTGATGTCTCTCAGTTGTACCTTTTTTTAAATGGCCTTTGTGAAATCAATCGTCTCTATTAGCTGATCATAACTCTGCTGGAACCCATACTTAATACCAACTTACAAAGTCGTGCATCAGTGGCTGCCTGACACTAGACCTGTGTGCCGTCATGAATCGAGTTTGGTGATTTATTGCAATACCTGGGGACCCAAGACTGTTATCTCCTCTAGACACCCAGAGTCTGAGGGATGAATAGTCTGTGGTCCTGAAGCGTCCCACAAGAGTGCATTAGAGTAGTCCAGTGACTAGCCTTTAAGACTCCTACTATAACTCAACTCACTTGTCCAGTGACATGAATGGGCAAATCTCATGTAGCCACCGGATGTGAAAAATAAAATCCCATGAAAATGGCCTGAACCTTCACCAGTTGTATCATATACGCATTTAACCTGAAACAATGCTGTAACACGTTTTCCAAAATCAGGGGCAGGTGTTGTGCCATTAGAGAAAATTCCTTAGTGTAAGCAGGAAGTCCCTCCATCTTCTGATAGTTGAGATGAAACCAGATAAAGTCCATTCAGGCTGAGATGTCATACATACTTTCTGAGTGTATATTGAAACAGAGTTCAGTTTGGCTGTAACTTCCACAGGGCGGTAAAAAGGAGAGGTGTGCTTTTACTTAAAAAAAGAACACCATTCCGGAATGGTGGCAGCGGTTGTAAAAAGTAGTGGAACTCTTATCAGTAAAAAAAAAAAAAAGTAGAGGTACTCTTCTCCCGATAGCTCCCACTCATTAGGACCTCTGCCCTACTCCATAAATTCAATCTCTCCCTAGTCGTGTTGATGAGCCATAAGCAGATAAAACACAGGTCTTGCAATCTCCATCAGCGACATCAATGGGCAGCAACCCAATGGGAACACCTGATGATGTCATTTGCTTGCCCCCATTTGCCCTCTTGCACAGCTAGGCCTTATCTTGCAGCGAGATGGGCAGCGTTCTATGTCTAACATTACTAAAGTGGGCACGACTCTCAGTCCAATTGAGCCTCTATAGCCAAGCCAATCATGCAGCTTATGGTTGGCATCTGGGCTCAGCACTCTACCTCTGCCACTCTCCAAAGGCGTCACAGCCAAAGTCATAGCCTCCCTCTGACATTCTTGTCCACCCAGAAGTTCAGACAACCCAGGGAGCTGGAACATGCCTGTGCCACCTGCTCTCACCCCACCCCCAACTAACAACCCTGAGCTCTTGAGGCAAGGGAAGCACCCCACCCCCAACTAACATTAACCCTGAGCTCTTGAGGCAAGGTAAGCCATCCGGGAGAGAGCCAAGGAATGTAGACGATGTGCCCTAGGAAAGAGAGATCTGCTGGCCTGGGACCTCTTTGTCCTAGCGCCTTGATCTCACGCCACAAACAGTTTCTTTTTACTGTAAATCTCCGAGTTCCCTTCCTACTTCAGGACCTCCTACCGCCACCCTTCCCTCTCTTCTGTAGCCCCACTGCGCATTGGAATAGCCTGAAGGTGGTATACAGTGCTATAAAAGAAACCTTAAACACATAAGTCTGCCCAGTGGTGAACAGCAATTAAAACAGGACTCCTTCCGAACATCCCAGAAGTCATGTCCTCCGAGAGTGTGCCAATTAAAGGAGCACATATGGAAAAACCGTTCCGCACAGCTCTGGGAGGGCATCCTCTAGACCACCCGGAAGAAACATCTCGCAGGACACTAGACTAGAGCAACTACATGTCAGGCAAAACCCATCAACCCTAACAATTCATGAACCAGAAGCCCTGAGATAACTCAACCAAGACATTTGATAAATAAGTCATGGCTGGAATTATTGTGGAGCTGAAATTGAATACAAGCCGTGCACTATCTTCAGGCATTAGCTGTAGACCCAGGAAAAAGACTCCCAAAATGAGGACTAGAGAGATCGTATCCTTGGATGGAAAAATAAATCCATGTTATTTTCTGCCTGTAAGGGTCGTCGCGCGGTAAAGGTGCGAATACAAACGCAGACCTGAGTGTGCGCTGAATGACAATGTGCAAGAGAGGCATCAGTCAGCCCATTTCCAGCCCTATGCCTCCCCAGCTACCTTAGCCTGATACGTGTTGGGGCACTTTCTCTGACTGGGCCACAAACCACATGAATTCAGCATACTTTGTGTTCCCATGTTACAAGCCATCGCTCGCTGTGATAAAGATTCCTCACATTAATTTATTATTTAATATGCTTTAAAGAAAATTGCACCATTGGCTGAACACCTTCTTTCGATGATGTACTCAGACTAGTCTACGGTGGCTCTGGTGAAGCCCAACTGTCTGCTCCCCTTTCACAGATGTTACCAGGAAAGTCTGTCTGTAGAGGCTGTTGACACAAGACTTGGTGATTTGGTCAGCTGCTGGTCTGGGACCCGCCTCTGCCATAGCAGAAGTTGCTTCCCATAATGAAACCTGCATGTCAACTATTGGGCCTTTCCATAACAGTCTTCTAGTGATCATGGAGTGACACTGCCATCTGCATCGCTCTGCTTCTCCTGTGGGGGAAATGAGGGTTGCAACTATCCACCCAACCTTCTCAAGGGGGTGCAGGACCAGATCCCCTGTATGGGCAGCAAAGAACTTTGCACCAAGCTAAAACCCTACTTAAAACACTCTGGGTCTCTTTATGAGTTGGGTGGTGGAGCTCAAAATGGCAGGAATGCGGCAGGCAGCACCGCCCAACTATGGTTTTGGCAGTAGGGTGGAGGGCACACCTCCAGCAAAATGGCCATTTCGGCAGAATTATCGCTGGTGGTAATTCCGTCGAAATCCCTATGGACTCCAAAAATGGGTACTAACACCGTCATTTGTAATCCGGCGGTAGTTCTGCCGGACCAAGGGGCGGCAATGTTGAATCCATTTGGTGATATCTCAGTGTATTTACCGCTGAGATACCATCAAAACTGTAAGGAGGCCCTCAATTCTCTACGTTAAAAAGGCTGAACCGAAAGGAGAATTTAGAATGCTGACACAAGCTCTTGATCTTGTACACAAGCATTTCCAATGCCACGCATTAATGCAGGATGTTTGATGATCTGATTTGGCCTAATGAGGTGTGGCAAGTACGTCCCTCATCCCAGTTATAGGTCCAAGACGTTTCAAAAACGGGTCTCACAATTTGCTGTATGTAGCAACTACATGATGTACAAGAAGATAAAAATAATCCAAGCTCTGTGATACTGTTGCATTATGCACAGAGAAGGCAGAAAGCAAGTTTATATGGAGACCGATCACAGGCCCAGCACAATGGTGGAGTTTGCATTTGCATAAAGTGCAACTGAGGATGCAACTGCCCACTCAGGCAAATGTCGCTCCGCCCACCCCAACAGTGGTGCAGGGTGGTGCAAAGGAGAGTCATCTCTAACTATGCTTTACCCAGCGGTTTCAAATGTGCCTAGGGGCTGTGCTCAATGTGACTAAGCACCCTGCTTGGCTAAGGGGACTTCTAGAGGGATAACAAAGGGATCTGTACCTCCCCGAGGTAGAGGATGATAAGCCTGAGGGTGGTATTAGAAAGATCCTCTGGTAACCCACATTTAGCTCCCTCCATGATGCAGGTGACAGTAACAGGGAACCTCACATATATACCATGCCTTTAGGTAAACACCAAGAGTTAGCCTGGCACAGGAGAAATCAATAACCCACACCTTTCCCGTAGTTCTCAGACCTTAGTGCCAAACAAAGCACACTAATCCATCAGGTTGGAAATGCTGCCCCTTTAAGAACCAGAGACTTTGATTATTCCAAACAACACATTGTGTTTACAACATGAGGAGTCCCACACTTCAAGCCATGCCACCTTCGGGAGACCTCCACAACTCCCTCACAAACTCGCTCAAATGCTCACACAGACCTCCGGAGTTCACGCAGATTCCACAAGCGGCCCACAAAGTGGGTTCACAGGAGAGCACAGCCACCTCTGACAGAGTGAAGGGCTGGCACTATGTGACCAGAGTATTCACCAGAAGAGCCGGGGATTTGGAATATCTACCATGCAACTGCTAGTATTTCCAGATGCCAGGGGGGCTGAGCCGTCCATCATAGCTGCCCTACCTCCCTGAAAATGCTGAGCAGGACACCTATGAAATCCAAGATGGTGGCCTGTCCATTTGTAGGCCTGACCAGCCTCTCCAATTATACTTTGATCCCAGCTGTACAGAGGATTCCCAGGCAATTCCAGCCTTACACAAATTCAACAGCCCATGCACAGACCCTCAGGCAGAGCACAGTGCAAGTAGAGGGATCTTTGGGATATATAAAGTCAGAGCCTCAGTCACTTAGTGTGGGTATTTGGAGTCGGTTAAGGAAGGCAGTTGGTGCGTGGGGGCTAAGGAGGAAGATGGTTGCAGCAAATTTATGGATTGGAGAATAGAGGGTAAAAGAAGGTGGCAGAAAATCAGGAGGAGGTGCTGGAAAATAATGGGAAGGGTGTGGAAGACCAGACAAAGATTGCGGTAGACCAGGAGAAGATCATGGAAGACCAGAAGGCTATGGAAGATCAGACCATGATGGTGGTGAAAAACCAGGAGGAGGTAGGAAAAGACCAGGATTTGAAGGTAGTGCAAGCTTCGGAGGTTGGAATTCAGTAACAGCAAAGGCCATCAGTTATCCACTCTAGGAAGGTAAGAAGCATACAGTTGGGCTAAAGCAGGAAGAGGGAGAAGACTCTGACCTGAAGGGGTTGGACGCACTCTGGTAGGAGGAACGAGCACAAGGCAAAATGTGAAGAAGAGTCAGGCCCAGCACAAGTTCAGAGAGAGTGAAGAGAGAAAAAGGACAAGAGCCTGGACGAGGGAGGTGACAAGGCCAAACCTGAGCAACTAATGATAGCGAAAAATGCCCCCGTTGGTGCGACCACAGCCTTGCAGAGAGAACTACTGAAAGAGATGCAGAAACAACTAAAGCAATGTCAGTAGGAGGAGGGGAGCCTCAGCAAATTCTCCAGCTCGCATGGCAGTGCCTGAGCATCCAAGCCCTCCTCCGCCTGAAGGACTAGCACATCCTAATAACTTGCCGGCACCAGAGGGGTAATACAGCAGCGCATGGGCATCCAAGCCCTCCTGGTTATTTTATTTCAGCTAGCCACCATCGGAGCGAGATTAGCAGGTCTGTGGGCATTATTTGCCACAAGCTCCCACTTGGGAGTTCCAACAGTGAATCTTGAGGCCTGCGCGGGCATTTCCATAAAGCATGCTGGTTTCACAATTCCATCTGAGATGGCAGCTGAGTTCGGCACCAGAGTGTCTGAGGACGTCTCCTTGGTGATGGAAACGCACCATGTCTGATTGGCTTGACCCATCTACATCTCGGCCAATAGGGCGCCGGCAGGTGAGGAAGCCGCCCCCCCCAACATCAAAGGCCCACATCTAAGACCCTATCTGGGCCTGGCTGGGCTTTGTGGGCTCCATAGATTCTACAATCAGCAATATGAGCCTTGAAACTGGACACCTCATCCATGCGCCCTGGGGCTATGGGATCCACCCTTGGCTATCACGTGAATGTTGACTGTTGCTCTGTTTGCCTGTCGCAACTCTCCTGACATTCTCTCTAATCTATCTCTGATGGCATTTCTTCCCAGTTCCACATGGTCATAAACACTAACTTTGTCTACATTCCTGTGAACACATTTCCACTGCCTACACCTTTGAACTGCTGGTGCAGCAATACCTGTTGACCAACACTGTTAAAATCGAATGGAGGTGTGTGCTCATCTTGCATTATTCTGCTGCTAGTTACAAATCGAATTTAGGTGTATGCTCTTCTTGCATTGTTCTTCTGCTAGTTAAAAATCGAATTTAGCCGTGTGCTCATATTGCATTGTTCTGCTGCTAGTTAAAAATCGAATTTAGATATGTTCTCATTTTGCATTGTTCTGCTGCTAGTTAAAAGTTGAATTTAGGTGTGCGCTCATCCTACATTTTGGTGTGACTGCACTGACTGGCTACTCCCTTTGCCCTCTGTTCTGGTCTCTTTTCTGTTCCCTCACCCTCTTCAGTTCCCACTGTTTCTTCCCAGTCCCATTGTGTCTCCTTGTGCGCCTGCTCCCTCCTTGCCTACTTCCTCCCACACACCTCAGCAGCTCTGTCTGGTTTAAGTGTACCACACCCGGTGCCCCTCTCTATGGCGCTTTGCATCTCTCCTATCTTCTCTAACTGCTTCTCTATTTCCTATCCTTCTACTCTCACTAATACTGGCAGGGAGAAACTCAAGGAGGACACACTGGGCTCCAACGCAGTTCTGCCTATCGCTGACACCTATGTCAGTGTTTCTGCTGGAGAGACTCTCACCGACACCCTATTTGTCGTTCCTTCTGCCGACCTATGGACTCTTCATATGGTCGCTCTGCTTTCTCCTTACTCTTCCTCACAAATTAATGGTGGCATCCGCTGAGAGGTCCTTCTTGCCTCCTTCTCCATAAATGTCTATCGAAATGGTACCATCCTGGTGCAAGGGCCACAACCTAACGTCTTACTTTTTTATAGGATTCTTCCTCACCTTATCAACTTTCCACTTTCCTCCTCACAGGCTCTCTGCCATCTGTTTCTACGGCTGCCGGGCTCTCTTGCCAGCTATGCCCACCTTGGCTACCTTGCCTCCTACTAACCTCACTGCCTCTCTCTGAACTGTTCCCTTGTCGCTTGAAACTGTACAGGCTGTCTTGCCTTCACGCACTGCTCTGACAACCTTGTCAGCCTTCACCACTCTGGTGCCCTTTGCCGCCCACTGCCACTGCTTGTGGGGATCCCTTGTCCCCTGTGGCCCATCCTACACTAGCTTTCTGGCCATCTACTACTGTTCTGGCTCCATTGCCTACACTTCCCTCACCGACATTCTTGTCAGCTTTGGCTTCTCTGTCCCGTCCTACCTCCATCTCTCAGGCACTCTCGTTGCTTACTCGGGGGACCACTATCCGCTGTACCCTGCTCGTAACTCTTTCAAAAACAGCAATCAGCTCCACGTTGCCACGCTTAACTCTCGCTCTGCTGTCAAGCACTCCTCTGATATCTGCCACCTCCTTCAATTCTTGGATCTCTATGTCCTTGCCCTTACTGAGACATGGTTCAAGGACAGTGCTGTCATGAGTTTTGACACATTTCTCCCTGAAGGTTACAAGATAATTTCTGTACTCCGGCCTAACAGGCCAGAAGGGGGAGTAGCCCTGATCTTTCCAGAGTGGATCCATGTTGCCATCATTCCCACTCAGGTCTACTCTTCCTTCGAATGTCTGGTCTGCAGGTTATCTCTCTCTCCTGTCTCATCTCTTACTCCAGCCACCTTCTATCGGCTGCTGGGCCAGTCGACCCTCTTCATTTCTGAATGGGCTGACCTGGCTCCCTCTCTCCTTTCCTCCTGCTCCCAACTCCTCCTGCTGGGAGATATTAACATCCATCTTGATTCTCCTAACTCTTTAGGGCCTTTCTGCAACCTATGCAACTCTGTTCCTCTCTTCATTCTTCCTTCTGGCTGGACACACTGCTGGCCACACCTTAGATGCTCTTATCTCTATAGATGATTTGGGGTTGCTTTATCATGACTGAAAAGTTTACGACGGAAACGACTGCATGAGAAATGTACATAATACAGAATTGTTCATACATTTCCCATTCGGTCATCCAAGGTAAACCAACCCCAAATCTCTATCCCTCTCACTACCTCACTCTCCTGAACTGATCATGTTCTTCTCTCTACCCACATGAAGCTCTCTTCTCCTCTAGCAACGGCACACCCTTCACTGCCTCCTGCCTTCAAGGTCATCCGACCCATCAAAAGAGTGAAAGTGACAGCGGCTGCCGTTGCCTCCACCTACTCTTGTGGCTGACTCCCACCCTGACAAAAGTCTCTCTAACTTTCACCACTCAATTTCAAACACTCTTGACATTCGTATCCCCATCATGAGGGTCCGTCTGAAGCCTTCCAAAAAATGCAACTCTTGGTACGACTCCAAGCTGGCTGCCCTTAAACTAAAGGGCAGAGCAGCGGAACGGAAATGGGAATCTTCAGGTACACCATCTGATAAACTAGCCTTCCGCCTTCTTCAAAGGCAATATAGACTCTGCATCCGCTCCAAAAGAGTGATATTCAAGGCAGCATCTCTGCGGCATCTAACAACACAGCTGAACTCTTCAAAGTCTGCAAGGAACTGGCAAATCCTACGGCAGCCTCTTCCTCTACTGCACCCACCCAGGCCCTGGCTGCACATTTCACTGCCAAAACACATAACATCTTGTCCTCTCTCTCCCCCGCACCTTCGCCTGCACCCACATCTCTTGGGCCCCCCCCCTCGGCCTCTCACCCTCTTCACACCTGAGGAGGTGTCCAGACAAGTCCGGTCCATGAAAGCCTCCTCCAAACAGATTGACCCATGCCCTCCTAAAACCATCAAGGACAACATTGATTCTCTTGCTCCAGCCTTGGCCAACCTCTGCAACCTCGCTTTCGCCCTTGGAGTTTTCCCCATTTCTCTCAAGCATTCTCTTGTGCACCCTCAGAAAACCCTCTGATGAACCTTCTATCCCGGCAAACTATTGCATATCACTTCTTTCCTGGGCAAACACTCAGAGAAATTAGCTACCCTCCACACTGAATCTGTTCATCGTCTCCATGACCATCAGTCTGGATTTAGAGCATCCAGAGGCACAAAAACTGCTCTTCGGAACACCTGTGAAGACCTGCTCTCAAATCTTCAGTTCAACTCTTCTTCTGTCCTCATTCTTCTCGATCTCTCTTCTGCCTTCGACACAGTAAACCACAACATCCTGATCTCCCATCTCTGTGATACTCTGGGCATCACAGATCTGGCCCTGGCATGGCTTGCCTCCTTTCTCTCTGACCGTGATTCCCAGATGGAACTTCTCTCCTCTATCACACTCTCTACTTGTGGTGTCCCCCAGTGATCTAACCTGTCCTCTTGGTTCTTCAATGTCTACATGGCGCCTCTGGCCCACAGCACCTCTACCTTCACCTCTAACTTACAGTGTTATGCAAATGACATGCAGCTCTCTTACAGGCTACCCCGGCTTCTTCCTCCTCCTCGCTCATTCCTGCTCGTCTATCCGCAGTTCAGTCTTGGTGTGCTGCTAGTGATCTCTCTCGCAATGCTAGTCCTCACTGGCACCCCTGCTCCCGCTGTCCCAATTTCTCACTGGCCGGCCTCCCTTGGTCATTTTCGACTCCACTCTCTCCTTCTCTTCTCAAATCTCAGACATCTCCAAAAGGTCCCACTACCAGCTGCACCTTCTCAGAGGTATTCTACCTTTTCTCACTTTCCCCCAAAGGCTCACCATCTCCAGAGCCCTGGTTTTCTCTAGGCTGGACTACTGCAATAACCTCTTTCTCCATCTTCCTACTTATACTCTCTGTCCGCTACAACTCATCCAGAACAGAACGGCAAGACTTATCCTCCTCAAGCCCAGGGACTGCATCTCTCCGGCGATGAATCCCTCCACTGGCTAGGATCAAGTTCAAGACCCTCTGCATAGTCCACAAGGATTTCTGGGGCCGCGGCTCACACTATCTACAACGGTCTCTTCCTAAATACTCTCCTTCTAGAGCCCTCTGCTCCTCCTCCATCTCATACTCTCCTTCTAGAGCCCTCCGCTCCTCCTCCAACTCATACTCTCTTTCTAGAGCTCTCTGCTCCTCCTCCAACTCTTTGCAGGTGAGACTTTTTCCAAGCAGAGATTTGGGGTAGATATTTATCCTCTGCAGGTGCCTCCCTCAGGAACAGCCTCATGCCTCTCTCTGCCTTGAGCCGGAGCTCCTTAAGTTCCGGAAACTCTGCAACATCTTCCTCTTCTCTTCATCTTTCTCTCTCCCTCTCCTCTGCTAACCTCTTTCTCTCCTGCCTCACTCCTCCTCCTCTTCCCTAACTCTGTTCAGTTTTTGCTGACTGGTCGCCTGGCTCACCACCAGAGGCTCCCCCGCCAGCAGTGGCGTCGCAGGAATCAAATTAAGAGGGGCACAGAGGGGGCCAAAGACAAAAGTAGGGGGGGCACAGACAAATGTAGGGGGAGAACATGGTCACTGCTCGTCTTAGGTAGGGGGGCACAAGGGAGGGCACAGGGTTTCACACGGGGGCCCCGCCCCCCATACTCCCCCTAGCGATGCCACTGCCCGCCAGTCTTTGCACCTGCCTCCGGGCTGTAAGGAACTCATGGTGGCAACAGTAAAGACAGACAAAAGTGATCACAGTTCAAGGGTGTTTATTGAACTATATAATGGGTGAGAAAAACGCCTAAACTAAACCTAAAGCTAATATGGGAGCAAGCTACAACCATCAAATAATAATAAGGCAGGCCTAGCATCTTGTCTGATAAAAAGAGCCTATACTAAAAAACCTATTGCCAATCCTTACCACTAAGTTACCAAAAGAAGTGTGGGATAATGTTCACCAGGAAAGAAAGAAGAGTTAACAAAATGATAAGTCAGGAAGGTATGGCTGGGGCTCCCTTCCCCAAGTTTTTAGCACGGGACAAGGTGGGACTTCGAAGCACAGACAACTCCGGGACCTCTCTAGTACGAGGCTCACAATTCCAGTTTAACGATACCAGAACCTTAATGGGTCAAAGACTCTTCTCTGAAAAGTCTCTTGCCTTAGAGGGCCTGATGGGTTAAAACAACAAACAAAAGTTCAGGCCTGCTGGCTTGGCTTGCTTCTGGAGTCAAGGACGGTACCACTGTAGCCAGCATGCCTCCCTGTCTGTGTTATCAATGTGGGAAGCCCTCGTGCACCATTGACATCTGTTCCCCCAAATGCCAGCTGAAACTCCCGGTTTTATGATTTCCCTTTCGGAGGCTTCGCGGGTCTGACTTGAAATGGGCAAGGGCGGTTTCCCCTTCGTCGTCCCTCCAGGTCTCACCGCCTTTCTCCTCCATTTGAACTGCCAGTTCCATGTAGCTGTTTCCTGATGCGTTCGGCCTTGCTCGTAGTGTGCTCTTGTGTTGCGCTTTTTTTTTATCCCTGTGGGGATGGTACAGGGCCGTTAGATGTGTGTGATTAATACCAATTGTCTGACTCTGCCTGACCCTTGTGTTAGGACATGTCAGGTAAACGGCTCTGGTGTTAGCCTGTTGTCTGTTTCGGTGTAAGAAAGTGTTTGTGTCGGAAAGGGGGATGGGAGGGCATCACTTCTAAATATCCTACAGGGCAGGATGGAGAAAATGATTAGGAAGGGGGTACTGCGTCTCAACCTACACTGCCCCACTTCCACTCCCCCTGAAAACCCCCCATCCAGGTGATCCTCCTCCACTGGTCCACCCCCAGGAACTGGATCCAATAGCGAACATGTCCTGGTAACCTGGATGACAGATCCCCAGGGACTAGCGGTTGAGACACCTTCAGGTTTCTCACAGGGCCTCTGCACTATGTTCAGCACTTCTGCACTTCCAGCGCACGTTCAACGAGAGGGGTAAACTCTCTGCACTTAACCCAGGACCCTACTGGACTGGGCGCACTTGTCCCCCCTCAACCTCCTCGCACTTCCGTCTGTACACTTGCATGAGCTGATTTTACTAGGCTAGTAAGTTCTGTCCTGTCCTGTCCCACCCTTTTGTCTCCCCTCCCTAGTTTGGTTGCGCCCGAAATACTTCATGCACTTGCACTAGGAGAAATGCTGTCCGTCCCAGTACGCCAGTTACTTTTTTGTTAGATCATTAAGAAACAGCAAGGCCTAAGAATGACTACTGTATCCCCTTGCTCCCTTCCCGCTTTGAAGCACTTCACTTGTGTATAAGTGCTGTACAAATAAACAATTATGATTAAAAAGAAGGGTTTGGGGAACCCTTAAACCCGACAGCGAATGGGGAAACCAGATGAGGAAGGATGTGTGAACTCCTTAAACCCAGAGTGGAACGACCTGTGGGAAACCCTTAAGCCCAAGACTGATCAGACATCGTAAGTTTATTTGGAATTGTTTGGGGAACAGGAGGAGGGAAGAAGAATTTATGTATATAAATGTGTTCAACCTCTACGCACATGTGTTGATTCTTTGGGCCGTAAGTTTATTTTATTTACATCCCACTTTTTGCCAATGGCTGTCTTGGAAGTTGATTTCACTCTTTAATTGCTAGAGGGCGCGTTATAGACCATTCTCCTTTAGGCGCATAGAATTAGCCAGAAACACATACATGGCCTAAAGCAAAGCCATTCAAGCAATGGGCTGGGTTTGCAAGGCTTTTCGGTCCTGGAGCAAAGTGGACAGAGCATTAGCAACAAGGCAATGACAATCCCATAGTTTAGAAGAGTAGATAGTAACGTGTCTGTGTCTGTGTCTCTGATCCACAAAGCAAGAGGCTGGAATTCGAAGAGCAGAGGATCAGCAAGGGTTCAGTTACTACTGTGAATCATAAGGAACCTATCTGTCAACAGGTTTACAACAGTAGTACACTGGAGCAAAGACAACAAGGTCTGCAGGAGTGGAACAAAAAACCTTTGAAACAATTTGGCTTTGAACAGTACTTGGCAAAAGTATCTTACAAGAGAGCCTACATTGTAGCCCGCTGATCACTAAAGCTGCGCTTCCTGGCTGAGTTTGAGCTTCAGACAATTGAGCATACAGACAAGAGCGGTACAGCTGTTGCCAGCACCCTTGAGGAGTTTGGAGAGGAATATCAGAACACGACTGTGCAGCAATAATATCCCAGACAGGTGTTCTGATGAAGGTATGGGGGCCAATTTCCAAATGTTTTGAGGGACTCTTCGTCACCTAAAGCTGGAAAAACCATTCCAAAGGAAGCTGTGGGGAGCTGTGAATATAATGGTGCAATGTGCATACCACCAAACCCTCCCTGTATTGACCTTTGCGTGGCTGAACAAAGGAAAACAGCCAGCAGCAGAAGACAGAGAAGCTGAAACACTAAATGACCACTTAATAAAAACTTTGGTCAGCACGGTGCTAATGTAGTTGAAACCTAGGCAACGCAGTGATGAGAAATAGCATGGTGCTGGATACTGCAGGGCCAGATGGCCTAAGGGTGCCAGAAAAATCACTTCCCCCTTTATGAATTTTCATGCAGAAAGGGGAGGCACACGTAGGGTGCTGCCACACCCTAGTCTCCGCCCGCACACACTCCTTCCCCTCAGTCCATCCCTGCTGAAAGGACCAGAAGGACTAACTAGAGTTTTAGGTGGGGTGGGTGGCGGGGATATGGAGCAAAGGTGTCTCCTGTAGTACAGCAGCCATTACGGTAACCTTTCCTTACTCCCGTCCCCTTTCCTCCTTACTTATGGGAGAAAGCCAAGCATCAGTCTACCCAAGGGAGCAGGAATGTATACTTTTTCAAAACTGTTCTTTGGAACCTACTGCCTGTTCAAACTGAGCATCAGCCCTGGAGCGGATGTCGGTAGGATAGTGTTTGCAAAAAGCTGATGGAGATGACCAAGTGGCAGCTTTGCAGATTGCCTCAGATGGCACATGCCTTGGAAAGGCAACCACCATGATTTTCACAATTGTGAAATGGGCATGAAGGACCTTAGGAAGGACTTTGCTTTACATTTCATAAGAATGGGAAATGCACGATAAAATCCATATACCTATCGTGGCTTTCCTTGCTTGTCTGCGCAGATGGGCACCTCCAAACATTCCAAAAAGTCTTTCCAAGGAACTATGATGTCGACTTCTCTTGAGGTAGAATCTCGGAGCACTACAAACATCGAAGCAGTGTAAGACCTGGTCAGCCCCAAACTGAGGGTCAGGAAAGAAGACTGGCAATGCAATGAATTGATTTATACTGATATACGAAACTACCTTGGGAAGGAAGGAAGGATGTGTTTGTAAGACTAAGTAAGTCTTTGTGGAATGAAGTGTACGGCTCCACCACTGATAAGGCTTGCAATTGGTTTTGTCCAAAATTACCTAATAAAAAGGGGTGTGTTGGGGTGGGTACGGGTGTGGGTGAGGTGTGGGTAGGGGTTTGGGCAAGTCAGTAATGTTCAGGTGAGAAAAGACCGAAGATTATTTAGACAAAATCATCTTCGGTCTTTTCTCCCTCGAACATTTCTGATTAGGTCTTTCAACCCCAAACCTTGCAATTCTCTCACTATATATGCTGATGTAATGGCCTCTATAAAAGTAGAAAACGAAGCAGAGATCCACGGAGTCCATAGGGTCAAGTGGCTTATGAGCTAATGCTTTTATCACTGGATTCAAGTCCCAAGGCGGAATAGGTCAACATGTTATTGGAAATAAGTGGACTAATTATCAAGTTGGAAATCAAAATGAGTCTGCCTTTCTCCATGAGATAAGCTCCCTGAGCAGCCATATAACTCCCATGGGGGCAGGGTCGGACAGGCACAAGAAATATGTCCGGACAACCAAAAAGAAGTGGCACACCCCTCTCGACCCTTGACCTCTGATGGCATTGCTGGAAGGGATGTCATTTGGCCCCACCCCAAAGTGACATCCCGGGAAGTGATGAAACACGACCTTTCACCCCTTGACAAAACAGGAAGTGGCATCAAATAGCATTGTACCTAAGTACACTACGAAAAATATGGTTATGATTTCACTAATGTGATATACATTTCATACAAGAATGGATCATCATATGCATCATTAATATCTGTGTGTACAGATGCATATTGTCAAATTACTGTGAATGCAAGCAGACGTCCAAAGCCAAATGATAATATGTTATTGTATAGCACTTGCGCTTAAGCTCTTTTTTATAGAACAAACATGCATACAATATCATCCAACCTGTGTTGGTACTCATTTATTTTATCCACCTAAGAAGGATGAAAGGCTGAGATGGCCTTGCTGGGATTCGAACCTGCAGATCACACACATCACAGCAGCGAGCGCTCAACCCACTGAGCTATCACACCGGCTATAGTAAAATTAGAAAATATTCTGTAGTGAATACCATTACACTGGTAACTGAGATTTAACAGCAGACCAGTTAAGTTCATCTGCAGGTCTGGTGCAAAGTTGGCCGCATGTTAAGTCTGCATGCATCTACTTTTAGCCTTCAGAGGTTAGCAAAAGAGGGAAAGCAGCGCACTCACAGGACATCCCATACTCTGAGCACTCGTTACCTCATACATGAAAACAAACATCCTGAACAGCATGCCAGGGAGATGGGCAAGATAGACACATTACAACAAAGCATTCATTGTGGCACAATAAAGTCAATGGCCACTTGATGTGCTATGGTCAAATATTTCTACACTGTACACAAGCTTTTAGGCACAAGGATTTTGACAAGTGACCGAGGACACAGAGATGGAATGTCTTGTGATGATCATAACAGAGAAAACAGCAGAAAACAACATACTATTATTGCAACATGTGAAAGGCAAAATACATAGTTCGAAATGGATGCTTGTTCTACTCTAAAATTGGTCTTATCACTAATATCACTAACACATATTTATCACTAATACAACAGCACTGCCACTGCAGGGGGCACAGTGCCCCCTTGAGTGGCAGTGCTGTGAAAGCCGCCAGCGCGGCGGCAGCCCCGGCCTCTCAACTTTGCATGCGGCAGCAGCATGTGAATGATGCATGCATCATAATTTATGATGCACACATCATGCATGCAAATCAATCATCAAAGCAAGGTGACATGCGTTACCTTGCTTTGATGAATTATACCGATGCAGGTGTCCCAGTTTGGACCTATACAATGTTGTGATGCAGCCCTTAATAAGCAAGGGACTAGTCCTGTGGCCTTTTATGCAGCTGTCATACCGGACATTTTGCCCGATATGTTTAATGGCGAGTCCGTTCCTGGGCCTATTCATTTTTAAGCTCTGAAAGTTTGCATTCATGAGCCTGGAAAATACAGGGCTCACGGATTGCACTTATCTACCACCTTCATTAAACTGTACACGCCTGAAGGCTTGGGGGTGTCCTGCCTTTTAATCAGAACGCCACTTAGGGCCCTGGCATTTACCAGCTCTTTCCCTCTACTTGTGGGTGCACAACGAATGCTCATTGCTGCCAATAATGATAATTATTGTGTTTCCTGTGATTTTCAATGGTTTGCTCGTGCCTCATTGATGCCCTGTCCTTTCATTGTATTGCCCAAGGTTCATGTCATGGCTTTGTGCTGTCCTGTTTTAGGCTCCCTTTGGCTACTTCTGTGCAAGTGCTGAGCCAGGTGCATTAGACTGCCAATAGCCCAAGTTGCGTGGCTACCAAGCCCTTCATTGCATTGCCCGCATATTATACTGTGCCGAAGCAAAGCTCATGCACCGGACTGCGCTTGATTATACTATGCAGGTGAGCTTACCACACTTGCCTAACTCTGGCTCATGCTGGTGACCACCCGTTGCAGAGTGCTGCCCATTGATCGTGCATGAGCTCCCAACTCTTACAGAGGACCTGTCATGGCTATTGTTGCACACTGCTTAACCCTTGCTTTGGCTTGGCAATGGCAGTCTAGTGCAATGCCACTTGCAGCACCTGCCTATGTCCTGTGCTGTGCAGGCCGCCACCGCTTAGAGTAGATTACTTTTTGCATTTTCTTTGGCGCAGTAAATAAGCAGAGTAACATAACATGCTGAACAGGTGCCGCACTCTTGGATTGGGATAATCAATCATCAAAGCAAGGTAACACATTATACCGATGCAGGTGTATTTTTGTTTTTCTCTTTTTTTTTTCTTTCAAACCGGCCCTTGGGTGGGTAGAAACCAGCCCCCACTCCCCAGGGACGATTTCGGCCCAGCCACGGGCCGAGAGGCTGAGGGGCCAATCTGACCCTGCGTGGGGGAAGACCTGCATTCCCCAACCTAACAAGATTCACCAAAAATGACACAACATTATCCACTGAGGCTTGTTGAGGATACCAGGATCTTTTCAAAGTCCAGTGGCAGAACAGCCGCCACTTGACCCTGTATTGCGATCAAGTTGAAGATCTACTGGCAGACGTCATGGCTCTCAAGCTGGTCTAGGTGACCAAAATTAAGCTTTTTAAGTGCCACACCACGAAGAAAAACTACTGAGGGCAGGGAAGCAATACTTACCACCGTGCTGTAAGCAGAAGATCAGAGAACCAATGCCTTTGCACCCAATGTGGAGCAATCAGTAGGTTTTCACAATTCTTGATGGTCCGGAAGCATGGGAACTACGGGAAGAGGAGGGAATGTGTAGGCCCACATGTTGTTCCAGGCGTCAACAGGATTTCCCCAAACAACCCTCTTCCACTCCACTTCCAGGACACATACACCGGGCACTTGCTCGAATCTGTTGAAAATATATCCACCCAAGAAGAGCTCAAGCAGGAGAAAATCTCAGAAAGGACTTCAGGTCTCAAACTACCACTCGTGGTTGGCATGGAACATTTGGCTTAGTGTATCTAAGCCTGATCATTGCACAGACCTGCAAGGTGTGCTGCTTGAATGATGCCGTTTCGAAGGGCCCACTCCAAAAGATGGACTGCAACAGCAAACAGCTCAACTGACCTAGTGCCACCCTATTTGTTTATTTTTTTTTAAAACATTTTTTTAAATTAAAATGGTATAGTTCATTTCTAAACATTTCATTTCTATACTTTACGTATTCATACTTAACAGAGTTCTACAACAAACTGAGATAACATTTCTCCTATGTCTTTACATCTTCCTTTATGATATTCTTCCAAAACTGAATGATTGTGTAGATTAGTTTCTTATTATTTCCTAATAAAATTTGTTCCCACCGTTCCTTTGCATCTAACTGTAGCATAGACCTCAAGTACATTCCTCTATGAAACTTTCTTTTTTCAGTCAGTTCCTTGCATTCCATTAGTACATGGAAGAGTACATGGAAGAGGGATTCAGTCTTTTCTGTATCTTTACAAAACAAGAACAAATTGAGGCATAATTGCAGGAATAGGTCTCTTAAGTCTCTATCTGGAAACAATTTCAGGTAGTTCGGAAGCTGGTTGCCGGACTTGTCTCTAGATCGCAATTAAGGTTCATGTGATATTGTGTCTACACTTGCATTGCAAGTATCCAGTCATTTAGCATTATTCTTTTTTTTTGCATGCTGTGGGCATTGGATCAACATTTCTATTGAAATCTCTGTCTTCTCAAGTTGTCTTTCCATTTAATTTCGTTCAGCGTATGCTTATTGGTTACTGTAGAGTTTGTGCGGAGTATCTCAATTGATGGAATTTGATCCTCAAACTGAATTTTTCGCAACAGGTCAAAATGTTTCCACATTACAATGGATTGCAGTGACTGTGTTGCAATTTCATAACGGATCCTTACCATAGGAAACATGGGTGGTAATGCTAGCACCTTGCGCCAAAAGATAGCTTCTTCCTGTTACCATATACCAGGATCAAGTTTGATCATTGTTTCTTCTCCATATGCTAAGATTGCTACGCCATTTCTTTATATAAAACATGGAAACCATTATGAACATGAAAACTAACACTGTGGAGTTTCTTACTACTAGCTAGAATGATTGGAGAGCTAGGAAGGCAGCTCTGAGGTTCAAAAAAATATATATGTTCCATTAACTCCTTCTCCTTCCATACATTGTCAATTTGGAGATTCCTCAGTGCGGCACCACCGCCTGACAGACACACATCCATTGTCAATGCGAGCGGATGCAGAGGTTCAGATTAAAGGAGTCTATCCGAAGATTGTCCCTCTCAGTCCACCAGAGAAGATCCTGTCAGATCCATGCTGGGATGGGGTGACTTTGGACTGCAGGTTCTTTGACTGATCCCAAAAATCCCAAAAAGCTGCTATTTTGAGCTGTGAACTCAGAAGCCTGTCCATGGGTACCACCTGAACGGAGGAAGCCATGAGCCACAGCAGGCAATGACACTATCAGGTCTATCAGGTCATGGTCTCTGCATGATACAGGAAAAGTGCCACTGTCTTTATCACATCCTGGACAGTTTCTCCAGTCTGTTTTAAGACAAATTCCACAGGAAACCTGCAAACTCCAGTTTCTCAATAGGTACAAATGTAGATTTTGTTTACATTGTCCAAAAGACCCAGAGAAAACATAAGTTCCAAAAGGAACTGACTAGTGGATGTTGCTTGGTGTGGCAATTCTGACCTGACGAGCCATTCTTCCAGGTATGGCTGCATGTGCGTAACCCTCGGCCAAAGGGAAGCCACCCACATAGCCATCAGTTTTGGTAACCACTCTTGGGGGCAAACCGAGGCTGAATGGTGTGACTTTATTCTGATAGTGATCTTGTCAGATGGAAAAAGAGAGGTAATGACGTTGAGGTGGGCCAAACTGGTAAGTGTAAATACACATCTTGTGGGTCCATGTCTACCTGCCAGTCGTCCGGCTGGAGGGAAGTTAGCATGAGTGGCAGGAGTTATCATCTCAAACTTTTCTTGGGGTCAGAAAAGGTTGAAGGGGAAAGGTCCAGAACTGTCTGCACGTCTGCCCTGTTTTTCCTTAGGAACTGTAAAGTAGCTCCCATAAAACCTTACTCCCTTTCTGAAAACAGAAAACTCTCGATTCCCTCCATGAGGAGACGTTTCTGAAGCTACTGTTGACGGGCTCAGATCCTTTCTGAGAGAGGGAGGGAGAGAAGAGAGGGGGGAAAAGGACACAGAGGAAGACAATAGCCTACACTCTCATGCCACTTATACTGCTTTGGTTCCGAGGAAGTGGCAACGGGTGAGGCTGCTTCTTTCATTGCACACTTGGTGACCTGCCTGACCGTTTACACCAATCATGAAACTCTCTGAAGGCTCTCAAAATATTTGGAAGGAAAGGACGGTCTATGCAGGTAAAAGGTACTCTGTTTTGGTGGAAACTCTGCCGTCTGGGCACTAGGTATCTTTTTCTTTAGCCCTTCATACATATCAGGACTGAACAGCTGTGTCCCACTGAAGAGTCGAATCCAAGAAGCTCTCTTGAAGCTCTGCTTGAAACCTATTAGCCTTTAAGAGGCCCTGCCTGCAAAGGGATGCACCCATTGCCATGTCGCATGCCACAGTGTCCAGATGGGGATATGCAGCCTCCATTATGCTCTGAGCCACCTAGTGTACCTTAGCCAAGCCAGAATGAAAAACTGCCTGAATATCCAGATGGGGATGGAGGGTACGGGCAGCAAATCTTATTTCCTAGTTCTTTCCAGAATTTGAGATCAGCAGCCACCATAACTTCTCTGCATTAGCCTCAGGGCTGCATTCTAATGAAAACACTTGCCAGCAGTGTATAAGATGCAATCATCGCAGCTCAATGTTCTGAGAGGCAGATGAAGAAAAAGCTTAGCCTTTGCTAAAAAGGGTTGCTGCCACAGCTGAGGTGGAGTGCACCCAGGAATGCCCCATAACTTTAGGCAGTGAATGGTAGTGAAGAGCTCCCTTCTTTTCAGATTTGCATTGCTACGCCCAATCCATCTGGTTGCATTTAAATGCCCAACCTATTTGTTGATTTTAAAGGAAGGATGAAGAGAGGACTCTTTGGTCCAGATACAGGTGCTGTGGGATGTTCTGACCCACTAGGCTCTGCCCTGCAACATCACTGTGTGCTGCTTTCATCAGAAACAACAAAATGGCCGCCAAAAAGCCCGATGTGCGCTAAATATCTGAGATGTGCGCAAGGGAAACCGGAAAAATAGGCTGCCAATCCATTTTGCCTATGTCAGTGGTAAAACAGGAGACCACACTGCCAACACCCGTCATTGGGCTGCCCACAGAGTGAAATGGAACTGCTTGAAAAGGCAGTGCTGCATTGCCAGGAAAACCCAGAAACCTTTCATCACAAAAATATCCCCATTCAAAAAGGTGCTTGTCTGGAAAAACCTGTCAGATATGGGTGCAGTACTGCCGCTTACCTGTGTCAAAGCTGTCATTTACTTACCCCCTTAGTTTAAACTTGTACATTAAGATTAAATTGTGGAAAAGAAGAGACTTGCCATCAAAAACAATATAGGTTGCTACAATTCAATTTCTATGTTTTAAAAAGACTGGAATTAAGAGATCTGTGTGTATATTTGTTGAAAATGTAAGATTTATTTTAGCAAAAGGCAATTTTGAACAAAGTGTTTTACAGTGAACTGAGGCCAGCCACACTGGACTTCAAAGGCACATTCCACAGTTTGCCCCAAACAAAGGTGCCTTCCCTTTTGCTCTCTGCCCAGGAAATCTCAGTTGGATGCTAATTAAAAAAGGAGGAGATTTTGCTCTGCTTCTCAGGGAAGAGACAATAGACTTCCTGGACTGAAAGGGAATGCATATTCAGATGTCAACCGAAACCAACTGCCAGCAGGAAGAGAGCCCTGGACTGCTCTGGGACCAGCAAACCATGGAGGCGGGACCAGACAGATTTGTGCATCTGAAACTGTAGAAAATATCTTTTTGAAAAAAAGACTCATAGAAAACTGCGCAAAACTTAGAAAAATCTGTAATTTATAGGTTGTTAATATGAAAATTCTGCTCACAGTTTGAGACTACTCTGAACTCTGTGCGATGTTCAGAGACAGGACTACCGAAATGTTGATGTTGTAGCAATTGTGATAATTCTAGAAATATGAAACTTCACAGGATTATGCCCAGATGTCATGCGCATGTATGGAGAAAAATGTGGATAGATCTGACACTGGGTACCCAACCAAAAGAGTGAAAAACTGTCCATTTTGAACCGAAGCTCTCACTGAGTTGGGACTCGGACGGATACGTGCTCCACTAAATCTGTGATGAGAATATGTATTAATAGCAAGTTGGTGATATTGTAAATATGTTTTATGTGAAAAACAGATTTACTATACTTAAACAAAGGGGAGGTACTCCCTGGATTGTAAAATACAGCATCACTAGGACACTAGATTTCCTTCTCAAATCAGGAGAGGGGAAATACTCTAAGCAATAGGATTCCAAGAGGGTGTGCTTAGTATAATTTAGCCTACCCATCCCTTAGGGAAATACATAAACAGGGACAGTTTAGGACCTAGAGAGACACACAGATTCACCCATCAACTGATTTACTGGCGAAGCACTTTGCAAGAAAAACCTAGATCCAAGACTCCAGAATTCTGAAAGCAGAAGGCCCCATTCCAAAGCTGAACCCTTCTCAGCTTGGCCTTTAAAATCTTGAAACCTGATTGTAACCCCAGACTTACAAGGGGAACACAACAAAACCAATACAACAGCCAGGCTGTGCTGATTCTGCTTTCTTGCCAAGAACTCTTGCTAGAACCAGAGATCCATACCAGTAGAGCAGAGCTGTAACCTGATGCTGCAACCCAGAACCAAACCGTCAGATCCAGACCAGAGGCCGTGCAGTGTCCCCAGTGTCGTGCTGAGTGCAGAACCAAGCGCCTGAATCCTGTCCGGTGGACTAGCAGAATTCCAGTCCAAAACCTTTGACCAGATATTTGACAGGCCTATTCCAAACCATAGTTGTGAGTATCTAGCATAGAATTGTCCATAGCCAATAACATATACTTAAGTAATCCCATCCAAAACCATTCTATCATATCCAGAACTGCATTGTAGAATCTCTTGTCTTTTCTGAATCTTTCCCTTACCCATATAGTCCTTTGTTAATTGTAGTGATAATATCATATTTGCGCTAATATATTTGCTGAAGAAAGAAAGTCTCGGCAGGTAGAAACCATCCGGGGGTGTCACTGGATAGGTGACTCTGCTGTCTTGTAGCTTGTGGCTTCAAAGACTTCTTAATGTAAAGAAATTCCTGTTTGTAATTTCAAAAGCGCATCTTTCATTTGTAAATCTTAACTCTTTCTGAGAAAAATAGACCTCGACCAAAACCTCTGTAACTTCCATACCATACATGCCAAAAACAAAATTAATAGTTTTCCTGCAATCACATTTCTCGCGCGCTGAAAAGTTTGCCGCAAACTTGCATTTGGCTCAATTTCATCACGTGTAAAATAGCTATTCTTTGCATCTGACCTCAGAATTCAGTTTCAATCTGCTAGTTGTCCAATCATCATTGCTAGTATTTACCTGCAACTATCCAAAGCGGCTCCAACTAGTTTTGAATACAATTTAGTGAATTAAATCAATTTTCTGTGTTTTTCCCCATTCATTACAAGCCACATTCAAAAGCAATTGACCTGTTTTGAAATCATTCCTGTTCCTCTCTATGCTTGCTGGGGGGAATTGGGATTGAAACTGTATTTGTTCAGTGTTTATTCCAGAAACCTGTGTTCTCTCCTTCCATCTCTAAATTGCATATTAGGGGGGATTGAGTAGTATCAGGGGGAAAGAGTGACATTGCATTTGATTGAACCCATATCAAGTATTATTTTATGCTGCGTTGTTTTCCTATCCATATCAAGTATTATTCCATGCTGCATTATTTTTCTTATCCATACTCCTATTAATTAAAGAGATTGTTGATTGTTGTGACATCACCCGATGGTGATCATTGTATAAATATTAATAGTGTGATATATATATTGTTCAAATTCATAAAAGTGGATATATATTGTTCAAATTCATAAAAATAAATCTTTTAACTTTGCAAAACAGACTGCTTCCTGGTTCGGTGAGACCGGGGGATTCAAAGAGAGGGGCGTGATATAAAGGTACATCATTCAGAAATAAAAGAACTTATAGACAAAAATATATATAATTAAGGGTTCCAGCTGTGCATCACACGCTAGGGATTGTCTTAGGTGGAGTGCCGGGTTGAAATCACTTACAGTTCTCTGGGTTCGGAATCCTTAAGTATTTACGTCACTCTACCATAGATTGGTATCTCCGACTTTGGGATCTCCTCCATATCATCAGTATCTGCATCCTGGTTTCCTTGGGGGATCACCACCTGGTGGTCCAGGTGGAATTGAAAGAAGTGGGGGCAGAGGGTCTTTGGTTAGAGGAGGTAGAGAAGGCTCTGATGGCAGAGCCACAGGATCAGGTAGAGGTAGAGTAGAGGGTTTAGCCTAGACCGATGGTGGCACAGGAAGAGGTCCTTGTGGAGATGGTGGCTGAGAATCAGGAGTCAGCACTTCTTGCAAGAGTTATTTGAAATTGTCTAACAATGGCTCAATGATATGTGTCCAGAGGGATTTGATTGCAACTCTCAGATTTAGCAAAATCCTTAGGATTCAACAAAAGCAGCCTGTCTTTCCAGAAACACACAGCCAAGAAGGCCGAAACTGCCTGGCTCGAGATCTCCACCATTCGCAAAACCAAACCATTCATCTCGCTGTAGGACTTCCGGACCATAGTGCAGGCCCTTGTGGTCTTGCACATATATGGGGGAAATGCCCTCTTGACAGGGTTTCCAGCCGCTCACTTGGCTGTCCACCACGCTGCAGCACGCCTTATGGGTGTGCAGAAATTTGACTGAATCACTACCAGCCTAAGCAAACTACATTGGCTTCCTCTCCAGGTCAGGATACTGTTGTAGACTGCATGTCTCATCTGCAAAGCAATCACGGTTGGCACACCAGCGTACCTGGTGCCTATCCACCACATATCAGGTGGCACATGCTCCTTGTGTAGCAAATCGACCAACCGGCTTGAATCACGACTCATTCACAAAGAGAGGACACGCAAACAATCCTTCTGTAGTCAAGTACCCACCATATGGAACTCGATCCGGATATCCGCTCAGAATGCCCGCACAATTGTCCAATTATGCAAACCTTTCAAAACATAGCTTTTTCAACAACACCTAGGACCAATCTCAGTGGTCAGACAGACAGACCGGCAAACAGACCACAACTCTCAGAACTGTGCTGCGGTTAAAAGATGGCAGCCTAAACGCTGGTTACCCACTACATGTAAAGAGCTATGCTGGTCTCAAGCTAGGTCGACACTTTAAACAATAAAATATAATACTGTCTCATCAAAGTGGAATGCATAAGGTCTTGGATATTTTCAAAAAATCAGCCTTCCCTCTGAGAGTGGTCTGAAGAGAAAGTGCCTAAGGGACTCAGAGTGCTTCTCAGATCCCAAGTGCTGTGTGGAACCAACAGATGCAAACCAGAGTAACACCCTCAAGCTTGGAGACCATTCGATACGAGGGAAGAATGTCGGCAGCCCTAAGGGCAGAGGTGAGTATTGAGCAAGAATCCTGCCTCAACCACCTGCACCTGCCAACTCAGAGGTTGACAGAGAGGAATCTCCCACTGATTGCAATGTGCAAGACTCTGACACAGTCACATCAGAATAATGATGAGCTATTGATGTCCACAGCAGAGTTACAGTAGTAGCAGTTATCTGGGCCATAACCTCTCTGGAGAAGAATAGAACACAGGGCCAGCACCTATTGCAGGTTCCTAAAGACCTTCAGACTCAGACCCAGGATGCAGAGCAGAGTGGACCTCGGGACAATCCCTGGTATGAGGCAGAATGTCCAAGGGAACAGGATTCCCAATACGAGCCTTCAAAGAGACCAAGAATTCCTCAGACCACTGTCTGGTTATAGGTCATGAAAGGTCCTCAGTCAGATCACTGGTAAAAGCCTGCACTTAGCCCTCAGTTGAACCTGGTAACAACCTCCACACAGACCTCAGGGGAAAGCCCTGAAGATGTGGTAGCTAACTGTGGCTAACTCTTTCACGCCCAGAAGGAGCTATGCCAACTTGGTCAATCCCTTGAATGGAATCACCTTGGTGTGGTGCCAAGGAAAAAAGAGATGTACTCATCTTCCTAGAAGAGACACATCTTCTTAGATGATTCAGAGAAGACTGGAACATCTCCCACCACATCAACTAATGCTTCAAGAGCTTCTGCGAAACTACATCACAGAGCAGAAAGGCATTCCAGTGGTGAGCTCGTCCTTACGGTCTAAACAGAGCATGAGGGACTGATGCTGAAAATAACCTGACACACCTGGTTCAAACTGAAAACTCTGCTTTACTGGCATACATAGGAGAAAGCAGAGGAGAGTGGGGAATGGGGGAAGATGCAAATAAGAAATACTGGAGGGAAGCAGCAAACAAAGAAAAAAAGCTGCATCAGGTGTCCGACCAGTCTGATGTGGAGGAAAGGGACTGGTCAAGGAGTGTGGGGTGGTGCATACTATGGTTCTACCGTGCTCTGTGCGTGCATTCGGCCTCTGAGTGAAACTTCTTAAAGGGGAAGTGTGTGCTATGCTTGCTAAGGCTCCAATCATGTCCCCAACTGGGGGGCACTCCCATAAGTATGGAGGTAAGCCTGCCAAGCATGGGGGTAGGCAGAGCTGGCCCGAGGAATGGGCAGTCTGTGTTGTCACCCCAGACCCCGTGCTCTTGGGGGCCCTGCAGCTACCTGCTGCCGTGAGTATAAAAAGTAATGAGGGCTGGGCTGCTGCCAGCTACAGGGCTTTTTGTGTGCCTGTTTTAGCAAGTCTGTACTATCAGCTCCCAACCCCATGTGACACACATCTAGAGACAAATACTTCCCGCCCAGCAGCCCATCAGGTCTGTGGCGCCTAACAATTAGTGCTTATCACGCTCTTTGTTTAAAGTAATGGACTATTTAAGATCCTTTGTTTTGGACAAGGGGTTCAAAAGGGGCATTTTATTCTGAAACCGCATGCAGTAAAACGAGTTGCCGCCCAAATCTGTCTTCTTTGAAGACAATTAAAATATGTTGACAAAAAAAAAAAACCTGTGCACTATCGAGATAGTATTCATATGTCTGCATTTGGTGTGTTAAATAAAACATTTTGTTGGGAGAATGTCACATTTCACTTGCATCATATAAAGTATGCCTTTGTCAAACGATGCAAAAGGTTACCATTTCACAATATCTTTTGTTATGAGTAAGTCTTGAAAGACAGCCTACAAGCCATTTTGTATAATTTTGTGTAATTGACTTCTGGTATTTGTAGTCTTCAATATGGGGGTAAAAAAACACAACATTTGTACTCTTTTTGTTTAACATATTTCTATTAGGATTCCTATATTGCTGCTAGTACTTTAATCATGATGTGTGTATTTTTCAAGTAAGATTCATAAAGCAGATTATTGTTGAAATCCAAACGTTGTGCTGAGGGGAAAAGGATTAGAGGGCAAGTTTGTTGTGATGATTTACTAGGTCCATGGAGGAGGGAAGAGAGGTTGCTGGTCTGAAGATGTTCTACCTGGCACTGTGCTGATTTTCAGGGTACAAGTTGAGAATACATGTGGGTTGACAGCGTCCGCCCACTTTTTTCACAGTGTTGACTCCATCCCCCTTGGGTATTTTTGAGGCCAACATGAAAAAAAGCTTGTTCACTCAAGTTTTGCCCACTAGGATTTGAACCCACCAACCCACCAAACCACATGAGGGTGTCTTCAAAGCACACGTCTTGCATTGGCATTTTGCTTTCCATAGAATATTTTAACATAGATTTCGGGGTTAAAAGAAGCAGACCTTTTATACTTTGCCAACAGTGGTCTAGGAATATCTCCTCTAGCAGTTTTTTTTATGGGTATGAATGATTCATTTTGTGAAAGACAATGCTCATTTCTATTTTGAATTTTCTTCTATTAGGAAAAACCAGTTGAATTCAATTTGCGTATTTCACTTTAGGATGTGTTCAATCCCTATGCGTACGTTAATGATCCCCCACACATTCTCTGCACTTGAGCCCTATTCATGACATCTGAACACCTGCAGAATTGCTTACTCTGACTGTCTCAGTACCTTTCCGGTAAATAGGCTTTGTCACAACGGCACTATCCTGCAGCACAAGCACTTTGCCCTGTCTGGCCCAGAGCCAATCCCTCCCCTTACATCCTTGGAACGTGCAGTCACATTAGGTATGTTTGGATTTATTACCAGTGATCTTCATTACTGTTTGTCCTGCTCTTCCTCGTCACAGAACTTTCTTTTGAGGTACCCATCTCTACAAATGGTTCAGCTCACTCGGTCGGCTACTCCAAAATAATCCTCACTCCTGCTATTGCTACAACTGTAATATTAACAGTTAAAATTCAGATATTGAAAGTCGGTTTATTTGATCCCCACAGATACTAATTACTAATTTTCTGCGATGGAAATAAAGGGGCCCCCCACATCTTTTGCCACCCAGGGCCCTGCAAATCCTGGAGCCAGCCCTGGGATCCACCCGGCAGGGACAAAGCCCCCACTATCCCCCATGGCTCATTTCAAATGGAATGGCTGAAAGGCGCTGGTGACGTTCCTGTTCAAGGCATAAGGGAGCTTAGTTAGAATTCTTTAAAGGGTTCCTAGTGGTTGGTACTTCGTCTCTTTCCTTAAATGATAGATGAATGGAAAGCCATTTATGTTCAGGCACATACAACGGCCATTCCTGCCCGTGCCAGCCAGTGAGGAAGGAAATACACCTATCAAGGTCAAGTACCTAATCAGCCAACCTGCGACCTAGCCAAACACTTACACAATACAGCTAGCACAGAAACCGCAAGGAGATGGTGACCTGCCTGAAACCATCTCACCCACAATAAAGAGTTTGGAGTGGACGATTTGTAACTCAGAGAACTATTTCTACCTCAGTGAATCGAAACCCAGGTTTCCTGGAGGGGAGATTAATGCAAGGAGACATGTGCAGCTGCAAAGCAACCGCTGTTATTCCCCAACCTCCCTCCCCGGGGACAGAGGGCCGTGTTGTCCCAAGGTTGCCAGATGTTCTGCACGAGATGGGCGGTAATCTACAATAAATTAGAGACGTTCTGGGAGCTACTGACTGCAACAGCTGCTGCAATTAGCTAATTAATACTTTCTGCTGATAATCTGTGCTGAATGATATACCTTTAGTGTCTATAAAACATTCTGCAGGTATCACGCTCTATATGGTGGTATCGATAGGCTCGGAAGCAGACGTGGCTGACAACTTCACTATGTCCGTGGTATAAGCAGGATGACCCAGCCTCCTATCTGACATCAGGAGGGAAGATCAATAACAGGGCCCACCTGTGGATGGCCCTGATGATCATCAGCACTGTAGCTTGAACTGTTCACATCATCTGATGTCTCACCAGAACCCTCGCACACCGGGCTCAGAGTACTTCCGGTCTGCATGCATCAACACAAAAGCAAGCCTATCTTGCACTTATTCTCTCCCCCCCACCACTAAATGAGCACACTCCCTCTATTTTTCAGCTTGCCAAAGTGCCTGGAAACAATGCAAATGGCAGTATAAATCCTAATAACATAACACTTAGCACATAGCAACTGCTCCATCGAGATTTATACAGGGGAGAATCAGACGAAGCTCATGAGCATCCCAGATTATACTTAATGGTCTTGTATTGCCAGAAGACATATACACGTATGTCATAATTTTATAGCTGAGGATATGTCCATTACCCCATCCTCCAAGGGACCAGCAGCCAAACCTTATTTTTGGCACTCAGGGATCCAGGGGATTGGGCAAGTTCATCATACAACAATGACAAACATGTAACCAGTAAAACACCTTCATAGATGAAAACAATTACAATGTTTCTTCATTACAATTATTCAACAGACCTAATCTACCCTTACTGGCAACACAACTCACAAATGCACGTCTCCCTGTCAGGGCTGGACTGGGAACCAAAAGAGGCCCTGGATTTTTTTTTCAAAGTGGCCCCATATTTCTTCGAAGGAGCGTACATAGCACGCGTGCCCAACCCTTCTATGAGGGGATTGCGAGTATCCCCCCAAGAAGATTTTAAATAAAATTAGTCCAAATTAGTACATTTAAACCATGTTATAATCATATATGGATTTTAAAAATTCATGTTTTAAGTAAGTTCATGACATATATACAGCTTTGGACAGTTTCATTGTTTAGGTTTGGGCTGTTGAGCAAAGGATGACTTTCCGATGTGCCAGGCCCGCAGGAAAGACTGTTTTTTCAGGAACACAGCTCCCTTACGGTCACTTCCTCCCTTTTGCAAACTTAGAGAGACACTGAAACCCACATAATCCAATGTACATTTGAATACCGCGCTCAATATCCTTTGCGATCATGATGATGCAACATTTTCAGCCCTCTTGTTCTCTATATGCTTGGTCATACTGTACACACTGCTTCAATCATCACAAGCCAAGCCTCCACTTCCATACCAACAACCACCCAGCCATCCCCAGCTCTAATGTCCCTCTCTAACCACACATGACATCAGACAGCCCACAGGTGACGTAGCCAGGCCTAAATGCGCCTATATCCTGACCTCCAACCCCCTCCTACTTCAGCACGAGGTTTGCTGTAGTGCTCTACTGCAGCAATACACCCCTGTCCTTCTACCCCTGTGCACACACACACAACTCAGCTGGTTGTGTTACAGCCCCATAACTACGGCACCACACACACCATCACAGACAGACATCCATATACACAAACACCAGCACCCTTCGCAGCACCCAGGTGTCCTTCAAGTAGGAACTCATTCAATCTACATCATGCAAGGAAAAGGCGTTATATGGATGTGTCACCGCCCTGGTGGGTACTAGCAGGCTAATGCACCACGTCTGGATGAGGTTTTCATGTCTCGCAACATGTAGTCGTATCCAGGGACGAGACCGCCACCCATTTCTGCTGTCAGAGATGCAACTACGGAAGAAAACTTTGGATTGTAGACTAAATGCTGCCTGAGTTTCCAAGCACTATAAAACTGAAGGAACTATCCTGTCTGGCGGAGTTACTGCCTCGAAATGCAACTGCATTTGCTTTGGAAGTCGAGATCTCTTCAGACTCCTATCCCGTCTTGCGGCACTGATGTGCCTTGGACCTCAGGTTGATCGTTGCATGAACTTCAAGGAGCTATAGTCCTAAACTTGCAGACGGGGCCATAGGTGAGTGACTGACTGCCCTTGGGGGTAAGCAGAAGTTGCACACTAATTGTTGGCCACCCCATGTTGCTGCGCTTGGGTGACAAACCTTGCACGCTTCCTGCTTGCTGAAAGGGAACATTTCTAGCGGCTAAAATCTTCCATCTTCGAAAAAAACAAAAATATATCAGGATGTGTTTTGGATTCCCTCTGATCGACCCCGCCTCCACTGCACCGCAAGATAGGTAGTGAATTAAATGTAAGTGTTCATTGTCGCGCAATCTCCAACGAGCTGTGAAAAAAAGCAAAACATCTCCCCTGTGGAACCACACATAGGAATGAGCCCGGTGCTAATTATAAGCTCATCACTTCTCGTGTGCCCCACTTCTCTGCTGTAGCAGGAGGTCGAATGCGAGGGCAGGGGCAGTGTGGGCGCGAGACCTTCTTCAGAGCCTGTCAGGAGCAGGTGACGTCAGCAAGAGATTAATTGGTGCCAGAAGTAGCGAGGAGCACTACTACTGTGCGAACATGGGACAGAAGGTGGAAAAAAGAGACCAGGCCGCTTGATAATGTTAAAAGAAAGAAGTGGTAGGATTTTTCGCAAATAAGAAAACAAATCATATTCATTCTCCAGTCTGGTGCAAGGACAGCCTAGTATGTGCTCCAGTGGCAGAGTGCGGGCGCTTATTGAAGAGGGTGACGGGTCCCCCAGGGAGAAGGTCCCTGCTGCCTGCTACATGTCAGACACTGGAGGTCAAGTGCAGCTTATTACTGAGCTGCAATGGCAAGCATGCATCCCATAATCCCATAATTATCCAGGCTTTGGGAGTCGGTTTTGTCTACGGCACAATAACAGGGCTCTGGGGAATTATTTGAAGGCTGGCCAGGCAGCGGAGCAAGTTTACTTTACTGACAATCTCACACTGCACGTTGATCAGGGCACAAGTCAAGGGTACACGTGGGGGGACGGAGTCCACCCACTTTTTTCAGAGGGTGGACTCAGTCCCCCCCAGCTAAAATGAGAAACATTGAATGTCTTCTTTGAATTTATGCATTAAAGCCGAGGATCGAACTACAGTCGTCAGAGTAGTAGGCTGGACACTTCACCAGTGCACTATATAACTTGATGAAAAATAACAAATAACTAAAGGTAAAATGTCTCATTTCGGTACTGCAAGTCCCAGAAAAACATTCGTATTGCTCCACACATATCTTTTAACGTTTAAACACCATTAGGAGAAAAAATCCTCTCTGGGCTTCGTGTGTGTGTTGTTTTTATGAAAGGAATGCCATTTGTCCTGTGCAATTTGGCTGGTTTAATGAAATATGCATATTTAACATTGATGCTGCTATTTATGGCAAAACGTCACATTCCCTTCCATTTGTTGATGAGTCCCCCCACTTTAATTTTTAGGACTTGAGCCCTGACGTTGATGATATGTATCTCGAGTCGAGATACATATCATCAACGTGCAGTGTGAGCGTCTCCCTTCTTACCTGAGGCTGACAACAATCGATCGATCTTCTGGCTTGCCGACGCCGTTGCTGGGCTGCCTGCCTGCAGTGCCTGCTAATGTGTGCACTGCACTCTGTGCCGCAGGCTGGCCTGGGCTGCAGGCAGGGCACGTGTGGTTTCAATGGTGCCCCCAGCCGAGGAGGCCCTGCGCAGGGGCGGGCCCGGCCCAGCCCAGCTGCTGGGAAGGAAAGAAAAAAAACGGTGCCTCTGCAGGGCACGTGCCGTGCGGTTCCAATCTGGTGCCCAGCAGCCAGCCCAGGGGGCCCTGCGCAGGCGCGGGCCCAGCCCAGGCCCCAGATGCTGTGAAAAAAAAAATGACGGTGCCTGAGGCCAATCACCAGCACTGGCTCTGAAAATATCAACACACAACCTCTATCCTCGCTCTCTTCTCTCACTAACTAACCCACCCTTTCTTGCAGAGCAACGTGGGCGCCTGGCGACCATGCAAATTGGTAGCGGAATAAGTCAATTTAGCATAACACTCCTGGCTTTCCTCTTGACTTTACTTTTTTTTTAAGTTCTCGTTTTCTTTTCGCTCTTCTCCCGCACGCTTGTTACTGCCAGTGGTGGCAGCCAATTCATCGCAAACCACCCAGACGGAGCAGAGAGGACGCGATGCATGTGTAACACGACGCGATGTGTAACACATGTATCCTTCCGCATCCTTCCGCTCAAAAAGAGGCCCTACAGGCCAGAGGCCCACCGGGGGATGTCCCGGTGTCCCGGTGGGGCAGTCCAGCCCTGCTCCCTGTTATGTGGAATCAGTCCATTCAGATGTGTCCCTTTTAAGACATCAACATTCGCTGGTTGTGACTCCCACATTCATGTGTTCGACCCGACGTTTTCTTTCAAAAGTTGTTGCAAACATTCTTCATGTGGAAATACAGTGAAGCACCAGTCACGAGTGGGGCGGTCTATTAGTATTATTATATATATAATGATTATCTGTATCCAGCAAAATAATGCAATGTTACTCTTATTTTCATCATGAACACCAAGAGATCTCACAATTTTTACACAACTATAACTACCATTACAGATGTGCCTACATCAACGAGGTGATCTCATACTGTATGCACTCTTAAGAGATTTCCTTTACACGTCATCTCAATCAGTCTCCCACTGCTGTTGTCCAACACATTACATATTCCTTATGAATGGAGACCGACACATTGGCCCCACCCAGTTCCTAGCCATCTCTTAAACAGATTTACCCAAATGTCAGTGTTATTTTATTAATAGCCCGCCTGTGTAACACAAGGTGAAGAAACAGCCAACTAAATTACTTATTAACAGAAAGTCCAATTCTTCTGGGAGAGTTTGACCATCATTGTATCCAGACTGCCTTTAATACCTGCAGAAAGGGTGCCACCTTCAACGATTGAGAAGTATGAATTTCATATGTTGCTAGCCACTATTATGATCAGTGCTTTAAGTGGCTTCCAAGCTTGAGCAGGGGATCTTAGGGGGAGTGGCCCGGCAGGAGGCCAGTGCCGCAAGGAAGAGGAAACACTTCCCTCACCTGAATGCTGCCTGTTAGGCAACGCCCCGTAAGAGCCCCAGCACATTTAACAGGCAGTCAGGCAGTTAGGTAAGGTAATTGTTGCCTCTTTATTGTGGTGCTGAACCCCTGCCAGGGACCCTTTTCACTAGAGACGTGGGGATCATGACCCTCCCACCTGGGATGCAAGGGTGATGATCCCTGCATCTCTAATGAAAGGGGCGTCTGGCAGGGGGTTGGTGCAGCGTGACACAGTGAAAAGGCAAAGGCTTGTACGCGAGATCTTCAGGCTTTAGAAAAAAAAGCCTTCAATTCTAGAGGCTGGTGGGCTAGGGTTAGCAGGAGATCTTAAGGAGTCCCAATTTCAGGAGCCTGCCTGGGCTATGCCCCGGCTACCTGCACAGACTTAAAGCACTGATATGATGCTTCTATTCCTCCATCTCTGTAAATGATAAAGAGGAGACACGTGATCAGACATGGATAACACAATTGGTCAGCCAAGCAGACTAGGAACTTGAAGAGGGAAAATGGGACGATCCCTTCCCCAGATTCTCGTCCAGACCATGGCCTATGACGTCACAACCTAAGCACCCACTGTGGGAGGAGTTCGCCCCGCTCACTGCCGCCCCAGACGTCAAGATCCACCGGGACCACGCCCTGCACACCCAGGCAAGCTGCGCGTCATCCCAACCACATGCTGGGACCTCGGGTGGAGCTGACACCGACCATATGGACCAACTCGATTAGACATCCCCCACAAATATCGCCCTCGTTAGAGATGCCATGACGACATAGCCAGCGGACAAGAACACACCTGCCACCAAGCACATAGATCAGACACACACAAATCTACACGAAGAACATACTCAGTGCTATGACGTAGAGGACCACTCACACTCACATATGCATTGTTGTTATTTTTCACATAGGCCAACTACAGCACCACAGAAACGCAAGACGCCAGAAGAGCTCGTGTATATGCTAGCAGATGCTTCCTTGCTACTAAAACCATGAAGATGTAGCCCTGTATATGGACTAATGCATAAGAACACATGTCGCCCCTCGCAACCCCTGTATTATGGACTGTATGCCGCCACCCATGAGGTAGGCCAAGGTGGCAGCAAACCAGAGTCCCCAGGTTGCAGCAGATCAGGTGAAGCTGCAAGATGCTGATCATGAAGAACAAACCCTGACGAGAGCCCCACAGCCAACGCCACGAAGTTGCAATTTACACGCAGCACTCCCCGCGCCAAGGTTATACCTGCTACTGCTAAACGTTCCTCAGAGCCGAAATACAAATCAAATACCCGTAATTCTGCTCCAGCCACGGTCTCCCAACACGTGACCAGACTGACCTTGTAACGCTCACCTGATTACCGCAGAGGCGCCGGTCTTGACTGGGTGAATGCCGTATCTTCAAAGGTGATGTGTAACACACGGTTGGCTCTTTGGGCTGGACCTCTGTGCCCTGTATGTCTGACTCGAAGAGTAAGATGTCTGCAGATTCAAAATATGGGATTAATGAACTGGGGTTATTGGGTGCCTCTCTCCTCTTCCCTTTCTCTTCTCCTGTAGAACCCCAAAGGTTAACGCCCTCACCTTAGGTAAGTGAATGCCGAGCTCTCCATCTGCCTCGGGGCAGGGTGCCGTAACCAGTTTCTTCACTGGATAAGGGTGCAGGCCTCTTGACCTCAGAGGACTGCTGTCCGTCGTTAACTGCACGAACGGTAAGTTCTGGGCACTTCAAATGTCTTAAAAGTCTTTTGTAATGATATCTCTTGTTTTGCAGGGTTCCGGCGATGGCGGATGGCGGGCTGATGAGAGTTGAGGATCGAACCCGCGTGAGGAATAGGAGCGCCTGGAAGCACGTAAGTAAGCGCTTGTAGCCTGCTTCACGATGCGCACTAACTGTCCCTTTTATCTTGCAGGTACAAGTTCGGAGCTTTAGAGAAGCTGAAGGGTGCTGGAATACCCACTGGATTCGGCATGGGAAGGAGTAATGGCACGTGAGTAATAAAGTTGCCCAATGTCTTTAAATGCACCTTCTTTTGTCTTTCAGATGCGGGATGCAGCGCCGAAGGCCTCCGGAGCATACGAAGAGCTGGTAAGCTTTTGTCTTTCAGATGCCGGAATGCAGCGCGAGGCGTTGGTGACAGCCGATGGACCAGGTAAGAGATGCGCTGCCACTGAAGACCGTAGTGCTAACCTGTTCTTTCTTTGTCTTTACAGGTGCTGCTGAAGACTGGATTCCAGGATGGTAAGCCTTTGTTCCCTTAGGCCCAGGATCAGAAGCAGAAAACACGATGAGCGTTCTGCTGCAGAGAATGCAGAATAACGCAAAGCAAGATTCATCCATCGGGTGTGGTTTAAATAGCCTCCTGTAGTGCTTAGGTGTCTCCTTCCATAGCCACGCCTAGGTAAGAAAAGAGTTCCTGCTTTCCAGAAGAGTTCCAGTGTTCTGAACCTAGGGAGTGGCTCCTGCCCCACCCAACAGGAAAAGTAGTCCCAAACAGAAGAGGATCAGGGGTTCAACTGGCAGGTAAGTAAGCAGCATGGTCTGCTGCAGGCAAGTCCACCCAAGCATTATGAGCCCGGCGCTTCCAGCGCTGGGACTGGGCATCTTTATGAGCCTGGTGCCACTGGCGCCAGGACAGGGTCCAAAAGGTCCCAATTGGGACTGGCTGGCACTCGGAACCGGGGTTATGGGTCTGCTTCCAAGGGAGTCGGGCAAGTCCTGATCTTTTGGAAGCAGAGATCATGACAGCATCCCCCCTCAAGGCCCCTCCCAAACCGGGCTTCTCCGGGGGTTTGGGCTTGTTAGGAAATGTTCGATGAAATCTTATGATTAGACGAGGCGCGTGGACATATTCTGCAGGTTCCCAGGATCTTTCTTGGGGACCATAGCCTTTCCAGTCAATCAGGTAAAACAGTTTAGATTTGGAGATCTTGGAATCCAGGATGCTTTTGACTTCAAACTCGAGTTCTCCATCAACTAGAATAGGTTTTGGAGATGTAGTTAGTCGGGTTTGAGGTTGCACAGGTTTTAATAGAGAGACGTGGAAGACCGGATGTATCTTCATGTGAGGGGGCAAGTCCAACTTGACCGCTACTGGATTTACTATGGTAGTGATGGAATAGGGACCAAGGTATCTTGGGTTGAATGTGCGTGGTCCTTTTAGAGGTAGATATTTGGTGGATAACCAGACTTGATCTCCTACTTGATATTGGGGGGCTTCCTTCCGATATTGGTCTGCTCCTTTCTTGTATTGTTCTTTAGCCCTTTGAAGGTGAGAAACGGCTTCCTTAAAGGCTTGGGTGATTGTAGAATGCAGGTGGTCTACTGCTGGTGTTCCAAGATCTTGGAGTGGATCCAACTCCGAGGTTCGAGGGTGACTACCGTATAAAAGAAAAAACGGGGTCTTCCCAGTTCCCGAGTGGACAGAGTTATTGTAGGCATATTCGGCTATCCAAAGGATATCTTTCCAAGTTTTTTCAGTTTGTTGTAGCATGCAGCGCAAATACTGTTCCAGAGTTTGATTGGTCCTCTCGGTTTGTCCGTCGGTTTGAGGGTGGTGGCTGGTCGAAAGTCTCACATCAATTTGAGCCGACTGACAGCAACTTCGCCAAAAATGAGAAATAAATTGACTACCTCGATCCGAAATTAGAACTGAAGGAAAACCGTGCAGTCGGACGATGTTTTCGAAAAATTCTCGGGCCAGAGTTGCTGCTGTTGGTAAGCCTTTGAGTGGAATGAAATGCGCCATCTTGGAGAATAGGTCCACGATTACTAGGATCGTATTGTATCCGGAGCATGGAGGTAGATCGGTGATGAAGTCCATAGAAAGCGTATGCCAAGGGCGAGGCGGGATGTCAATAGGGCGTAAGAGGCCGGCTGGTTTTTCCTTTTGACTCTTGTTTTGGGCGCATACTCCACAGGACATTATAAAGTCTCTGATATCTTTTTTCCAAGACGGCCACCAGAAGTAGCGCTTGATCTTTTCCGAGGTCTTGGTCATACCGGGATGTCCTTCCATTAAAGAATCGTGATAACAAGAGATTACCTTTTTCTGTAAATCTGTGCTGGGCAGGTATAACCGTTCTTGGAAATATAATAGGTTGTCCTTCACCGTAAAGTCCTTTCCCTGCAGATGCCAATTCTGTATGTCTGCTGGAGTTACCAGTAGCCTGGCTTTACCCTTAACTTCCTCTATGGATTGTGTGGCGATTACACCTAGAATTCTTTGTTCGGGAATGATAGGTACAGGTTTAGGATTGATCAAATGTTCTTCCACTCCCATCCGAGAAAGGGCATCAGCTTTACCGTTTTTTGTACCAGGTCGATAGGTAATTATGAAGTCAAACTCGGCAAAGAATAGTGCCCAACGGAGTTGTCTAGAGGATTGAGCTTTTGCGGTTTTCAAATATTGCAGGTTTCGGTGATCTGTAATCACAGTAACGGTGTGTCGGGCCCCCAGAAGATAATGCCGCCAAGCCTTAAAGGCGGACTTGATAGCTAGAAGTTCCTTATCAGTAATAGTGTAATTGATTTCAGGAAGCGAGAATTTGCGGGACTAAAATGCCACGGGATGCAACTGATTGGTTACTGGGTCCTTTTGTGATAGAACTGCCCCCATGGCAAGACTCGAAGCATCAGTTTCAACGATGTAGGGGAGTTCTGGGCAAGGATGTTTTAAGATCGGTGCAGAGATAAATCTAGTCTTCAAATTCTGGAAAGCTTGTTCCGCCTCGGTAGACCATTCAAAACGTTTGTTTTTCTTTAACAAGGCGGTGATGGGCTGGACTATTCGAGAGAATTCGGGGATAAACCTGCGGTAAAAGTTAGCGAAGCCTAACATGCTTTGAACACCTTTTACGGAGGATGGCGATGGCCATTTGAGAATTGCATCGACCTTCTTTGAATCCATACGCACTCTGCTAGGTGATAATATGAATCCCAAGAATTCAACTTCAGTCACGTTGAAAACACATTTTTCCAACTTAGCGAAAAGTTTGTGTTGACGCAATCTCTCGAGGACCATTTTCACGTGTTTCCGATGTTCAGTTTCCGATGAAGAATAAACGAGGATGTCGTCAATGTAAAAAACAACACACACATCTATGAGCTCTCTGAGGACATCGTTCATAAAATATTGAAAGGCGGCCGGGGCATTGCAAAGTCCGAAGGGCATGACCTGATATTCAAATAGCCCATACTTGGTGCCGAAGGCCGTCTTCCATTCATCAACCTCTTTTACTCGTACCAAGTGGTAGGCTCCTCTAAGATCCAGCTTTGTATATATGCATGCTTTTCTGACTTGGTCCAGGAGTTCAGGGATCAAAGGTAACGGATATCTATTCTTAACGGTGATCTGGTTCAGGGCGCGATAATCTATACAAGTTCTAAGGTCCCCTTCTTTTTTTGGAACGAAGAACAAAGCTGAGGAAGCAGGGGACTTGGAAGGACGAATAAACCCATTCGCTAGGTATTGATCCAGGTATTGTCGGAGGTGAAGATTCTCAGGCTCGGTGAGGGCATAAATTCTACTACAAGGAGGAGTAGATCCAGGTATCAGGTCTATCTGGCAGTCATAAGACCTATGAGGAGGTAGAGAGTTAGCCTGATCCTTCCGGAAAACATCTTGGAATTCTAGGTATTCAGGAGGTAACTGGGGAGCCTCCGAGGAAATTGCTGCCAGTGCAACACCAGGTCGAGGGTGACAAGTAGAGACACATTCTGGAAACTGAACCGTTCTTGCTCGCCAATCGATCTGAGGATTGTGCTTCTCTAACCAAGGAATTCCTAGAATAATCTGGAACTGAGGGGCCTTGATCACATCGAACACGATCTTCTCATGGTGTCCATCTTGACTTACTAGCGTCACTTCTTGGGTGGTATGCGTTACTGGTCCGGAGGCTATCTCCGTACCATCCACCGTAGTAATGACGTCCTTTACAGCCTTTGGACAAAGAGTCAGATTCATCCTCAAAACCATTTCATGATCCACATAATTGCCGATGGCACCGCTGTCGACGCAAGCTTCAATCGCATGTAATCGATCCGGATGTTCAGGGCTAATGAGGACCATAGGTATCACGAAATGCAAGGTCACTGAACTGGTTTTAACGCTCGGCAAGAGGACCTCTATTCTTGTCGGGCGAGGTCGTTTCCCTGCTCAGAGTTTGTGACCCTGGTAACTGCAGCTCCTACTGCCTTCTTGGCTGGTTTCACCGGACAGTCTCGAAGAAAGTGCCCCGAGTTTCCGCAATAGAGGCATAATTGCAGCTGTTTTCTCCTTTCCCGCTCCTTTTGTGTTAGTGGTCCTTTCACGCCCCCTATTTGCATGGGTTCCCCGGAGTCTACTCCTTTGGTAGGAGTTGGTGGTTTGGAAAATACTCGAGCATCAAACTTGGAACGATCGGCCTTCCTGTTCTGCAGTCTGTGGTCAATTTGAACGACTAAGTCAATATAGTCCGAACAGTCTTGCGGGGGATTCACTACTTGGGCTAACACATCTTTGAGCTCTCCACGTAGACCTCTATAAAACAGCGTAATCCTTTTGTCCTCAGGCCATCGAGTTTCCACTATCAGTCTGTTGAAAGACGCAATATAAGCCAAAAGGTCTTGATTACCCTGTCGCAATGAAAGGAGCTCATTGTCCAAGGCCTGCCCCTGTGAATGTCTTGCAAACAGTTTTTCCATACTGAGCTGAAAAGCTTGAAAATCATGGAGAACCGGATCATCTTGATTAACTAGAGGGATCGACCAGTCTGCTGCATTGCCACTAAGGTACGAAAGCACGAAAGCTACCTTAGCTTGATCAGTTGGAAAGGCTGCTGGCCGGCATAAGAAGTGCAACCGGCACTGATTAATAAATACTGCAAACCTCTTTGGGTCACCAGAAAATCGTTCGGGCGGAGCCAGAGGTACATTCCCAGGTAGGTTGATCTGCACTGGGGTCGTAGAGGATGTTGAAGGAAGATTTGCCCCTGATGCGGGTAACGGAGTTTGTCCGGCTTGTGACTGTAGCAATTGTCTAGCGAGATCGTCTGTTCGCTCCTTGGAAATAATCAGTTCCCTTCTTAGAGCATTCGTTTCCTGACGGGCTGCATGCACTTCTGCTCTTAGTTCCCCAAGTAACTGGGCTAGCTGGTCGGTATCCGAGGTTTCCATAGCGCCTGGGTGGGAGTTTTGCGGTAGGCTTTGCGTTCTGTAACGCTCACCTGATTCCCGCAGAGGCGCCAGTCTTGACTGGGTGAATGCCGTATCTTCAAAGGTGATGTGTAAAACACGGTTGGCTCTTTGGGCTGGACCTCTGTGCACTGCATGTCTGACTCGAAGAGTAAGATGTCTGCAGATAGAAAATATGGGATTAATGAACTGGGGTTATTGGGTGACTCTCTCCTCTTCCCTTTCTCTTCTCCTGTAGAACCGCAAAGGTTAACGCCCTCACCTTAGGTAAGTGAACGCCGAGCTCTCCATCTGCCTCGGGGCAGGGTGCCGTAACCAGTTTCTTCACTGGATAAGGGTGCAGGCCTCTTGACCTCAGAGGACTGCTGTCCGTTGTTAACTGCACGAACGGTAAGTTCTGGGCACTTCAAATGTCTTAAAAGTCTTTTGTAATGATATCTCTTGTTTTGCAGGGTTCCGGCGATGGCGGATGGCGGGCTGATGAGAGTTGAGGATCGAACCCGCGTGAGTAATAGAAGCGCCTGGAAGCACGTAAGTAAGCGCTTGTAGCCTGCTTCATGATGCGCACTAACTGTCCCTTTTATCTTGCAGGTACAAGTTCGGAGCTTTAGATAAGCTGAAGGGTGCTGGAATACCCACTGGATTCGGCGTGGGAAGGAGTAATGGCACGTGAGTAATAAAGTTGCCCAATGTCTTTAAACGCACCTTCTTTTGTATTTCAGATGCGGGATGCAGCGCCGAAGGCCTCCGGAGCGTGCGAAGAGCTGGTAAGCTTTTGTCTTTCAGATGCCGGAATGCAGCGCGAGGCGTTGGTGACAGCCGATGGACCAGGTAAGAGATGCGCTACCACTGAAGACCGTAGTGCTAACCTGTTCTTTCTTTGTCTTTACAGGTGCTGCTGAAGACTGGATTCCAGGATGGTAAGCCTTTGTTCCCTTAGGCCCAGGATCAGAAGCAGAAAACACGATGAGCGTTCTGCTGCAGAGAATGCAGAATAACGCAAAGCAAGATTCATCCATCGGGTGTGGTTTAAATAGCCTCCTGTAGTGCTTAGATGTCTCCTTCCACAGCCACGCCTAGGTAAGAAAAGAGTTCCTGCTTTCCAGAAGAGTTCCAGTGTTCTGAACCTAGGGAGTGGCTCCTGCCCCACCCAACAGGAAAAGTAGTCCCAAACAGAAGAGGATCAGGGGTTCAACTGGCAGGTAAGTAAGCAGCTTTGGTCTGCTGCAGGTAAGTCCACCCAAGCATTATGAGCCCGGCGCTTCCAGCGCTGGGACTGGGCATCTTTATGAGCCTGGTGCCACTGGCGCCAGGACAGGGTCCAAAAGGTCCCAATTGGGACTGGCTGGCACTCGGAACCGGGGTTATGGGTCTGCTTCCAAGGGAGTCGGGCAAGTCCTGATCTTTTGGAAGCAGAGATCATGACAGACCTGTTACAATGCGAAGCCCCAAGGACCAGAGAAGCTCTGGGGTCTAACGTATGGGACACAGACTGCAACAACGAAGTGACAAGTTGGACACCTACAGCGATGGGAAGGGGACACCCAACAGCCAGTAGTCAGACCTGTCCATTGTCCACCAATGACACATAGTCATACATTGTTGCCAGCACCAGGTGCACCGTGAGCTGGGAACAATGATGGTCCCAGGCTTGGGGGCTCGCGGGTGAACCAATCAGAATACGGGGGGCTAACCACTGAAGCCACTATAGTTTAGCCAATCACTAACTTTCCCGTTGTAAAAATCCTTATGTAGCAACTGTTAGGGACGACCCAAGCGTACCACCTGACCCCTTCTCTACCAATAACCTTTTCTTCTATACAGGTCTATACTGCCCTACCACTCGGGGAGCCAACCCGAGATAGCGTTAGATTTAGGGGCTAGTTTTCCCAGGTGACGCATGTAGTCGTGCCATCCGGCTAGAAAAAGGGCCTGCAAGCCCATCACAAATGAGACCTTTTCCTGGGTACCTGTACTCCGAGAACCTGTCTGTTTTGTGCAATAAACAGCAGTAAATCTTTGCTCTTGTGTGCACCTCAAACTCCGTTGGGACGCGGGAGGAGTTGGGGCCTCCCCAACCCTGGAGGTCCGCGGACGGCCCTGCCGACCCCCGGTAAATTACCCCAACAAACTCTACCAGTCACATAGCCAGGATTCACTGCTTAATGCTAATTCATGACAGAAACATGTCTCCGTGCCAAGAAAGGGTGATCTGCTTGTCTGGGCTTTTGGGGTTGGGGGACTGCATTTAGGGCTCAGGGAAGTCAGCATCCAGATGAGAACATATCACCTGCCCATGTAGATCCCAAAGTGCTTGGAAATCCTGAATTTAAAACCATGGCAGTGTGTGTTTGCACAGAAGGAGTGGACAGAACGGAGCATGCAAAACCATGTGATGGGTCTATGGGTGTGACTAGCAAGATTATTCCTCTGTCACTGAGAACATTGAATTTAAGCTGCTCTTCAAAAGCAGAACAGGGACAAGGGCAGCAGCAACACCACTTTGTCGGTGTGCAGTGAGTGTTCTACCACAGCTCATTTCTCTGACGGTGGAAACCAAAGTATCCTAAAGAACTACTCCTGTGCTGAGCCACCCAAACTGTTCCTCCCATTATAGTCTACCTCGACATTGCTTTCATTCGAAGCTCCTGTACTCTGCAATAATCCCCTTACTGGCACCAACAGTCCCCTGATGCTGGTCTAAAGATATGGCATCCCTGCCACAGATCTCCCACGATTGTGCTCCTGCAAGCCTGGAGGTCTGTTAGTTCCCACCACACAGAGCCCTAAAGAAACACTATTTGCAATCAAGGCAGCTAGGAGTATAGATCCGGCCTACAGAGAAACTGTCCTCTCTTGGGTACAAGAGACCTACACAAGCCGTGGCCCAGGTGATTGTAGCATCCTGCAAATTGACAAGGGAGGTCCTGGGAGTCCCTCTGCCAGACATTAGTCCTGGTTACGAGGGACTTACCCAGAGTTTTTAGCTCACTATCCTTCACAGAGAAGAAATATCCCAAACATATCAGTCTTTGTCTTGTCCTGGGGCAGTCCAGCACCGAAATGCTAGGCAATTCTCCTCTGAACAAGAGTACCAACAGCATCCCCAGACACGTGTTTCGGTCTGGTTGGACCTCATCAGTAGGGAGGAGCTGTGCCTCTCTAAGAATAGTGAGCAAGGGGTCCACGTCTGGATTTCCCTAGTAACTTAGGCTGAGACCCAAAGTTACTTAAATATGCAAATTGACAAGGGGGGTCCTGGGAGTCCCTCTGCCAGACATTAGTCCTGGTTATGAGGGACTTACCCAGAGTCTTTAGCTCACTAATTGCCTAGCATTTCGGTGCTCGAGCACCTGCTGCTACATGACCATCCAGAACTTCTGGGACTTGAGAAATGTGTTAAGTTGTCTTATGTTGAGGATGGGCCTCCAGCATGCCGACTTCTTTCTCACTAGAAAGTATCTTGAGTACACCCCGGAGCCCCGAGGTGTTTTGCCACCGCCTCTATTGCCCCCTTCTTTAACAGTGCCCAGATCTCTTGCAAGAGCAGAGGCAGGTATTGCTCCTGTCTTATGACGGGTGGAATAGAGGGACATTTGTCCAGGAATTCGAGGATGTGACCTGGTTGGACAATGCAGAGCACCCACTTGTCGGTGGAGATGTTGCGCCACTTGTTGACGAACTGTGATAGATGGCCTCCCACTGGGGTGCTGAAAAGGCGGACCGGGTCCTGTAGGATGTTCCACATCGATGCTGTGATCCTTCTCTGTTCAAGTGAGAACACCCTCTGCACACCTCTTGCGTGCTGGAGCTCCAAGGTTGACGATATGCTGGTCTGCACTCCTTTGTGGACCTGGAGAAAAGACCCATGGATGAACAAAAGGACTGCCTTTGTTGTTGAAGAGTAACCAGAGAGTCTGCCGTATCTGTAACTGCTTTATGGACTGTAGGGTTTCATCCACAGCCTTGCCAAAAAGGTCCATGCCTTCAAAAGGCATATCAATAACTTTCCATTTGACCTCAGGGCGAGCGTTGGTGGCCTTCAACCAGACTTGCCTGCGGAGCACTGTTCCGTTGCCCATCTGTTGAAAACCTGAATCCACAATGTCCAGGGCAACTGTAATCGCGTGATCAGAGGGCAGCTCACCCCTGTGAAATAAGGCCAATGCCTTGTTCTTCTTATCCTTCGGGAGGAAGTCTAAGATGGGTCCATAGCTCCCTATTGTACCTGGAGGGTATGGCCAACGTGTTATCTGCTTTAATGGTGGAGGCAGCAGTTGTGATGATGCGTTTCCGAAACACATCTAATTTCTTACCCTCCTGGTCCAGTGGAACAATGCACAGAGAGGAGGGTTTAGTGGACCTCTTCCTCGCTGCAGCAGAAACCACAGAGTCGGGTGAAGGCTGGGAACGAAGAAACTTCAGGGCAGAATCCGGTAGTCTGTGTTTCTTCTCTAGGCAAGGCTTCTATTGAGGGGCAAAGAAAGTATTTTTCATGACCAGTAAGCCATCTTCCCATATTTCATCAAGCACATGGATTGACACAAATGATTTCCTAGAGGACTGTAAGGAAAGCATGGTATCAAACAGTGAAGACAGACACAACTGATCACAGTTCAAGGGTGTTTATTGAACTTCAATGGGTTGATTGAACGTCTATCTAATCCTAAATCTAAGGATGGGAGCAAGCTACGACCATAAAATAATAGTAATGCAGTCCTAGTGGAGTCTCTGTCAAAATAAAAGTGCCTATGCTAATAAACCTTATTGCCAATCCTTACTTCTAAATACAAATGGTGTGGGACAACGATGTATGAAAAAAGAGAAGTGTTAAAGAAACAATATGTCAGGATAATTGAGCAGTTGGCTTTCCTTCCCGAAGTCTTCAGCACGGGACAAGGCGGCACACTCTAGCTTCGCACACACACTGTCTTCTCTGCCATGAGGATGCAGTTCAAAACATAGGTATCCGGGCTTTTAGCGCCAAAGTCTCTATCCCAATAAAAGTCTCCTTTTACAGAGTGCCTGGTGTAACACCAAAGTTACTTTCTCATCAGGATTTTCACATTCACAAGTTCTCAGGTTTAATGTTCACCACGTGTCTCCCTCAGTCAGTTCAGACCACCTTAAACACAATTTCACAATTGGTCTTGCTCGATCGGGCTCGGAGCACGGGTCTCCCTCGATCGGGATCGGACCTTATGATCTCACTTTCTTTGCTTTCTTTTTGTTAACAAAATTGGAAGACTTTCCGTTGTGATGGATTTTTCTTAAACCATTGCAGGACCACTTTGATTCACTTTATCCATAAATTTAATTTTATTGCTTTTATTTCTACCACTTCTTGGCTGGGTACATCACACAGAGACCTTCGATTGAGGACACCTGTGTTGCTGGACCACATTGTTTCTTTGTCTCGTACCGTCTCTGATTCATATTAAAGTTCAAACATCCATCTGTAATGGAGCTTTACCCGTGTCTTTCATCACATGCGTTAAATTTCTTTGCTCTTGCACTCTTCATACAATGTTGCCACTTGCATCCTTGATTTCAATACAGAGTGGTCTTGCATCGGTCTCCCCAATGCAACGGCTGTGTTAATCTCTCTGGCATTGCTTTGATTCTGGAGCCAAGGACGGTACCACAGCGGCTGCTGCTACTCCCTGACAAGGCCAGTCATGCAGGACGGCCCCTGGTATCTCCGACACACAATGAAGGATTCTTCAGTCTTGTTTCTTGGCCTTACGCCTTTTAATCTGAAGGTTTCTGGAAAGTAATGGTTTCGCGCCAGAAAGGACAAGGGTATCTGCCTCATTGCGCACCCTTCTCGGGTTTGTCACCCTCGTCTCCTCGTTCAGCTTTCATCTGGAAAATGTTGTTCCTTCATGTGCTTTGCCTCACTTAGATTGTATTCCTGTGCCTTGCTTTTTATACTGGTAGGGAGGTTTAACAATTTTCAGGTGTGGGTGGTTGAAAAGGGAGGCCTGACTCTGCTTGTCCTCGTTAATGAGATAAGATTGAGACAGCCCATAGGAATCCATGGTACATTGGTTCCTATGGGCAATCTTCATAGCTCTGCTCCTCCTCTTCGTCCCAGTGGTTTTGAAAAAAGGCAATGTGCCAGAAGTATGGGAGTTGTAGTTTTCCCTAATGATGGAGGGAAACTTCTGTAAGTGTTTTTCAGGGTGAATGGAACAGATGTATGGTTGTAGGTGAATGGGATTTAGATGATAATAGCCCATAATGCCGTGCCCGGGCCACCTGAGCGGGAGATCTCCAGGGTTCAGACAGTGAGACACCCTCAGGTTTCTCACATGACTCTTTCCTTTGGCAAAGACAACCCTCTTTTTTCTTCTATTCAGGGACCAGTTTGAATAATCTCACTGCACAGGTCCAACAGAGCATGAAAGGAGCAGATCCTATTCAGTGGAGAGTCCCTGGAGGATAGATCCACATCAGAAGGTTCACCATCAGCTGGTCAGTGTCCGAGAGGGTAGTCGCAGGGACGGAAAACAGCCTAGGAGGAGGCATAGGTGGAGGAGGATGCACTAAATGTGACCTCGTCCCTGATGGCAATGGTCGAGTCCCAAAGGGACAGGCCTTGAGGGAAATGGTGGAGCTGCTGTAGGCAGACGCTAATGCAGCTCAGAAACCAAGGTGTGCATAGTAGACAGGATGTCCAAGGACATGTCTGTAGGCACTGTTCCCATGGGGGCAGCAGGCAAAGTCACAGTTGGTAAAGCTGGTTGAGGAGCAGCGGGCAAGGGCACAGTTGGCAGAGTTAGTTGTGGCCTCCAATGAGGCAGTTTGGCTGCAAAGAGTAAGCAGGCCTAGGAAGAATGAGGTCAGGAGAATCTCCAACCTCTTCCAGATCAGAGGACAAAGACCCTGGAGGCTCATCGTCTGAGACTGCCTGCATACAGCAATTGAGCAGGGGGTAATGCTCCGTGAGAATCTACTGATGATAGAGTGAAGAGTGGTTGGCCTTGGGAGAACAGAGAGAGCTGGCAGCATCTACTTGTCCACACTCGCACCCCTTGGGAAGGAGGCGATGACTGGAGCCTGTGGTGTCGTCAACTGAGCTGCAGATGGGCCGGATGGGGCAGCCATGGAAGTAGAACAACCTTGTGGATGGTCGTTGAAGAGGTTGTTGATGCAGCCATCGACGGAACAGTCGCAGATGTAGTCAAAGCCATAGACGACAGTAGACTAAGGAGCCTTAGACGGGGTGGTAGATGAAGATTTCGGTCAAGAGATCGGTGACGATGACTTGGTTGTGAACTCTAACAGAGACTTAAGTTTGTTTCGATGAAGGGATACGAACATGAACGTGACCCTTGGAGTGACTGCTCATGGATGGTGCTCTGCACGTCCACGGCGCATGACTCCTCGACAAAGAGGTTGTCAACATGCAATATTTTCCTGATGATGAGTCTGCCAAAGTCGTGGCAGTGGACACAGCCGCCTTGGGAGCCAAACACAGAGATAATGTTTGAGTTCCTCAGGTAAGTGTCCTCAACCCATCTCGACTTCTTAGTAGAGGTAGTACGCTCAATGGATCCGCCGACTCAGAGACCGTGTCAGAGGCCTTGGCACCCTTCTCTAGCCAAGTCACCAACTTCCTCTGATGATCCCGCCGGGTTTTGGAGGAGAAGGACTTGCAGATGGAACAATTGTCCCCATCATGGTCATGGTGCAAGTGGTAGATCATCCATGGAGACGTTCTAGAATTTGCACTTGGAGCAGGCCCTGAAGGGACTCTTCTTGCTGCATCTGCCATGCTGGAATGGATCTTTACAAAAATAGAACAAATAGAGATTTTCGAGGAGCGAAATCCAAGGACTCCCAACACGAAAACATGTGGCAAAAATCGGAAGATGGCCACTTGGGGTGGAGCCGAGGAGGTCAAATGCATTGGCTGGCCAGTATGACCCAAAGTGACAGCAATAAGCTGTACAAGGGACAAGCAGTTTTTAATTTTAAAGTGAAACTGCTTTTAATATTACAGAGGATTGCCAGCCTGACGATGGGGAATATTCATGAGCATGTGAATCCATGTAAGATCCCATGCTGGAGATGCATGTCAACCTACATTGCGCTGACAATCCCCAATGAGTGTGAACTTCCTATATGGTTGCTTATTACATCCTTGAGAGCTGTCAGTCTTGGGTTTATAAAGCTAGAAATAAAATAGCAATGCTCTATAAGACAATGCCATTTCCCATTTCCTAATGTGTGGCAAAAATCCAGAAGCTTTAGAGCTAATTTGCATACTCAGTGCATTCCTTTGTGGCTCTGTTCTGGAGGTGAACATTGAGTGATGGTTGCTAGCTGGTGCCCTGAATGTGTGCATTTTTAACTGAAATGGCCTACTCTGCTATCAAATTGCTGATTGAAGGGTGCTTTCTTCTTTTTTCAAACACACTATAGCATTGGTGGTTAGTTGTGAATCCAATTCTATTTTCATGGTTTCCATCCTTAATTCTTTAACTGTATACTATAGTGCAGTGAAACACGAGTTCTCCAGCACCTCTGGCAGAGTTTAGAGTTGGGTCCCGCCTGCATAGCTAAGGTGAACGAGGGTGGTACACCCTCTTTTGGCGCCGCCTTATCGCCGTGGGCCGGTTCGGCGTGCCATTTTGTTGCAGCGGCAGATTCGGCATGCCCATTTTGGAGCAAGAGCCTTTCTGCCGCGGTCGATTTGGCGCGAGGGACGTTTGGTCGTGGCTGACATTGCACTCACGTCTCAACTTCCTCACGCCAAATTCAAAAGCATCATTGATTGCAAATGCAGCACGTTGACAGCTACTGTGCTTGTAAACGTGTTGCATTTGCAAAGAATGATCCGCCGCTCCTGGGACGCCTATCCCAATGGCGTCATGGCCAGCTTGCCAAAAATACAAAATACAAAAGGATCATGCCTGCGGTATGTGGCAAAGCATAGAGTATTTTCAAATGTTCCATCTTTTACCATTGCCGCCAAACCCATATGCTTCCTCAGTTGATTGAAAAAATGTCTTTCTGCTTTCTCCCCTAAATGGAAAAATAGAGGAGTCATTTTTGAAGATGCAGAGTGATACCAGACGCACATTGATGACAATGATTGCTGCACTGTCTCTTAATATGGAAAACACAAGAAGACACTAGTCATTATGGGTTTGAAGGTAACGGTAACAGATGGAGCATTTGAAAATACTGTATGCTTCGTCGCATACCAGTGCCTTTGTGTGTTGTTGGTAATTACCTTCATACAAAAGCATTAACAGGTGCAATTTTACCACATGTAGTAATCCCACACGTGGTATCATAGCATGCCCGCATTGGAGTCCTACGGGACTCTAACATGGGGAATAACTGATTGGGGCCCACATGAATCAGAGTCCTGCATACATGAAGTTACCGCATTCTTACTGCATGTGTAAATAGTAATTCTGCTTGCTGGCATACCAGACGTAATACTGGCAAACCTGTAAACACCCCACAGCCTCTACTAAGAGATCAAATACCACTCCTAGACAGCAAACCTTTTCTGTGGGTCCACCAAATAGTCAGTGTCCTTTTTAAAAATCCAATTCCTTAGGTTTCGCTGTCAACTATTTCTTACATTAAAAAATCCATCACTTTTTTCACATAATCTTAATAGATCATCACAAACAGGTGAAATATATCAAAGAATATTGAGTCAATAAACCTTAATCGCCTCTCATCGAAGTCTCATTCTTGCACTTTTTTTTTGGACAGGAAGTGCCAACATGCCACTTTTTATGGCAAATGTGCATTTTCAAATAATCTTAAATAATCTAGCATTATAAATTAGACCAACCATTGGGCCAATGTCAGATTAAGCTGCTTCCGGGATATTTTGAGTTTTTTTTGCCTGTGCCGATGAAATACATGAGCAATTACCACATGAATGCAGTTTTATCAAATGCCTGGGCTTTTCCCTGAATTTACTTGAAATATGGTGTAGTTTCCATTATTTTATCACATGCCTAGAAAAAAAGTGTAAAAAAAAAAAAAAAGGTGTACCGGGCTCCGGAGCAGGACATATTGGTGCGGGACGATATCTCAGTATGCACAAGAGACATATTTGAACACCATCGTTTATTTTTTTTAATAAAAAAAAATACATATTTCAGTATGTTTTGGGGCGACACATAAAAAGAAATAATGACAGTCTTCGTGCCAAAACTTACTGGCGTCGTAACGTCGCTGTGCCAAACTGGGCATGCCAAACTGGCTCCTGTGGCGTGTTTTTCTGATTCGCAAGTTCTGGGTTTTGTAGAGCAGGCCAAGAGTTTCTTGTGTTTCTGCCTGAGAAACTTGATGGTGAAGGCAAGTATGAAGTTGTATTTATTGTTCTTGTAGCGCAACATAATATTCTGTGTACATGTTAGTCACTCTGGCTGAGGGGAGATTATTGTTTTATTGTGTGTCTGCTTCTGATGGCAGAATGCCGAGAAAGGCCATCCCAGTGTTTATGGACTGCATTCCGAGCAAGCTGAATGGCTAAATGTAGGTTAATAATGACCTCCATGTGATAATTAAGCAATATGCCCCAAGCGGCGGGAGCATTACCGACTCAGGTAATGCCCCGGGTCCCAAAGTTATAGGTCCGAGCGAAGCGAGGGCCTTACCGAAGGCCCTGGGGCATTACCAGAGTCGGTAATGCCCCCACCGCTCGGGGCATATTTGCTATTACTAGCCAAGCCCGCAAGATCTGTGTGACCGGGGCACTAAACGCATTTTTGTTATCCCAAAACGCTGTAGCGTTTCGGGACCGAAAAAAAAAAAACACCCAAAAAATGGCCGCCGGGAAAGTGAAAACAAGAGTCCGTTTTCCCTTTCCATGGTGGCCATCAGGAGCAGACGTGCTGGGAACAGAAGAGTTCCCAGCGCATCTTCTCCTGAAAAAAGAGAAATGTAAGTGGGGTTGGGAGGGCGGAAGGGAGGGAGGGGAAAAAAAATAAAAAATAATAAAAACGTACCTGGGTCATCATCAGCAGTGGGATGGCCCCGTTCGAGTCTCCACACGGCTGGAGGCTGCCATCATCCCCCGCCGGGGAAAAAGCAGGCTAAAGGTAAGTGGGGTTGAGAGGGGGTAGGGGGAGGTCAAACAACAAAAAAATACATACCCGAGTCCCCGACGGCGGGGGGGCGAAGGCAGCTTCTCAGCCGTGGGGAGGCTCGGAACGGGAATGGCCCGCTTTGAGCCTCCTCATTGGTTGAAGGGGCTGACATGCCCCCGCCGGGAACAATGGCCCTGGAATCGCTGCTGAGGGATTCCCGGCCGGGTAATGCCTCGGCGAGGGCCAATCAGAATGGTTCTTTCATTCTGATTGCACCCTCGCCGGGTACTAATTAAGCTTTAAAGATCCCACCAAAGGATATAACAGGTGTTATGGACACAGGGGACAGAGTGAAGGGCCTGAGTGCTGTGTAGGAATTTAATAAGGTTTATGGGCCAGTAACACACTGCAAAAAGAGAAGGTTTGGCCTTCAGGTTATTTTAACTTAGACCTGACAAAAGTGGCATCATCAGCAAAAACACAAAAAGGATCAGTACAGGTCTGGTAATGAACACATATTTGTAATTCTCAAAAGGAAGTTCTTTTTAAACCATATCATTTGTATTACTCTTGACACTGAAGATAAAATACCAAAGTTTTGAAGAGAACATATTGAAATCAGACATCAACACCGATCAATCTGCCGCAGTGTACACAACACAGCGGTCTTGCCAATTTAGTGCATAATCGAGTACACACGTACCGGTGAGAATCAGTTGTCTTAATTTTCACCGCAGAATTCATCTTGACGTCCTCTGGGATTGGTGTGTTTACAACGTGACAAATCTAGATAATCCATTAATGGAGCTGGCGACCCAACCCTTGCTTGTGAAGCATGGTTGTGATAAACATTGATAATATTTTGGAGAAAAGAAATACAAAGACTACAGTACTTATCTGAGAGTCTAACACCCGACAAGTGTTCCTTAGGATTTCTTGCTGCCCTGCGGAAGGTTCGGTCCTTTGCAAAAGATTTGGTCGTTTTAAGTCGAAACTCGAGTTGGCATTTTTGTTGTTTTGGAATAGGTTTTGTGTTTGGTCATGGATTAAATTGGATGTTGTCATTTTGACACCTGCTTTAGGTGAAGGACCAACACACTAGCGTGGCTTAAGGTGCAATTTCTTTGAGGTTTTTTTGTTAATGGGTCTTCTTCCTTTTCTACGCTCACAATTTGTTCCAGCCTGTTTATTTAGTGCACAGGCAGCTGTTAGCACATTTTGGGGGTGGTGGGTTTTTTCTCATTGTTCTCTGCTCGCTTTGGTCTTTCTGGGTTTGGGCATATTTGCCTGTAACTTGCATCACCTTGGTGCAATTTCTATTCCAGTTGAGGGTGCATTTTTGTGTTTATGTCTGATTTCAATACGCTCTCTTCAAAACATTTGGTACGTTATCTTCAGTGTCAAGAATAATAAAAAATATTTTTTTTTTATTTGCATTACTTTAATTTTATCAAATATGATTTTTACAAGATTCTTTGTTGTACAGATAGGAAAATTCATTAAAACTTTTCCGTCAGGCTGAGACGATTTCCACCCTCTTTGTGCATGGTTAGAGCGGAAACTCGGTCATGAAGAGGCAGTTGGGGAGACCACCAGGCTCTGGAGGCCACTAGAATTTTTCGCGCCCTCTGTCGTGGGTTGATTGATCTTTTTCAATGCTAAGACTATTAGTTTGACGGTTGCCAAAGTCCATCTTGTGGTCTCCCCTGATATCAGTCGATTCCACAGTGTCTCTTCATCCACCACTACAGCACCTATGAGTAAGGGCTGTAGATAAGTACATCTATTTTGTTTTATGTCAGGGCACGATATCACTAGATGTCCAAGTTTCTCGCTGCTATGGCTTTTTGCAAAGGCGGCATCCATTTTCTGCCAATGACATTCTAATTGCCAAGATTTAATGTGTCATTAGCAGATTTATTCTCGCTTTCATGAAAGTTTTGCGCATCGGTTTGTTCGGAAATTTAGCAGTCATTTTGAGGAACTTTTACTTTGTTAAATGTTGGCGGAAGGTGTGATAGCAGTTTGTTCTCTCTCGCTTTGTCAATTTTGTGTCGATCCAGTCCTTGTATTCCATTTTTCTTTTTATTCTTTGTGGGTTCTTTCTGAGATCTACTTCTGTGCAAGCCACCTGCATCAATTTTTGTTTTTGTCGGGCAACCCATATGTTTAGTGCCTTGAATTTTTCGCTTTTGTCTTCTTCCGCTATGACGTTGTAAATAGGCAGTGTGTCGGCAACTAGGATTTTTCTGTAAAGTTGCATTGCACTTTGCTCCACTGATGCTGCCAAAGATACAAGTCCCAGTTTGCGTCTTGTTGCTGCCATGGATGTTGACGTAGGTACTCCAGCACGACCTTCCACACGTGGCCTTCCAGTTTGTTCCATATGGACATGGGCATGTTTAAGGTTGCATCCATTCCATAGATCAGCGACGGTACAACTTTCGCCTTGTAGAAGTGGATAGCGGGAAGGAGTGAAAATCTGCCGAATTTATTGTCAACTGATCTAGTTTGTGCTGTTAGCCATTTCACTTTTTCCCAAAGCATATCCTGCATCGTGATTTCTTTGGCTGAACCGTCAATTATCACACCTAAATATTTAAAGTGAGTTACAACTTCGACTTTCGTTTTGTTAAGGAACCAATTTTGGTTCTTGTTTACCTTGTTCTTCGATTTGTCCAGGACCAGAATTTTCAATTTTTAATTTTATTGATTTCCAGGATATCTTCAATATATCTTGACAGATTGGTTAGTTTCCATTATAGACCAATTTGGGTTTGGTCTATTAGAATTACATCATCTCCGTATAGTAATCTTGAGATTGATGTTTTTTCTATTTTAGGGGGGGGAACGCCCTTAATTTTGATTCCGAGTGTTGGTAATCTCCCAGAAAGGCGATAAATAGAGCCGGGGCTGAAGGGCAGCCTTATTTGACTCCTCGGTTGACTGATATTTCCTCTGACAGTGTCCCTTGTCTGTTCAATTTCACACGTATCTTTGTTTTAGTATGGAGGGCAATTATTGGCTCCAAGATGGATTTCGGAAAATTTCTTTTTTTTTTGTAATTACAATTTTATATTCATTACCAGACCTGTACTGATCCTTATTGTGTTTTTTATGGGGCAGTAAAACCAGGTACGGATGTGGAGGTCTATAACGCTGTTATAAGTCCCTCTCTCTTTCATGAGAAAAAAAGAGTAAATGGGGGACAAATGGTGGACGCTGGTACTGCCTTTATGTGCCTATGTAGCAGGCTAGCAGCCTCTAGTACATGGGATAATGCCCACTTCACTTTTGAGATTTACATTAACATGGGTCCTTTGACAGCTTTTATGTTCACCTAAGGCTAAGCAGTCAGGGGGAATTAACTGCATTTGCATGTGCACGGCCTGCTGATAATAAAAATACCACTCTTGGCAGTCAAAGGAATTGCAGCGAGCATCCGCTGCACTGCCATTAAGCTTGGAATGTGGGCCATACTAGTTCTTATGGCCCACAGACTGTCCCATGGGAATGCTTTATTAATGGTCCAGGGGTTATAATTTCAAATGCATTACCTCCTCTATCACCGGCCAGCAAGGCCATGACAGTTGCTAAATCCTACAACTATAATATATATCCAGATTAATTGAATTTTGGAATTATCATTGTTATAACTGACCTTTGCTTGCTGTTAACTTATCTTTTTGATTTATGATTGCGATGCTCTTTAGCATTTTTACTATGCTCTTATGTTTCTCTGAAGGTATTTAATTAATTTTCGAAATAACTTTTATTTGATTTGAAATGTAAAGAGACTCTAGCACATGTCACTGTAGTGGAGCATGTTGACCCAAAAGTAGCCCTTGCTGCCCATTTCAACCTTTATCTCTCACCGCTCTCCAGGATCAGCACATTTCTCTAATCTCATCATGGGAAGGGCTGTGGAACATTGAAAGGCCCTTTCAGATTCTTAACTGTCACTAAACCCCCTTATTTGCACTCTTTCTTGTCCACCTGCTTCCTATAGTAGATACTAATTGCTATCGTTGTCTTGTAGCTGTCCTAACATTTTCTTTCCATACTGAAGCACGTTGTGCCATGTTTCCAACCAACATGAACTGAGCAGAGTCACTGTGTCCCTCCACTATAAAGAAATCAACAGCAAATTGCCAGAGGCCAACTGTGGCAGGGTGCAATACCCATGCCATCAGGGATACAGCTTCTGTACAAGTTACATTGTTTCCAAAGGCTAACTGGATGCTTCCACTAACACGTTTGGCCTGGCGTGGTAGAGAGGCACAAAGGCATATCTTATGGTGCATTGCTTTAGGGGCCCTTCTATTTCCTGTGGAAGCAATTTGCACACCGTTGCCTGCTAATCAATCCGTGGTGCAGCCTTCCCCGAGGAATGGCTCCTCTACAAACTCCATCAGTTTCTTTAACTGATCGCACAACTACCCATTTGGAATGGTGTTTCACAAGCATAGTCAGGAGTTTGGCATCCCTACTTAGAATATGGTCTGGTCCCTTGATATTCTACTCTACATTAGGTCAGGGCGTCTCATGAAGTTTAACGGAAACCAGTGGGCTTCTTTGATGATATTACATTTAGCACGGTTGGCACAGGCACATCATCATTTCACTTCCCTCTTGTTTTGACCAGCCGTTCCAGGCAACCGGCAAACATGGCCTCCTTGGATTCATCTGATGGATGTTACTTTCACCCAATCTCTCTAGTGCTTTATTTAGCAAAACAGCTTGAAAGCATGGCAATATCACAACTCTAACAACATATGACTACACAAATCTTCTTGACCTGGCTGAATTTGGCTTTAGACAGACACGGAGCACAGAACCCATTACGGCAGCTAGCCTAGATGATCTACCAGAGGACATAAAAAAGGGAGATCAAGCACACTCTACTGTTGCTGGATCTATTGGCAGCTTTCAACACTGTGGGCCACCACTTTCTTATCCCTAGAGATCCGTGAAATGGAAAGAAAAGCTCCAAAGGGGACAGATTCTTTCTTAACCAACCACTCACAATTAATGTTCTTAGGCACTTTTTCACCAAACTGGATTCCAGTGGCATGTGTTGTGCCACAAGGTTTGACAGTGTCTCCCTTGTTAGTCAACTTATATATATATATATATATATATCTCCTTTTATGGAAATAAGTCCATCCAGATTTGCATTGTTTAATTATGCAGACACAACCACATCCTGATAGAAAATGTCAGAAAACCCACACTCTAGTGTCAAAGGTCAGGGGGTGCCTGCTCTCCATCAATAATTGATTGGATCCGATAAAAATAATAATAAACCAGGACAATAGAGATTCTGGTAGCTAATGCAGCCACATACCCATTGAATCCTTCCTTTTGGCATGGTCGGTTTTTACCTTTTTTCTGAATTTAAAGAAGCAGACAGAAATTTGGCAGTGATCTTGGATTCTGAGCCTACTTTAAAAGAGCATGCGATCAAAATCATGCTTATACGAGATAATTAGAATGAACACATTTTTCAGTTTATCACTTTTCCATCAACTCGTTATGGCCACGAACGCCTTTCTTTCTGAACAGTTGGATTTTAACTATAATGTTAATCTAGGACTCTCAGAAAAACTACTGACTAGATTACAAAAAGTACAGAATTTAGCTGCACATATGCTGCTTAAACTAAACAAAAATGGAAGACATCTCTGTAGGACTGTCTCCCTTATCCAGAAGCGAATGTTTTTAAGACTATGAGGCTCATTCGAAGTTTTCCGGTCTGGAAAAAAAGTGCCTGTAATAATGTTTATCAGCACTTTTCCAGATTACCTAATTTACCACAAGCCAAGAACTAAAGGTAAATTAGGCACCCAGCTGCAAAAAACAGCCAGTTTTACTGGTAATACCGGCAAATCCCCCCATGGAGTCCTATGGCACTTAATGGAATGGGAAATTACCGGTATTCCTGCTGCCTGTAATATGTTGATAATACGCGTATATCAGGCAGCCGGAACGGTAATACCATTTGCGGGTATCCCACCGGATTTACCGACAGGATACCAGCAAACTTATAATGACCCCATATGTGCCCAGTAGACAAATGACTAATACATGTACTCAGATACAGAAAAGAAAGGATTGGAGGGCGGTCTTTCTTGGTACTTGCTGTGGAACGTAGGAATTCTCTCCCCATTTCCCTTCTCTCTGAAATAAATCTGCTGTACTTTAGGAAATGGCAAGATCATTCTGTTTTACCAGGTATGTTCTTTCTCTTATGCACCTCCCAAAGTCCACTTAATGGCCCAAATCAATTGTATGAACCAGGACACTTGTAGGTTGAACAAGTTTGCATTCATGCAACCATTTTCCTTCCATGACACTCATTTCATGGTGAACGTCACATCAAGGCGTGAGTACTCTACTTATGACATCTTTCCATGGGCAAAATTATTGCACTACCCACTTCTTTACTTGCACATCACATCAGTTTCGTCCAAAAAGACAGAATCCAAAAGACCTACCCAATTAAAAGTTCAAGAATAGGTACTCCCAAATGTTGTACTTACCATAAGTTTGACTTTTGGTAAGTAAAACATAAAAAGGGCTGCAGGGGTGTTCCCCGCAGCTGTCCCGTAGTCCCAAAAAAGGGGCTGCAGGGGTGTCCCCTGCAACCGCCGCTCAATATACTGTGAGCGGGGGTGTCCCACGCATTCACGAAAAAATTTAAAAAAGGAAAGGACCCTGGCATGGCTGGTTTTTGATTACGGAAGTGAAAGGGAACAGGCGTTGCAGGGATACAGCCAGATGGACTGTAAAGTAAGTAGGAGGAAGGGGGGTAGGAGTGTGGGTGGGGTTGTGGGTAGGGGTTTGGGCAAGTCAGTAATCTTCAGGGTAGAAGAGATCAAAGATTATTTCGAAAAAATAATCTTCTGTCTTTTCTCCCGCAAACATTTCTGATTAGGTCTTTCAACCCCAAACCCATCACATCATCTACAATTTCATGATCTTCTTACTCTCTCTATTACTTACTCTCTCTATTACTTCTTAATTGACACATGCTTACTCCCATTTTTCTGGTTTATATACGCGCTATTTTTCAGGAAATGGTAACTGTGGCAAAATCCCATATCTTGCTGTAGAGACATGTAGCTTTAGTGATATGATATGGCATTTGTAAGGCGCCTATACACAAGTGCTTCAAGGCGCAACGAGGCAGGGAGGGGCGAACAAAGGGAAGACAGACAACAATCTTACTACGCCAGGTGTCATTCAGATCGCGCATGTGCAAGGGCAGAGGGGAAGGGAAAGTGCAAGGGGAAAGGAAGAGGGGAAAGTGCAGTACAGGGGTAATAGAATAACAGGATAAATAATAAGGGCCAGCTGGTGGCAAGTGCAGGGTAAGTGCAGACAAGTGCTGGGAAGGGGGGCTGTAGGGATACAGAGACAGTCCCGAAGTGCATGGGTTGCCAAGGGAGGCAGTGCAAGGGGAGAGTGGCTGGGCCAGTGACCGAGCTCGGTGAGAGTAGCCCAGTTGCAGATTCAGTGCAGTTTCACTCAGGAATTTAGCAGGGAAGAGGGGGAGAGAAAGCAGAAGCAAAGAGGAAGGTTTTGAGGTGCTTCCGGAACCGGAGTTGGTTCTCCTTAAGTCAGGGGACCAAGAGGGCTGGGAATCCTCAAGAGCTAAGGGAAGACGGATGTGGGGCATTATGTGGAAGATCCCCTGGTCAACCTTATTTTAGCAACTGTCATTGGGCAGATGACTGTCACATGCAGACTAAAAATACCTCTGGCACCTTAAGGGCATTGCAAAAGGACCCACGACCTTGCACATTGATACAGACTTGGGAAAGTTCTAGGGCCCTGCTTCACCAGAAAGAGTTATGATTCCACTGAAGCACGTATGCCACTCACAGGTGGTCTCACAAAAGAGGCGGCTCTGATGTGGTTGTGGGCAGACACGAACAGTAAATCCAATACGGTGTTCCAGCTCTTTAAAATCGCAGTCTGCCTGTCTTGCAGCGAATCCAATACACAATGAAATACGCATGATCTTAATGCAGAAAGCAAGCCAGCAAGCCGGCCAAATCATGGTGACAAATCATTATAATGCACAGGTGTAACTGCCAAAACCGGATTCCTAAAACGGGGAGGGATCTCACACAGTATTAAAAGGCCTGTTAGAACACAATGGTGTGGGTGCTTACAGAATGACTTGTGACAGGAGTTAGTGGTTTCTGAAAGAGGTGGTGGAAAGAGTTTTGACAGACAAAAGGAGCAAGGGGGGGCTGGAGAAGAAAGGCAGAGAAGGGTCAGCTGAGAGAAGAGGTTAAGGGGAGGAAAGAAGTGTTTGGTGTAAAATATAGGGTGGAAGCCACCTGAAGGAGGCAGGAGGTTTTCTGGTCAAGGTGGGATTACAACATCAGGAGGTGTTTACAGACAAGCATCACGTGGACTGTGGAGTTCAAAATTGTGAGCAGGTGGGAGTGAAAAGCCAAGAAAAGGTGCAGGAGAGCAGCAAGACGGGAGGTAATCAAGCCAGAAAGGCATGAGAGGGCATGCTTGTGACCAAGGGGCAGGGATGAGAGACTGATCTGAAGGAGTTAAACCCACAAAGGGAAATGGATCAAGCATGTGATGTAGCATCGAGGGTGAGATGGACCAGAGAAGGCGTAAAAGATTGTGGAGAGGGGAGAAATCAGGACCCTAATAGAAGGTGGTGATAAGACCCTCTTAAGCACATCTGTAGAGACGGCGGAAAGCTTAAAGCCGAGGAGATCCTGTTCTAGCTACAGCTTGTCGTGGAGACACATCAGTATCTACAAGAGCTACAAAGGGGATCAGAGGTGCTCGTACCTCACCATTAATAAGAGAGAAGCCAGAGGAAAAACAGAGAGAGTACCTCTGAGCATGTGAGTAATGTGGTAGTACTGCAAAACCTTGAACTGTTGAACCTTTGAGAAGATACTGTACTGGCCCTTCAGTTTGACCACAGAGAGTATCTTTTTGTGGTAAACAAAACCTGTTTCAACCTGAGATTTATTATGGACTCCTCGTGGACACCTTTTATCTATATAATAAATCCTAGACCAGTGGCTTTCAAACTGTGGAGTGTTTGCTTCTCTGTAGGGGACTGATGGGGGACGGCATGGTGACATTTCGATGGGGACACAAATCTCACTGCTTAAAAACAAACAGATCCATAGCATGTGAATGCTCTCCTGCAGCGAGTCCAGCCTTTCTCTCTGAGATGCCAGTCAAACAAGCAGGTGGGGGCTGTATGAGGCAGACATGGTATCACAAGAAGGATAGGTGGCGTCCCCATGGCAACAGGGGATGCCGCTTTGGATCACTGCCACATACCACAGCCTTTTCTTCTGAGCAGCCCCCTCAACAGTGCATCGTTAGACACAGGTGGCGGGCCGCGGTCTTCATCCCTGCTGCTCTACTGTGTGGTCCAGGGATTTTCTTCCCCCAGGCCGCCCAACGCAGCAGCCCCAGACTTCCTCATTCCTCCTATTCACTTGAGTTGGCTGACAATGCCAACCCAGGGCTTTTGCTTCCCCACTCCACCGCCCTGGGTGGAGTGGGCTCCTCCTTCTCCTCACTTCACCTCCAGGGCTGCACCTGGCATACATAGCCCGGGAGGACTTCTTTGAAGGGCACAGCTGGGATGCCTGGTCTGCACCACCCACGACACGCAGCCCTGGCTGGGCTGCTCTTGTTTGTCCCGTGCAGCACCTGGAATGCTGTCTGGGCCCTGAACACTGTTGGGCCCATCCGGTATGGTCTCCAGGTGGGCCGACAGCTGCCATGGCCCATGTGGCTGATCTGCCCCTAGCATCAGCAGCTCAGCCCCCTGGCTTAGTTTCTGGGGGGAAGGGGATCCCCACATGCCGACAGCCACCATTTGGTGGATTTGAGCTCTGAGAGGCTGCTCGAGGCAGCACCCCCGGGACCCCCAGGTAGGTCTCTCCTTCTGTTTTCTTTTTCTCTCACTCAATGAAACTGTATGAAATTATGTGATATCAATTTAGATGTGACCAACGTTTTGACAAGAGGGAACAAAATTAGAGGGGGGTCCTAAAATATTTGAAAGGCTTATAAATCATTTCACGAATCTGCAAACAAGTTTGCAAACAGATTTATGACCCAGGTTTGAATGTTTTGCAACATTTGGTGGGATTTTGGTGAGGCCTGCAGCGCTGTACTGAATTACTACAAACTTGCATGAGGAGCATCCGCAAGGACCTGAAAGCATGGTTTTGCAAATCTGTTTTGTGTCCAAATGTAAGGATGAAATATAGTGATATAAGTTTGGTGCATGGACAATGGGCCTGGCCCTCGGCAAGGACAAATGCCTATTGTGATTTACTTATTGGGGCATGCAGCATGGCCAAAGCTCTAGATTTAAATGGGAAAATAATTGTGCTTGCAGCTGTACCCTGGAGCGCTGGACGGGATTGCAGCAAAGTTGCGCGAATAGCATGAGCAAGGACATGAAAGGATGCTTTTGAAAATCTGTCCTGTGTTTTACTTTTTTTAAATTGTAGAAACTGAAGAACAAAACATAGCGATATATATTTTCTGCTGTGGGAAGAGGGCTTGGCTTTCGGCAAGCACAAATGTCTACTCTGAATTGCCTATTGGGGCATGGGCTGCTGATAACGACGCACATAAGTATGTGTTGCAAAAATATGTTTGTTAAGGAAGGTTTATGGTTATATTATATATGTTAAAGAAGGAATCATTAATAACATATATAGTAATGTAACATTATGAAACATTTTCACTTATGAAAACGTATTCAATTGTTAAATATTCTTTGTTAAAAGGACATTATGGTTAAGATGTAACCCACCGTTAGGACTCCTGTGTCCCAGCAGTTAGCTTGTGGCCTCCCACCTGGGCACTTCCCTCCTGGGCTCCCATGAGCACTTGTCCATCCGTACTGCCCCTTTTATTTATGCACTTCTGTCACTGCACAACGCATATGTGCATTTATAGGAGAAGTATGTACAATTATTTGGTATAAGTATGGGAAGTGTAGAGGTAAAAGATGTGTAGAACATTGTTAAGTGGCAGTCGGTGGGTGGAGGTTTAATATGTTGATAGGCTATATGTAGAATTGTTTTAAGTGATTGGTGGATACATGTGTGAATGGTGTAAAGCAGGAAACGAGGGAGTGTTACAAACTAACAGTAAAAAGAGTAGAAGGGCTGTCTTGTGTGATGGTGTGTATGTGCAATCCAGGTTTTCTAATAAGGCATGGGCTAGACAGGGGAACGTGCAGACTGTGGATAGTCAAAAAGGGCAATGGATTATGGTGTTTATTTTATACTAGAGAAAAGAATTTCAGACAGAAATGTGTTTGTGCTTTTTTCTTTTTCTCTAGTATACAATTGTTCATTATGACCATTAGCATAGTAGAAAATGCTAATGAGAATGTTGGAGAATCTTATTGAATCTAACTACTTTACTGAAAAATGTCAAGTAGATGCAGTCTATAGGCTTTTTTTTTAAATTCTATTTTTTAACTGTGAAAGGTGGTTCGTAAAGGAAACCTTTTAAAATGTTTTTTTTTAAAGAGGCGCCAGATAGTAAGTTGGGGAGGGAATCTGTGGTTGGGGGCAGTGTATCTCATGCTCCTTGATAAAAGCTTCAAAAGCACCTTGAAATTGCTTCCCCCTTCAGAGTGGTGTGCTGCAGTATATACAGAGGACTGTTGTTTTTGAAAGCTATGGATCGACAGCCTCTTATCGGTTGTAAGGTAGCTGGTGGGATTTTGTGTTCCACAGAAGTAGGTTGCGTGGTTACAGCATTAGTTGAGGAAGATGAGGTAGAGGAAGACAGCCTACTACTTCCTAAGAAAGGAACAGCCTTTCTGAGAGCACTGTGCTTGGATTTGGAGTGGTGCCGCCTGAGGTGCTACCGTAAGAGTACTGCCCAGGTTGTCCGTGACTGAGTAGTGCATTTCACACTTTAGCCTTTGGTACATTTCCAACAGTGGTAAATAACTGGCACACCCATGATTCTCTCTGGGAGCCAGAGGTAGGCACTTCCTCTACCTCATCTTCCTGGTCTTCTTGATTGTCTTTTGAAGTATTATGCTTCTTTTGTTGTGTAGGTCCTCCAGCTGGTGGTGTTGGCTCTTGAGGAAGAGAGATGGCAAAAGCTGATGTCATCTTTAAGATAAATAACAGTTTTCCTTATATTCTTCAAAGTATGTGCTGTGTGCTAGATTGATAATGGATAATGAGCAAGAATAAGTGTAGGAGTATGCAAGGGTAAATTTTGAGGTTCAAAGTTCCTAGATGAGCTGAAAAATGCAGTCCCTAACTGTTCGCAAAGACAAACATGTTCGCTAACACGTCAGCAAGCCACGCGGACGCGTGTGGTCAGGTGAAAGGGTCCGGATAGCCTGCGGCGAACACAAAAAAAAAAGAGTGAAACAAGTTGCAAAAAGTGTATAAAAGTGTTAAGAATTATGCCAGAAGGTGGGGAAACTTTCTAAAATGGACACAAATGTTGCTAAATTGATGTATGATATAAGTACGTTTTAGGTTGCACTGGTAAAACCCCATGAAATTGACTGAAAAAACTTTGTTAAATGGACGTTATGGTTAAGTTGCACTAATAAAAATCCATGAAATTCAATGAAAAAAAACTTTGTTAGAGGGATGTTATGGTTACAAGTAAAACCGAAATCCCCCAGAAATTCACCAGTTAGGGTAAGCTAAGCTTCCCCTTGTAGTGACTGCTCATCAAAAATATTGTGATGTCATCTTTCATGTACTGGGTGTTTGTCTTAGCAGTGCACGCTGGTGGTGCAAGTTGTGGTTGCTTAGCTTACCATAACTGGTGAATTTCTGGGGGTTTCAGTTTTACTTGTAACCATAATGTCCCTTTAACAACGTTTTTCCATTGACTTTCATGGGTTTTTACCAGTGCAACTTAACCATAACATCCCTTTAACAATGTTTTTTTTTATTATTTTATATATATATATATATATATATATATATATATATATATATATATATGTAATTACTGATGTGTAGGGTAATTGTTAAAGGGGGGAAGCGTTGCATTAGGAGTATGTTTTAGGGGGAATGCTAAGTATGGTTAAGTGTTAAATAGGGTAATATATTTCAAACTTGTATGACTGTTAATTAGATGAATGGGGCAGAGGGGAGGTGTCTTAGCGTGAGGTGGGAGGCTAGTGTGGTGGGCTGCCCTGAGGCCGCCTAACGACATCAGACCACCCCCACACAGGTAATCCTCTGGCCTCACACTCCATGTGGGTGAAACCTGAGAGTATGTAAGGGGTCTGTTGCGTCAGACTCACCCTAAGGGTTCCCAGAACCCTTCCAAGGAAGGGTGAGCTGATATGGCAGGTCCCCATTTAGCTGGTGCTCACGCTGTGAGAATCCTAGGGGAAAACAGCATTAAGGATAAGTGTGGCTTTATAAACAAAGAGGGGTCCACTTTGGGATCCCTAAACAATTTGCTCTGGTGATTGTGTCCCTTAAGGATCTAAGAACTCAGGGTATATAGCCCATCTTCTAACAGCGGTTTTATTTAGCAGGTGCAGCACCTCTCCCTACCCAGCGGGCTGGGGGGAGGGATGGTTTCAATGGGAACTGTCCCTGCTCCGGGAAGGGAAGAGTGCACCCGTGCACGGACCAGGGCCGGGAAACAGGGGCTACACTTCTTCTCCACCAGGCAGGTTTCCTCATTGGGTAACGGGCGGCAGACTTAAACATTTAAGGCTGAGCCTGTCTTGGCAAAAAAATTGTAACGATTGTAACGACCACTGACCAGGACAAACATTCTGCAGTTAGGTACCTTAACCCAGGTGCTACAGGTATATAATATACACATTCTAAGATGGTCAAGCATCCACTGTGACAAAACAGGTAGAAGAAGTGAGGTATGATTTAAGTTTAGTTTACACCCCGTCATCCATTTCCAACTCAATCTACCTCCAAACGCCACTGCCGCAGCCGATTCACATTCTAACTTAGCGCATCAAACGAGGCTAGGTTCCGAGGTGACAGGTACAGGCCCCGCCATTATAACATAGTTACTTACAAAGCCTTCTTGAGAAAAAATACAATTGCATTGCCACTTAAACCTGTGTGTAACAGTTTCTTAGCAAGCAAACTCTTTGTGACTGCAGCTGCTCTAGAAAGCAGACCTGCAAAATACAAAGGAGCTCAATGTTTTGGAAAAAGTCGACTTTAGCTTATTTTTGTGACCAGGCTCTATGGAACAATTGCTGTCCTCTGACGTCAATGCCCCAAGTGTAAAGATGCTACTGCTTCCCCTGCTTGACAAGCCTGGTATGTTCTTGCTCATCAAGCTGCCCACAACAGCTGCCATTTTACACAATCTGGTGACCAAAGAGAAAGATCTGCCTTCTCTCAGGAAGGATCGTGGTCAGCGAAATTGCTGCACCCGCTACTATACAATCTACGAATCAAGTGTACACGATCAACTGCACCCTCTAGAAAGTCGAGGTACCACAGGGGAGTAGTTGAAGCTAATCCTTAACAGTTGGTGGGGCCTGGGGTATTAGGGCGGTGTAAGGGGGGTAGGGGCTGCTCGATTCTGGCACTCAGCAGTGAATGCAGAGCTCTGCAGTATCTAGGTGGTATCTTGAAGTGTGGGGACATGTCCCCCACACTGTGCCATGTCTTCACTGGTATTTTCTTGCAACTTGACATGCCGGGGCATGACAGCAGGGCTTCATTAGTCCACTTAGCACTATCTCTCTGTCAGAGCCCTCCTTTGTGGCCGACCTTCCGCAAGTTAACAAGTGCACCGCAAATGACTTTCATGGTTCAGACAGGCGGGGGCATTAATGTCTCTCTTCTGTGTTCTCCTTGATGTGTCTAATGGCCTTGCAGCAAGGCTCGGAATTGCGTCTGTAATGAATGCCTCTGGGTAAGCCGGGCATGTTCAATGTCACTGCTGATCCAGATTCAGATGTCCAGATTGATTTCACCTCTGGCAAAAAGGGCAGATACACGCACGGAGTCAGGTTTTTTTTGGGAACTTGTCTGCTCTGTAATGGTTATGTTATGTTGATTTATACCGCGCACGATTCCAGCTAAGGGCAGTCTCCAGCCGCTCACGTGGCTCTGCAGGAAAGAGGATGGGGTTGGTTAGTGAGGGAAGAATGACAGAATAGGTCCAAAACCAGGAGAAACCAGCCTCTGTGTGAGTTGGCTTGCAGAAGGTAGGTTGCGTGTACTGGCTTATTGCATCTGTACGGGTAAGGTCCAATGCCTTAGATGCTTTCTGTGTGGCTGTTTGTTGTGTTGGGATGTGTGTGTGTGTTTTATGTGTAGATTGGCAGGTGTTTAAGGTTGTGCGCACTGGCTTCTTGTGTCCGTTCGGTTAAGGTCCAGTGTCCTGGTTGGTTTGTTTTAAGTGTGTGTTGCTTGTGTTGGGTGTGTTTTAGGGTGTTTGAGGGTGTAGGTTGGCTAGCCCAGTGGGCGTGTATAGTATTTGGGTGGTGTATTTGAGGAAGTAGAAGCAGGGTGGTTAGTGCATTGGCTACTCTCCAAGTTCTTCTATGTGGCTCATCGACACAGTCTATCTGTTGTGACAAATGATTAATCTCCACAATTCTATCTAAGTGTGATGCATGGCTAATCTTCACAATTCTATCTAAATGTGAAGCATGGCTAAACTCCACAGTTCTAAGTGGGACACATGGTTAATCTTCACAATTCTATCCAAGTCCGACGCATGGCTAAACTTCATAGTTCTATCTAAGTATGATGCATGCATAATCTCCATAATTCATTCTGAGTGTGATGCATGGCTAAACCTCACAACTCTATCGAAACAAAGTATGATGCATGGCTAAACTTTACAATTCTATCTGAATGGGTGTGCATGTCTAAACTTCACATTTCACTTTAAGTGAGATACATGGTTAATCCTCATAATTCGATCTAAGTCTGACGCATGGCTAAATGCCAGATATGACTAACACACACAATTGGCCTAAAATGTCTGATATGGCAAACTAACAAAAATGGCCTTGATGCCATATATGGCTAACATACAAACATGGTCTACGTGCAGCAGACTACAAGCTTTTAGGTCGTAGTGAGTGGTGGGACAGCGTAATGGGGAGCAGTAATCGCTGTTCCCCCTGCCTGGACCTCGCTTACCTTGTCAGTCACTGCTGGTTGACGGCTGTGCTGCAGGATCCACCGACTAACACTGGCAAACACAGCCTGGAGCTGCCCTTTACCTTGGGGCGCTTAGCTGAAGGGGATGCATGGTGTGTGGGCTGCCCTGGGGCATGATCCTATGAGGGCTCAAAGGCCCAATCAAGGGAGCTGTGGACGGGATCAGACGCAGGGATGGGGGAAGTAGGTGGCGAGCAGGCCGGCGGGCCGGGAGACAATGTACAGAGGCGGCCATGATATTACAATTCAATAATGAAATCAGGACGCAAGATGGTGGTCTGTGGTGCCAGCAAAGTAAGATGCACTTACCAGTAGCCCAGCAGATTGGAACTTAACTGCCCGATTGGGCCCTCCTGGACTACTCACCTGTCCACTTTGGAAACTTTTGGGACACCTAAAAGATAACCTGACACTTGGTACAGTCAAAGCTGGACTTCTGAAGTTGTAGTACAATTATAAGGCTATGTATTTATATGTGCACAACATCTGTACTCCTACTTTGGTGAATGCATTAATTGCTGAAATAACAGCTTGGAATTCTAAAGTAGTGCGTAACCCATAGTGGGCTAATCAAATAAATTGTGTATACCTACTAAAGTATTTTTACTTACCTTGAAATATTTAAAGTGCCTTAGTGTAATATTGTAATATAGGAGTGTGCTTTTTATCTTCCCAGTGTGGTTATTTTCCTCACCAGTTCTGCTAAGTGTTAACTGTACTACACAACAGTGCCCCTTTCCTCCTTAGTTCAACTTTGCTGCTTAGTCAATGCTACTTAAGAGTGGCTTTGCTGAATCAGGGTTGTGAATAACCTGCCTTAAAATAGGTTGGCTTTTCTAAGTCCTATCCCCAGTAAATGATTTTGAAAAATCCCTCTTAACACATTGGTGTATATATATATATAGCGCGTCAGCCCCTTTCCTGCAAGCAAAGGCACTACGTGATACCAAGAGCACGCTCCAGAGATCCTTGCAAGTTTCCTAAAGAGATGCATGCCCCAATGTGGCTAAATCAGTTGAGAGAACACAAAGGAAGCTAACATATCATGTTATACCAGGCACAACTACGTGCCACCTTGAGACTATCAAGCAAGACCACCGTTACCATGGCAATACAATACCACCTCCTGGCCTAGGCACTGCACCAAAGGAGTGGCAAAACTGCAATAAGGCTCACCCTACCTCAACCATTTAACCCCAGAAACTTACCCTTATTTATTACAGGGCCCAACAAGACCCACTGTATACACAGAATAATCTAAATCAAACCAGAACTCCACAGGGAGCGCTGCACCACAAATCGTAGATAGGAATTACCTAGTCCCAACCACAACACATTTTGCAATTCCCTGTGGATCTCGTGCTGACCTTTGCCTACTTCCCTCTCTCTGTTTCTCTTCCCTCCTTCAACATGAAGGACCAAATATGTGTAATTATGTAAATGCTGGAAATTAATTAACCTATACCCCATTTGTTCACCCTACACTATGCACCATGCACAAATTAAATGTATAGCATGTCACTTTAACGACACACAAAAACACTAATTGTCACAAAATATGATTTTGAACCTGTATCAGCCTTGAGAAGGACCTACAGGTTGAAACACGTGTCGGCTGACCACATGGGGACATAAGAACCCCCACTGTACCCACAAAGGGCGTTTATAACCTAAGAAAATAAACAAACCCTGCTACAATGAAGTACTAAAATGCAAAAAACTGTGTGGAAAATATATATTTTTTCTAATATTTAACAAGGCAAGGTATCCAGGTTCCTCCTTTTCTCTAGCCAACAAAGGAAACTGGCTCAGTGCACCAATCACCAGACATGCATTCATTCAAACATGGGGGTTGGCTATCCAGTGGGGAAAGCCAGCCTTCCCAGCACACAATGGTTCCAGGCAGGCACACTGCAGGACAAAGACCAGGGGAGTTTCAGTCACTTCAACCAATTCCGGTACTTTCAGGCACTCAAGACAGGATTGGTGGGCTTTCCGAGGGAAGCCCACCAAAGACAAAAGACCCATCAAGCCCTCCCCCACCAAGGCAGGCAGAAGGCGGCTCAAGAAAGAACAAGTCATCATGAACAGGGCTTAAAAAAGCACACACACAATTTTTAGGCAAATGAGACCCTTCTGCCCCTTACCGCAGCTGCGAAGGTAGCCTGAAACAAAAGTCCACAAAAAGTTGTGCAAAAAGGTACACTGCCACCAGCCTTTCAGATGAAAATGTAACAGTAACTAAAAGTTACTGGAAAAGCGAGAAAAGGGAGACAATGTTTCCCCTCAGCGCTCCACTTAAGGTGAGGTGTTATCTCATAAAACAAAATACAGGTGGGACAAAAAGGTGTTCCCCTGACCTGGTAACACGTGTAAAAATAGGTAAAATAAAAAGGGAAGCTCAAGCTATGGAGGAAAGCACAACTCCATTAAAAAGTACTAAAAAGACGTAAAAAGAATTCCCACAGTGAGAGTATAAGAATAAGTGTGGAAAAAGGTTCCCACTCACTAAGGAGAATCATTCCAAAAATCCAATAGTCCAGCAAAAACACTGGGGGACTCTAAGTAAGGGAGAATTTCACTCAAGAAGGGAAATCTACTTAACAATTAATCTTATTGATTTACTCCTTTTAGGAGGATTTTAAAAGTAAAGAAACACTAATGTCTGCATGTGTGCCAATAATTTGAAAAAAGTACAGAAAATAAAAACAATGTGCTGTTTCCTTAGACTCGACTATACCCTAAAGTTTATTCTGGCTTCAGCATGCTTTTGGCTCCTGAACGTGTTCTCCATCCTAAACAGTCCCTGTAAAGCCGCCACCTGCAATGTTGAACATAAACCGCTGCTTGGCAGCAGCTGCAGCCTTCTTCTGCTTCTCCTTGGTTGCCTCCTTTGGAGTCTCACCATTGGGTAACTTTAGGTCCTTATCTTTCTCCTTTTCTTCCCCTTTATCATTCTTTCTCTCATCTGGTATCACAATGGAAACATGTACAGCCTTGTCAGGTGGTGACTAAAGCCGTGTAGCAGTGAGAAAGGGACATCCATGTATGCAAAAAAAAACTGGTGAATGACAGCGCTGAATAGTGATCTGTAAGTCCAGATGGCGTATCACAGCATGACCACACAAGAACTACACTGAGGTTAGGCGAGTGATCCAGGCTTCACTGATGGGAGATGCATGTCTGAGTTGATGCTCTGGCTCTGCAATTAAGATTTTCAAATCTGTTCATATTTCCATTTGAACAAATGATCAAAGACTCAAGGAAATACAAAGCCCACATCGCAGTGCATGCAGTGAAATCGTTTAAGCATCAATTATGCCAAAACAGACCTGCTGGCAAACGAATCCAATGGCAATATCAAAGAACTGCACCAAATGCACATCCACTAGGACCCTTGTTGCCATTCCTTTCACCCCCGACAAAATCCAACACCAAGGGCTGCTGCCTGTACTCCTCATTAGCTATGGAAACGAAATTCAGTTAGGTGGTTCGATCAAGGCACAGGTGAAGAAAGAGTCTCCAAACAGTAATAGTAACACGTAACTAAGCTACTATTGTTAGAGGCATCATAACATCCAAGCTTGCCTACCATGAAATCACAATTGAGAGCTTCCCAAAAGGCCAATTGTGGCTACTACACAAGATCAGACCAATTAATCCAGAATAGCAATCATGACAAACAGAAACGTCAACAAGCCCCAATTTAAGAAACAATAGTTTTAAGAAAAATGGGGGCCACATGGAAGCTACACAAAATAACCTTGGAAAAAGGGCATGGTGACCATATGCTATTGTCATTTTCATACAACATTGCTAGCTATGGCCCCCACCAAGATAACCCTCCATGTTCCAAGAGTCTGGAGAGCCTTACGAGAAAGAAGGACAACCCATCTCCCTACTGGCAATCAAAGACTTAGCAGACTTTACAGGTAATGAAGACATTATCAAAACACCACTAAACATTTAAAATTAGGCTTTAGAAATAGGGTCTTTATTTTGAGGTCACAGTAACTGGGGAAGGGAATAGAAGGAAAAGGACATCCTCCTAGTGGCAGAGATATAAACAAACTAGAAAAACCCCAAGTGATATGTCTCCATGTCAACCCTTCCCTTCCCAAATATATATCATGCTTGTGAGCCTTTCCCTCTTTTGTAAATAAGTATGTGTCGGGTCAGGTTGGCAAATTAGAAAAAGTGACTTCTAGGAGTCTTCTCCTGGATGGCTTGTAGCTCATACATCAAGTGCTCAAGAGGCTCCCTGTGACCCTTTGAAGACCTTCCCTTTGGCAATAGGTGCTGGGGTCGCCTTATGACAATTCATTGGGCCTCATTACAAGTTTGGCGGTATCCTTGACAGTAAAACTGGCATGCTGCCGCCAAACTTGCAATTTTTTCCGGCATCCGCGAATGGGCAATTACCGGGTCCTTATGGCCCAGCTAGACCCAGAAATTGCCCTTTCGCAGGCGCCGGAATTAAATGCTCCCTATTCCCAGTTGAGCCCCGTAGGGAATGGGAATTGGGAGATCAGATGCACCGGCACCATTCAGACTGGTGCCGGTGAATCCGACATGCTCTGCTCGCAGGTGCCGTTCCGCCCACCAGGTCCGACCTGGCGGGCGAAAAGGCACCCGCGAGCAGAACTCGTAGTTTGCCGGTCCAACTATGGTACCGGCAAGCTTACCGGTACCCTAGTTCCTGGACTGGCAAACTTGTAATGAGGCTCATTGTCTATTAATGGGTTATACAGAAAGTTAATCCAAAATGCAAAAACAATTTACAAACCTTGCCTTTCCCCATTCCCCACAACCAATGACTCTGAAATGAATAGTCTCTTTCCAGCTCTCTCCCCAGTCTCACTCACAGTCTTTGGAACTAGCTGTTCCACTGACTGAAATCCTGTTTTATGGGTGGCCCCTCCCAGTAGGCCACTGCCATAGTCTTGCTGAGGTGAGGTAAGAAAGGAGAGTTTCCGTTTGATGGGTGAGGTACCTCTCTGTCTCAGGGTCGTAAACCAATCACCAAAGCCGGACTTATTGCCCTCATCCGTATCGCTGGGCCTTGCCCTGTGGAAGACTTTGGAGCAAACCCGTGGGATAAAACAAAGTGAATTAAAAAAGGCCTTCTTAAAAGATCAAGAGAGGCACCAGTCTTCAATTATGTAATATGTTGGGAATCTATGCCACTTGCTCACTGTTATGACAAAAGGATTTTCCTGGAAAAATGCACAATCAAAATAGGTGTGCACGTACATACAAAAATATTCCAAGCTTTTGTGTATTTTTTCCACAATAGTTAAAGACTGGCATAGCAGAGATTAAGATCATCTTACCAACACATGGATTCAGTTATTGCCTCATTGATGCTGATGACACTTCGGGACTGGAGTATATTTAAACAAGAATTTTATTCATGTAAAAATACCAAGACACAGTCAAGAACCGCACACATGCAAAAGAAGTGCATTTATTTTCCAAGGAATACAGCAGGCCACAGAATGTATATTGGAAATATTGGAAATATCCTAATGTTATATCCTATCCCAAGCCTCTGAAATATGTAATTAACATAGGAACCCAGTGGGACTTTCTGGTACACTCATCCTAGCAACTCTGCAGTATGAAAAGGAATGGATTTCTTCACATGTCCTTATAATATGAATATCATGTGTAGAAGAAAGTGTACCTAAACTTAAATGTGATTTGTATTCAAGGACTGTCTTTACTATGTATTCTTGAATACATAAGGATGTACAATCAAACGTAAGGCCAATAAAGCATGATGTGAAGCACCACTTTATATACAATTCCAGTGAATAGATTTGCATTGGATCTACCTTAACCAAAAGGATCTGAAAGGTAGGGCAGAAACAAAACCTCATTCAAAGTTTAATTTCTACTTTGCAATGTGTGTTGGCAGGGGAGCTAGAAATTGTCAAAATGGGGAAATCTTTCAAGGTTCACTTTTCAGGCTTACCACATAAAAGGCCTGACCCCAGCCCAGGAATGCACATGAAAAGCACACACATGACCATGACAACCTGTCTGGACCAGTTCTGAAAATTATATCTGTAATGGCCATGTCAGACTTTACACTAATGCATTCAAACCCTCATTTTCAAAGGTGTTGTCATAATTTGTCAAATGTCTAGGCATGCCATTAATAGCATACAAAAAGGGAGTCTGTAGGCGAAGCACTGCCACCTGTAAGAAACATCAGTAACTTCACACTATAGAAAAATAATTTACATGAGGGAAATCTGTAATCACTAAATTGATTGCAGCGTCGCAATGCAAGCTCCGATTGGAAAGACATTTGGACAGTTTGTAGATAGAAGTAATATCTATCAGATTATATATATATATATATATATATATATATATATATATATATATATATATATATATATACACATATACACAGACACACACACACACCGGACCACATTTCGAATAGGCAAAATATGGCAAAAACGCATTCATGTGCCAAATCTTATCATAGCTAAATCATTCAAAGTCTATAAATATCAACACTGACCTAAATAATCTGAAAATATTAGTTTATATGTAGCATATTTCAATCAGGAATTAGAGTATTAGAGCTAAATTGGCTTTTCCGCAGAAGGAGTAATTTTCCCTTCCACACTTGCTGATCATAGAACTTAAAACCACACCTATGTCACAAGGCAGAGGTGGAGTCAGAAACAATATATAATTGCATCCACATAGGACAGAGCAAGGATTAAGAAATACTTGGAGCTGGACATGAGGGAACTATCTGGGGGTGGAGGGGAACAGAACTTGAACCATTGACCCCAAGATGGAAGAAGGCCAGTCCATTGAGAAAAGAGTGGCCAGTCTATGGGAGATTGATTCCCAAATAACCTCCTGAAGTGTGGATTTGCTGAAGCAATGATTTTAGGCTGACTAAGTCCTCTGCTGGCTCTCCAAAATCATATGCTACTTTCAAAAGATAAACAAAACCCCTCTCAACCCCAAATTGCCCAGATAGATTGACCAGGGTAAAATATGGGATACAAGAAAGGAAACTGTGGGGAATACAATTCGTAAATATAACCACAGTTGTTAATATTTGAATGCCCTGTGTTACCTCATCTACACTGAAGACAAAGTGGTATGCTGTTCTTTAAAGCCTAAACTACTCTGTATTGAGAAACGCAATTTCAAACTGAATGCATGTTGTTGATACTTTAATGTGGAGCTGTCTTTGTAAAGTTAAGTACTATTTTAAATACAATTAGTGGCCCAAGCCCATCCAGGGTCATTTTGGGACATTATATCCTTGCAAAATATAATTGTCCTGGGTGATACCATCCAATTGTGTAGCCATAGTCATAGATCAGATGCTGGCATAATAAATATGAGTGTAAAGAATTAATTTGATTTATTAAGTATGGTCGAAGTGCAAACCCCTACATTCCCTTTTCTTTAATGCCCAGACACATTAATGTGTAACGTGAATGAAAAGGGGGAGGATTTTTAACATTGTACATGTTAACATAATTTATTTTCAGCTCAAAAATACACGCAGACGGAAAATCACAAGCAGATGCAGACATTAAAGTTGGGAATACATACATAGATTGAAAGTTTGCACATGTAAGTAACTTAGAAACAGTACACAAACAAGTGAGTTTAAGTCTGCTTACATATTCACAGTAACACATACACACACAAGTACGGACTGCAATCAAACATTCAGGTTTAGTGAAAACTGTACCCATGCTTTTTTGTGAATCTGTTAAATGCATGTGGGTTCAGAGTAGAGTGGACAAATCCATGACACTACGGTTTTGAATTAAAACCTATGAATTGAGCTGCCCATTGTCTACAGATAAATAACTTACCCATAGCCAATAAATTATGTGGCAGGCCAGAAGGAGGACAAGGACTCTGGCCTTCCATTTTTAGACATTCTTTATTAAAACAATAGTGAAAACTCTTGACTTTTCCTAAACTATGCATTTTTCCTACCTAACAAAAACTAACTGGAGTGCCCGGCAGTTGTCAATGAGTCCAAAAGAAAGATCTGTTCTATGCCCAAACTAATTTAACCTGTCCCACCTACTATCAAAATAAATAAGGTACAGGAGAATGACTCCCTTCTCCTGTGGGCTGCTTCTCAGCAGGTTCACTTTAGTAAAGTATTCGTAGGTAGCTCTTTCTAACTACTTTTATCAAGTCATTTAGTTCAGATAATGGGCTCTTCAAATTCTCAACTGTGTCTATTAAATGTTGACTCTCACTATCCGTTTTATTCTTCTCTCTTGTGATTTCTTTGTTTCTATCCCCCTTTTCCTTGGGACAATTATGTTCTTCTCTTATTCGTTAAACTTGGGACTGTCTCTCTTTCTTCTAAATATCCAATCCTTTTCTTGACTAGGACAAATAATAATGTTCCAGTTATCGCACTTACTCTTCTCCAACACTTGGTTTTTACTGGGACGATTATGAGTGTTCCAGCAATTATTCTCACTCTTCTGCAACACTTGATTCTTACTGGGGCCAGTATGAATGCTCCAGTAATGAATCTCACTCTTCTCCAATACTTGTTTTTTACTAGGATGGGTAGGAGTGTTCCAGTAATTATTATTATCCTTCTCCAACACTTGCTTCTTACTGGGACAAGTATATGTTCCATTCGTTATTTTCTTTCCCCCACCGGGTCTCCCGCTTTTCACCTCGCCCCGTTACCTTTCTCTCTCAGGCAATGCATGACAGGGCTTGTGGTTTGCACTGGGCCTTCTTCAGTGATCGTCAGGTTGGCTTTTCGCTCTTTGTTTCTTCTTCGTTTGGCACACTCTTCAATGCCTCCAGGTAAGTGGTCTCAGTGTTGTTTAGGGACTCCCAAGTCCACAGCACTTCTCACTTGGTCACTCCTTGGACACTGTGTTAGTCCTTCTGCTTCTCGCACTTAAGGTTTTACTGAGGGTAAGATGCCTGGACTCGCACAATAGCTTCCTCTCAGCATCTGAAGCGGTGCGGCCCCATCTCCTTCAGCTGTGCCCTAACAGTCGATTTGGATCTCACAGGCTTCTCTCTTCTCCATGTCTCCTCCTCGCAGATTAATGATGCTACCATAGGACTTCCCCGTCGGAGTGTCAAAGTCCTTCTTCTCTGTTCTGCTTGTACTCTGTACTGCTCCAGTGGTTTTCTTTGTCTCAGTACCACGTAAGTATATCTTTTCAGGTTCACTCAAGGGTTCTACATGACAATAACAGATATCAGTTTGTTCATCATGTTTTCTTCTGGTAGGTGTTATTGCTGCTGGGCTATAGGTGGGTTGGTTAGGGGGTTCCTCATCGGAACGGGAGTCCTTGTCCCCAAGGGGGAGTCTCTATCGGTAAGGTCCCACTTGCCTCTACCCCTAGGGAGGGTATTACATAGCGGGCTCCCCTGCCTAGCCACGCAGGAAAGGCTCCCTCCTGGAGATAAGTGACTGAATCCCTGCCCTGTGGGCGACGGCGATGCTGACCTCCACTACTGTAAGCCTCGGACCAAGCCCTGTATGCTTCCTGCGTGGAAGATGGGGGAGGTTGCCTGTACAATATGGAGTATCCCTTGGATGATCTGCTTGATTTTCCCCTGGTGGAGCGAAAAGACGACAAGCAATGCTGCTGCAGTGTGCCAAGGAAGCGTGCCGTCTCAGTGTCCGTCTTTATGGCTTGAAGGGATTCGTCAACCGCTTTCCCGAACATATTTTCGCCATCGGAAGGCATGTCCAGCACCTTTGCATGAACAACCTGGTGAAAGTTAGTGGTCTTCAACCATCCCTGCCGATGAAGGCAAACACTATTTCCCATCTGTCAGCGATGTCCACTACCAGCCTAATGGCATGGTCTGACTCCACCTCCCTTTCCTGGAAGAGGGCGAGAGCCTCAGTTTTCTTGTCGTCGGGAAGGAATTCCAGGATAGGGCCCAGCTTGTAACCAAAGCTCCTGGTCGTATAGCCAGAGCATTAGCCGCTTTGATAGTGGATGCCGCTGTGTAGATGACTCTCTTCCCCATGGCGACCATATTCTTCCCTTCGTTTTCCAGGGAGACTGATGATGCAGAGGCCCGGTTGGCTGAACGTTTTCATGCGGCAGCCAGCACTACGGAGTCCGGTGATGGATGTGACCTCAAGCACTTTGGTGCGGAATCCAGCACCCTGTATTTCTTCTCCAACCTGTCTCGTTTGGTTGGAGCCATGCACAGGTTTTTCATGAGGGCCAGGCCCTCCTCCCAAATAACGTCCAAAAAGGGTACTGACATAATAGTCTTCCTCTTGGACTCCCATCGCTGGTATAGAAAGCCCTCCTTATTGGTCTCCTCAGGCACCAGCTGGAACGGCTGAAGCCCTGGACATCATTGAGTGGAATTATCCCACTTGTTCTATGGAGAGCCTCTATGAGGGGCATCCAGGTAGGGTGATTCGTCATCTGCCGGGACGAAAGTCCTCATCTTCATCCGTTCCGGTGTCCGAACCAGTGTCTGTGTGTGTATCCGGGTCCGCTGGTGAAGTCGGGTCCCGGCGTGGTGGAAGAGGCTGAAGCGGTGGTTACGCTTCCTCTTCTTAAGTGGAGGCTGGCCAGGGGCCTGCGATACAACATGTGCTGGGGGCAACCTTTGCTGGATCTCCACAACTAGGGTGTTTAAGAGTTGACAGGATGTCCATGGATATGTCCTTCAGGTACGGAGGGAATGATGGAGCGAATGATGGAATGCTAGGCCCTGTGGCGCCGTCATCCTCAGACTGGATGAACGGATGCTTGGTCGTCGTCCGTGAAGTAGATGTCCATTGGCTGATTGTATGGGTCCTTGGAGGGCTGCTTTGGGGTCTCCTCGCCACCCCTTTTCCCTCCTGAGGGCGGTGTACGGGGATGTGAATAGGTGCCTTCTCCACCCCCAGGGGTGCCCAAAGCCTTTGCTACTGCCTCGGCTGCAATGTCATGCCACCCGCTGTAGTGGTCATCGCAGAGGATGTCGACGAAGCGGTTGACAATGTCTTCAGCTGTACCGGGTGAGACTGCTGTGAGGCCTTCTTCTCTTCCTCCGGCCTTTGTTTCTCCAATTTGTCCCATAACTTGGAGGACTTCCTCTTTGAGGAGGAACCCGATGGCTGGCTGAGGTGGTGGACGGCGACATCGATCACAGTCTATCCGACCTGGGACCCGCATCAGTGGCGAACCCGCGGAATCGGCCTTGCAGATCTTGGCCTTGTCCTGGACCTCCATGGATGAGGCATCCTCAAAGGACTTTGACCTCCTCCCAGACCTCCTACAAGCAATCATCCGGCAAATGTTATCCAGAATATCCCCTTTGGAGAATGATTACGCATAAAAATAAACTGTACTGAACCGGAAGGATTTTACAAACATGCACAAATTTCAATAGAAACATTCAAAAGAAGATGATACTCCAAGCATCATCTAACAAGTACGTATCACAAAACACAACTGAGACTGAGAATTGAAATACTTACTAATAAATCTACACACAAGACAACTCAAGATCCTTTTAAAACACGATTCATTACTGATTATAGCCCTAACATCAAAACCGTGAAAAAAATTCTAACCAAAAACGGGCACAATCTATCAGATGATGACCTCATCCCCTATATTGACAACTCAGCAACCTAACTTTTCGAAAAGCTAAAAACCTCAATGACCAATTTAGTCATTCACATTTTCAAAGAGACAACAGGGAACCAGGCCTTTCTTAACTTTGGAACCTTCCAAAACTAAAGGGAAACTACAAATGTGGAAATAGCTCAATTTGTCATCACTCGATCAATGGAAAGAAAGAAGTATTGCTACCAAATGGCAACACTAGACCCATAATGGACTTCATTAATTGTAATTCAAGAAACATTGTGTATGCAATTCAATGCATCTGCCAAAAATTATATGTAGGAAGCACTACAAGACCACTGAAACTTCGTATACAAGAACATATACGAAACATAAAACAGGAAGACATCAAATTTCCATTAGGCTTCCATGCCCAGCAGAATCACCAAGGAGCATCAAAATACAATATTAAATTCTTTGGTATTGAGAAAATTTGCCACCACCATGAGGCGGCAATATTGCTAAAATGTTAAGAATACGAGAGGAAAAATGGTTATGTCTCCTAGACTGCTCCTACACTGGCCTCAACGTGGACACATAGCTGATTAATCTACTGTAGCCAAATTAATGGCAATAATGCTACTTAACACTTGCTTTTCAAGGATATATGTAAACGTGCAAAGAATTATTATTGCTAATATAGCAATCATGTTAAACATATGGATACTTAAATGTTAACCACATTATATGCGTACACTCAACCTTTCCTTTACAATTCTGACTCCTACTGTACCACATTAATTGCTTAATTAATTGGCATTCTTCTTTCATGGACGAGTACATATTTAGTCTTTGACAAATACCAAATAAGTCCATATTCTTTACCAAGTGTAAATATACCCATCACAAAAATCACACGTTATTAAATCTTATTCTAGAAGCAATTTCATTAATACAAAAATAAATAACTATAGTCAGATAAGGATGAAAACGTTGCAATTGCCCAATCCAAAATGGCTGACACGTAACGACGTTGTCACGACAATTACATATCACGTGACCGTGTCAGCACGTAATCATAAATATGGAGGCCATCTTTTATTACCATTCGGGGTAACATGCCAACAAGTGCAAAAAAAGTGCTGAAATTGAAAAAGAAGCTATATTCACGCTGGTAAGATGTTTTACTGTTAATATAGTAATCTTGTCTATCTTATAATCAAACTGCTGACCAGACTAAATGCCTTAATCAGTAATGGATCACAAAACAAAATATTTGCTTTGTCGCAGGTTTACAACTAGACATACATTACGGTCACCATTATGTTGGGACTGTCAATTTAACGCTTGAAACATCACCCAGCTGATAATGCCTTTCAGAACATGCAAGTCAAACATGTTTTTCTATACTTATTGTCCATGAGCAAAGACTGCCAATTAATCTGAATTTAACAGAATATGAGTATGAATAGCAGCATATTTTTGTTTTGTTTAATTTATGGAACTCAACAACAAATTTGTTATTCCTCCTGAAGAACCGCTGTAATATCCAGCAGGGAAACACGTGTTGAGGACTTTAAACCAATCTTAGTTGATGAGGATTCTAAAACAAACTTTATTTGAAAAAAGTAAAAACACATCTTCTATGAAAGTAAATAGAAGGTTCAAGTTCAACAAACCTAAATAGGACTGTTTACAATTCCAACTGACCCAATGGACAATTAACTTCTATGAAAAACAATAGAAGATCTCTAAGGTCAACTTTCCTAAAGTAGCTATCTTAAAAATAAATACAAACTTGGCGCAACTCCATCGACTGCAGCCTTGATTACTAGATTTATCAACAATTCTTATGAACCTTATCGCTCCAAGTTGCTTAAAAGGCTGAAATTTACTTTCCTTCTCCTAGTGGGAGACAGCTCCTCGCACCGACCGTCCTGGGTGAGGCATGCCCCTTCTGAGGAGGAGGGGTCAGGGGCCTTTCTCGACTTGAGCCATGCTGCCAGCCTGCTATACCCGTCTTTCTTTGTTTTCTTCGAGAAGCCCAGTCATGGTCAGAGGGTGTGAAGTAGGCCCAAGTCGGCCTTCCAGAAACTTTGACGTATAACCGCCCTTGAGGGGCACGCAACTTCACCAACTACGGATCCTCATTGGCGGCCGATGAAGATAGGAGCACAAGGGCGCCAAAGGAACAAAAATAGAACTTTTCTGCAAAAAACTAGGTAGAGGACTGTCATTGGATGGGGCAGTATGACCCAGAGGACAGTGATTGATTTAGTGGAGGAATACAGTTTTAAAGTGAAAGTTAAACCGTTTATTCTTTTACCGAGGATTCCCAGCCTGACAACGGGGAATATTCATGAGCATGTGAATCCATGCCAGACCCCATGCTGGAGAACCTTTATTGCAGGGGCGGTACTAGGTTATTGCTATTCATGTTCCCGTGATCAGAAAAAGGATAGGAGATTCAGACGTACTGGGAACAAGGTCAAAAGGGCTAAATATAAGAGGAGTAGAGGGATGCCCTTGGTAGAAACATGTTACCGCCCTTTCCCTAATAATGACCGAACCAACCATTTCCCCATCTTCAAGGATATTGCAAATCAACTCCCCAGACTTCCTCATACAGGACTACAAAAAGTACTAAGACAAGGAAGCGGCAACAGGGAGTGATGAAGATAAGTTGCTTTCACCACTTAGGTACTGTCCCCTTAATGATGGTGAGGCAGGGCTAATTGTGAACTCACACCTGCAGCCTGTTAAAGGACTGCAGGTGTATAAAAAGCCCCATCAAATGGGAGAGAGAGGAGGTGGTGACAGGAGCAGTGCCGATGAAATTGCAGCAGAGAGGCCAAAAAGAACAGCGGGGGGCTGTTCGTGTACAGCACACTTATGGTTCAGGGAAGAGTGGACTGGGAACTGGGACTCTGTGGAACCAAAAGAGGTGTTAAAGGGGAGCCGTGGCGGAAGGCTGCCCCTTTATCTATTGCTCGAGGTGCTTGTTCTCCTGGGGCCAGAAGCTGGCACAGACGTACCTGAGGGGCAGGAGGTGTTGCCATCAAGCAAAGGCCAGAAGGCCAAAAGATCGGAGCTGCTGCAACAAAGGAACCAGTGAGTTTCTAAGTAATCAGAAACCTTGTATGCAGGGTTTTGATCCTACGTGCAAGGATATTTTGTATCGGAGTGGTCGGGATGAATGGTGAGACATGTTCTCTGCACGCTGGGCATATTTAAAAGCAAAGTATAACGATATATTACAATGATTTTAATTGAAAATAACAACAGCGTTACTTACATGCAAACCTTGAAGCATTTTTTAATGCCAAATGGAAAAACCAATGTTTAAACAATATATCTGCACATTTTTTAATACCGCACTGAAAGAAAACCATTACTTGAGAAGATACTAAAAGCAATTAAGGTTTTCCACATAATTAAATACACTGAGTGCCAATTCTTAAAGTGAATGCAAGCAACGTTCACATATATTATTTTTACAGAACAATTAAGTGTTACTTCAAATTAACAAGTGTATTTAAACCCAAAGTAAATGGAACTCTGGGAAATGAACTTTAAAAGGTGAATTTAATTTTACTGCCATTTTCAATTAAAACATTTTGTGGTGCAAAGATCAGCTATATGCAGAGGGTGCAAGTGTGGCACAGAGGATTAGGAAAATTGGGAAATACCCTCATATTAAATCCTCACTGAAATTATATCTTGGGGAAGGAATCCCTGAGGTTGGAACTACTTATTGTCTTAAGGACAGAGCCTCAGGATATTGTGTGTCTTGAACTGTGTATTGGTCAATCCTATAGTGATTTAGAACTCAAGGCAATCCTCAGTATTTGCATGTAATGCCCTTCATTTAATTAAATAAAGCTGACCCCCCCTGCCCTTAATTTAATTAATGAACTCCGACCCCTACCCTTGATTTTAATCAATTAACCATTATCCCATAATTTTATTGACTTTTACCCTTAAAAAAAGAGAAAAAGAAAGTAAAGACCCACTGCCGCTTCCTGTCCCCATCCAGAGACCCTCCTCAAAACCTCCCTCTCTAACCCGGATTGGTGCTTTTGGGGGTCACGTGACCCAAATAGCACACTTATTGGACCCTCCCAGGGCAGTCGTCGAAGGGCAGTGGATATGGCTGTTTCCTGTGGCTTTTCCGCCTGGTGCCTGGGACTACAGAAAAGATGATAAGGGACAACAAAATATTGCTTAACCAGACTAGAACTGCACTGACTTGGCGACTGCTGCTTTTGAATTTAGCCACATTAGAATTGTCCTGAGTTCGTTAACGCTGCTTTGAATTTAGCCACATTAGAATTGTACTGAGTTAGTTAACGCCACTTTTGAATTTTGCCACACTAAAACTGTACTGATTTAGCATCCGCTGTTTTGAATTTAGCCACACTAGAATTGTACTAACTTGGTTCCCGATGCTTTTGAATTTAGCCACACTAGAACTGTAATAATTTGGTTAGTGCTGCTCCTGAGTTCAGTCACACTAGCACTGTATTGATTTGGCATCTGCTGTTTTTAAATTTAGCAACAATAGATTAACACTGTTTTAGTTGTTTAGGTTTAGTTTAGACACACGCCGCTACTAACCATACACCGAGACCAAACAAACACGGGACAATACAGAACGAAGAACCTAGATAAAAAGATTCAACACCCAGAGATCACCCGAAACTAACTACCCCCATATCCCTCTTTGCCACACCCTCACAACTCTCACATACTACACATGCCCAGGAGGCTAGTGCAACCACCCACGGAAAACTCACACCTCGCTCTAATCACACTACAAACCCAAAACCTGCAGACAACAAATAATTCAGACAACGGACGCCAACTTTACAGATACAAGCCCAGTGCACACCTAGAAAGCTTGCACGCACCAGTTTCTCCTGGTTCTGCACTCATCAACAGATGAGCACAAACCCTACTCTATCCCTTTGTCCCTCACTAACCAACCCTACACACTTTTCTTAAAGAGCCATGTGAGCCCCTGGGGAGCATGGAAATGGCAGCGGTGCATGGTATAAATCAACATAACATAGATGTTTGACTCCTTGTGACAAACAGCATTACTTGCTATGATCCTCAGGGAAACACAGGCTAACTCAACCTCGTGTTGACCACCATACAATTGGTTGATGGACTTTCCGTAGTGCTGCTCTTGTAGTCTAAAGCTATATCCCGCTATAAAGTGCAGTTGCTCTTCATTTCTGCAAGCATCTCAGAAACCTTGCAGGACTCATTCCTTACCTCTCATTCTGTTTGTGGTTATTATGTGGTGTTTTAATTTTTCAAGTATTAAATGACCAGTAATGATGGCATCAATACACAGCATTTAGAAACGTCCGCCGGTGGCAGTGCTTTTTTAATGCAAAGTTATTGATTTGAGTTAGATTCAAAAGAACGACTTCCATCTTGAAATACTGATTCAGGTAACTTTAAGCTGATTCATTTGGTAGTACACTTTGTTGTTCTCTAATCCGCATGTAATTGGTCCTCTGTATGATCTTGGTGTCAACATCACAACCACAATGTTTTGATCCCCTATATAAAAAAAAAAACTCAATCGATGAGTTGAAACTGAAAAGATGTTTATTGAATACAGAATGGCGCAGATGGGTCTGAATTCATCAGTCTCCATTCTTGGAATCCACCCACCACCTTTCCAATCAAATTTTCTGACTCTTAGTTGTCCCGGACCAGTGTCTAATCTGGAGTGTTTCACACCTCCAACCAATTTATGACAACTACTTCTCGTGACCTATTACAATCTTGCTTATTCTCTTGCAAGGAACTCATATTTTGGTTCCTAGCCGATAACACAATGCTCAATTGTATTACCAATCCATTAGGCTTTTACAGTATATCTTTTATTCATTTATTTATTTATTTTTGCATTTGTAGCAGCGCACTGAACCCTCAGCTATCTAGGTGCTAGTTATATTAGGGATGAGGGAAGGGTTGTAAAGGTAAAGTGGGAAAGCAGGAGGCGTACGTTCAAGACGTTCAGCAGTGATACAGTGTCTTGGCTCCGTGTTTGCCCATGTCTTCGAGACAATGGGCGACCTCTATATTGGGGTCTAAATGAATCCTACTTCTGGTACCATGTGTCACCGAGAAGAATAGCAATTCACAGACTTGTCATGAACTACTAAAGGTTTTTATTGAAACACGGCCTAATGTCTTTCGACTGTTCAATTAATACACTTCTGGATATAGATAGGGAGATGGTCCAACCCACGGCACCAAAAGGGGAAGGGGTTTGGGAGGTGGTGCAAGGGCCATCACTATCTCTCTCATCTCCTGTGGAGTCTCCTCCATAACCCAGGCATCCCTTCCCCCAGGTTAGTGCTACTGATTAGTAACCCATACTTTCTAGTAGCTGACTGAGCCAAGCAATGATTCCCCTAAATGTAGACTCACTGACTCCAACAGGGATTTCCTAACTTTCCCTACGCTCATCAAATCAATTGTTCTAATGGGGACTGGGGTGTGAATTGCTATTGCTCTGCAGTATTCAGCTGGTTTTACTTGTTCCCACCGTTACTGTATCCTTGTACTCGAACTACTCCCTCTCCACTGGCTCCACCTCACCAACCTGATGTTTCGCTGCTCCTCTCTCCTGCCTCCACCCATGTTAAATCTCTTCTCTTTCTTCCCACTCTACTACTTCTGCTCCTTCCATTTTACTATTACACCCACACTACTACTCCCACTACTACTCTTGCTCCCACCACTACTACTGATCTCACTACCATTACTACAACTGTACTACTACTCCTACTACTACTCTCCTTCCACTAATACTCCCCTCCTCCCACCACTTCTACTCCCCTCCTCCCACTCCTATTCCCCTCCTCCCACTCCTATTCCCCTCCTCCACTCCCTCCTCCCCTCCTTCTCCCCTCCTCCCACTCCTCCTCCCCTACTCCCACTCCTCCTCTACTCCCACTCCTCCTCCTCTACTCCCACTTCTCCTCCTCTACTCCCACTCCTCCTCCTCTACTCCTACTCCCCTCCTCCTCCGCCTATTCCCCTTCTCCCACTTCACGACACAAACACCCGTATTATTCAATTCACATTTCCTTACACTCATTTCTATTCACCTATCAGACAAGCATCCACTCACTCTGCATTACTCTTGTGTTCACTAAGCCAATACCTCACCTTTTTCCAATAAATTCCTTCACACTCCGCTGCTCCTTATTTCCTCCTGCTGGTATTTTAATCCACCTTTACCCCCACTGTTGACCTCACCCAGATAATCCACACTTCCTGGAAAAGTCTGGCAAGCATTTTAGGGTAGAAGTATTGTCAGAGACAAATATGGTCAGGTACCCCTCTGCCCCTCCTGCCGCACCCTCAGTTACCCTGACCCTCGAGGCCTCCTTCTACCCCAGCATGTCTCATAATTTGCTCTCTCAGACATTCATAGACTTTGGACAGAGTAATGGACTACCTTTCAAGGCAAGTATGAAACTTCACTTTCCCCAAACCTTCTTAGACTGTGAAACAATAGTGAACTTCCTTTTCCCAACATACAATATATGTATGTATCAGTCTTATACAAAGAAGTGGTTGGGTATTGGACTGTCTATCTCAGTATGATTCAAACCTCTCTAGAAATGCTTATGAAACATGACCTAGGAATTGGGCACTGTTTCCTGGCATGGGCTATTTGTTCTGAGATTTCCTTTATACTTGGGTACGGTTGTGCCGGATATTAGAGGGTATGTCCCAGCAAGCATCTATTCTTCATCTCAAAATGTTTATCAGACTTGGCCTAAGTTACCAAGTCTCTTTATGTGGTATACTGGACTGTGTGTCCCTACATGAATCAGTTCTCCCACTTGCCCATCTTTGTTACTCACAACCTTTGGTATCTGTAAACATGTTCCTGGAGTTAGTTATCCTAAATTGCATCAAATGGTTTCAGCTTTGTGCAGGGCTTTCTTGGAGCATCCACCCATATTCTCCTGTCTCATCTTTCTACCTCCTCTCCTTCCTGCTCAGTCTTACTTTGCACTTTTTTCATCCCTCTGCGCCGGTCCTGGTGTACTCAACACTCCCGGCTTTTCCCCTCTCTTTTGTGTTCGACAGTCTTGCAGAGTCCAAGTTGCTTCTAGGACTAATGTTTATAGCCAGTTTCTCCACAACTCTACCTCTATTGATTGATGGCTTGCTATAGATTTCATTGGCTTCACATTTGCACGACTGATGAGCACTCCTCTGTGCGTACTGCTCTTGTACCATTAGTCTTCCAATCACCCTTGCAGACCCACAACGTATTCAAATTGGATTTTTGGCACATCTCCCACTTGGCCAGAGTGCTTCTGGCTTCACTTCCAGATGCTCACCCAGTGTGCTTATCTTGTGTTTTTTTAAAGGAATAAGGTTCCATGGGCTTGTTCTAATGGTAATATACAGGCAGCAGTCTACCTCCCTAGGTTGGGCAACTCACCAAAGTATGTATATATGGACGTTATATGCTGTGGACCTAGCTAGGAAGAAGTAGAGTGCTACACAAAGCTAGATATAAGGCTTACAAGGACTGCCGCATGCTGTGACAGTCTCCAATGATGACTCAGAGGCATGCACAGGTTTAAGCACTTGAAATTCTTTGGGTTGAAGATTGCTCCAGCCTCAGAAGCCCAAACCAAACACAGGTGAATTAATGAAAGGGATCCCATCACAGTCACACACATATTTAACTGCACAGGGGCATACCATCACTGGAAGTACAAGCCGAGGGAGGTATTAACTAGGGCTACTTAATCTCAAAGGCTCAGTCAGGCAGTGTGAGTGTTTAGAGTGGGAGCTGGTAGAAGGAGTTTTAAGTGAGTTGGAGATCAGAAGGAAGAGGAGGTTGGAGATGTGAGGTGAGAAGCGACAGCAGGAGGAGGTTGGAGTTCAACATCAGGAGGTGGCTGGGTGGTGAGTCTAGGAGGAGATTAAAGTTGAAAATCAGAGTTGGTAGAGGGGAGACAGGGGGCAGAGGTTGGATTTGAACATTAGCAAAAGCAGTTTGAGCGAAGAGTCAATGCACACTACAAGAGGTTGGGAAGGTGGCGATCAAGAACTGGAAGAAACAAGAGGGCATGTTTTGCCCAAGGAATGGGGTAGGCATCAAGCCCACAACGGGAGGAGGACAAACCATGTGGTGTGGCATCGAGGAGGAGCATGCAAGAGCAGGTGTAGAGAAGTTGAGAAGAAATCAGGACCCCGAAAGAGGCTGCCAGGGCCCTCTCAAACTTGCCTGTGCAAATGGGGGAAGCAGCACCAGTTGGTTTTGTCTAAAACCTGAAATAAATTCGAGTGCTTTCAACAGCTCATGGCGGAGACACATCAATGTCAACATGAACTTCACGCAGGTCCTTGGATGGATGTAGCCAACTCAACCAGATATAAAGAGATGGGGCCCCAGAGAAAGTACCTTAAGAACCTGTGAGTGATGTGGAGGAGCCCTAAACCCTTATGAACTTTATACGGACCGATTGCAACATGGGAACTTAACATTGTGTTCACGTTCACACAAAAGAGGGCATTTTATGCTGAATAAAGCCCATTTTAACCTCAATTTGTGTTCACTCTCTTTGTGGACTCCACTTGACTATATGACAGGGGAATGTTATGTTATGTATATTTCTAAAGTGCACGTACGGCCAGAGGCATAATGGCGCTGGGTAGAGCAAGAGGCAAGCAGCAGTAGGCACAAATTTAGTAGAGAGAAGTCTTTAGAGCTTGGCGGAAGGACAGATGGTTGTCGACCGCTCGAAGCGACTGTGGAAGGCTGTTCCAGGTTTTTGCGGCTGTAACTGAGAATGCACGGCCGCCAATGCGAGAAAGTCTAACTCGAGGGACCGAAATCAAGAGAACAGACAGAGCGCAAAGGACGAGACAGCGCATAGCGGGGAAATTTAGCCTGGATGTATTCTGCACCCTGCTTGTAGAAGGCACAGTGCACAACACACATTAATTGAAAAATAATCTGCTTCTCGATGGGCAGCCAGTGCAATTGCTTAAGGAGTGGGGTCATGTGGGCTCGAAAAGCGGGACAAAGTACTGCGTGGACAGCAGCAGTTTGAAGCAACTGGAGGCGGTTGGTGAGGTAGCATGGCTGACCCAAGTATAGGGAGTTGCAGTAATCAGTGGTGCTCAGCACTAAAGCAGCTACCACGGGAGAATGATATTTAGTCAGAACTAAAAGGAAGGACCTTACGTAATATGCACAATTTTAAGGGTCCGGACTTGCATACAGCACCCACTTGGAGTGCCATGGATAGAGAGGATGACAGTATCACGCCAAGATTTTCGACTGAGACAGCCGGTGTGGGACAGGTGCCTAGTGAAACTGGTCAGAACTCAGGGGTCCAGAAGGAGAGGGATGGAGGTACCTACCAGCAGCACCTCAGTTTTGGATCTGTTGAGTTTCAGCCTGTTGGCCACCATCCATACACCCAGATCTTCTAGACATCTCCTTAGCCGAATAGCAGTATCTGCACTCGAGAGGTCCAGCCGGACCAAAATCTGTGTTTCGTCGGCGTAAGAGTAATATCTGAACCCATGTGACAAAATAAGAAGCAGAAGAGGGCGAATGTACATATTGAATAGAATGGGAGAAAGAGCAGATCCATGAGGGACCCTGCATGAGAGCAGCCCAGGAGAGAACAGAAAGGGGGCAAAGATACTGACTGGGTCCGATTACACAAAAAGTCATGGAACAAGTCAAAGTCTTGACCTGAAATGCCAGAATCAGATAGCTGGACCAGGAGGGTGGGGTGGTTGTCAAACGCGGCAGACATATCTAACAGCAATACCACTCACACCCCCACCCTGATCACTAGCCCAGAGAGATTGTCCATTACAGAATTCAGGACAGATTCTGTTCCCCTTCCGGGACGAAAGCCAGATTGGAAGGGATCAAAAAAGCCAGAAGATTCAAGAAAAGAGGAAAGAATAGGGGAGACCAAAGCCTTGAGGATCTTCATATAGAAGGGAAGAAGAGAAATAGGGCTAAAGTTGGCCAATACCTCGGGGTCAAGAGATGGCTTCTTTAATAGTGGAAGCACCAGCGCATGTTTCAGTGAGCTAGGAATCATGCCAGTTTGAAAGGAGGCATTAATTGCAGCGGTAATGTGCAGGAGTATCTCGCTAGATATGTCTTTGATCAGAGTTGGCGGAATAGCATCTGCCGGGCAAGCAGATTTAAGTCCATGAATGGCCTTAAATATCTCGAGAACAGAGAACACAGGGAAGGATGACCATTGTGCCATGGGAGCAGAAAGCACGGACAATTAGCAGAGGCAGGGCTGTTTTTGCAATGTCAGTACTTATAGTTTACATTTTTTAGGAAAGGAAAGTTGATAAAGAGTCACATAGGGCTTGGGATGGAGTAACCGCCGAGCCTGCTTTAGTCGGGGAGGAAAGAGAGCTGACCAATTCAAAGAGGGCCTTAGGCTCATTTATAGCAGCCTCTACCTTGACTAAGGAATGCTCCCCCCAAAGCCTAGGGACTATCTAAACTAAACTACGTATCTGCAACCTGCACCTACATTTTGTTCTTAGCTTTTATAAGGCTTAAACTACTGTGTATACCTCCATTTATTCAAAGTAATACAATGCAACTGTATTTTTGTCTGCCCTCTTCTGTTACTAAGGATGAGTCATCATCGCTTGATCGTAGCTATCATTAGGTGAGCTTAGCTTGTTGGCCTTGTCTGGAAGGTAACACCACCTTCTTTCTGCCCATAGGATTTGTAGATTCCTACCAAGCTCACGACACAACTTGGTAATATGTCTTGTGTGTTTTGACAAAGCTGAGGAGAATCAATGAGGGACAGTCAACATGCTAAATTAACAAAAGTGGATACATTGCAAATGAACACACCACTTAGGTAAAGTACAAAAGGGGACAGCACAAATGCAGCATGGTTTCTCTGGATTTGTACTACAGTAAGCGTCTCTGGGCAATATAAAAAGTTCTCTTAATGAAACAAAGTCTCTCCCTGTGGTGTTACATCCCATTTATTAATGTAGTCATTGATGGGGCTTTAAGTGGCACCACACTTCTTTCTTGGCCCTTGGTTCCTGGATCACCGTCAGCTTCTTCTCCTCTCTTTGTTTGTGTCCATATGAGCAGGTGTCAGAACGGGGTCTAAAGCCCCATGGCAGGGTAACAGTGTGTAATTGGATGCCTACCGCAGTAAGGTCTCTTAATGAGACAGACCCCTTGAAGACTTAGGTGACAAGACCCTGCCACACATACATAGTAAGCCAGAAGATACTCTTTGCACTGCTCGCGGCCCCCATTGCTTTGAGGAACCCAGACCCCGCCACCCCCACCATTCATCCAATTGATCGCAGCTCATAGTGCAAAACACGACTTTGAGCTGCCTTGCCCCACAATAGGGTGTCAGCATTTGTGAAGGTAAAGTAGAAGGACCTTAATTTCATTCTCTAGGTCATAGCTTTTGTGAACGCCAACACATGCAGCACCCTTGCAAGGGTTTTGAAGGTGGCAGCGATTGGCTGCCCTAGGGCCACGTGTGTGAAGCTAAACTATAAGGGCAAATGCTGAAGAAGACTTGCATCCTTGTTTTGGAATACAAGGCCTGCCCCCATCCAGCCATGGCATATTTAAATGGATTGTGTACTTGGTGGCACTTGCTTACATTTGCCAAGGGTGTTTAAATAGGGGAGGACTATGTAATTGTTGGGTAAACTATAAAAACAAGCTTATTTTATGGCCTTCATTTTGTATTGAGGAGAGAGCAAACCGGTAGTAATTGCCAGACTGAGGGGTGCAAGGGCCATTGGTTAACATTTTACTGGTGAAAGGGGAATTATGGCGAGAGGTTAGGAAAAAAAGAGAACCACAGAGGTTAACATGATAGATGCTGCGCATGAGGCTAGAGCGGGGACGGTGATGAACAAACAGTGGAAAGGGACCGGCAGGCTTAATTGGAGATTGGTAGACCCAGAAGTTAGAACATGAAAGGGTACAGAGCAATATTCTAACTGGGGGAGGGGCTTGTAAAGCCAATGTGGGGGGAGGGGAGAATTGTTCTTAGAGGGTCGGTATTAATGTAGGTGGTATGATAATGCTATATGTTCGAAACTACTTCCAGTAAATGCAATCTTGTATCAACAGTCACCATGAGAGGGTCTGTTTTGTGCCACTTGCACCAAACGGATGTCCAGAGTTCAGGTAACCTTTTCAATCTCCATAAAGCAAATCTATAACCTCTGCGATAAAGGTCAGCCGTGTGCAATCACTCTCTACTCCCTTGTGAACAAGAACGAGCTGTCTCGGGGTTTAGAGACCTGACTGCTTACTTCAAATGACATGAAACCCCTGGACACAGAACAACAATGGCGTAGTCATTGTGTGATAGCGTTCACATTTCTGGGATAGGTTGGCATGTTTCCATCTTACTTTGCAAAGAGATCTAACAAACAGGCAGACATTTGGAAGGCTACAAGGCTTTTAAAGCATGCAACCAAAACATCATTACCATTGTTAAGACAGGCCAGGGACGCGGCAGCCCTTTCTGAATGGACTTGCTCCCGCCCCTGCTGCCGCAGCTCCCGGCCCTGCTGCTGAGGGGATTCCCGCAGGCAGATGGAGCCCTCCCAGTTGAGGATTATATTTTCATCTGAGCGGACTATGCCTGATGCTGCTCTTTCTGCATCCCAGGCACTGGACTGTGAACAGGAGCGATGTGAATGCAATGAAGGGATTAGAGTGGGAGGTGCACGGGGTAATTGGGAGTCTGCAGAGATTTGCAAGGTATTCATTGATGCACTGGCTGGATCATGCTCTACTACCGGCGGCTAAGCAGCTACACGGAGGAACGGTAAAGACCATGAAAAGACGGTATTGGATTTAAAAGCTCAACCCAAAGCGCTTGATTAAGCTAGTGGGAGCGGAACACACAATAAAAGCAAGTTTAATAGAAACATACAGCAAACAAGGACTGCCTGAAAATAGTCTGCCCATTCATAGCTTACTCTTCACACTAAACCACACCTCACAATTCAATAGGAGGAGGAGAATATGCACATTACTTCATGAGAAACAGCGGTCCAACTTACCAAATGCGTTTCCTCAACTTGTTTTACCTGGAACCATCATTGTTTTATCATTTGAAGAACCAGCTCAAAACCAGAAGAGAATGTTGAGAGTAAGAAACAAACCCAGGGGAATCCCCATTGACAAACAGAACTTGGAAGACCCAAAGACCTTCCAAAATGCGTGGTAACAATGAAATAGAACCACACAACGCCACAATCAATGTAAGAGACCAGGAAAACGCAACAAGCAGGTAAAAACGGAACAAACTGAACAATTGCTAACATCCAGTGCATCTACAGGAGAAACATGCACTTATGATGAACTGCTTGAAGAGTGTCCCTACCCCGAAGAAGGCCCTTAGTTATTTTTGCCATAACTGCACCCCATCTATCAGATTAAACAAAAAGTAAGAACAAGTCAGTGATTTGATAAACAAAGAAGAAGTCAAGAACAAACTATAGTTTCACCACTCCTTACACACAGGGCAGGGGTACCGTTAAATGCGGCGCTACCGCTGCATTCAAGGGCCCGCCCAATCATGCGTATGGCGTGTTTACCCCCAGTTCATAGCTGGGGGTAAACGCGCTGGGAAAATGCTGATTTTTGCCACAATTACCGCACGGTAATACCGCCAACGGTAATTGCCTGAAAATTCTGCATTGGGTCCAATGGGGAATAACTTTTACCACCCAACCCATGATCCAGTGGTAATACCGCCAGATGGGTGGCCGGTAACGCAAATAAAGTTAGGCGGTATCCCTGTTTGGGATACCGCCCAAATCGTGATGAAGCCTACAGTCACTTACACCAGGTATGCATCCATGTGGCGGCACAGGAAGCGGGTGCTTCACGCTCTGCTTGTGCTTTAGAATCAATTAACACTAAATTAGAAGAAGATCAGAAAGTTTAGACACAAATATGATCTCGTTTTTTCCTGGCAAAAGTATTATCAAAAACCGCTCCAGACAAATGCAACAAGTTTCTGGAAGAACATCTTCTGAAGTGTCAACTAATGAGGTAGAAGAGAGTAAGAACACAATCACCACGGACACACAAACAACAACGGATTGAGAATTGTCACAACCAACTACTTCTAAAACGCTTAATCATAGCAGTCCTGAATCATTGGAAACACAAGTTGCTTCTTTAGAAGACCAATACAAACACGTCAAAGAAAAAGAAAACCACCTTGCAAACTCCAACAGATGAGGAGAACTTTATTAATATGCCGAATAACCCATTAACTCCATTTCAGACAGTAATTTTACAAAAGGGATTGTCCTTTGTTCCCTCATACAATTGTACTTCTTTTAAAGGACAGATAGATTTCTTTAAATTGAGGAAAATGATGTTAAAATTATTTGTGTGACTTTTGCCCATTCAACCGATAATGAGTTTACACACGAGGATTGGAGGAATTTAAACAAAGCAGAACTAATCCTCACATCCTACATAGATCTCTTGACCTGTTCGAACAACAAGTTCTTACAAAACTTCAATCTTTGAACTATTCGAAAACCCAAAGAAGGAAGCTCTACAGAAACGGGGCTATAGAATTGAAAACTTTGGCCAACGATTCCAAACTAGCCCTCAATAGGAACAGAAAGGCGGTGCTACTGTTATTATGAACCAATTATATTATAAATAAGAATGTCAACGACATGTAAATGACACAGGCACTTATTTACCAATCTCTTACTGTCCGACTCAGTCAGTGAAGGCACTCACTGCAGACACGTTAGATGATGCAGACCTCCAAGGATGGGTCACTGAAAAGTCTAAGGAGCTCATTTTCAATGAGACGTAAAAAGTAAATCACATGGGTAAAAAGTCATCCGTAAGACCTTTACGCATGTGATTTACTTCATATCTCATTTTCAACCATTTGTACGGTGGAGGGGAGCGGTGGAAAAATGCCCCAGCATTTGCACCAGTATGCATTTTCATGCCAGCGCAAATGCTGAGGATCCCCAAGGAGCTCTTTGCTTTATTTGCAAGCATAGAGCAGGGGGACTGCGTAGGAATCCATTGTAAATGCTGTCTGACATGCACGCATCGCAGGCCGCATTTACTCATTTACACAGCGGAGTGCAAATGTCCAGGGCAAAAGGCAGTGTAGACGCATGGATGCCGTCTTTTGCCATGCATATTTACACTCCGCTGTGCACATGAGCAAAATTTGCCACCAGAGAACAGCCTACGTGTAGGTCTACATGTAACGGCTCCCCGCTGTCAAATTACACTCTAGAGCAAAATGAGCACCGGGTTGTTTTTGACTAAACAATAGCCTATCATGTCCGGATGCTATATTTTATCCATAATCCAAAAATCATTGACTCGGCCACCAGGACGTCCTCTTATAGCAGCTACAAATAGCCTGCTCTAACCCCTACTACAATACATTGATGATATTCATCAAATAATTGTTAAAACTATGGAATCATTAAAAGATACTATTGATTTTGTACGATTATTGAATACACTGAGTTTTCGGATCGTGACATGAAGCTATCCATAGACGCTACCAGTCTTTATGCATCAATACTCTGTGAAGAAGGATTAGAAGCTATTGAATGTTTTTTTTTAAACCGTGATATTGCATCAGCTAATCCTTTATTTATATTTACTATTTTGAAGTTGATATTAAATAATAACTTATTTCGATACAGTAATCAACATTACTTGTAAATCTCCAGAACATTAATGGGGCCTAGTCTGTAATCTATGATGAATCCATGGATGTCGTCACCTCTCCACTAGGGGGTAGCCCCTTCTGATAAGGCCCGTGAGGTGAGGCTGCTACCCGATAGTCTCTCTGGGGGTGATTCTCGGCAGGAGGTTCTCATGAGGAGGGATCCCCCTATGGGACTAGTGACGACTATCCGGGAGAACGTGGTATTCTTCTAATTACCCTCACTTACCCTCCTATCCTGTCACCTTCCCATCTACACCATACCTCTATGAGTGTAGATAAGGTAGATAATCCAACCTCCTCAAGAAGTATTGAGACGAGGAAGTGTGAAGGAGACGTGAAGGTAACCTCCCTGAGAAACACTAAAACAAGGAAGAATGAAGAAAACCTAAAGGTAACCTCCTTAATGGACACTGAATCGAGGAAGAGGCACGGAGCAATTCACAGTGCCCCGCGGAATCAACCTGAGTGATCTAGAGAACTTGGAACAAGTAAGACTAAAGCGGTAATAAAAACGAAAGAGGGACTGACATTTAACACAGTCTCTCAGTGGAGGCTCCGTGAGCGAAGATGCAATTCCGCAAGTGAAGGAAGATAAGACCGCCCTGGAGGAACCGGGAGGTTCGAAGGCGAGAAGAGAGCGAGAAGCCTGCCCTGGAGGAACTGGGAGGTTTGAAGGCGGGAGAAGAAGAAGAGAGGCCAGGAGACCACAACCAAGACGCTTACCCGCAGGCACAGTCTCGGGAAGGTCCGCCATGGACAGACCGGCAGGCAAGGAGAGGCCATGGGCAACTAGCTGACCGAAGCCATTGGTACACGCGGTCGACAGGAGATGCACAGCCTGAGAACAGGGGAACACTGTGGAGGCAGCGCATTCGCTAGTGAAGCCAAGAGAAGCCCAAGGGAGGGGTCGGAGAGACCCACTAACAACCGGAGAACATCGGTAAGCACCCTGTGGAGCCCTGGGTGGCCGGGAACGGTTGGTCAGACCACAAAGGGTGGATGTCTAAAGACATAAGGGTCTGGAAACCACAGCACATAACAAGGAGCCTCCTAAGCCTTCCTCCTTATGACAGTACTTGGGAGAGAAAGATCCTTAGTACTACGATCCAAAATAGTAAAGAAATAAGGGTCTGGGACCCCATAACAGAAAGGTGAACTGTGAAGAAGATAGACAGTCCCTGGCAGGGTAGTGAACCAGGGCTGTCCATCAGAGTTGTGAAGCAATTAAACAGTCTCTGGCAGTTTAGTGAACAAAGGTTGTCCAGAGGGGAAGGGAGACATTCTCCCATCACTTGTTGAACTGTCTGAGAAGCTTGAGAACAGCCAGGAGAAGGAGGACATCCCCCCATCACTTGTTGAACTGTCAAAGAAGCCTGAAAAGGCCAGGGGAAGGGAGAGATTCCCCCGCCAAAGGTTATCCTATCACAACCTGAGAAAGTTTAGGGGGAGGGAGACATTGTGAATGGTAGATCAGAGGAGAGGCATTCACACCCCTGATCGAGAAGATTAAAGAAAACAGTACATGAAGGACCAGGGAAAGGAGGTCCTTACCCCTGGGGGTTAAACCAAGAACCCCAAAGCGAAGACAACTATGGGCCATAAGGAATGCTGATGTTTCTTTGAACTGAGCTTTGAGAACATTTAAATCCAAAACTTTGTGATTTCCTAAAAACGAGATTGCAGCCTGTGGAAGGGAGGCCTTGCCTCAGGGTACACTCTCACGTTGGCACTCAGCACTTCTTTCATTTAGTATTTAGTGTAAAGGAGGGAAACAGGTTTTTGACACAGGACTGTGGTCTCTTTATTTTGGACATCCCGACAGACTCAGTAGTAGTTTTAGTTGAGGCAGGGAAACCCCTCTTAGAAATAGGGTGAGATAGGTTTTCTTTTTCCTTTCTTTCACTTAAATAAAAGTCTTTGCCAACCAACTTGCCACCATTGTGTCAGACTCGTAGTTCTGCACCCTTAGAAATCCATGTATGGCAATATCGTCATGTATGATATGATAGTTTATTTATATAGCACCTATACACAATGGGCCTCATTACGACCCAGGCGGTAAGTTACCGCCTGGGTCGTACCTTTACCACCATGGCGTAAACTACGTTTACGCCATGGTGGTTGGCGGACTTACCGCCCCATTCCGAGGTGAGTGGGGCGGTAAGTCCCCATTAACCCATTTACCCTTCCCCATTCCCATTTTTGCCCCATAGGGCATAATGGGAGTGGGGAAGGCGTTAATTACGCCACCGTAAATTACGGTGGCGTAATTAACAACAAGGTCCCTTAGCGCCTTGTTGCTAAAAGCAGGTGTTAAAACCTCCATGGCGCTAAGGGACCTCGGAATCAGGCGGTAAGGGTCGGCGCTGTTTACGCCGCCGTAAACCCCTTACCGCCTGGGTCCTAATGAGGCCCAATGTGTTTCAAAGCGCTCTATTCCAATTGTGCAAAATCTTTCTGAACATTTTTTTATCATCAATAACACTAACTGATGAAGGTACATTAACCTTTATCAGAGATACATAGATGATATTTTCTTAGTTTAGCAAGGACCTTAAACTACATTACAACATTTGTTTGAATTTTTGAACACTGTTCATACCCATATGAACAGTGTTCACTGTTCACTATGAATTATGACAAATCTACAATCAACCTTCTAGATGTAAAAATGATCATACAGAACTGTCAATTAATGATAACTGTATTCTCAAAACCTACGGAGAAGAACAATGTATTGCATGCAAGTAGCTTTCAACCACCGAGATTATTAAGAAATCTGCCATTTAGACAGTTCTTAAGAGTGAAAAGAATAACCTCTGCTCTGGAAAATGTTACATTACAAAGTTAAAATAAAATTCAAGTTTATGGCAAGAATCTATAAAACCTTACTCCGCTACATAAAAGAACTGTACAGTGCATCTACTATATATACTAAGAGATATTTTCTTACTCCTACCCTTGGCTTTTACTTAAAACCCAGAGACATTCTCCTGTCGTCGACATCATTCTTCTAAAGAAATTAATCTACAAGCATTGGTTATTATTTTTTTCAAAATATAAGGTGAGCTACATACGTACCGGAAGTCTCCTGTTGCAACACATGTTCAATGACATCAAAGCAGGGACAGCAACCTCTCGTCCCACTTCCTTGTCAAATCCTCATGACTCACTTGCCCCCTCGTCCTTTTGCCTATTCACCCCCCATGTTTTCTTTCAACAATACTTTGTTTTATAAAGATGAAATGAAAAGTACACATCATAATTAAGTAATCCAAAAAATATGTAAATCTGTATAGAGCTCTGTTAACCAAAAAGAGTATGATTGCAGCCTTATAACCACTATGGAGGACTACAGTCCGGGAGGATAGCTCAGGGTCAACGCGTTTGTCCAAGACAACGCCCAGTCCCAAGCTTACAGACTGGTCTCTGGTATTAAGCACATTATAAAAGAGTAATTCATTAATTAAATAGCAGAATGAATGGAAGATCTCAAATATTAGAATGCAATTCAGTAAATGTTTAAACAAAAATGGTCTGTGGGTTTCGTGAGTGTACTTTCAAGACTGAAAGATTCATGTAAAAAGATATGTTCGTCTGACACAGGCATGCAGTGTATGTGATGTGAGGAAATGGTGCCACTGTTTTTTTTTTATTGTAACCATTAGTTTATGCAAACTTTAATTACAAAACAAAAACATCACAAAAAACACTGCTTAAGGAGAAGACAAAAAAAAACACATAGATCCATCCATTAAAGTTTCTCCAATCATTTAAGATGGACGCGTATAACGACTTCACGTTCGCCCATCTCAAAAGTTCTTGAAACCGTTGTCTTGTCATAATTAACCGGACATAATTGTTTGTTCATTGGGATGAGGCATCAACGTGATTCGAGTCGATTAAGAATCTTTTCCCTACTCCAGAAGTTTCTCACGAAAGTCTATCACTGCACAGGTTAACATCACATTGTTACCTGTCAGCAGCGCCCACCACCATTCGTCTGAATTAATTTCAAGAGGCGCAAATCTGCCCAGAAAGCACGACCGTTGTGTAGCTATTATGGGACATTCCATGATTAGATGTTTCAAGGATTCTATTCCAATTGTGCAAAATCGACAAAGATTGTCTACAGCCTTCTCCATAGAACTTCTTTGACGTTCAGACGTAGCCTCAGAAACTTATTCTGATGCAGTCGTGAAGGGAATCTTGACAAATATTTCGGAAGTTTGTCTAGGCAATTGCATAACAGACCCAGATTCAGTGATGACGGCATTGTACTGCACAGATCTTCATTTTGAAATCCAGTTGCATTGTCTTAATTTTTTCTTTGCAGGTTGGGGTGTTGCTATTACCATCTGCCATGAGATATCAGCTGTCTCTAAGATTTTCCTGATTTTTTTTGCCCAGACCAGCAGAATTCCTGCATGAGGGTTCTTTATTGTTGGTTCAAATATCTTATACGATGGTGCTACATTTGACAGATGCATTTTGCGTAACACTGCAATTGATTTCTATTGAACGGTTCCATGTAGTGCCTCCAAGCCCAGTTTGTATCTTAATGCAACAATTGAGGTGCTGCTTGGAAGTCGCAATAATTTTCTCCAGAATTGGCCTTCCAATACTGCCCAAATCGACTGTCAATGTTCCATCCTGCTTCTGCCCCATAAGTAATTACTGGAACTACTTTCTGTATGTAGAAAGTTTGTAGTGGTAGGATCGTGTATTTACCGTATTCAAAATGTAACTTTTGTCCTTGCATTGTTAATATGGACATACGATATTTCAGATCGGCTACCCAATCCGATTCGCAGATAGAACAGCTTATTTGCACTCCCAAGTATTGAATTGATGATACAGCCTCAATTGTCTCACCAGCTGCTGTCCACTTAAATTGATTTGATTTGATTTTTTTAAGTGCTGTTCCAAATTGCCATGATTTTAGATTTCTCAGTGTTGATCGCAAAGTCATTATCTTGAAAGTATGAGACTTGATTGGTCAAAAGACGTTGCAGGCCAATTTGGGTTAAATCAAAAAGTACAATGTCGTCTGCATAATATGCCCAACTGATATGTTGCCCATTCAATTTCGGCAGAAAACGATTTGTTTTTTCCAAGGTACTTGAGATATCCGAGATGAATAATTTAAACAGGAGTGCAGCTAGGGGGCACCCCTGCTTTACACCTTTGGGAGTTTTTATTCCATTTGTCAAATGACCAGTTGCATCCAGGCGTAATCTGGTAGAAGTATCGTTATGCAGTGCAATCAACGGTTGAAGTAATGCCAGTGGACAGGACCATGATATAAGTTTCGGCCACAGTTTTTCACGATTGTGTCAAAAGCTTGACGCATATCAATAAAAGCTATAAACAATTTCTTGCTATGCTTTAATGCATCAAGTTTTAATAGATTTAATATCAGTAAATTCACTTTGGTTCCTGTGCATTTGGTGAAACCTGTTTGTCGACAATCCAATAACCCAGTGGCACTCGCCCATGATGTTAGCTTGCATTGTAAACAGGTCGCAAACATTTTTCCTATTGTGTCCAGAAGGGCAATAGGGTGATAGTTGTTCGGATCGTCCCTATTGCCCTTCTTAAATATTGGCACAATAACTGATGTTGGCCAACAGGTAGGGTTTCTTTTTAAGACAATATCAATTGAAAAAGTTTCTCAATGAATTCAGCCCATAATTCCTTTTTTTCTTGCTGCATGTGAGTTTTTTAGTTGTTGAATCATTGTCACAATATTATCTTTTGCTTCACTCATGTCCCAAGGCACTGAACAGTCCAGAGTTATTGACTCATTTTGTTGAAGACAGAGTTGAAATGGTCTTCCCAACCAGATGCTGGGATTCCATTTGCTAACTTTGCGTCTTGACATAGAGATCCTTTGTTAAGAATTGTCCAAAAGTCTTTTACTTTATGTTGCGCAATCAGCTTCAACATGAGTCTGGTGCGTTCTTGAGCTCTTATTAGTTTTTTTCAACTGTCTTATATCCTTGGATAATTGCTTTTTCTCCGTGCTCACCAACACACTGAATTCATATTTGTTTAATTGACAAGTTTTCCTTAGCTGAGATTTTTTGGTACAAAATTGTTGAAGCAGAGGTGAGTAATTTAATCGATTAGCTGCAGTTAGTCATTTCCTCTAGATTTTTACTCAGCATTTGGATTTGGTTGTTATTTATTCTTAGTCTGTTAGCACCTTGATTTCTCTCTAATGGAAAACTATGCATTACTTCTGCGCCGCACCTTAACATTAACAGAGACAGCTCTAAAACATGATAATCGCTTTGGATGTCTTATGTATTTCTAAGCGTTCTATTTTCGATCAGTGTGAAGAACTGATCCAAAAATAGTCTGATGTTTTCTTACTGCTCTCTCTCTGCCATGTGAAACCAGCTGGAATGTCACTTTGGACTCTTCCGTTTATCATTTCACAATTTCTTGCTTAGAAGGCCTGATTCCAACACTCACCTCTTGAGAGGCTTGTGGTAGCCGACGTTGGGTTTGTGTGCGGGTCTTCACACCAGGAAAAGTTCAATCTGATTGTTGTTTTTCTACCTGGATGTCAAAGCCGTAAGAAAGTATTTCATCTTTTGCAGCTAGGAGAGTTTTTTCCACTGCAGTAGATCTTATGTGCAGGAATACTCTGCCTGCGACATCTTCCGAGATATATTCGACAATGACTAGATCATCCAAGGTGATTGTCTGTAGAGAGGGAATTGTGTGAAGTAAGTGCATCATGTTCCTTCGATTAAAGTTGATGTCCTTGTCATCAGGGAAAAGATTTTCAACCCGAATCTTCCAGGTCCTTGGATTTTTCACATCGAAGGACCTTGACATCATTCTTGTTTTGAGGTCTCTTTGATTGTTCATTTGAGCTGAAGTCATTTTAGGATATAACTTTTGACACTGTGCGAGTTTCGCTTGCTCAGGACCTTCCACAAGTCCTGATGTCACATTTTTGTCGCTAGAGTTCTGGACATCAGGCAATTGTTTCGATGCCCCATGACTAAGTTCCTTAGGATGGACTGTGTCTTCGTGTTCCATGTTATTGGACCTGCCATTCGAGATCGCAGTAGGCACAGACTGTTGGTGCCGGAATATGTGACCCTCCAGCGCCGTTAGAACTCGTGGAGTTATCTGACTCAATGGAGTAAGTAGATAGGTGACATAAGTCGATTGATGCGACTTGCTCCAGACTGGAATCCACTTCAGAGTCAATTTGTGCTCTCTTCCTAGAGCTTTGTATTTTGGTTGCACTTAGCTGGTCGTTAGCTTTTGGAATTTTATTTAGATCAACATTTTTTGCTAAGTGTACGTCTTGTTTTTTCTTGTCTTTATTACTCTCAAATAACCACAGTTTTTGTGGGGTTGGTAAATTCCTAACAAATTGTTTTGTGTTTGTTGACTTCCTCTTTGAGCCTTGTTTCGTGGCCTTGCGTTCCTTAGATGTTGATTGTACATGATTTGCTTTACGTGATAAAAGGCCGTTATCGATCAGGCGCTTGGCGGGCCCAGTAAAGATTCTGAAAGACAATTGCTTTGGCTTGCTGGGCACGTTCTCCGTGGCAGTTAACTTGATTGAATGGTGACAGCCTGTTGAAATGCCACACTCTGAGGTGCGAGTGTCGCTTTTCAAACTGTCAGCAGAATTTAACAAAGGCTTCTCCAAAGCTACAGACACATTCTCAACTGGGGCTTCAATTGGCGTCCTCCGATTTAATGCTGTTCCCAACGCTGAGACAGGTATTAGCACATTCGCTATTTCGGTCGGAACTGTGACAGATGATGTTTGTGAGCCCGTACTTTTGACAGAAGTTGAAGGGCTTAAGGTATTTCTAGTGGGTTGTGTGTCTGAGTACCCACAATTATTGTTTTCGTTATGCCTCAGCCATTTCGTGCATTCAAGGACCACATTCATGAGAGTTGCATTATCAGCATGCGCGCTAGATGCTAGATCGTCCAGCCTATGGTGCAATTGTGTTGAGAGTTCAGCTTCCCTTTCTGTTCGAGTCTGTAAGGCATTGTTGACTTGTTCCAGTTTCTCAATTGTTGCCAATATGGTGCATAGTTTTGAGCCTTGATCTTTTACGGAGTCATTTAGAGCCTCAAAGTTTCATAGAAGGGATCAGTGCTAGGGAGGTTGCTGCTAGCACATTGTTGTGGATTTGAATGCCTGCTGCCAATGATATATTAGCTTTGTTATTACGTTCCAATTCCTGATCTTGTGTTTGAAGGGAATCAGGTCGTGGCTTTGTTTGGCCAGTGGTGGAACTCAGACTTGAATCAGTGTGCTGTAGAAAATCACTTTTGTCTACCAGCCGAGTGCGTGTTACACCTGACAACGTAACCTACCTACATAGATGTGCTTGTTCAATCGAGGGCAGACCTTTCATGATCGGGGTGCTAGTTTGTGTCTTGGTTCGCAGATGCAAAATTGAATGTTGCAGCTTTTGCAAGTCCTCCCCCACAGTGGTACTTTTTTGATGTGACTGGGACCTGTTCACAGATTTGGAGCCAAAACTATTAATTAGTTTGTCCTTTATTAGAAGATAGTCAGCAGCCAGACGTTCTGCCAGGCGTGCTTCACGGCCTACTAAATGTTGTCCAATCAAATTGCTTAGTTTGGAAGAGACTGTTGTGCCATTCACAGGTGTTTGTTTATCATGTGAGGAAATGGTGCCACTTTACAAAAAAAGTTTTGGTGTACTGAATTAGAACACATGAAAATAAGGGCTTTTTTGTGCGACATATGTTGTCCTGGAAGAAGGCGTAGATTTGAGGTACCTGATCTATATAGACGGAAGGCGAAAGAAAAGGGACAAATGCACATCAAAAGAACCTTTTGATGTGCATTTGCCCCCTTTCCGTTGCCTTCCCTCTAGATAGATGTGCTATGCCCTACAGCTTGTAGGAAGGGCCCCTATAAGTGACTAGGGGAAGGAGTGAAGTTTTTTGGTGGCTTTAGACATCTGACAGTTGTGGATGTCATTCCGCCATTAGTTCATTTTTGTATCTGACCAAGTCAATGGATCATGTAGTTCCAAAAAGTTACTTACGCCTGGTAACGTTCTTTCGACTGGATGTTCCTCCAACGTAATCCTCAACTTTGACATGTAATGTCCAGCTTAAGCTGCTTCAGAAAACATTTTCGGCAGAGGGCGCCCTGCGTCGAGTCGATGTCCCTCAAAGGCCTCCATCAAGGGTGACGTCATCTGAGGTTATAAGTAGCACGCGCAGCACCCATTGGCATCAGTTCTGTTTTTCCCCTTGTGCAGCACAAATGCCCATAAATACGGGCATGACAGTACTCAGCCTTGGTGCAACAAAAGCTGTAATGGCATGGGAAATTCTACAGAGAGTTAGGTTGGGAGGCCGATGAGGAATAACTTGGAGGAACATCCAGTCGAAAGTACGTAACCAGGGGTAAGTAACTTGTTCTTTGAATGGATTGTGTCCTCCAACTTATTTCTCATCTTTGACAGACTCCCAAAGCAGAATCCATGATTGGAGGAGGGTGAAGAATTTAGATATTAAGAATTTTAAAGGGCAGAGTAAAGTACTGCCTTACCAAAAGCGACATTGTGAGCATGGGAAGTAACCAGAGAATAATGCTTTGTAAACATGTTTATTGATGACCACGTTGCGCATCACAGATGTTCTCAATAGGGGCACCCCTTTGCAGGCTGTCGATGTAGCCATGCCCCTGGTGAAATGAGCCCATAAGCCCTCAGGAGGGTCTTTGCCTGCCAGTCTGTAGCATTCAGATATGGTGATGATCCATCTAGACAAGGTCTGTTTGGAAACAGCCTGGCCTAGCTTGTGTCCTGTATACCCTATATAGTGCTGATCGTCCACTCTCAATTGACATTCTGGAAATGTAAAAGCTTAAAGCTCTCCTATGGTCCAACCTATGGAGCCTTTCCTCTTCCCTACTAGGATGAGGTGGAGGATAGAAGGCAGGTAGTACCATTTTCTGACTTAAATGAAAATCTGAAACTACCTTAGGCAAGAAGGAGGGTTTTACCCTTAACATAACCCTGTCCTTGTGGAATATAGTAATGGGTGGCTTGGAGCCTGCAATTCGCTCAATATATGTTATAGCAACAAACAGTATTGTCTTAAGGATTAACAACCTTAACGGACATGAGTGCAAAGGTTCAAATGGGCCACACAACAGAAATTTCAAAACCAGGTTGCGGTCCCAAACCGGAACCGGAAAAGGAGGTGGAGGGAACACATTTGTAAGCCCTTTTAGAAATGTAGTCACCATTGCGATCTTGAAATAGGAGCATTCCTCTGATGAGCGCTTAAAGATCGGGAGCGGTGCCAAGTAGCCCTTAATGGTGCCAACCTCAAGACCTTTATGTGCTAACGAAAGCAAAAAGGATAGAACATCCAGAGTTGAACACTGAAAAGAATCAACATTCTTTTCTCTGCACCAGTCGCAAAATGTATTCCAACAGCAAAGGTACTGAGAATTTGCTGCTGGCCTTCTGGCCGAAAGCAACACCTCCATTACATCATCCGGGAGGACCCAATCCTTGTATCTCAGCCTTTCAGAAACCAAGCATGAAAGTTGAGAGTCTTGACCTCTGGATGGAGAACCCGACCCTCCTCTTGCTAGAGAAGGTCCTCTCTTTGGGGAAGACGCATTGGAGGACAGGTGGAGATGTCCAAAAGGTCTGGGTACCACATCCTCCTGGCCCAATCCGGGGCAATTAGGATCATGCATCTCCCAAACCTTCTCAACCTCCTAATCACATGAGGAATGAGGGGGACTGAAGGAAACGCGTACAGTAGCGGGAATCCCGATCCACCAAGAACGGACTAAGAGTATGTTAGTCACTACAGTGAGTAACTAATTACTCTTATGTCCCATCTCATTTCCTCCGTACTGTATGGACGATTACAACTGAATGCAGCCCCAGGGTGGAGAGGAGGCCCTCCTTAAGCAAACAGGTTCCTGAGAACCGCCTGTCCGAAGGCTGCATCAGACCTAGTGACAAACAGTAATGCTTACAGAAAGCTGAAGGAGAGGCCCAAGTGGCCGTCCTGCTTATGACCTGCCAAGGGACATGGTGCTAAATACGATGGCCGTGGACTTGGCCCTGACTGCGTGAGCATGCATGTTAGCCGGAAGTGGCTTGTGCTGACCCTCGTACACTTCCTTGATGGCAGAGACCATCCAGTGGGATATGGAAGCCTTAGAGGTCTGATAGCCTGGCCTAGATCCTCCCAAAGTGACAAACGGGGCGTCCGACTTGCGGAAGCCCTTGGTCCTGTCCAAGTAGAATTTTAGGGCATGCCCGACATCCAGGCTGTGCAGCACTCTCTGGGCCTCATCCTTGGGATCGGGAAATAACGTGGGAAGGACTATTTCCTCATTCAAGTGTAACATAGATGGAACCTTGGGCAGAAATACCTGGTGTGTCCAAATGACTACCTTGTCCTTGTGAAAGGTGGTATATGGTTCATAGGCGACTCTGCAAGCCGAGGTAAGACCGACTAGTAAGGCTGTCTTGATGGTGACCAGCCTGATGTCCACGGATGCCATTGGCTCGAATGGTTTGTGTGCCAGGGTGCCCAAGACTATGTTAAGGTGCCACACAGGGTGCGGTCTCTTGACTGGCGGGTAGAGCCTAGTGAGATCCATCAGATGTTTCTTAACGACAGGGTTGGAGGAGAAAAAAATTCCTTCCTCCGAGTTTCTGTAAGCCCCAATGGCAGCAAGGTATGTGCGGCAGGTGTCCACACGTATGCCCGAATGAGCGAGGTGTGCCGAAAAGGAGAGCACGTCGTCCAAAGTGCAGGCCAGGCGGTCAATTCCTTTGGAGTCTGCCCAGTGGCAGAATCTGGTCCATTTGCTTTTGTACTGGGCCCTGGTGGCTTTGCTCTTGGCGCCTTGTATGATCTCCAGATTTGCCTGTGAGAGGCTAAGGTGCTGAAGCATTACCTGCTCAGGTACCACACTGTGAGGGCTAGTTTCCCTGGCACAGGGAGGATGATTGTGCCCCCCTGCTACGCCAGAAGATGTGCTTGGCCCGTCGTAAGGTGTATAGGGGGCACCTCCGAGAGGCCGAGGAGCTCTGAAAACCATGGCCTGGCCGGCCACCTTGGAGCTATCAGAATGATGAGGAGTCCGCTCCCAACCTGCTGAGCCTGTCTGCTTCCGGGTTGGGTTCACCCAGGAGGTGGCCTGCAGAGAGGTACATGTCATTTTCCAGGGCCCATTCCCACATGCTGATCGCCAGTCTGCACAGAGGAGGGGATCTGGTGCCTCCCTGCTTTTTAACACAGTACATGCTGGTTGAGTTGTCTGTCTGGATGAGGACAACCTTGCCCTTGAGAAGTGGTAGTAATGCTCTGAGCGCTAGTCAGATGGCGTTCAGCTTCAACCAATTGATGTAGTATCCCTGCTCCTGTCGAGTCCAGATGCCGTGGACAGAGATCATCCAGGGTGGCTCCCCAGCCCTCAAGCGAGGAGTCTGTGGTGATGGTGGCCTGCGGAGAGGGTGGCCGAAAGGGCTTGCTCGTCCGTAGGTTGCAGTCCATGGACCACCATGTTAGGTCCGGGTCTCGGATTGCGAGCCCCGCTCCTGATTCCATGAGGCTGCGAAGTGCAGCTGAATCCTTCTCACCCAGTAGACCCAGGAGATGTTGGTACCACCATGCCGAGGTCACCTCTCTGCTGAGGAAGTGGGCGGTGGCCCTCTTGATGGGTGAGAGGGAAGACCCTCTCGGATCACGTGTCCCAAATGAGTCCCAGGAATGTCAGTCTGCGTAGGCTGCAGCTGTGACTTTTTGAGGTTGAACAAGAAGCCCAGATCATCTAGTGTGTTCATAAGGGCATGGGAAGAGGGTGAACCGCTTCCGGAGATCTAGCCCTGATGAGCCAGTCGTTGAGGTATGGGTAGATGTGGAGGCCCTGCGCTCTGAGGAGGGCTGCCACAGCGTTCATGAGTCTGTTAAGACCCTGGGGGCCGAGTTGAGGCTAAATGGGAGGACTTTGTATTGAAAAAGGTAGCCCATGATCCTGAACCATAGGAAAGAACGATGGGGCTGCCAAATCGGGATGTGTAGGTACGCGTCCTTTAAGTCCAGGGAGCACATCCAGTCATCCTTGTCCAATATCTCTGCTATAAAAGATGGCGTAACCATCTTGAATGTTTGCAGGTGTGGGGAGAGTTTGAGGGTGGAAAGGTCCAACACAACTCTCAGGCCCGCCTGGTTCCTCTTCTGAATGGCGAAAATCCTGGGGTAAAAGCCAAAGCCTTGCTGGGAGGCTGGAACTTCCTCCCCTGCCTGGCTCTCTATGAGCGACAGAATCTCCGCCAAAAGAGTTGCTGTCCCAGCCTGTGTGAGTGGAGGGGAGGAGGGAGCAGAGGCTGGGATAGGAAGACGGTACCCCGTGGATACTAAAGAGAGGATCCAGGGGTCCGCAAAATTCTGGCGCCAGAATTGTGCATGGAGAGCAAGCCTGCCCCCCACCGGAGACACGTGGACCCGAAGGATCATGTCATGCCTTCTTTTCCTCGAAGGCTGACGCTGAGGAAGGGGACTGGAAAAATCCCTTACCCCCCTCTTTTTGTTGTTTGTGCCAGTTCTGAGACGGCGAGCGGTCCGGCTGCCTGGATCTGCGTTCCTGGAAGCTGCGGAACCCTCCATATGTACGACCCTTTTCTGAGCGCTGCTGAGATTGGGTGTACGATTTGGGCATGATCTATGTAAGAATGGATAGACACTTTGCCGTTTGTGAGCTGTTCTTCTTTTTGTCCAGCTCTTCGTCCGTAGAGGAGTGGAAGAGGTCCCCCCCCTCGAATCGTAGATCTAGAATACGCTCCTGGACATCTGGGTTGAACTTTGTTGCCCGGAGCCAGGCTGTTCTCATGTCCGGGGCAATGCAGATGGCACGGCCTGAGGTATCGATATGACCCACTGTGGATTCCATGAGATCATGCGCCACGAGCTTGGCTTCAGCTAGCCCCATTTTAAAAGCGTGATTGGCACTGGGTGGGGAGTTCCAGGAGGAAGTCTGCAATTTCCCGCCACAACCTCTGGTTGGCGGTAGCCAGCATGGCATCTGCGCAGGGCTGATGAAGGTGCAAGGATGCGTTGGAGTAGATTTTCTTGTTGTACGCCTCCAAGACATTCTCCTCCTTATCTAGCAGTGCCGCAGAGGAGGCGGCTGAGGACAACTGAGGCTTGGAATATAGTGATGCTGCAGAGATCACCGAGGAGTGTGGCTGAGGATGGGTCGAGAGCAAGAGTGTGTCCCCCCTCCATCTGCCTGTACTTGGCGTCCAGGCGTCGATTGATCGGCTGGACCGAGTGGGGCTTGAGTCAACCCTTCTTGGCCAGGGAGACTACATCGGTTTGCAGTGGAATCCCTGTGTTGGCAGAGGGGTGTCGCGTGAGGACTTTTGCCAGAACCCCCTCTGCCGGCTGTTCGACTTTGGTTTTGGGAGGCCCAGCTACTCCGCCAGGCCAGCAAGGTGTTCATGCAAGGCCCTGGCTGAGGATGGCGTGTCCGGATCCTCCTCCTCATCTGTATCCTGCGGATCTGGAGGATCCTGTGGAGGAGGCGGCGTAGATGGCGCCGGAGACTGGGGTACAGGGACCACAGCCAGAGGCTGAGGAGGCGGCGGAGATTGCGGAGTTGGCTGTGGAGCAGGAGGAGGTGGCTGCACCGGAGCCTGAGGGCCTGATGGAGGCATCTGTGGTGCTGTTAGCATGGTGGGGAGGACTTCACTGATGGCGTCTTTGATGATAAGCCCCATCTGAGGAGACCTCATGAAGCCAAGGAACTTCTCGAAGAGCACCTCCTCACTGGCCAAAGAGGTGGCCGGGGGTAGCGACAGGGTAGTGGGGGCTGCTGGAGCCGCTGCATATCCTGTCCATATGGACGCAAAGGAAAGCTGCCCTGCACAAATGAAGGGGAGACTGTAGGCCACATACCTGTTTAAGGCCAGTCCCACCTTGACACTCGTTCTTTGCCGAATTCCTGGAATGGCGTCGGACGGGTGCCTCTTGTTGGTGCGGCGGCCTTTTTGTCGTGCTGCCTTCCATGTGCCTGCTACGTGGCGCTCGGCCCGCTGGGCCCTGCCTCGTCCAAGACTCTTGTGTGTGGATCAAGAGGCCTACCCTGCTCCTCGGGCCTCGTCCCGGTAGGTGTGACACCCTCGACTGGTAGAGCTGCATTTAGGCACCTCCTCTGATATATTGCCAGTATTAGGGCGTAGCCCGTCAGCTCAGACGCATTGCCGGTATTAGGGTGTAGCCCCTCGCCCATGGCGCGGTAAAAGGGCGGAGCCCCTCGGGTGTAGACCCAATAAAAGAACCTTCCAGTCCCTCAACACTGCGTCTGGGAGGATCCCTCGACCCAAAGGCCGGTAGATGCAACAGCCTCGGTGCAGGTGCCAGTAGAAGGACCTGGCTGGTCCCTCCCGCGTGGGAGAGTCCCTGGGAAGGAGTCTCCCTTGCGGGGTGCGCTGGAAAATATCAGCCCTACCATGGGACTGGTTCGATGCTTCACGAAGTTCTTGAGATCCTCTGGAGGCGACCTCTGGAAGAGCTCCCTCCACCTGGCTAGTCTGTTCTTCAGCGCCTTCGAGGACAGTGAGTCACAGGCCAAACATGATTGCCAACTGTGGTCTGGGCCAAGGCAAAGTAGGCAGAGGGCATGGGGGTCTGAAGTTGGGAAGAGCCCGTTGCAGGATAGGTACCTGCTGAACCCTATAGAAGTTGACATTCGCCGAGGAGGAACGCGACGCCTGAGGAACGAGTACCTGAATGATAGATAAGACAAAAAAGACAAGAGAAGAATTATCTGTGCGTGGAATTACATGGCCAAAGCCAAACCCAGGAGCGCTGGTGAATTCGGCCGTTCCCGTCGACGCGGAAAAGGGGACTGAGGTGTGGCGCCAGAGGGCAGAGTCAGGGCAGCGCTTGGGGGAAAAGAGTTTTTCTGGTAAAAAAGTTTCTGTCTCCCATCCCTTGGAAGGGATGCCCATACAGTATGGAGGAAAGAGGACGGGATGTAAGAATACATTGTATACCCCCTGTTAAATAAAATCTCCCATGTGTACCTTCAATTGATTTAATATTAGTCTGGTGTCATTCTTTTTAATTGATCGTGGGCCGGACCACTTTTTAGGGTTATGCAGAGCATATGTGTGTTAATCTGCACATGCACATATCTGACTACATTGCAGGAGGATTGCACAGGGGCAACGTGCTCGTCTTGGAAGCAAGACCACACAGAGTAACAGAGGTTTGAATCCTGTATGCTCGCTTAGAAACCTAACTCCAGTATTAAGCACGTTATAAGAAACCAATTAAAATTAAAAATTAAATAAAAATAAAAATGTCAGCGGAAATGATCGTGACATTGGGTGAGCTAGCTGCAATCGTGACATTGGGTGAAAAAATATATCAGGGTATCCAAGAGAAAAAGAAAAAGACTAGAGGGAGGAGCAAACCCAGAGGAAATCTTTACTCAGATTCATAGGATTAGGGGTGGCCTGTGAGAAAGAAATGGCACATCCTAATCCCAACATCTGAAGGGAGAGATGCCACCTCCAGATGCATTTGCCACCAGTAGCAGTCTTCCTGTCCCAAGGTTTGGGGAAAGAAATGTTGCAGATGCATATGAAGATCCACGTGTAAGTACGGATTGATTTGTTGCACAAAATGCACTATTACTAGTGAGGCAGGTTACAAACACCAACAAGTGCATCTCAGGGAGATGTAGTTACACAAATGTATGATGACCCTGGGAAATGGCCAGCCTCTCTGGATGATATAAACCATTGCTATATAGGAGAGAGCAGAAATAGAGCTAGATTACCAGACTCTTTTTCCATGTGAGAGTGAAAATCGACCCTTCTATATACCATTTATTTTAAAAGATAAAATGATTAATTGAAAGCACATTACTTGGGAGTAGATCGCTTATTTGCCTCACAAAAATGCATCGTTTTCTCACAGCTGTAAATTATTCACTATTTCTTTCTTAAACAGTCAGCTTGTAAGCCGTGGTTTATGTGACTGGCACCATCCTGGACAACGAGTGAAAGAACTCAAGAGTTGACTGGAACATTCGAAAAAATGTTCACAAGTGTAAGGAGCTTGAACTTCTACTATGAAAGGAATGCACTATTGATAACAATAACATTGCTCAAGTTCAACAGGAAAAGGTACATTCAAGGAACGTTTTAGAAAGGTTCCTGACAATTGCAGATTATCTGGCAGAACTTGGTTCTTAGTAGAGGAGTGGATCAGTGGGATCATCCTCACAATGATAACTTTCTAGGGCTAGTGGAACCTTTAGGTACATTTTACCCTATAATTATGGAACATATTCAGAGTTACCACAAATGACGTCCATTCACACTATCTTGGCAGAATTATTCATAACAAATTGAGGTGATATCTGAGATGGAGCTGAAAGAAATTCTATTAGTGTGGGAGAGGAAACATATTATTCAGTGTTGCTTGATCGTACACCAGATATGAGGCATACAGAACAAATGGTATTCATTGTGAGAATTGTCAATTATTCTAATTGGTCTGGTCCCATTCAGGAACATTTTATTGGGTTTGTATCAATTGAAGAGCAAATTGGGCAAGCTCTTGCTGATGCATTGTTGCACTAGTTAGTGAAAAACAGAGGTTCCAAACATTACAGCCCTCTACCTGGTATTTTCCAATAAAGAGACAACACAGAGTGGATTGTAGTGTGCCAAATGCAAGGTAACCCAGCTTTATTAGCAATGTAAAGCTGGGGGAAAACAAACAGCCAATCTCTCACTCAAGATTTTCTCTAACATTTCCACTGGAAACAGCAGTTTATATAGTCATTCTGATGTCATCATGATCACTGAGTTTTGAAAACCTATCATTCCTGGTCATTGGTTCCCTCTACTAAGCTACATATATAATTCAATATGTCCACAATAATGATTGGATAACTCTTTATCTAAGATCCCACCCATAAAACATCCCATAAAATGTGCTACATCATCATGCTTGAATATTATTGGTAGGCTCTAAATTACTTCTGCAGTGAAAAGGACATATGCTTATCGGTTAACATGCGGTCATACTCTCCGAGAACTGGCGGCATGATGACATGTTATAGATGGGAGCAGAGGACAAGTGTATCGCCTTTGTTCTTAAATAAAACAGCCCATGTTATGGCTGCCATGATGTCTCTTAGCTTCGAGCACTTCCAGTAATTCTGGCCCTCCCTATTCTTGCAACAGTAACTGCGCCATTCTGTTCTTGACACATGTATGAATACTGTTATTATGAATTATGCTGCTTTCATCATGTGTGCCTTAATTATTTGTCTTTTTAGCCGCATCCGCTGAGACATTAATCTGTCTGCCACAAATTTCCTGGAATGTTCAAGTTCATCCCATGGACTTCAAATAGTCTGCCATGTTATTGTAACTTAGTTTACCTTAATAGTTGAATGAACACAATGGTATCTTGTTCCGTTATGGAATCATCCTCTACAGAGTCATGGGCCTTGACATTCCTTTGAGGCAGCTACCATCCAGCCACTGCAGCATTTTCCTGAATTAAATGTATTTGTCTCAAATAGCGTGCTTAGCTACGGGGCCTCTCTTAAAGCTACAGAGCTTAATTCTCTGCTGTGTTGGCGCAGTTTAAAATGGCAACTGCTTGTCATGTTTTTTTCCTCAGCAGGACACATTTACTTTGATCTTTACTGATTTCCTGGTGCATGCCTGTCACGTGATTTCCCTTCCTACGAGTAGCAGCACCCTTACGGCCTACAATTTTCTGCCCTTCTTGTGTAGTGAGCCCCTATCTTGTGTACACGCCTTGCGGTCACCTAATCTATTCTATTTTAAAACACACACATTGTACAAGCTAATGCTTTCTCTGTTCCTTACTTGTGTAGCTCAAAAATAACTATTCTTTGTGCCAGCTGCATTTCCAGGAAAATTTAAAGTGCAGTTTCAAATGTGTCCTTTCTTATCTTATAATTTTGTTTCTTCTGAGGCAGGCAGGGAGGCAGAGCCTGCAAATGCTCTCTAGTCAATAACTGCCCCACTAAATTAGCAGAACTGAATCTTCCTCTTGCAGTAAGCTGTGGCGGAATATTAACAGAAAATGTGTGTGCTTTTTTCAGCCCATGTGCATTCCAGAGTTGGAACTTGGTTCTGGGAAATGCAGCAGCTTCATCGACCGGCGCAGAAAGCTTCTTTGGTGTAATTCAATGACTTTACACACGATTGTATCGATCTACAAAAAGATGGAATGTACTGATTGAAGCAAGAGTTTCTCTGTTCCTCCAAAATGTCTTTGTCACTCAGTCGGAATGTTGTGTGTAAAATGCGCAAGGCGCCCGATTTCAGACAAGCCTCCTACATGAAGCACTTCTGCATGTGTCTGAAACTTACGTGAAGATCAGAAGTGAAGTGAACCACTAGCATTAAAACTGGCATCATGGGAATTTCTGTTGTGCTTGGTGACATGGTATGACAGTTTAGTGATGATAAATATCAATTAACCGATTCAAAGTGAGCACATAAAACTTGCTTTGGCTGTAAAAATATGTTCATGAAGTCCTCTCATTCTTTAAATAATATTGCTAGGAGCATTTTATAGCTACATTGATTGCCGCAGAGGAATTGCAAACTCCAAAAGAATTCAAACAGAAATGCATTTCAAGGAAATAGGAGAATGTTTGAGTACAAGCGAGCTGATATGCCTATAGAGGACCCACACAAGCAATTTCACATTCATTTTTTCTATGCACTTGTAGATACTGAAACATTGTTCAATGAAAGATGCGATGAGCATTTACAAAAACCACTAAGAGCAATTTGGCGCTCTTTATGATATTTCTTAGCTTAAAAGAATTGAAAAGTGGGGAGTTACAGAACCACTGCTTAAAACGACAACACCTTCTCACTGATGATGCAGTAGTTGGTACTGAATTATCTGACATCGTTGGCAATGAAATGTTTCAAGAGTTTTCTTTCCTTGCCGCTGCCCTTCCAGAACAAAAGAATGCATTAGGTATTCTTGGGTGCAATTGCAAGAACAACCTAGCAGAAATGTACCCAAATTCTGTACTCTCCCTCAGAATTCTCCTCACAATCCCTGTGACTGCTGCAAAACGCCGCCGCTATCGCTTGTAGTTGATAAAGACTTACTCATTGTCAACAATGACACAGGAACGACTATCAGGACTTGCCCTTCTTGCAATAGGAGATGTTGCTGTATCTTTGAAATACAGTGGCATGATTGATGCTTTCAGCCACAAAATGTCATGAAAGGTTTTATTTTGATGTGTGAATTGTGTTTTGGACATTGCATGGCACTGTGTCAAAATAAAAGATTTTAATTTTTACCAAATGTATGCATTTTTTGGCCCTTTCTGTGAAGTCACTACATGTGAAAAATAGAGGGAGGCCACACTCTTTCTTTCCACCCGGGCCCCACAAATCCTAATGCCCCCCGGCCCTCAGTGATGTGAGGTCAGGGATGGTCTTAAATGAGCCTGGAAAAAATGTGGCAACTTTGGGCCTGCAGACAGTTGACTGCACAGTGAACGTCTCCTGACTGAACGAACAAACATGTGACCATGACGCAATACACACCAGGCGCTGATGAGGTAAGCGGTGCGGACTGCACATGGGAGTATTAATCATGGTGAGCTCATCCTTACACCAGAGGACCTTCCCTTTGTGTCCAAAGGTGACGATGAGTCGTTCCCGTGCACACTAAGCACCTCATGAAAATAGGCGGTCATAAACCAGATGAGGAGCAGGCCATTAAAGCTGCAGAGAGCGATAAAGAGAGGATTAATTAAGCAATAATCTGGCATAATCACCTTGTGCTGGCAGACTCGGCCTAATTGCACTGCTTGGGCCTGGGGAAATGAAGAGCAGCAAGTAAAATGGCCGCTCTTTCAAGGTCGGTGCAGAAAAGATCATAGGGCGGTGCGCAGGGATAGCCTTCCTCTTGTTCTATGGGTGGTTCCTGTACTGTGGGTGAGGACTTTCGGCTCAGGTGAGAACGCAATAACTGTGTGCAACCTGCAAGGTAAGGTTCAAATTCATGCAAAGGTTCTCCATCCTTTACCTCTCCAGAGACAGATGATGCAGAACGCAATTACAAAAGGGTAGCCATGATCACGTTAACCTTATATCAGGCAAAAAGACCCAAACAACCTGCCACTGATTAGATGGAACGAGAGAAAAGGGACAAGCGCCAACAATACAACTGTCGCCTGTAGAAAGATGGAGTGCTGTAGACACATAGGTTTTCTGAATGAGGAGATGCATGTTCCAGGGGAGAAAGCCTCTCCAGACTTCACTTGTGAGACCAGTACTGTAGCTCTTACACGCAGGACATTGCTTTGCTCATAGGAGTCAAGCTCTTCAGCCCTCACCCAGTCATCTACCTGAAGCTCAAATGCAGAAAGAACCACCCTGGCCCAAATATAAAAGGTAACACTATTTCTTATTGTCCTGTTTGACATATCCAAGGAGCAGGGTGAACGCTGGTGCTGAAAGCAACAACATTCTGAGCGTGATTATGAGTCAGGAAAAAGTGCATTGGAAATCGGTGGAAACCAAAGCAAGAACCTCATGCCAGCATGTCCTTGAAAGCAAAAATGGTTATCTTGTAAGGGAATGGAAACTGTCAAAATAAACAATTTCATAAATATTGCAGAAATTGAAATATACTGTGCCAACCCGTAAAAACAAACACGGAGGCAGCTCCTGGGTAAATGTATAACATGAGATGAGACAGCCACTGTCGCCAAGGAGGTGAAGTTCTGTCTGAAAGTAACCTGGTGCTAAGAGCGAGAGCGCTACTTAGATCATCAGTGGAAGAGATTCAGTGACTCTTAACGAGGAAACGGAATTGAAATAGGGAAAGAGACTGTGCTGCACTGGCCAGTGGCATAGCAACACATAGTGCAGACAGCGAGGGACTGTTTGTGCACACTCACTCATTCAGCGAGAAGTGCTGTGGTCATTGTCTGCTGAGTATGATAGTTGGAATGGCAAGTGTTTTGGTACTGGTCCGCAGTGCTGGAAGAGAAAGTGCTGATGCGGTTCTTGCTTATGAGGTTAAGTTGAAAGAGGAAGTGGTGTGGTGACTCTTAGGTGGAAGAGCGAAGGGGTCACAAAGTGATGCAGGTTTTCTAAGCTGGAATTCGAGTTGCAATGGGAAGTTGTGTGCTTATTTGATGTGTTATCGAGGTGTTCCGAGAAGATTTGAGGTGATTACGGCAAATACTTGTATGCCAATCACACGGACCCAGACCTCAAACGTTAACTTTTATTTCCTCCAGGCAAAGGGGCCCTGAATCCCTCTTGAGACATTCCCTCCCTTCTCTCCTCGATGCTTATTTCCCTTCTCTCCCTGAAGCCTTAAATCCCATCCCATAAAATCCAGACTCAGCATTTATAGTGACCAGCTATTTAAAATTGCTCAAGCCAAAGACTATCAGACGTGAAAAGCCATAGTGACTATGCTCCAACAAAAGTGAGAAACATGCAGGGATTTTGGGATGCAGATCTAAGCCTAAATGCCAGATCAGCGGAGTACCACAATCCACAAGCCTGCAGCTCAAGAGGCTGCAGAAAATCTAGTCATTTAAAGCAAAGGAAAACCTCATATTGATTTGGAGGATATGGCTAGAGTATGGCAACGCGATTAATATAGGTATTCCCCGGCACCAAGAATATAGAAAGTGTAGAAGGCATCTGGTATTCTGATTTGGCACACAATAACCGAGTGGTGACGTCCAAAACAAAATCGAAACGGAAGGGGGGCATTCTCAGCAGTAGCTCCAATACTATGCAATGCTCTGCCACTGGAGTGCCAAACCTCGACTCACCCAGACAAACTGCAACACGCATATTCTAACATACATTGGAAACACACAACTATGAACACAAGTGTCACCAGTATCGTAGCCATTGCCTTTTAATCCCTATGGATTATGCTAGAATGTGACCGTGCATTCACTCGGATCTTGTTCTTCGAGCTCTAAGTAGCAATCGGGTAGCACATGCACGTGTGCCATTTTTTCAATTATGGATGTATGAACGCACATGTTTCTGCCAAACTGAACGAAGACTTTTCCTTATTATTGCACCCAACTGTGTCAGGGGCCTTAGATATTGGAAGAACACAGGGACCCAAGCATTCCTTTTTTTAAATTTTTTTTTATTGTCTTAGCTGAAATTAATCAACTTTTCAATGTATCCCATAAAAAAGAACGCAGCATAATGTATACAAATTCATGAAAAAGATACAAGATGGAAATTATTAAAACAGGAAGAACATCACGAAAATGAACGTTTCTCATAAATCACAAAATTTAAAAGAATCAACCAATTAGACAAATTCATGAAAAAGAAAAGGAACATAAAAGGAGGATTGTTAAAACCTTTTAAAAAAGCACAGAAATTCACTTTCCTCATGACTCACAAGGATTAAAACAATCAGCCAATTAGCAATAAAAAAGTGACATCTGTCATATATCCCATTAGAAAACTAAATTAAACAAACTGCTGGCCTTGTATATTCACAAAGCAACACTGTCTAAATCAATTTATATCTAAATTCAAGGCCTTTAAAAAATGTACAGTCGAAATCTGTAATGAGATATCAGTTGAGCACAACAAATATGGCCAGCGACATTCCACGTCTAAAAGTCCAATCATTTTAGTATGTGGCCCAAAGTGTTATGTTCTTTGGCTAGCAAGGCTGGACAACAGGCTATCAGGTGTTCAAGCGATTCTTCCGCATTTTGAGATAGGCAAAAACAACAAAACCTCTTACTACTAGGCATGATGTTGCGTCTTGCCTGTATCTGTCTAGTAGGCCACAGATCAAAGCGTAATCTAAGAATGGCCAGTGGTACTTCCGGTGAAGAAGACTTTAAAAGATGGCCTTCCAACATTCTAGCATGTTTTGGCGAAAATCTCCAACAGTAATTCTGTTTATACCCCAAACATTTGTCTCTAGTGACAATCCAATCACAACAATAAATACTTTTCTTGGCTTTATCTGGATTGTTAATCATTCCTTTTCCCCCTCTCACCTCAGAAAGTTTGCATTATAGGAATACAATATTTCAAGTGCTGCAACCCAAACTTGGTTTTAAAGGCAAAAAACCTAGGAAACAAACCTGGTTAAAAACCGTCAAGTTTTAAGTAAAGCATCACTAATACTCCTTAAGTGAGTGTGTTTGTATTAATCATTTCCATTAAAAATAAATGAAATTGATAACTGCTGCAGGTTTCAAATCTATTTATTTCAATTACACGTGCTATACCGAAGTAGCACACTTTCTTTAGTTCAATCAGACGCATATAGGGTAGAGAGCATCGTGCACCTCTAAACACAGTAGTAGAAGTAAAGAACGGTATTCATCTCTGCAAGTAAACGTTTGCCTAGAGAATTCTGAAGCAACACAGCAAGATATAGCAACAAATTAGCAGAGCTGAGGATGCCATTACGCTAGCCTTCTATCCAAGAAAAGTCTAAGGAAGCCTGTAAAGACGAGACATGTGACTGCACTACATGCATGAAACCAGGAACAGTGAGTAGCCACACTCAGGTCATGAGGGAGGACAGTGTAGGAAAGGAGTGACTGTCTCTGAAATGCTAGGGTTCCAGGTTAAATCTTAGACTGATGCAATTCAGTAGATCCGACTAAAATGCATCTTTGGATCTCGCTCCCTTTTTAAAGACAGGGCTCTGTCTGCGAACCACTCAAGAGGATATGTGATCCGGGGATTGTATCTAGCCCCGCCTCCCTCTGTCACTGCTTTAAAATAAAATTTCCATCTCTTAGATTAAAATATTAACTCTCCTCTCCATTAACCCCAACGTTCACATTCTCCCTCCTTCTCTCAGCTTCTCCTCATATCCAGCCACCTACAGTCGCCCCAGCCACTTTGCACACACATTCAATCTGAATCACAATAATAAAATGATATCAACATTACAATTATTCACACATTCTTCAGGGACTCACTATCAGACAAGCACCATCATGTTGCCTTCCACTCAAATATCTCCACAATAGCTTCCGGGGTTATAGACATCAGCAAACATGAAATGAAAGTGGATCATTCTCTCTGCTGGAAGGTACATATCAAATATAAATGGTGCAGCACAGCTTCGATGATTGTACAAATTCAATGGGAGTGGTACTGCCTCCCTCTGCTGATGGGGTTAGATAAAATGGGGGTGATGTGTTGCATCTCTGATACGGAAAGTCATTGGTTTGGTGCGTCTATGTTGAGAGATAGGCTGAGAATGTAATCTGTGTGACCCTTTGCTTAGAAGTAGAAACAATGTGGCCTGGTGTCTACCTCCCGGGAGGTAGTTGGAATAGAAGTGGTGTCTTGTGTCATGTATGATTCTTCTACAAAAATAGGCTATCCCTTTTTGCTGGGCTTTTATTGCCTTGTTTCAAAACCAAATGGGGAGAGCTGGCTGGCTTAACGGCCAAAATTCCCTTCATAGAGTTAGCAACATAAAAAAACAATCTCCCTTTATATTTGGAGGGAATAAAATGGTGACAGCTGTGTTGACATTTCTTTTCCTTGTCCATTCACGTTGGCTGTGTTTCCAAGATCTCTTAAACTGGTTAAGGGAAGGCTCATTGAGTCCTAAAGTGCCCGGAGAGGCCTGTGGTCCTAAGGATTGCCTACATTCTATGTTTCTCATCAATGCGTCTCCCAGGTGCTCCAACTTGGGTTGCATCTGTCAAGGATAGGGCTTTCCCACAGTCTCGTAAAGCAATCTGGAATAGGTCCTGGAAGTTTGCAGCTTTTGGCCTTCCGCACACTTACACTTACACTTCTGGATGTACCAACATGGGAAGACTATCTTTCTCTTTTCTTCCTCTCAAGTAGATGCACCCTTGTTCTTTGTCGATCAGTAAATCTTTCCCTTTCCTAGGCATTTCTTTTCACTGTCTTATTTCACTATCTTATTCCAACCGCTGTTCTTGTACTCGAGTTCTGGGTCTCTTCTCTCCCTAGTCCTTTCACATCCATTTTTCTTCAACTCCATATGTTTGCAAGACTTGCCTGTCCGCTTAGAGTTATGTCTCTTCCAGTGAAACTACCCTTCTCTGCCGAGTAGTTTTTCAACAAACATGATTCAATTGGCTCATCTTAATTTTTGTCCTCCCTCTTCAGGTCAGTTGTGGACAAACAGGTTTCCTCTATGTGCCCTGTGGCCCTGAATACTGTTTGGCACTGCGCGCGTGGTGCTGCCTCACTTACCTGTACTGCACTGGCGGCTCCTCCCACGGCTGTCAGTCTCAAGAAGATGGGCGAGGCACAGCATGGATACAGCCTTTGGTGGGGCGGCCCAGTGTCCGGTGCAGGCACTGCCATGATAGTCCAGCCACAGCCTGGATACCAGGGCACCCTTTACTATGCTGCGACACAGGTGGCTGAGGACTGGGCCATAAAAGCAACTGCAGGGCAGGAGACCAGTGCGTCTGAACGCTCCCTGCCAGATCTGGCCATTCCTTGTTCCACTCCTGCCTTGTCCTCCTTGGGTTGCCTTTTTTGGCCTCCTGGCCCCTCCTCCTCCTTTCTCTTTTCTCTCCTACCCCGAAGGGGGTGCCCTTCATCTGATTCTGCCATCTTTCCAGCCTGCCTCCTAGCTCTTGTCGCTGCCTACTCTCAGCCTTGTACCATCCCGTGGGCTCCTGTTACTTTGGTCCTGGAACTGCTACACTTGCCCTGCCTCTTCTTGGACCTTGGCAGGAGCTAACACAAGGAGTCTACAAGTGCGTGGTCCTTTGTGGACCGACTTGGGGAGTTTCCAGTCTCTCCTGGGCAGCACTACTACCAAGGGTTTGTCACCAGATTCACGAGACCCTAAGAAGAACCCAAGTACGCAACATAAACGTGACACCTTGCTTGACAGATTAAGGTGCATACCTTTAGAGATGGATCCAGTGCAAGAATTACAGGAAGAACACCAAGATTTACAAATGGAGGTTACCACCTTAAAACAGAAAAATGGGACACTACGACAAACAGTAGTGCAGGGCACCACAGCTGGTTATTCAGAAAGCGCCATGGCCCATTCCAATAGTCAAGTTCGATAGGGACCACAGGAGATTAACAGAATGTGTCAAACACTACAAGATCCATCTTTTGTTTCGACAAACCCATTATCAATATGGTAAAGCAAAGATTGGCTACATCATCAGCAACCGAACAGGAAGTGCCATGTTTCCAGTGCTCAACACTGAGAAACCTGAAGGTGTCTCACCCGCTAGTCCCTGGGGATCTGTCATCCAGGTGGCCAGGACACAGTCATCGCTTTTGGATCCAGTTCCTGGGGGTGGACAAGTTTGGGAGTATCTCCTAGGTGAAGGGTCTTCAGGGAGTGGAAGTGGGAACCGGATGGTGAGATGCAGTATCCCCTTCCCTGTACCACCTTTACCCCATCCTACCAAGTAGGATACTTAGGAACTCAACCCCCCCTTTCCAAACACAAACATTTCCTCAAGGACTGCTCACTACAAGAGAAAACAGACTAACACCCGAGCCGTATACCTGACATGTCCCAATACAATGGTCACACACCTGACTTCCATCACACTTCCACACACGGATAAAAGGCAGACCGTGAAAGCACACTCTGAGCAAGGCAAAATAGGCGAGGAAGCAGCAGTTCCAAGATGGCAGGTTAATACAATGGCAAAAATCAAAGAGGATTCCAAGGAGGGAAGTGCCCTTGAACTTTTCAACGAAAGACTGTTACTTTCATGAACCTTCGAGGATAGGAAACATAAGACCAGGAATCAAGGCTGAAGATTCCTGCATTGTGTGTCTGAGGTACCCAAGGCTCTCCCGACTCGATAGCCAAGGCGGGGAGAACCGTTTGCCGCCATGGTACTGGCCTTGGCTCCTAAAACAAAGCAGCACCAGGGAAGTCAGCACCGCCGGTGAGTTGGTGGGACTGATACCAGACCGGTCTGTGTTGAAGCCAAGGTTGCAAGCAGCAACATTGTATAATGAAAATTGGAATGAACAGTGTATGAAGCGTATGTGGCAAGCGACGCGAATACAATTAAACGGCAGATGAGTGATTGAACTTTGAAGCCAAGATACGGTACCGTAGACAGAGTGGTTTGGCACCACATGGGTGCTCATTCGAAAGTCTCTGTTAGGTATCCAGCTGAAAGGTGGCAAATATGAAGAGTGATGACAAATTGTGAAATCGAAGTGGTCCTGCAACGGGACAAGCAAAACCCTGTGCACATTTGAAAGTCTTCGATAGTTGAACTGTGAAAAAGTATATGAAGTTGGTCGAGCCCAGCAGAGGGAGATCAGCTAAAAGCTTTTGGTTAAAGCAAGTTTGTGTAAAGTTATATTGGAAATTGGAATTAGTCCGAGCCCGATGGAGGGAGACTAATTGAACATTGTGTTAAAAGGGATCTGAGCCCGATTTAGGGGGATCTGAGATCGGAGCTTGACTGAGCGGGATCCGGGGTGAACCGTGAGCCACCCAAGAAAGAATATCCTATGAGAAATTGGATGCATAAATAATTCACGAACATTGTGTTGAGAGGATCTGAGGTGAATAGTGAATCGCCTAACAAATTGAGTATTTGTGAAAATCTGAAAAAGGAAAATAACTTATCGTTTGTTTGTCGCATCAGGCCCTCTGAATGAAGAGACGTTGACAGACAAAGAGACTTGGGTACGGAAGGCCCTGATGCTAATGACTGAACTGTAATCTCATGCTCGAGAACCCAGAGACTGTGCTATGTTCAAGTGTACCGCCTTGTCCCGTGCTGAAAACGTGGGGAAGGGAGGCCAACGGCCTGCCTATCCTGACATATAATTTTGTGAACACTTCTTTCATAACATTGTTTCCCACGCTATGTGTATTTAGAGGAAAGGATTGGCAATAGGTTTATTAGTATAGGCCCTTTTATTTTGACAAGACACCACTAGGACTGTGTTATTATTTATTGATGGTCGTAGCTTTCTCCCATCTATAGATTTAGGATTAGATGGCCGTTTTTCCAACTCTTTTTTTAAAGTTCAATAAACACCCTTGAACTGTGGTCACTTGTGTCTTACTGTTGATACCATGCCTTCCTTACAACACACAAACTCTCCTCCGGTGCGGGTTGATAGAAGAATATAAAGATGAACTGGTGCACATTGCTGACCCCCGGGCCCGAAACGTGCTTAAGATGGCCCTGGTCCCTTGCAACATCTGGTCTTCAAGTCACATTCTCTCACCCCACTGTAAAGGACCCATGTCCTCCGTTCTGTTATCAATGTTACATTTTGTATGCGTTCTTGTGCCAAAAATGCATTGTTTACCTGTGATTTTATAAATAAATTTGTTATAAATACTCTCTGTCCTTTCTTTCACCAAACTAACTTTCTGGCATATGTCCCAGATCTCTTTCCTCCTTCGCCCCCTGATACTACATCCTCAGGTTCTCTCTGAGGGAAAACTCTGCCCTCTTCATCTACTCTGCTTTGAGGTTGACACTTTATCGCTTTCTCACTCTTCCTCATACCCATAAATTCACCATCACTTTAATTTACTTCCATCAAGTTTCTCCTTTCTCCAGGTTTCTCACTTGTCACCTGTGTTTAGCTTTTTCCTCCACCCTACATCTTATTTATCCCTTTTCTCTTCCTGTTCCTCAGGCCCCTCTGCTAACTTTTCCATGTTCCTGATTCTGTCGCTTCTCAACATCCAAGTCACTCTCTGTCTCAACTCTAATTCCTCTTCACTTCTGGCTTCTATTATTCTTCTTCCAGTATCTGACCGGAGTAGTGCTTTCAACAGTATGGCTCACTTGTGTCTCCTTACGAGAAGGCTTGCCGTGGTCCTTTACCTTGTGAGATTAATGCATTGTGTGTGTTTCAAGGAGAAATGGGCGAGCCTCCACAGACACCACCCTGCCTGTTAGCCAAAAAGCTCAGGCTAAGTAACCCCTGGAGGAACTGCCAAAAAAGCAGGAAAACTATTCCCAAGAAAGAAAAAACTTGCGTGAATTAGCCAATTCAGGATCCAAGTATCAGTGGGCAGCCGATTAGCAGGAAGACCGAAGCCACATCCAGGAGTCGAAAATGCAAAACAGAACTGGAAGAAGGCAGAAGAAGAAATAAGGCAGGGAGCTGGAAAGCAGGAAGACAGGGCAGAGGAAGGTGCAATAGAATACCAAGCAATGAGCTGGATACCGAGGAACCAGCATTGAGACAGGGTGAGCCTCGGTCTCCGCCAGCATTAGTAAACGCAGGCTTCCGAACTGGCGAGAGCGGCTTGGGAACTAGACCGGACAATCAGCTTCACAGAGGGAAAGTGGAGCGCTATACTGGAAGTAAAAATGGACACATGCGACCCGAGACCGAAGCTTCCACCAGACCATTATGACCATGATCGATGTGGCATGACAGTATCCTTTGTATGTCTGCTTCTCTGCACCAGTTTCCTCCATGGCGGCATCTATCACCACACCTCAAACTCTGCCTGTTACGGCAGTTCAACTGCAGCTAATTAGCATCTTCACTTACTGTTTTGTAGTTTCCTTTCTGGTCTGCCAGGCAGTGCCGTCTATGGTCCTCTTGAACCTCCCTGAGCCCAGGGTGCAATTGGTCTTTCCCCTAAGTTCAGGAGTGAACCTGAGGCACTTCTGTTATAGATATAATGGTGAGTGGTGTAATGACTCTGCTAGGAGGTATAGATGGGATGGGAAGTGGTGTGGTGTCTGGATGGTAGAAATAAATACAAAGTGACACATACGTACTGTGACTGTTACTGATGTATGCAGGGGAGGAATTGGCCCGGAACAAGGCAAAGTTGAACTCTGGAAAAGTTTGTCTTGCTGGAGTGGAGATCCATCAAGGCACCTGGCCAAAATCCCACTGTGTTAGCTAGCCCAGCCGACTCCAAGATTTGCTCCCGAGTCAGTGTTTCCCTTCCCAGCCATAAGCAGCATTATGAAAAGCAAGAGGGACTGAGTGACACATTTACAAGCCTCTGTGCCGAAACAACCCAAGCCTCACATCGATAGACAGGTGGTATTGGCCAAAAATGATTAAACAAAAATGCTGTATGCGCATTTAGTGCGCATTCCGCATGGACAAAAACGTTGAGCCCCATAATGGCAAACAAGGGGACCCGGGGTTGCTAGGGTGTCCCCAGTGTTGTAGGCCAGCCTCAGGTCACCAGGCTGGCCTCTGAGTGTGCCGGGAGCACCCGACACCGACCATACGTGCTGTGCTCACGTAGCAGACAAAGGAGTAGGGATCACCCCACTCGCTCCTTAGCACCGGAGCAACCCATGTGACTGGGGGCACTCAGCACACGGCAGCCCCAGCTCTGGTGGCACCCAGGCTGGGGTTGCAGCAGTCAGCCATGACATATGGCTAGGCAGCAGAGAGGGCGGCGTTGCCCAGCAGGGGCGCCAACCTCGTGGAGGGCCCCGTCCCTGGGCCTTCTACACGCGGTGCTGCACCAGCAGGGTGCACCCAAAGGAACGACACCAGAGTCAGTTTCGTATCGACTCCCGAGCCGGAAGCGGCTCGTTCTTTTTATTAACTTGGTCACATGGTTGAAACCATGTGACCATAGACGGATCCTTGGGAGGTACCATGTCCTCCAGGAGGGGTGATATGCAACACTCGGGTCGGCTGGTTCGGCATTATGGGTTCGAAGGTTGCGGGGCTGTAATCCGCTTTCATTACATGGAAAGCGGGGGACAACTGTCATTTAAAAGTGCTTGCAATTTTCGCTATATGAACTTTCAGCTCTGCTGTATCAAGCCTCGTTCTTTTCGGCTTCATTCTTTTAACGTAGTTCCAGACAGGCACTGTCCAAATGAGTACCTAGATATATACCTTTGTGTTTAGAGAAATGACTTTGTTAGGGTGAGTAATGTGACAAATAAAACGAGCAGAGAGCCCAGTTTGTATTACTTGCTGTGAAGCATTTCTTATTTGAATCACTAGTAGACACAATTCAAATATACAATTTTGTGGTCATTCTTATGTTCCCAAAATGTGCATAGCTGTTATGCAAATCGCAAGGACTCAGTCCTTCATGCACCTCCCCCCGCCCCACCCTATCCCCGGGGTGCTGCTCGACCTGGGCTGGTGCTGTGCGCTACCCACATACATCTGACACACTCGATCATTCTGCATGGGGGTTTAGAGGGCATTCCCAGAGTAAGGTTCGTTCATTTCCAGCTCTGTATGGATATGCTCGCAAGTTTCATTGGGCCCACGGCAATTTTAACATCTCCTGTTTCAGTTGTCAGAGTACTCTTCGAGTACATAGCAAGCTTCAGCACTGCACTGAAGCCCATGAGTTGGAGGCCTGTGTTAATTTAACCAAGACTCTGCTTTCACATGGCTAACAGTTGCATCACAATCCTCTTGTTCAGTTAGGATGAAACTGGCTTAAATTGGGCACACATCATTCGGCACTTAGCATCTTCTCTCTAGCAGCACTTCAGTGGGAGCGTGGGTGCAGACCGGGCAGTGCAGACAGAGCTTGACTTCCCCAGAGGCCTGTGGGACCGAAGGAGTAGGTGAGAAAAAAACGCGCTCAGCTGCTGAAACTGCTGAATTTACATGAGGTTTCAGCACTGCCGAGTGATTACCGACAGATTCAATACACATTGAATTTATCGGAGCACGGATTTATGTCTCAAGCTTTAAATGTTTGAAGAGACACATAATGAAGGCAAGATCAATACTTCGGTCGCAAAAATTGAGTCTGCCGAGGGTTTCCAGCGTCTAGACCTCTTTGCAGTGCTTATAAATCTAATCTGCTCATTAATATCCCCAGTAGTTCATTTCCGTAGTGTGCACTGGACAGGGAGCATCACCGAGACCCGTCCATCTGAACACAGGAGCCGCCGTGGGATGGAACAAAACAGAGATGCCACTTCCACGTGACCGAGGGGGGGTGGGGTCAATGTCCCAATGTCTTTGTGAAGACTAGCAAATAACTCTGAATCAGAAAAATGTCTCCCGGGTATATTCCCATGTTGCATCCCAGTTAGGTATATAATGCCACATATGTGCCACGTGCCGGCCCATGCCACCATAAGGCAAGAGGCTCGGGTCGCTGCCACATTTGGCATACACATCCCTGTTGAAACACTAAGAATCATATCGAGCTCATTGCTCAGTTATATAGTTTAGCAAAAAGTAAAGAGAAGAGCTTTTTTGGGAGGAAGAAGACCCAAGTTCTTCCTGACAGACCACGTTCCTCTTAAGATTTGGCAGAGCCACAAGGTTTAATGACAGCTCACAGCCCAGGCTAAAGAACTTTCAAATGGCAACAGGAAAGGCAAATCCCCTGCAGTGTGACTCCTCACAGGGCAATCAATTTCCACCACCTTAACAACTTTTCTTAAGTGTCGGGGCCAAAAACTTTGAACCTTTTTCAAAATCATATCTTGGGTCTATAACCTCCAGTTCTAGATCGAAAAGTGTTTGCCAACCCATCCAAGGTCAGAAGGAAATGGGAACCAATTGGCAGAACTACTAACGTGAGACCTAGGCTTACAGGTGGCCTATCTGCTGTTGTCTTTCATAAGGGTCACTGTACCATTTTGAATACAGGTGGTGTATATAATAGAATGTAGAACATAGAGACAGCGGTGCAGGTTCTTATTCAGTTGTAAGAGAGCCATTGATGATGTATCCGGTGGGGTGTATGTAATGCTCTCAATAAAGTCTTATCATAGCTTACCAGTGTTTACAGATCTTTCACTGGCAACGAGGTGCACTGCGGCTACCCCACGAGCATCCGCCATGTCATTGGGACCCAAGTTTTAGCTGCTGCCTGAGTGAATGTCCCTGGGAGAAACAAAGGAGGATTGACCTGGGTGAGAAGCGCTGCCCCTCCGCTCTTCATAATTGAGACCGATCTTCTCAAGACATTTTTTGTGTTGCAAAAAGGACAGATAAGGGCCCAAGCGCCAGCACAGAAAGCATTGCAGTTTTGCAGGCGTAAGCCCAAATTTGCGACATCCCCGTGTGCACTAGAGGAAGAGACCTTAGAGCATCGAAAAATGTGCCGCCATCTTGGTTACCGCAGTAACCAATGTAAACAAAGCCACGCAACGAGTTTATACATTATACTTGCTGCAACGAACCGCAGCAGCCGCAGTGCCACGCTGTACACAGACTCTCTGCTACACATTAGAAAACATGTATTTTGATATGTATACCTATGGACACCCTTAAGGTACAATAAAATAAGTGGAATGCAAGGGCAAACAAAATACACCAGCTACAAACAGGAGCAAAAGAAGAATATTTTGTCAAACAAGTGGTGCATGACTACAAACAGAGACAAAAAGAAGATAATTGTGTCCTTCAAACAGCAATAAAGAAAAGGAATTGGAAATACATTTTTTTTTAACATGGCTGTACAAGGTGTGCCCCCACCTAATTATTTCATGGAGGTGCAGGGAAAACCCATCATTCCGTGGAAAAGGTGGAAGAAACGTTTTTTGTACTGGCAGCACGTGGACTACATTTTTGGTCTGAAAGAAAAAAATGCTTGTTAATGCACTGTTTGGGGATCTATGGCCAAGAGCATTTTGAAAATGTGCAGCCATTGACAGAAGATCAGTCTGTGGGTCTCACATAATATGAGAAGTGTAAGGATGCTTGACAAACATTTTGAAAAGTCTGTAAACAATATTTTGGAAAGGTACCACTTCTGAAAATGAAAGCAGCAACATGGGGAATCAGTAGAACAGTACATTACGGCTCTTAGAGGTTTGGCGGCCTCATGTGAATTTGGAAACACCATAAATAAATGACTACAAGACCAGTTCATGCTGGAATATAATGATGAGAAGGTGAGAGAAGCACTATGGTCAACACACAACCCCTCAAATTGATTAAGTAATTAGGGTGGTGAAAGAAGTACAACACACCCACAAATGTGTGAAGGAACTAGAGAAAATAACTGAATCTGAGGTGCAGAGAACCGGGGAGATTATGGACACCTCAGCGGTACTGACAGGAAGAAACAAAGTGTCAAAAGGGAAGGTGCAAAAAGAAGATTAAGCAAAAACAAGGAGGATGACAGGAAAGAGGACAGAAGAGATGCTTCCGCTGTGACAGTTTGTTTCACTTCGCGAGTAGCGATAAATGCCCAGCTATTAATGCCTCATGTAAAAGATGCAACAGGAGAGGAATTTTCCCATCCTGTTGCAAGACAAAGGTAGAAAATAGTGACTATGTGGATGAATTGAGAGAGGACATGGATGAGTGCACATGCTTGGTAGATTGTACGACTGATGACACCGCCATGATTGGGGATCATGATGCCAACATTGAAAAATCCATGTCCACCATTGAAATTGAAGGGATTGATATAGTTATGGTAATAGATTCTGGAGCAAAGTATACATTACTTCCTAAATCTATGTTTGATTCGAAGTTTAAGAAGAAAGTTGAGCTCGATACTGTTGATATCAGACCAGTAGCATATGGAGGGAAAAGAACAGAACTTGAGGGTTGGTTTTGGGCGGACATGAAATTTAAGGATAGGTCGGCCAAAGGCTAAGTATATGTTTCTAAAAAGGGGCATGATCCACTTTTAAATTGGTCACACCAGAGAAGAATATTAAACTTGATCCCAATGCCGAAGAGGCGTTTACTCCATAAAAAGCACTGATGATCTATGGCGACAAGGTATTTCGTGAAGAGTTGGGAAATCTGAATGGCTTCATACACATGATTAGATTGAAGGGCAATTCTGTCCCAATTGTGCAGAAAGTGAGGGCTATACCGTTAGCACTTAGAGCTGCTGTGAAGGAGGAATTAGAAATGATGGTGAAACAAGGTGTGATCGAAAGAATAGAGGCTTCTGATTGGGTCTCTCCTTTGGTGGTTGTGCATAAACCAAACGGCAAATTAAGATTATGCATTGACCTCAGGGCCATACATTGGTGTGCGACACCTGACAGACACACTGTGCTGACATAATCGAAATGTTGGGAACTATAAAAGGGACAAAGGACATGAGTACATTGGACTTGAAGTCAGCTTGTCACCAAATTGTTCTCCATCCATCCTCCAGAAATATTACAGCAGTCATCACACCAGAAGGCTTGTTACAATGCCGGTGCATGCCTTTTGGCTTAGTGTCTGCTGCACCCATTTTTCAGTGCATCATGTATCATCTGTACAATGATATGGAAGGAGTCCTGTGTTTTCAGGATGATATGTTGGTGTGTGGAGAGAGTCAAAGGGAGCATGATATGCGATTGAGAAAAGCTCTAGATGTATTTGTGAATGCAGGTTTAACGTTAAGCAAAGATAAGAGCAAGCTTAGCAAGTCCACTATTCAATATTTGGGACATGAGATTTCCGCATTAGGCCGAAAACAAATCTGTGTCAACAGCATTATACATTTTCTCAGCCCTACGGATAAAGAATAGATAGAATAATTTCTTGGCATGGCTGAATATTATGCCAAGTTTATTCCAGGTCTTGCAAGGAAATCTAACCATATGAGGGGCTTAGTTAAGAAAGGTGTGAGGTTCCTATGGAATAAGCAGTGTGAGCAAGAATTTCAAAGGTATAGTTAGCCTTGGCAAAGGCTCCCACGCTGAGCAATTTTGAGCCATGCAGGCACAGTGTTTTAAAAACAGACGCAAGTAATCATGGTTTAGGTGCGGTTTTATCTCAAATGTGTGGAAGTGGTGAGTGCACTGTTGCGTTTGCTCCAAGAGTTTGGAGGAGTGCTGAAAATAAACTATTCCACTATTGAAAAGGAGTTCTTAGCCATCAAACAGTCTATTGAAAAATGTTTTCATTTCTATGAGGTGTGTGATTTACGGTGAGGTCAGACCACCAACCCTTGAAGGAGATTCTTATGTCAAAAGTTTTGGCTAAGGTATCGTCTCGAATCTGGAAATGGGTTGCAGGTTTACAGGAATACAATTGGGAGGTACAAGCAGCTCATTGTTTCTCAAGACTTACCAATGTGTTAGAAGATGAAGGGGATGAGGAGGATCAAGTGTTGAACGTCAACCAAGAGGTTGCAATGGAAAGTGAGTGGTGCAAAGGCATGTTGATGGATGTGGTAATGTTAAACGTCAAGGAAAGGCTTAAGAGTGGTTTGAAGAGTCATGATATTAAAAAAGGTGCGATTCCCGATGCCATTATACATGTTTTTGACCAACTCCTTATCAAAGATGGTTTAAGTCCTCAGAGGGGATGGATTGTTTCCTCCACTAGGAATTCGAAGTAGGAGTGTGGAAATGGCACATGAAGGACATCAAGGAATGTCAAAAACCAAACAGCTATTAAGACAGGATTATTGTTGGCCTGGTATGGATTTACAAGTTGAGAGGGTTATTCGAGAATGTGCAGAGTGTGAGACTGCAGCTAAAGGGTGCGTTGTAAGAGTGGAGCCCATGACTTTGATGGCAATTCCTTCACTACCATGGGAACTACTATCAGACAAGTAAGATCTCAAGGTGTGTTCATGTTTTGCATAATTTTGGTTGATATGCTCTCCCATTGGGCAGAATTTTCCTGAGTGCTTAATGTGGGTTCCAAGGAAGTCATTACATTTCTTGATGACATTTTCAAGAAGGAAGAGCTATCCGTCTACCATTGTGACGGACAATGGTCCTCAGGTCATTTCTGAGGAGCTGGAGATGGGTTTGAAAGGTAATGGTATAGAGCACTGGACCAGTTCCATATATCACCTGGAATCAAATGGAATGGTGGAAAGATTTAATAGGGTCATTAAAGAAATTATAAGGTCTGCCATTTCAGAAGGGAGAGATTGGAAGAAGGCAACAGAAGACACTATTGTAGCTTACAGATTCAGCCCTCATGCCATCATCGGGGTGTACCCTTTTGAAATGTTAAGAGGGAGGAAGCCCAATACCAAGGTGTGTCCAGCATGGCTTGGAAGAACATGTTTGAGAGACATTGATTTGAATACAATCAAAGGAAATATTAGTATGAAACAAGTGTACAATAAAACATGTTTTGATGTTAGACATGCAACAAAAAGTGTAAAGTCAAGAGAGGTGATTGGGTGCACATAACATTTCCCCACAATAGAACTGAGGAGGAAATATGTTGGTCTAAACCTATAGAAGTTGTCAAGAGACTACATGGTGCTGTAAAGGTATGGAATGTTAACAGAGTTTGCAAGTGAGTGAAAGGGCGGGTACGTGCACAGAATTTTCCTGAGAGAAAGAATGTGTTTGTACAGGAATCTAGGGTCCAAATAGAGAGAGGTGCTGGTGGCCTCAGAGATGAACAAGTTACTTACCCCTGGTAACGTTGTTTCGACTGGATGTTCCTCCCACGTATTCCTCATCTTTGATATTCGATATTCAGCCTCGGAAAGAAAATTTCACCAGAGGGTGCTGTACGTCGATGCAGTCGACTCAATGTCCTCGAGGGCCTCCGTCTTGAGGATGTCGTCATCAAAGGTATACATGACACGCGCAGCGCCCGTTGGCTTCTATTCCGTTTTTCTTACAGTAGAAACTACCCGCATAACCACAGGTTTGACCGTACTTAACTTTGAAGGAGCGAAAGTTGTAATAGCATGGGAAATTCTACGTGGGGTAGGCTGGGAGGGCGATGAGGAATACGTAGGAGGAACATCCAGTCGAAAGAACGTTACCAGGGCTAAGTAACTTGTTCTTCGAATGGATTGTGTCCTCCCACGTATTCCTCATCTTTGATAGACTCCCAAAGCAGTGTTTGTTTTGGTGGAGGGAGTAAGAATTTAGTTTTCAATGGTTTTTATGAACCGAATGGAGGACAGCTTTTCCAAAGCTTCCATCCTGACCGAGGGAAGACTAAAGACAGTAATGCTTTGTGAACATGTGACTAGTAGACCACATAGCGGCCTCACACATTTTTTTGATCTGTTCGGCCCTTTGCAGGTCTGTAGAGGTAGCCATGCCCCTTGTAGAATGGGCCCTTAATCGTTCTGGAGGATCCTTGCCCGCTAGCCTGTAGCATTCTGAAATTACCAGAATGATCCACATGGATAAGGTCGGTTTTATCACAGCCTGACCCAGTTTGTGACCTGTATAGCCTATAAAAAGCTGATCGTCAATACGAAGTTTGGATAGTCTAGATATGTAAAAGCACTTTAGGAATAATAATGGATCGGAGGCATGATGTTTTTTATGCAATGTCAGTATTTAGAATAATTCAGATCCTAACCATGTTCTAATCTCGGTTTGTTTTCTTGTTTTTGCATTGTTCTGCATCACTTAATATTATTTTGTTACTTCTTCACCCAACATATCCTACCTTGGTCCAACTCCTTTAATCTCTGTCTCTATCTTGACAAACACACAATGTATTTCTAATGAATATTTTGTTTTCTTCGTGTGACGGTGCACGTGTTATATGTTTGTTTGGTGTATCATTAGATGATTTTTTTGATGTCATGTTATTTCTTGATGCTTTTGACTCTGTTCTTATGATTTAAGTACTTGTCCAGCTCTGAAGAAGGCCAAAGGCAGAAACATGTGTTGCGTACTGGACACTACTAGTGACTTAACACTTCCAATTGGAAACTATGACCAGTGAATACATTTCATTATTTAACTGGTGCAAACTGCGTGGTGGCATTTAAGTTTTTTGTGCAAACAAGAGGGCAGTGGGACAACTCTTTTGCTCACTGTTAGGACACCACCTTTTCCTACCTTGGGCGGTCCCTGAGGGGTCCCTCTGGTTCTGGGCTGCACTGGAGACTGTACCTCTGTTACCGCTGGTGGGGTCTGCGGGAACCGTCTCCTCGCTCGAGCGCTTCTCACCGGCTCCCGAATTCTGCACATGCGCAGTCGGGGCGACAGCGTAAGGCTTGAGTTGCAGACCTTGCTTTCGTGCCGAGGGCGTGCGCGAGGAGGTGTTGCTTGCTTGGCCTCGTTCTCGCGAGGACTTCCTTATTAAACGGTCGGGTCGCAAGCTAGTCGCGTCTCAACTCGGCTTGGTTCCCGACCCACCGCTTCGCTCCTGAAAGTCCTGATTGCCAGTACTTTATTTATTTCCTGCCTGTCCGATTGTGCCTTGCCCTGCCTTCCTCTTTTGGTTATCTGGGGGGGGAGGGCATGGTTCCTGCTCTTGTACCCTCCTGTCCTAGCCCTTCACGTTCCTGCCTTCCTCCTCCTAGGCCCTGTTTTCCTTTTTTGTCCTCCCTTTCCTATGCCCTGCCTCCTGACCGTCCCTGCCATCTGCTGGTCACTTGCCTTGTGGTTCCCTCTGCAGTCTCTGACTGATCCTGTCTGCTGCTTTCCCTGGCTTGGACCTCATCTGATTCGTTACCAGCATCCTTCCTTGTGACCTGCATTCGTCTTCCATTGGTTACGGTATCTGGATCTGGACCTGTATCTACCAGCTCAGTGAACTGCTGAACGGCCTTCCCTGTCAGTGCTTGCACTGTTCTGGCGCCACATTAAAATCCAGCGAAGTGCTTCAACTGTGGCGTCAGGAGTTAGTTCCCCTTCAACCCTGTGCCATTAGGGCGGGAGTGGGGCTGGCTTCTGGCGTCACCTATCTCCGGACTACCAACCGATCGACAGCTTGGCATCTCCTCAACGTGAGCCCTCTGGAAGCTCAGGTACACCACGTCCCAGGGACGTATACCTTGATACTCACTAGCTATGCGACAGAAGATATCAGTTACATCAGTGGCTTTTTTCTAATTCATTGATCCTTGTCGCGCTAGAAGCCTCTCAAACCAACCCACAATTGTATTTACTTTTTTAGATATGTAAAAGCTCAGAGCTCTGTGTGGATCCAATCTATGTAATCTCTCATCCTCTTTGCCAGGATGAGGTAGAGGATAGAAAGTGGGCAATACCATATTTTGCCCCACATGAAAATCAGAAATGAGTTTGGGTAGAAATGAAGGCTTAACCCTCAGGGGTGGCTTGGATGATGGTGCCTGCAGTTCACTCACTCTACGAGCTGATGTTAATGCTACCAAGAGAATGGTTTTAAATGTTAACAACCTTAACTGACATGAATGTAAAGGTTTGAAGGGTGCACACATTAGAAATGTTAGTACCAGATGAAGGTCCCAAACTGGAACCTGTAAAGGAGATGGGTGGGGGAACACATTGGTGAGTCCCTTTGGAAATTGTGTCACCAGTGGCATTTTGAAATATTAACATTCTTCTGACGAGCGCTTAAAGATGGATAGCGCTGCCAAAAAGCCCTTAATAGTTCCAACCTGGAGCCCCAGATTGGCTAAGGATAGTAGAAAAGATAACACTTCTGGTGTTGCATAGAAAAGGGTATACATTCTTGGCTTTGCACCAGCTGCAGAATTTGTTCCAACGGCAACGCTACATGGAATTTGTTGGTGGCCTTCCGGCTGAAAGCAATATCTCCATTACGTCATCTGGGAGGTCGCAATCCTTGTTTCTCAGCCTTTCAGAAACCATGCGTGAAGGCTGAGTGTCTTGACCGCTGGATGGAGAACCCAATGCTCCTCTCGCGAGAGAAGGTCCTCTCTTAGTGGAAGACATATTGGAGGGCAGATGGACATGTCCAGAAGGTCTGGGTACCACGTCCTCCTGGCCCAATAGGGGGCAATTAGGATCATGTGTTTCCCAAACTTTCTCAACCTCCTGATCAGGTGAGGAATGACGGGTACTGGAGGAAACGCGTACAAGCGTGTCAACTCCCAGTCCACTACGAATGCGTCCCCTAGAGCTCCTTGAAGCCGAATTTCAGTACACCCCTACCCAGCATTGCTCACAAATCATTAGAGGGAATAAGAACCGAATTCCTCCAGGCCAAGATCAAACACTGTCAACCAAAAAGAGACCTTAGATCAAGCGACAACCTCCAAATCTAAACAAAACCATACAAAAAAAAGGACATTTTGAGGAACCGCATTCTCACGTCTAATTCCTAATCTATGGGACTGAATGTAAGCCACCAACTACTAATCCCCCGCTTCCAACACCTTTCCAGCGTACCTCAAGCTTGCCTCACACAATCCTTTGGATCAGTTTAATTCCCACTGAAACAAACAACCCACACATCCACCACGAAATTAACTGCTGCAAACAAACACCCAATCACTGGACGCTGCACATCGGGACCCAATTGCCGTAGTGTGGGCCATCCAAACACACCTAGAAACCAGACCTGCACTAGACAACATTTCCTTCTGGTTCTACAAGCACCAAGAGAAAAACACTACCTCTATCCTACTCCTTCTTCCCTCACTAACCTTCCCAACCCACTCTCTTTCAGAACCACGAGAGCGCCTGGACACTATGCCAATGGTAACGGTGCGCAGTACAAGATTAACATAACCTAATATATGCAACTGGGTTTCTGCGAAACGTGTGAAAATGAATTATAAAAGGGCTGGGTCGCAGGAAGCTCTCTTTGTTAGTGTATAAATATACATTGGCTACAGTAAGTTTCGAAATATGTTCAAAATATTAAAACTGTGTTGCTCAAAACAATGTCCTACAAATTGTGCTAACTAAACAATAAGAACTGAGATATAGCGCACAGAAGAATTGTGTTAAAGAGTTCTCTAAATAGCACCCATGTGCGTCTGTTAGGCATCGGGGAGACGTATGGGTACAACATAGAGAAGTGCCCATCTAAGCAAAATCAAAGAAAAAACACTTTCAATATGCAGCTGAACACACTGAAAAGTAAAGTATGAATTTGTCATGAAGGCATTTTACTGGCACCCTTTTGAATGCAGTCTGGGTAACCCAGGATTACAGGGCGAGATTTAATTAACACTTGCTGGGCTGTGCTCCAAGGTGTATTCCTTGTCCCCACCCAGATTCCCAAATGCATCACACGCGTGCTGCGTGCATACTTGCTAACCCCACCGATTCGGCCGGTAGGTTACCGCTTTTTAAGCAGTCCTACCACCTACCGATTTTCCTGTCAACACTACGGATTTATAGGCCTGGCTGCCTGAGGCCCAGAGCAGAGCACTGCAAGCATCCTCCAAGGGGCGTGTTAATGGCCCATCATTATTTTGATTGATGACTGCTGTAAGGAACTCATGGTGGCAACAGTAAAGACAGAGACACAAGTGATCACAGTTCAAACGTGTTTATTGAACAATGAATGCAGGATCGAAAAACACCCAACCTAAATCTAAATATAAAATGGGAGCAAGCGTCGACCATCAAATGAAAAATAAGGCAGACATAGTGGAGTCATGTCAAAATAAAAGGGTTTATACTATAGAAAAACCTATTGCCAATTCATTACAACTAATTATAGAAAGAGTGTTGGGATAGGGTTTCAATAAAGAAAAGAAGTGTTCCAAATAATAAGTCCGGATGTGATTGCAGGAGTCTCCCTTGCCTATGTTTTCAGCACGGGACAAGGCGGGACCTTGGAGCACAGCACACGCTCAAGCTTTCTCAGCACAGGCCAACAGTTCAGTTCCAGCTATCAGGTTCCTCGATGGTTAAGTCTCTTCTCAATAAAAAGTCTCTCGCCTTCAAGACCCGATGCATCCAACAAACACACACAAAGGTTAGTTCCAAGTATACTTTGGGTGAAGGCTTCACCCCTGGAGCCCCTTTTTCCAAGTGTTGACCCTTCACAAATTGTATTCAACAATTCAACCAAACAGTTCCTTTTCCAAATTAACTTTGCGTTATAACTTTTCATCCCTGGATCTCTCCGTTTCGGGTTTGGACCCCTTTTTGATGTCATCCTCCCTCCTCCGGGTTCACTGTTGCTTTTCTTAATTTCACGAGTCTTAATGTCTTTTTATAAACAGTTATATATCTGTCTCCCCTCTGCTCCGGACTTTCCACTCTCCCCCTTCCATGCAATTTTCCCCGTTCCCTTTCCCAAGCACTTGCACGTGCTCAATGTCACTGGGCCTAGTAAGATCATTGTTGTGTTCTCCCCGGTTTCCCCTCCCTTGCCATGTCGTGCTCTGAACCACTTGTGTATGAGCGCGATACAAATAAAATATCATATCATAAAGGGCCCATGCATGAGCATCAGGAGGGCCCACAAAAACTTCCCCATGTTGCCAGTCACCAATAACACAACAATATATTTCTCTTTATAGTTTTGGGGCTTTAAGTGGGCCCTTTGCACGCTCGCCTTACAATCTGCAATTGTGGGAGCCCTTGCGGCCGTCACTTCCTTTTGGTATACAGAAGTGTCATCACCTCATTGCCTTTTCACACCGCTATACTTTTAAAAATATTTGACAACTGATGCGTCAAGGACATGGACGGCATCAGGGCCTTTCTACTTTTTCAGTTGAAAGGGGCCATTCATGAGCCTCAGGGTGGCAAGGATGGGGGGCAGCAATGGCCTCATGTTGTCAGTCAGCAGTTTTAAAACACGACAATATATTTATCTATATATTATTTTTGTTCTGGGGCTTACAGTGTGTGCTTTGCACCGCTCACCTTACAAGCTGCTTTTGCAGGAGCCCTAGCAGTGATCACTTTCCTAGGGGTATACAGACATGTTATCACCCTTTTGCCTTTTCACACCGGTTCCTCCACAGCAGGCCCTTGGTGACATAGACAGAAGAATAGCTTTTCAGTGGGTATTTTGTGTTTCAGTTCCCTGCTGGCTGGCCATCTCGTAATAATCAGCGGATATGTTTGACGAGGAAAATACGTCTTATTGAGGAAGAAGCTAATCACAGTGCTCACAGGTCACTTATTTCACGAGGATCTGGGACAGGCCACACCAGGCAGTCCTTTCTTGTAATCTCTTCAAGGCCATATGTCACTTGAGGTCATTTCCTGTGATGTCATAAGGTCGAAGTTTGTGTGACATTTCCTGTGATGGTCACAGAACGTTGGCATGTATGGGCGCGTACACACAAAATGTACAAACGACGTGCCTGTGATTCTTAAAGATGCATCTGTAACATGCAAGCATCATTTTGTGTCGTTGATGCAGTTTTGGGAATCATGGAGTGACATTTGTCTGACCCTTGGGAGAGGGTGTGAACACCAGTCTCCCTGAAAAGCGCATCCCGGTTCTCAACGCAGCGCACTTTCGAGTGTGTCTGTCATGCATTTCTTTCCCCATCCCATTGTCAGTTCAATTGGGAGCACCAGAGCCCGTCACTGAACAGCAGAATTCATGTTCAGCACGAGCATTTCTATTCAATTTTCCTTTCCAAGATTTGAAAAAAGTGCTTGGAATGGAAAGCAAAGCACTCACAATGACATGATCTTAAAGACCTAACACTGCAAAAACAGTTAGGGTTGGGAAATGGGGGAAGGGCTGATCCCAGCCTACTGTCATGTGAGTGTCCTCGTCCAATGAATACATTAAAGACGAGTGCACACCCATTTCTAATGCATTTAAAAGGGGGGATGGTTGAAAGCCAGTCGAAAGATACTATGACAATCAGGGTCTTTCAGCTGGCCCTTGCACAATGGGAGATGCAGATGTACCACACATTATACTGTGCGTGCCGATTCTTTGCGACTCTGGGCCTCTGTATTTAGAAAATGGCAACACCTGATGCAAGGCACAGTCGGTCCAGACTGAATAAATATACATAATAAGGGAGCACTTCATGTGGTGATTGGCAGGTTGTTACCACATATTGATCGTTTGTAGCAGGGTGATATCTGTTACGTTTGATAAACAGGCAACCACGTAATGATTGACAGGCTATGTATTGATTGACAGGCTATCATGTGCTGGAGATGCCTATTTTCACCAGACATTTGCCAATGTTTAAACACTTCATCCGCTTATTACTGGTCAGGCTAAGGTTTATAAGAGGTACAATCCTTTTGTGTATCCTTTCTGTGCATTGTTTATTGGGTGTCTCTTGTAGGGTATCCTGTCCTGTCTATATATATGTAATTCCCTAAATATGTGTCTGTATTGATGGCTTTGTATGCTCAGAGTGACACCCACCCCCTCCTCATCTACAATTCTCCAGAAACCAGAAGGAAAAGAGCCCTTGTAATGCATTTGAGTGGCTGATGTTGCAGCTATTTCAAACTTGCATCGAAAAACTTAAGCTGCCTGAATGAGTATGTATGGTTCATGGCTACAAACATTTTTATGTTAGGATGTGTTATGTGAGCAGCAAGCCATGCGTCTTATACACTTAATTCACACATACAACCCTTTTATCACAGACTTGTTTATTAAATATAGAGATCTCGTATCACTGTTTATTCCCGAAATGCTCTGTAATTTAAAGCAGAGCAGACGAGAACACTCATTGGTGCTATTTGCCCCCTTTCCCACTCTCAGAGAGGTATTTTGAAAGAGTGCAAAAGAGAGTACCAGACTGTGCATCTTGGAATGATAACCTTCTATCAGAAAATAATTCATATACATAGTCTAGTATTTCCGCTTGTGAAATCCAAGTGAGGTGGTACACGCAGAATGCCTGCAACACAGAGCCAGTGGTCAGTGGGCCCTCAGACCCCAGCAGGATGGTTACACCGCAGTGTGCCAGTACGGACAGTTTGACACTGCATTCTGGCAAGGCCTTCCCTAAGAGAAGGTGACAGAAGATCCATTTACTTGGGCAGCAACAGCTGTGTTTTCACATCAGATTTCGTAGGTAAGGAACTTGAATTACAATGTAATAAAAACAAGCTTCATTTGATTAGCATTGATTTATTGATATGGAGATGCGGTTCTGTCACCTGACACAGACGTGTTGTTTGTGAGTGACGTGTGAGAGTTAGTGGGGGAGACGCATTCTAGTGTTTCTCCATGGGCACCAAGTTGGCTAGAAACTGCCCCAGTGTTGGCTGGCACCCGTGCATGTGGGGGAGAAGTCCCACCTAAAATAATGGCCTAGGGCTCTAGGATCTGGTAAACCCAGCCTTAAACCGTGGGAGCTGCAGCCTGCAATGCTCAGTCAGACTTGCTGGAGAAGGTGTAAGAATTGTTATTGCAATAATTAGGGCCGTGCTGGGGAGACCCTGCGAGAAACGTATCCGGAGTCTATACCAAAAGAGGTAGCCAAGAATATGAGCATCATCAAATGCTGCCCAATTCAGCATCTTACCAGGTTCATAAAATCTCCTGGCAATTGCCCCGAAACAATTATTGTTAAAATCATAACGAAATGCTCTAAAGCATCAGCATTCGATGCTTGAAACATCATAAACGTAAAGGAGCAAACATACTGCGTCCGTGCCACAAGAAATGGCAATAATGGCATGCCAGAAGAATGAATGTCAATAACGAATGAGCTGCTGCCAAGAATGGTGATGCCAGCTTCGGGGGGGGGGAGGAAGATGCAGGGCAATAATCCTGTGCAAATAGGCGGGTTACAAAGGTGCCCCAAACGGTGACGCGCAAATAACCATGTGCCTGAAGGAGAAATGTTTTTAATGGCAGCAATGTCTCTCTCTGAAGTGATGGTGGGCACAAGTATGTCTCAAAGGTCATCGGATGTCAGTTTGTGTTACGATCTTCGGCTGAAGGGTCACATATTCCATCACTTCCTGCAATATCTTTGTGGTCAAAAGGGTGTGTGATGTCACTTCCAGGGGCGTGGCCATTGAGAGGCCTGGGGTAGCACGTGCTACCCCGGGGATAGGATTGACCACCTCATGTGCCAGCCCATTATCCTAAACTATGATCCTTATGTGTGTGTGTGTGTGCCCTCATACTTCCTGCCACCCCTGCATAAATCAGTGCCCCACTTGGGCCACCCCAGTCAAAGGAGCCTGGGCACGTCACTGGTCACTTTGACTCACCCGGCCATTTCAGTGAGTTCACGTCGCTTCCTGGGGCCCACCAACACGTTATGCACTGGAGACCACTTCATTAGTCCTATCAAAAATCTTTTCTTTATAGGGTCACATCTAAAAAGAAATACTACAAGGGAGCGTGCCACAGATAATACGTGTTCTTTGACGCGGGCATGCTTGGAATGTGCGGGCATTGTCTGGAACCATTTCCTAGTTAACTGCATGGCAATTGCCCCTTCAGAAAAATCCAGCGATTTGCAAAGCACACCCATGCAAAGCTGGCTACATTGTCTCACAAGTACAGTGGATTATAGATGGATAATTAGTCGAAGGAAGTTATGTGCCTAAAACAGCTGTGCACTGTCACTGGCAGCTGCTGACAGCGGCGGGGCGTTTATGGAACGGGAACGTGGTGCTGTAAACAACATCAGAGCCGGTAACAAGAGAGCAAAGATTCAGTAAGCAGACTTTAAAAGAGTATGTTAAATAATGCAAGGGAAGAGCTGGCATGCAGTCCAATTCCACAGTAAAACTCTGCAGAACATCCGGGGCATGGCTCCAGATAACAGCCCTGAAGGAGAATGAGGGTACACATACAACTCGCATATAGATCTTAAATGAGACTCCCAGCTGACCTAAAACCATCAATAAGACCACTGACCGACCTCACTCACCGAGGCCCTCTCAATTTTAGAGTACAGCGGGCCGGAGACATCCTAGGGGAAGCCTGCTCCTGTGTGCTTAGCCATGGATCCTCTGCTTAGCCATGGAACGCAGTGATATGCCACCGGAGGAGAACGTGCTGTGCTATTTTTCTCAGGCACTAAGCTACCTACCATATCCTATAAACACTTGGGTGATCCTTTGAGACCTAAAGCAGGGGTACGCATTTCAAGTTGCAGGCTACTAGCCAGGCACAACATGTTACTCGCCTCAATTCTCTGTATGCAGCATCACACAATGTCCTACTCACCAGGAGTAAATTATCGCTGCCCAATGGCTAGTGCTGGGTGCATACAGCTCAAGGATTTCTTTGCTATCTCACGGGGTCCCCCTGTTCCAGGTTTAGCCTCTAAATTTCAATCACGTGACCCTCACTCCTCTGAAAAAAAAAACCTGCTTGAAGACCCAGATATGGCAGGTGTTGCCAAAGTCCAGACACCTGCCAGCTGCATAGGGGTGAATTCAAATGCATTCAACCCCAATTAGAGCAGAGAATTCCTCTAAATCCATCTGAAGGCTGATACAATCTTGCTTTTAATCTAGAGAAGCGCTTGCCTTCTGCTAACATCCGGGAATACCTCAGGCCTATTCTACGAAATGTCAGAGGCCACGCCAGACCTGTACCAGTAGCAAGCCACCAAACCCATTTCCGATATGGTTGCATGGTCCCCTTTTGAGGTCATACCTCACCCTCGAAAGTAGGAAATGGCATTGGAGTGGTCTGAAAAACGACAAGCCCAAACACTGTGTTCATTTAGCGCCCTGATGCCTACGGGCCTTGTCTTTTGGCGCTTTACAAATATTAAATACATAAATCATGCATAATAGGGTCTGATCAAGGGATGGGAGAAATCCCCACTCCCACATGATGTGGTAATGACTTACCTTATAGGTCATGTGAAAGGCAGGTACTGTTTGCTCCACATGGGAGCCTCTTAACATTGGGGAACTTCTCTGCCCAATCATACAAATATTCCAGAGAGACTGGTAGCTCTAGATGGACTTCCTAGATCAAAAGCAATATAGACGTTTCTTCTTCTCGCTCATCATAAAGCCCACCTTGTAAACCACATCCTATCTCAGTGCCCTGGGACACAGCCTTAGCGGATTGGAAACCAAACCTAAAGGTCACGACAGCCTCTTTTCCCTGGCTTCTAGAAAAGTACGTGCTTGCACGCTATTCCTCTTTCCTTACGATGCCTCTTACCTTTCACGCCTGCGCAGACTTCAAATCACACCATTGCAACTCACGCGAATCAAATGATTGATTTTACCACTCAATGAAAATAAAACAAAAAAGTTTAAAGACAAATAGAATTAAGCAAATGTGTTTGGGGGAAGGGGTGTACAAAGCCAGAAGTTAGCGGGTTCTACCGTAAAGAACCTAAAACATAGTTTCCACAAAAATGGTTGAAAAGAAATCTGCCACTAAGAAGGAGGTGAATGAAAAGAAGTGGGATGCTATAGCACTCACAATGCCTTGAATAGTCACTGTTTTTTTTTTTTTTTTAGATCTTTCGCCAAACTGACCTCATCTTTTCTTTTGCATTCAGGACAGCTGGCACTCCTGTTCTACAGCCAATGCTCTGATAATTTGGTATAAAAAGATCCATACAATAAAGCAAACATAAATTCTCCTTTTCCGCGCCGCCACTCTTTTGTGCTCTATTGGTCACTGGAAGTACTAATTTAGATCCTGTACAGCCCCAACCCTTTTTAACTCCCCATTCATGGGTCAGGGACATACATTGAAGTTGCAAACTACTAGCCAGTCATAAAGAAGTTGCTCGCCACCTCAAATTGTAAACATAGACTCACAGCACACCATTCCTTACTTGCCACGAGTAAAAAATTCCTAGCCAATGGCTAGTGGCAAGTGCAAATTGTGCACCCTGCCTGAGTTTTAGGTGGTCACCTTGCAAAAACACACACTAGATCTTCAGCTCCTGACTCGATAACCATCTTGAAAAACTAGCACTGAAGCAGAGAACAATACAAAAACTAGATCGGATTCAGCAGAACTTGTCTTCGAAATTAAATCGGACAAAAAAGAATACAGAAGTAGTCTTGGTGATCAGGTGAAGAAATGGGAGAATTTGCAGATCAAGAAGGATTATCCTAGCTCCACAGAAATGAACTTATTGAAAATAATTTCTCTGTATATCTAAGAAACTGGAGCATTTGGAAACCTGAGATAGACTTAAAAACCTCTGCATAAGGCGGAGGTGTGAAATTAGGTGTGCAGCACCCAAGAACACATGCACAACATCCTTAGAAGGATTCAACATGAATCCTCAAAGCACACGTTTTCATCACTAGCACACAGAAGAAACAGACTTTATTAGGGAAAGTTGTATTAAAGATGCAGTACGTTCAGAGGAAGGAATACTGTGCAAAATCAAATGCACACAACTTCCCCAGCCCCCAATATTTACTTTTCAAGATCCTACCCACATCATCCGTCAGTAAAAAAACAAGAATTAAATAACAGACAAATTAATACATCAGAGTATCAAATGTGTTCCCTCATATTGCCTTAGTTTACGATTTCAAGTAGAAACTCCAAATGAAAAGAAGCCGCCTGTGAAGAATTGAGGGAATTGTCCCCTTCTCCCCAAGGGGGAGCCCCATTTGTGAGGATAGGGAGGGGAGCCTGCTCTGCAAAACCCACCCTAAGGGTCAAGGAGAGTTGGACCTCACTGTGAGAGACTCCCCCTTCGGAGACGAGTGCTCCCGTTCCCAAGAGGAACTCCCTAGAGACGTCCACCTTATAGCTTACATGTCCCACAACATCAGAAGCTTTTGAATGTCACGACTGAGACAAAGAAACTATTGGTGGATACCAAAATCTTACAGTGAAAGAACATGTCCCCTTAAATCCCAGTGTCCAATCCACTTTGATGAGTCGATTGAATAACGGACACTTAACGTACGATGAGGGAGGCAGAGTCAGCACATGCCGACAAGCCTGTGAGTTTGAAACTCTCCTGAATCAGGAGATGGGAACGCAGAGAAGGAACCCAGAAAGAGAGACTGGGACGCCAGAGTCACAACACCCACCCAGCACAAGAAACCAGCAGGGCGAAAGCTGAAGGAAGAGACAGGGACGCCAGGCCACGGCACAATCCCTTCATGAGAAATCTACAGCAGGGAAGGAGCCCAGAGAAAGGTGGTGGCGAGACCACAGAAGCCCTGTGGTGGACAGCCAGTCCCTCCAACATCGCTGATTTCACCGAGCATCCAAGGACACAGGGTGTCTGGTTCCCTGCCAAAAGACAAGGACACTTGAGGGAGACCGCATGGAGGAGTACGACAACGAAGTGCAGACTACGGCGGTCTGAGACCTAAGAGAAGGTCACCAAAGGAAAAGGCTCCCAAGGACTTTTTCCCACATAAAAGAAGCTAACGGGGAGAACGGGCGGCCGAGAAGGGATCAATCTATTAAGCAAATAACGTGTCTCAGTAGAAATCAGAAGATAAACTTCCCCTTGAAGGAAATTAACTTAAACTATCGGGATATATGAGAAATGAATATTATACAAAGAAAGGAATTGTGGATAACAATGCCATGGGAAAAGGGGAGAGTCACAAGACAACTTGTACAAGAAGGAGAGAATATCAAAAGTAGAGATTATTCTGAACCCGAGTTTAGAGAAACTAGGTAAGTGAAGCCAGTCAAGAATCAAGTAGGCCAAAGTAAGCAGAGTAACAATTGGCCAAGAGAGAAGACTGCTCAAACAAGAATATCTTCCCCAGATATGCTGGAGACAACAACCAGGAATTATAAGAGCCCCAATAGGAACTCCAAAGGAGAAGGGAAAACTCCAAATCGCACTTGAAGAGTTACAGAGAATGATGCAAGATATCACAAGGAACTATGTTAGGATTACCTATTAGTGAAGAATCCTACAGACAAGTACTAGAAGTACCCTAAGGTGAAGAGGTATCCGGTAATAAAATCGCAGCAAAAATGTCGGCAGTAAAAAAAAAAAAGAATTGCAGGTTTGACCCGGTAAATGTGTACCCCATTATACCATTTAAGGGGAGGGTGGGTTGTAGGGTGTCCCCCGCTCCCTTTAAATGGTATAATGGGTCTGGGGGTTGCAGGGGTGTCCCCCGCATCCTTTACATGAGTGTGGCACAAAAAACCACAGCATTCTTGCCGCAATATTTTGTATTCACAGCCATTTTTGCCACAATTTTAAGACATGGAACTGGCGAAGGGGGTCATTCTCCACCTATACTTTTGTTTTCATAGGGGTAGGGTCAGTAAGGGAAGGGTAGTTTTTGGACGGATGACTTTTCCTTTTAGACATTCACGACTGATGGACGAGCACCTTAGTTAGAAATATAGGTAGGGAACACATTTGGAGACAGGGAATTAGGCCTTATCTTACTTTAATAAAATCTTGTGAACCATGTCCATAAAGGTGTTTACATCTTTCTGACCCACCAAATGCCGTACAAATTCCTCACATTAATTAATTAATCTTTTATAACATGCTTAATAGCGCGGACCAGTCTCTAAGTGCGGGACCAGGAATCAAATCTGTGTTTATCTATTTTGTCTTGCTTCCAAGACCAATACGCTGCCCCTGAGCTATCCTCCACACCCTACTCTGCACATGCATTTTTAAGGTCTGTCTTCTGGCACACAGCCGACAAATGCCATTGTTCATTCCTCCAAGGCATTTCTATATATGTGCCTGAACTAAGGGTCGACTGAGCAGCTCCACACCTCGGAGTGCTGCGGCATTGGTCACACAATCGGCTGCACAGCTAGGACCCCATTGAGACAAACCTTATTAACTTCCTCACAGGCTAGAAAGTGCCATGATATTTTAGGCCCAATGTATGGCATGGGGAAGGTGTAAAACCTCCTGTTCAGAATTATGTCATGTTGACCAAAAGGTAGCGTGAGCTGGCCTACGTGTGTATGCTGAAGTCATTGTACTGGCACTCCCATTTCTGCCAATATCTTCTATACCCCCATGTGGGTGAGAAACTATTTTAATTTGTTTCATCCTCCCTGGATTTCTTTGGACAAAAGCGCTCTTTCCTGTTCTTTTCACCAGCATTGCCCTATTTATAACCCTTTCCCATGAGTTGCTGTGTTTAACATCACATATAATAAGCCAACCTTGGAATCACTTGGGACCAGAATACCACAAAATATATTTCTCCATTATTTTCTTGTGTTGCTCCGTATTGCTCCTAAGATGTTGCCTAAATCAATATCGCAGGATGAAAGTCAATCTTTTGATTCTAGGTAGTACAGGCAGGGAAAGTATGTTTTTTCCCCAAAGTTTTATAATTTAAAAATGCTGGCCATTATAAAAAATATATATTAACATAATGTCTCACATCTGCAAACCAACCAAGGGCGATTGTTAGTAGCATTCAGGGTGCTATGATGAAGCACTGATTGTATTCGGCTTTACAGCCTGGATGGGCATGACCCTGCCTCCCTGTGAAGCTAAGCAGACTTAGCCTTGGTTGATTTGTGGATGGGAGAAGTGAGATGTGCAGATGTGCACTGGTGTTGTGGCAAGGGGCATACTCTTCTAATGATGTCAGCTTTAGGAGTGGTCTTATGATTTACTGCCATGAGGGCACTTGAACTGAGGGTTATGGATCAGCAGATAAAATTAACACAAGATGGCGGCTTCCAACGCACGAGTTTCGCATGTGTAAATGTGAGAAAATCAAATTGAAGGTAAGACATAAAGGAATTGTTTTTCGGATCTTTCAAAATATGCAAAAAAATACATGCCCTGGCCATTGGGCCAATAACATTTGAGAGAACTTCCCCGTTAAAATCAATAACTTGCAGTAGAGAAGATGTGTTACAACATCCTTTTTACAAATATTAAATACGCAATGGCAGAAATTCTCAGTGTGCTTCGGCCACAGGTACGTGTCAAATGCACAGTAGCTTAGCTAGGGACAAGCTTTGGACAAGGTAAACTCTAATAATGTGAAGAAAGTCCCTAGAATATTTTACCTTGCCCAAAATGTATCTTACTAGTTCTGACAGACAATGGGTCACTCTGCCTCAATGAGCAAGATCAATGGCAGGCTATCAACCTATTCCATCTTAGAAAAGTGTTCGACAGAGGTGCAGTCTAGCTACTTAAACGGCTCGTTAATGTCTCATCGAAGGCTCGATTTGCCAAAGCCTATGCTCCTGCAACATGACACCATTTACTGGGTTCTGCCACTTCCAGTCGCTCCTCTAATCTTGGGGGCAACCCCAGAACCCGTTTACCCCTGCTTCCTGCTCTACACACGCCTACTCCCCCACCCTATCCCTGTTCTATGTACGGGAAACCCCTGAAATGCTGGTCGCTCACCAGGACCCATTCTCATTCCCTTCCCCAAGATTCCCACCCTTCCCTACTTCCCCTTGGTATATCAATTCTAAACCTACCCCTCTCTCAACCGATCTCCCCCTGTTCCTCTCCTTACTTTTTCCATCACTTCCTGTCGCGCCAGTGCTACTTCCTGACCCGCCTCATGTATGCACTATTTCCCGACAGGCTGCCACTCGGGGGAAAAGCAGCCTGCCGGGAAATGAATGCAGTGAACGTGGGATAACCAATCTTGGTTTATTTTTTAATTTTGCCAAGTGGAACATGCGCCCTTGTGACAACTTGAGGGGATTTCTTTGAAGATGGCTATGTCACATGGCATACAAAGGAGATTTGGCCTAGTGCTATAGCACTGCTCAGAAGAAGGTAGTGGAGAGCATTCCAACCAGGGATTTATGCAAAGCGCAGACGCGTAGAGAGTGAGAAGGCTCTACTACATACGAGTGTCTGGGATGGTAGATCTATCGGGAAGATGAAGACACAATATCCCGCTTCGCTAAATGAATGACCCTGTATAGCATAGTGTCACGATTCGCTCCCTTAGCTCCCGTTCCTATCACTTGGGGGCATGATTTGGGGTTTATTCCCTACTGGACTTTCCTCCTGAACCTTATGCTACCATGCTGTGATGAAGTGGGATCGCTATATCCTTATTTTCCAAGCTACTTCCCTTCTGGATCTATTCCAGGTTTTTGGCAGCCAGCATGCTGCTTTAATCAAAAGACTATGCTTCCCAGAATGCCTGTCCCACTGCTTCATCTCCACCCTTGCAGGACAAGGTTAGATGGAGGATAGGCAACACCTGTGGCTGCAGGTGCAGCAAGCAGCACCTGAGGCGTGTGCTCGTTAAGCAGCTTTAAAAGCCTCAATTTGCTTCAGTCCAGTGCTGGTCATTGATGCAGTGTTCTGTTTGTGACTGGTCCCTTGTTCCTGGTTCTTAGCTTTGTGCCTCGTTCCTAGTTTCTATTTCTTGTTCTTTATCCCTGGATTTCGAATATAATGTGCTTAATTGATTTTTGCTTCCTAGATTCCCTTTCTGTCTTCCTCCGTTTGCAGGCAGCATTTGTCAATGCTTTCCTTTTTGGTGCAGCCCAGTTTGCCTGTGTTCCATATTTCTTTGACGTTGCCCTTTGCTGCTGTAAACCTTGATGCTTTAGTCTTTCCTCTTTATAGATTTAGCTTCCTGCCTTTTTCCTTGGATGGGTGGGGGCGGTTTGCCTTTGTAATTATGTTTTCTCTGCTCCTGATCCTTTACTTTCTCTTGGAATCCATTCCAGGTTTTCCCTTGCACTTCTGCATTTATTTTCCCATTGATTGTTAGGTGTGTTGCGTGCTGTTGTAGCTTGCTCCTATGTAAATGCATACGGTTTCCTCATTATTCTGTAATCACTATTCCTACTTGCCCCTTGTCTTGAGTCTTAGGTATTTAGTTTTCCTCCCATTGCTGTTATAGCCTTTCTAGGTCCCTGTTTGATCAACAGGGTTTGTGGGCTTGCTGACATTCAAGTGGTATTTCTCGTCCTCGTGAGTACTGTTTTTAAGTTACCTTATTCAATACCATCAAGAGCGTTAGCTCACAGATCCTGTCGTTGCTTGCCCTGTACGTGGGCTTAGCGCTGTCAGTACCTGTAACAGCAATTGTGGGTAAGGAGCTTGCCGACTTTCCTTGTAACCATAAGGAGCTTCTAAGTGCTTACCCCACACCCCCTTCTATATATTTGTATTGTTGTCACACTCTATTGCACTCCTGGGTTTTAGTATTCCTGTGTGCATGTTGTTTGACTCCAAGCTATTCACTGTGTGATCTTGTGCACATTTCCTTTGCCATATTCACTGCCTTTGTACTCACCTGACACATAGGCGGCAGCATCAGGGGACGTGTCAGAGGCCAAAGCAAGTAGAGCGTAGGTGACACAGAAAAAAAGTAATCACTCAAAACACTGCCAGCAGCACAAACAGTTAAAGCTCCCTGAGCAACACCAGACGGCAGAGCAAGGAAACAATAAGGACAGCATCCGACCACTTAGCGGCCATCAATAGTTAAATATTATATATGGGATACATTACTCACAGTAATCGCATTTCTGATGCTTGTATCTGCTTAGATCACATGCTGTGCATAGGCCGACATCTAGTGGAAGCTGCGGAGTATAACAGTTTGTTTTTCGAAACTCGAAAATGGGCGTCAACACAGGGCGTGCCAGTAATACTATCCCTAGTGTGACGTCCACTCCACCCATGATCCCTCACGCGTGTAGGACCCTCAGATTGTATTTTGTCTGACATGAGGAGTAGCGCGAGTACAGATTATCCAAGCAGATAGATAGAAAGATAAGACTACAAGCATCCATGCGCCTTCTCTCAGAGGGGAGGAAGGGCGGGCGCACGTGAATCTAAGCAGATACAAGCATCAGAAATACGATTACCGTGAGTAATGTATCCCTTCTGAGGCTTGTGAAATCTGCTTAGATCGCATGCTGTGCATAGATTACTGAGCAGTGTTAGAAGGAGGTGGGCTGTGAGAAGGGTCATGAGCAAATAAATGTCTTAGAACCGCTTGTCCCACTTGAGCATCTTTCTTGGAATGAGTGTCAATGCAGTAGTGCTGAGTAAAAGTGTGAATAGAGCTCCATGTAGCTGCTTTGCAAATGGTATCAAGGGGTACATTTGCAATGAAAGCCAGAGTGGCCCCAGAACCTCTACTAGAGTGGACTCTTGGCGTAAAAGGCAGAGTTCTTTCAGAAAGGGAGTAACATAGCTGGATACAATTGACTATCCACTTTGAGATGGCACCTTTAGAGACGCGATCTCCTTCTCTGCCTGTAGCTACGGAGACAAACAGTTGGTCTGTTTTTCTTAGCGGCCTGGTCTTGTCTACGTAGTAGAGGACCGCTCTTCGCACATCTAGAGTGTGTAGTTTCACCTCAGCAGAGCTTCTGGGTTCTTGGAAGAAGGCCGGAAGCTCAATGGACTGGTTAACATGGAATTTAGAAATGAACTTAGGTGAGAACCTAGGGTGTGTTCGTAGAACCAGTTTATCCTTATGAACAGTAAAGAAAGGATCCTGCACTGACAGAGCCTGAATTTCACTGACCCTTCTTATGGATGTAATGGCTACTAAGAAGGTAGTTTTATAGGTCAGGTGTTTGAGACTGGCTTTATGCATGGGTTCAAAGGGAGGGCCCATGAGCTTAGCAAGCACCACATTAAGGTCCCATCCTGGTGGTGGGTTTGAAATTGGAGGGTGGAGTCTCTTTACCCCTTCCATGAAGGCTTTAACCACTGGTACTTTCCACCACTAAACATTGTTATGGGAGGTGGTGTAGGCCGACAACGCCGCCAGGTGTACCTTGAGTGAATTAAATACCAACCATGCATCCAGCAGGTGAAGCATGTATGTGACAATATTGGAAGGCATGCAATCAACCAGGTTGATTTGCCTAATCTGGCACCAGATAACAAATCTTTTCCATTTGTCAAAGTAACAGTGCCTCGTGTTAGGTTTCCTAGATTCTTTTAGGATGTCCATACATCTCTGTGGTAAGTTGAGATGTCCAAACTCTATGACTTCCGGAGCCATGCTGCCAAGTTCATTGAGATGGGTTGAGGATGCACTGTTTGACCTTGGTGCTGGGACAGTAGGTTGTACCAGCACGGGAGTCTGATGGGTTCGCATACCGCTACTCTGCGTAAGTGTGGGAACCACGGTTGCCTTGCCCATATGGGAGCAACTACGATGCGCGTCATCGATTCCCGGTGCATCTTGTTGACCACCTTCCTCATGAGAGGGGTTGGTGGAAAAGCGTAGCAAACATCCCTGACCAGTTCATCCACAGGGCGTTCCCCTTGGAGTCTGGCTGAGGGAACCTGGATGCAAATCCTGGGCATTGCCTGTTTTTGCTTGTGGCGAATAGGTCTGTAGTGGGGAAACCCCACTGTGAGAAGATGTCTTCTATGACTTCTCTGTGTAGACACCATTTGTGTTCTTTTGGGAGGGGATCTCTGCTTAACGTGTCTGCTAGTGAATTGAAATCCCCTGGAACATGTTGAGATGAGAGGTAAATGTTCCGTCTGAGTGCCCATGTCCACATTTTCTGGGCAAGCATGGACAGATTTGGCGAACGAGTCCCTCCCTGTTTGTTTATGTAAACCATCGCTGTCGTACTGTCTGTTAGGATCTGTACTGACAGGTTCAAAAGGTGGGGTTCGAACGCTCGAAGCACTCTGAAGACTGCCAGAAGCTCTAGCAGATTGATATGATTCTTGGCCACTGAGTGATACCAGAGACCCTGAGCTGTTTGGTGGAGGAGGTGTGCTCCCCACCCTGACAGGGACGTGTCTGTAGTTAGTAATGCTTGTATCTCCGGATCGTAAAAGGGTTTCCCCTTTGACAGGTTCTCTCTTGTCCACCAGTGAAGACCTTGTACAAGTGTTTTGGAGAAATGACCACTAGATCGTCCCACTGACCACTTGCCTGAGACCACTGTTTCGCCAACCATTCCTGCATGGGTCGCAGGCGCGCGTGGGGGACCAGGTAAATACATGACGCTATCATGCCTAGCAAACGCATCGCTTTGCGCACCTTCATCTGGCGACAGGGCTGATATAGAGGAATTTGCAGTAGTAGATTCCGAATTCTTTCCTCTGATGGAAAGGCCAACCCCTGTTGAGTGTTTAGGACAGCTCCTAGCAACTGTTTGGAGGTGCCTGGCACCAGGCTTGATTTTTTCTCGTTGATAGAGAAACCCAATTGGAAGAGGAGGTTGATCGTTCTTTGAATGTTTGACCTGCAGATTTCTGGAGTCTCCACCGTGATGAGCCAGTCGTCCAGGTAAGGGTAAACTGGGATTGCCTCCCTGCGTAGGTGTGCCGCCGCCACCGCCAGTACCTTGGTGAATACCTTTGGAGCCAAGGCTATACCGAAGGGCAGCACCTTGAACTGGTAGGGCTTACTGTCCACCTTGAAGAGCAAGAATCTTCTGTGCACTGGGAACATGGAAATATGAAAATAGGCATCTTTCCTGTCCAATGTTGCCATGTAATCCCCCCTTTTTTGGAGGGGGGATTACCTCTTGGAGAGTAGTCATTCAAAATGTTTGGGGCTTGACATACTTGTTTGCAGGGCGTATGTCTAATACTGGGCACATTGTCAAATCTTTTTTTTTTTGGCACAAAGAAGTAAGTTGAATAAATACCCCTGTTTATCTGGTTGCCCGGGACGAGTTCTATCGCGTCCTTTGCAAGAAGTTTGACGATCTCCTCGAGGAGGATCTTTTTGTCATGGAGGGTGGTTTTGGGGGCGCTCGAGCAGTTCGATGCAGTATCCTGTGGACACTGTGGACAGCACCCATCTGTCTGATGTGATCCCTTCCCATGCTTGGGTGAAGTTGGAAATGCGCCCCCCTACTGGGGATGCGTGAGAAGGGACCCTGAGCGGAACGTCACTGCTTTGCAGGAGGTGTACCGCCTCTGCTTGGGCTGACTCTACCTCTACCACGGCTCCTTTTGTTTCCTCTGCCGTAACTCTGGGTAGTCTGCTGGTTGTTACCCCATGATGTACCCTGTCCCTGTGTATAATTGGAGCCCCTTTGGGAATTTTGGCCGCGTGGGCGACGAAAATTACTATTCCCTCTTTGATTAGGGGGCTTATTTGTCAATTGTCCCAGGGACTTCAGAGTATCATACTCGTCTTTGGCAGTCTTTAATGCGTCCTCAACCGCTTTGCCAAACAGAAGATTAGACTCCACCGGCATGTCGATTAGGGATGCCTGTGTTTCGGGTTTAAACCCAGACTGTCTTAACCACGCATGTCTCTTAATGACAGTGCTCTCTGCTATGAGCCGGCCAGCGTTGTCTGTGGCGTCAAAGGTCGTCTTAAGGATGCAACCGGACATGGCTCTTCCCTCTGACGTGATCTGGGGCAACTGACCCTTTAGTGGTTCCGATGCGGATTCAATGCGGGCAGCTACCTGCTCCCACTGGTGGCAATTGTAACTTGCCAGCAGAGTGGTGATGTTGGTAATCCTTGCTTGGTAAGCGGAAGTGGAGGCTACCTTCCTTCCCAACCCGTAAATTCTCTTGCTCTCCTTGTGGGGGGGGGGGGCTCAGATGATGATAGAGGAGTCCCCGCTCTCTTTCTGGTGTTTGTAATTACCAAGGAGTCGGGCTTCAGTTGACCCCTTATGTAAAGTGGGTCTGACTGGGCGGCCCTGAACAATTTCTCGATTCTGGAGTTTACGGCCCTGGTGAGATTCGGAGTGAGAAGGGAAGGATCAATCTCCTTTGGATGGACTTGAGAATTGGGATGGCTTGAGCAATGGGTCTTTTTTCTCCTACTAGTTCTTCTGTGAAGTCCCTCTCTTCCTGCACCCCTTGAGTGTCTATGCGGAAGTGCTCTGCAGCTTTTGACAAGACCTCATTTAGGAGCGGCTGGTTATCTACTGGAGAGTCAGTTACCTAAGGTTCTTTGCTAACAGGAGAGTCTATCCTGTAGACCTCTGTGACATCTTCCTCCTCCCCATCTTGGCCCTCATCATCTCCATAATAATCAACCCCCGTTTGGTCGTCCAACATTACTAAATCTGTATCCTGTATCCTCATTATACTGTTGAGGATCTTCACCATATTGTTGGTAGGGTTGTATGTAGAAAGGGTCTGACTCAGGCCCTGAGTTGGAGTCCCAAACCAAGGTTTTTTACTAGGGGGCTGAGGGTCTCTGGATTCTGAAGGAGTAGCATTATCTGGGGTATAGCTGAGGAAATGTTCCGGGTTTTTAGAGTAGAAATCAGCCAGGGAAGACATTCTCCTCATAACCATGTCTATTTCTTCACTGCTCCATTCTTTGGAACTGGGAATGACGACTTCCTGAGAAATCTTTTCTTCCATAACGGTCTTGGACCTAGGGGCAGAAACAGGGGTCTTGGAGTTTTGTTTATCTGAAGACTTCTGTTTTTCCCTATGTGTCTGTGGTGCAGAAGTAGGTTGAGAAGACTTTCAGCTGTTTACCCCCATTCCCTTGAGAAGAAGAGTTTTTCCCTGATGTTTTCACCTCTGAGGTTTTCGACGCCTGGCGTCGAGATTCCGGGGTACTCTCTCTCTCTCTACCGAGTGTGCATGTCGGGACTCGGAGGCAGATGCCGCGCGGGCTGCGGGAGCCGACTCCTGGTGTGCGGCTTGGGGGTGGAGGTCGGCCTCGTCTTCTGACGAACATACCTCCGTGTATGGTTGCCTTGTGTCATGCAGCGATCTTGACCTGGAACGCCCAGAGGACACCGATTCCGTGGACCACTCTCTTTGTGCCTCTTTCCGAGAACTCGACACGCGTGTCGAGTCTCAGTTGGACTTAGAGTGTTTATGTGTAGTAGTGGTGTGGGTAGCTCTCGTGTCGCTGGGTGTGTTCCCCATAACTGCCCTGCCGGACAATCTTCCGAGGTCGGGGACTCGCGCTTGGGCGTCTTTCGACACCTCTGTGCCCGCGACGTCCGAAAGTACGGCGTCGCTGCCATCACTGAAGGCACCTTCCGCTTCCATGGCCTCGAGTTACCTGGCGTCGCGGACCCAACGTTTGGTCGAGCGGTCCTTTAGTGTTTTCGCCTTAAACAGGCTACACGCTCTGCAGTTTGCCTCGGGGTGATCCCTCGGCAAGCAGAGGTTACAGGTGGCGTGTTTGTCAACCCAAGGATACTTGCGGTTGCACTTGGGGCAAAATTTAAATGCAGTGTTCTCCATATGCACCTATGGCAGCGGGCTGGTGTGTGTAGGAAATAATAATAATAAGAGTGTAGAGTATGTTTCCACCCCCCACTCTCCCTACTTGCGGCGGCCGAGGACAGAGGCCTTCCAATGCCCGGGCCGAGGTCAGCGGCCTTCCGAGGCCCAAAGTCCGTCATGCAGCTCTCGACGGTTGTTTGTTCATCGGACCGGCATCGATCTTCGATATCTCGACGTGGGAGTGAAAGAACGGGGAAATTAATATTGATTTTTTGCAAAATGGCTGAAAGCCAGGGAACTATGTGCAATGCTTCCGACCAGTATGGCGGAAAAAAACAATCTGAGGGTCCTACACGCGTGAGGGATCATGGGTACAGTGGACGTCACACTAGGGATAGTATACTGCCCTGTGTCGACGCCCATTTTCGAGTTTTCGAAAAACAAACTGTAATACTCTGCAGCTTCCACTAAAAGTCGGCCTATGCACAGCATGTGATCTGAGCAGATTCCACAAGCCTCAAATATATATAAATATATATATATATATATATATATATATACACACACACATTAGGATAGCAAGTGCTTTGAGAAGAAACTTGGTATATGAGCACGTATGGCTGAATGGGCATTCCCTTGGCTGGTTGTCATTTGGGAAGGTGCAATGGCAGATCATAATCCAGGTGTATTAGGGAGTAAACTAGACATCAAGCAGGGACAACAATGATATGGAATGGTGAAACATACACAAAACAGGAGTGAAAGTATGCATTATTATCATATGGTACAGGATAAAATATGCAGAATATACATTTATGTGCAGAAGAAAAGGGATAAAAAGGATAGGGGAAGGACAGCTGCCAAATATGGTGCTTCTTTGTGCGAGAGAAGGATCCATCCAGGCCACGTTTCAGTCCTGATAATGTGCAGATGAAGATCATCACAATTTAAGTGTAAAGAGATTGTAGGAACGAAATTGAATTGCATTAATCAAAAGAGTTCTATCCACTCATTCTGTGACATTTTTGATAAATTGTTGTCTATCTGACAATCAGTGCCTTTTCAAGGCCAGATATTAAATAACTGTTTCCAGTTTGATAGATGGGGTAACACAATATAGTTTCTTGTCAGCTCTGTATTGTGCACAATTTATCAAAAATGTCCCAGAATGAGTGAATACACCCCTTTTGAGAAAATTCTATTTGAGTCCTACAATCTGTCTGCACTTTCATTATGATATCAACTAGCAAGTATTTCAAGGCGACAAACATTGAGCCACAGATTTGGTGGACACAAACAAAGCAAATATCACAGTGGGAGTGATAACTGGGGACTCCAGAGTACCCTCTTTTTTTGTAAACTCAAAACTGGGGGTAAACCAGATGTCAGGGGGTAGGGAGTATCAGTGGTGGGTGCCAAATAGGATGAAGAAGCAGGGTGAGAGGTGGCACAAGAGAGGTACAGAGAGGCTGAGGAGAGGTTAAGATCATGGAGTGCAAGACAGTGAGTAGTGAGAGCTGGAGTTTGCCTGGGGCGGGTGGTGATCCCGCAGATGTATATGTGTAGTGTAAGGAGGAACTTAAAGAGGTGGGCCTGGATAGGCATCTCACACAAAGGCAGTGATTAAAGGCTGGTGTGGATCTCAGGGGGCGAAAGAGGGTGCAGGTGACAAAGTTGAATGCCTTCATGAGTGAGGTGAAAAAAAGTAAACCGGAACACATTAGGAAGCTGGAGCAGTAACCCAGCTTGCTGAGGGCCAGGGTGAAGATTCTGTGAAGGATAAACTTGGCAGTCTTACAGTCAGATGTGATCAACTGATATAGGTTAAGGTTGCAATCAAAGAGTGGGCTGGGGGTGTCAAGGGGAGGGAGGGGGAAGACGTGGTGAGGTGCTGGAAACAGGTAGGTTACCTCCTTTTTGGAAGATCAGACATCGAAGCACCATCCAGTGGTGAATGCTGGTCAAGCAGTCTGTGGTGTTAAAATTAGGTGAAAGAAGGGAAGGAGAAATAGATGTGTGCGTCATCTGCAAAGAAATTAAACAAAACCAAAAGAAGGACATGAGTTTATCAAGAGATGAGGTGCAGAGAACAGGGCTCAAGCAAAGGATATGACACATACACCTCTCAATGTCTGCGCTTCCTAAGACCACCCTTCCTATTCCTTCGCTCTTGCGAGTGCAGGACAAAAGACCTGTTCAACTCAACACTCAAGTGTGGAGCTTGGTGCTGTTGTGGATTTAACAGCGCAGTGTGCATTGGCATTCAAGGACAGACTAATGGCCTTTGTGCATGTTAGGAAGCCTGGTGGCCAGAACACCAGAAGAGACCAACATTGCACCATCTCACCTAAAGTGAAATCGGGAAACATTCGGCTCCAATGAAAAGGGTGGGATACATGATGTATGGGACCACGCACATTGGTGAAACTCAATTAATGATATTGGCAGTGTGGGTTTAATTGAGTACTTTCAGTAGAAAACAATAGCTAGACATTATTGTGTATAGCTGTGTCTTCTGATCTTTTGTTGTAATTCCCTATATTTTAGAGGGTGCATTTCAGTTTTACATCCTTTCATGTCTTATACACAAAATTCAAATTTCTGCTCCCAAACCACCAGCCCAACCAACCCACATTGCTAAATTGCTAAATTGTGTAGCCTCATTTAAGTCTCTTAATCTATAAAGAGAGAAAAAAGGTTCAAAATTGATGTAGCTAGGAGTGACCGCAGAGACATTTCAGCATGAAAAATGCACTATATAAGTGGTAAATATTATTAAGCACATTGCAACACTAGACTGCAGTCTGTTAAGCCATGCATGAGTTAGTCTCTCTGCAGTGTCATGCCCAAATGTGCCCAGTATCATATACTTTATTCAATTGGAGAAGCTGGAATTTAAGGCTAGGTCTCCTGCTTCTATATCTTGTAATTCTGGGAGTAAAATAGTGGGGTTTGGTCCCATTGCACAGGCATGTCGAGGCATGCTGGAGTCTTCCGGCAGCCCCAAGATCATTATCTCTTGGCTACATCTACGGGTGGCTCTACCAAGCCTCTCTCTCTCTCCTGAACAGCGGCATACCGCAGAAGCCGGCGCGGCCTCTCTTTGAACGTCTTCTTCTCCAGCAGTCTAACGTTTCTCATCTTCCCTGCTCAAGGGGTCGGAGGGGGAAATTGTTCTGGTGTCTCGCATGGGTTTTTCTATTTGCCTTCTGTACGAAACGTGTGGTCTTTAGAAAAAACAGCGAGACACTGGCAAGTAGCAGGTTGAGGCAAGTCTTGAGAAGACACTGAACTGCATCAGAGCATAGTGGCAAATGGGAGGGGCAGGAATTAGGGCACTCAACTACCACCATGCACCCCAGGGGTAGGACTCGCCTGGATTTGACCCTAGAAGGCCTCCCATCTCTGGTTAAGAGCCCACCCCCCATCCCTTCTTGACAAGGTCAGGCTGCTGGCTTTGCCACAATTCTTCATTCCAGAAAAATTGTAATTTAGCTGTGGTGGTAGCCAATTAGAAAATCCGGTTAGGGGAGATTTTTGCACATGAGAAAGGTCAGGATATTCTCCTATTGGCATGTCTGATCCGTATTTAAATTCCAAGCCCCTTTAGCAGGAGTTTGGTGTAACAATACACAACACCTTCATTCTAGCTATCACCCCATAAGTAGAATTCTTATTTCAGGAAAAGGTGATGACCTCCATTGTTCACAAGCCTGTTATGCTATGTATTAGTGCTTCTAGAGCGCACTGCCACCACAAGTGGCCTCCCGCCATTAGGTAAAAGCTGCAACCTTACCATACTGACAAAACGTTATGGGTCAAAATGTTTAGAAAAGAGAAAAGTCTTGAGCTTCCTCATAAAATTCAGAAAGACTGAAATGTTTCTAAGGCTGCTCAGAGTGACATGCCAGGAGCGGGGAGATAAAAGGCTAAAAGATCTTCCACCAGATTTAAGTTTGCTACATGTACGTTCAACCAGATCTTGAAGTCATTAGATAGCAAACAAAGGGAGGGCTAAATACAGAATACTGGAGTAATCAACCAAGGCAAGAACAGCCAAAGTGTAATGTTCCTGTTCTAAGAGTGGGGACATTGGTTTCCCTCTTCTACGATGCCAAAAGCGGGACTTTACCACTACAGGTATTTGAGGCATCAAGGACAACGTGCAGTTATAAACAATTACCAAGGTTCCTAATTTGTTATGATGGTTAAGGGCAGCTGCCCCGTTCAGTCAGCCAGAAGGGTGATTTCCCGAAATTAGAGTATGTTCAGGCAATTAGGTTTAGCTTTCAGGAATTATTGTTCATCCAGTTATTAATGGCCATTAAACAGGATGGAAATGAAGAACAGGAGAGGACCTGAGCTTCTGATAATTTCACAATAAGTTGGTTATTGTAAGCGTAGTTATAAAGAATTATACACAACTTCGAATCCAGGTAAAAAAGGAATAATGTACACATTGAAAAGAAGTGGAGAGAGGGCTGATCCCGAGGGAGGGAAGGGTGGGGGGCACTAGACACTGATCTGAAGTCAGATGTGGACAGTGGCAGGGAGATTGCTGAGGTTAATCCTCTCAGAAATTAGGCCATCCATTTCAGAGACAAATCTGTTACACCTAGATTTCCCAATGTGTGTAGCCAGATGGCCTCGGTCATTGTCTTTCCTCTAGCAGACGAATATCTGGATAACCCTGCCATGGGCACATTACGCCATTCCACAGACAAGCCTAGCACTCTAAAAGTGGAACATTTGCTTAACATAACATACATCAGTCTACTGGAAAGGAAGAAATATATAAAAGTACATATTCATATATGTATCATTTTCTCTGTTTCTTGGGAAAACATACATGTACATGGTTTCTTTTCTGGAGAATTTTTTGATGTAAAATGATAATAGCCTGTAAGAAATTGTCTATCTCCATAGTTACAGTAATGCAGTGATGTCTTACATCATAGTAGTGCAATGGCTTTTATAATTTCAAGAAGAGTGTAATGCCTGTTGGTGGCTCGGCTGAAATGGCAGAAACGCAAGATTGTTTCTATGTGCCAAACTGGCATTAGTTCAATAGACCTTTTTGGAAAAAAAGAAAACAAAAGAAAGATAGATTTAGAAAGACCACTTTTTGACTGCACACGAATGCGCGCAGGGGCTGATGGGCACGCCAGGACCTGGAAGCAGTCACGAGGGAGATCAGGGACGTTTGTGGGTGTGTTTGTGTATGTGTTGGGTGTATGTGTGTGCATGTTGGGGCTCTTGGGAGGAGAGGGAGGCGGCGAGAGCTGAGGGTTCGGGTGTGCAACCCCCCGCTTTGTATTGAAAGAGAGGGTGTGGGTTGGGGGAGGCGAGAAATGTCATCATTTCAATTTTTTAGGCTAGCGGACGAAAATAAATCGGTCTTTTGGTTAGGCAACCTACACAAATCAAAATAATGACATAGAACCACTAAACTTTACCCCTCATTTCTGTTATTGCACTTTCACGTCCGAATTGTTTCACGACCTAGTAGGAACAATATAGTTTGTCTTCTTCCTTGTTCACCCCCACCTTCACCTCCCTTCCTCCCCTGCTTTCTTGTTACTGCACTTGCACAATCCGAATGTCTCAAAACCTAGTAGGAAGATTTTTTTTCTCCATGTACCGCCCCCTCCCTTGTCTCGATGCGCCTTGAAACACCATTTTGCTGTATAGGCGCAATGTAAAAACCCAATAAATAAATAACATGGAAGAGGCTTTACGCCTGAAATAAGTGATGCTCCAAGGAGCAGAGTCCCTTGTTTTAGCCGATCCGAGCCAGCAAAGGGAATGCTTACTGGGTTGCTATTTCATGCACTTTGATATCTATTTCTTAATAAAGTCACACAGTGGGAGCCACGTGAGCCCTCCATCTTTCTTGCAACCATGCGAGGAACTATGATGGATGCCCCGTTTTTGTAGCTCTGGGGTGAAATACATTAACTTATTTAATGTGTATTTTTTTTAAAAAATATATATTTTGTAAGCACTTTACAACAACATAGTGTGAGTGTGATGGTAATGCATGCAATGCATAAAACTCGGTAACAAACATAAAAGGGGGTTAGCTTACTGCGGTCAATCCCTGCTGGATACGAAACTGCCAACAATGGAAACTTAACCCTCACTGCATCCTGTGCAATATGTACAAATGGCTGCAATAAAGAGAAATATCGAGTCGCAATGTTAGCTCTCAATGTAAGGTCAAAAGGACCCGCAGAAACCCTCTTGCTCTTTGCAAGAATGCACTTGAGGGGTACCTGGAAGCACAGGGGCCTTAAGAGAAAATGCACAAGTGTCACAAAAAGCCTATTAAAAAGGCACTACTCTTAGCCTGAAGGGCTTTTTTAACGACTTCTATGTCGTTTTGCCGACAGGAATCCCTCAAAAAGTAATTTACTTCGACGGAATTCGTCAAACACAACTCATCGATTTATTTCATTTATTTGGAAGGGTTCCCCTCCAGGCCCCCTCTTTCCCCAACGCTAATTGCAGTTCCCCAAGTCTCTCCCCCTACCCCACTAATATATTTCGATGAGTTTTCAGCAGAATTCTTTTGAAGTAAAATACTTAAAAATAATTTCTGTCGGCAAAAGAACGCCATATGATTTTAACATTTAATTTTTATTTTTTATTTGCATGTGGTTTACAAAATTAAACCTTTCTGCCAAGAGTATAAACAAGATAATACATACAAAAACACAAAGAATAAGAAAAGAAGCACAAAATCACAACCCAGTTAGGCTGATCTTGACTTGCAGTTCAACAACAAGATGTCGCTTCTGACTTGGTTGGCGGGCCAACCACAGGCTCATCATAAATTGTTGCTGACAGTACTTACATCAATTCCCACAAATACTTGTTTCAGAAAAGCTAACGATGCCAATGTTAGGGAAATCCTAGCCCCCTGTGTCATTAAAGCCCACCACCAATCCAAACTTCTAACCTCACTTTCTGGTTTGCGAGGAAGCCTTTTTTTGCATGCAGCAGGTCAGCCAGGGGGACATGCTACTTTGGTCAATGTATGAAAGAAGGTGCCTTTAACAGAAGGCAGACCTCCATTTTGGGCATCTGGAGGCTTCAGATTTCCAAGGCACATGTCAAATGGAAAAGATGAATGGTCTCTGCGGCATTGGCTAGTCAAATAGACAGTGTGGCTATAAGCACGTCCCAAATTGGCCACCAGAGGCCTAATCCCCTCCTCCTTCATCCCTATCCAGGTGCATTTAGAAATGCTGTGTGGTGCTACCGCGGCTAATGTATTTCAAAGCTGAAGCCTCTTTGTGTTTAATGTTACGTTATGTTAAAGAACATTTATACTGTGTGCTATCACCACCGTAGTGGTCCCCTGGCGGATCTAAGACGGAAGGGGAGGGCTGAGTTAGTAGGAGCAAGCTGGAAAAGTGCAAGAGAGCAGTGATTTGCTGTTGGTAGCTTCAGTTCGGTTAACACTGTTCGATGAGCTTGGGTGTGCTTTTTGGTTGGTAGCCATAGTGTTCTGTTGTGTGAGGCTATGTGTGTACATCCTGTCTAGATGTGACGCAAACTAATATTCACAATCCCGTCTACATGTGATGCAAGCTAATATTCACAATCCCGTTTAGATGTGATGCAAGATAATATTCACAATCCCGTTTAGATGTGATGCAAGATAATATTCACAATCCTGTCTCGAAGTGACACAAGCTAATATTCACAATTATTTCTGAATGTGCGATTGGCTAATATTCACAATCCTGTCTAGATGTGGTGCAGGCTAATATTCGCAATCCTGTCTAGATGTGATGCAAGCGAATATTCTGAATTCTGTCTAGATGTGACGCAAGCTAATATTCAGAATTCTATCTAGATGTGGTGCAGGCTAATAGTCACAATCCTGTCTAGATGTGGTGCAGGCTAATATTCACAATCCTGTCTAGATGTGGTGCAGGCTAATATTCACAATCCTGTCTAGATGTGATGCAAGCAAATATTCACAATCCTGTCTAGATGTGACGCTAATGGGGACATAAATGTTAACAATGAGACCACGCATCAATGCAGGCAATAATAATAATTCTATCCCATGAAAGTGTAAGATATTAGTTGGTTGGGTAGTCCAGCTATTTGGCCACCTTTCTATTGTATCAGTATGAAATGTTCTGACAGGAGTTTAAGATCTCCAGAAGCCGGTTCCAGTCCGATGTAGCAATAAGGGTATTCAATAGACAATACTGTCGCTCTCATAATTTTTTCTCTGTTTTTTGGATGAGCAAGTTATTTGTACGATTGTAAAGAATGTACTTCTTTTTAATATTTTCTTTTCTTTAAGATCTTTAACTGGTTTAAGTTCAAAACTCATCATTTGCAAACTTTCCAAATTCTCTTAACACTTGCATGTTAAGAGTGGAAGTAAAGTGTATTCTGACCAACGCGAGATCGACAGGGCGTAGATTAGAAACTCTCTATGTGTTGTCTGACATCAGCCATAACTTTGGTATGTTTCTGAAAATATCATCTGTGGGCGGTTTTGTAGTAGAGACTCCTCCCGAATATATGTCCTCAATGTACCATTTTAGGGTGTTACAGCTTTTTGAACAGTCATCTTCCAGTGTTACAAAACTAACATTCCTAAACATGAACAACAATCATATCCCTGCAGACTTCAATAAGACATATGCACAACCTCAGCATAGTTAGCTCCAATCACAGGATGACTCATCGTCAACTACAAAGTTCATGCTGAATAATGGAGTCAGGTGGTGGTGGTCATGGTAATGAAAGCAGCAGAATCTCTGTCAACTACATGTTGAGGTGGAAAAGTGTTGACCACCCAGGGCAAGGAGGATAGCTCTGGGGCAACACGCTCGCCTTGGAAACAAGACAATGCGGAGCAACACTGGTCCGATCCCCGAGTCCACGCTTAGAAACCTCTGGGTATTCAGCGCATTATAAATAACCAATTATAAATGATACATTAATGTATACAGTTGGTCTGGATGTCCTTCTTCCACATACTATGGCCTCATGTAGCGTTCTTTCTAGCATGTGCATGGAAGAGAGACGCATCTGGAATATGTCAAGGTTTGCAACACATGGAAGCTGAAAGCTCTGCTTACAGATCAGCCAGTTCCTGCCACCAGAGTATAAACACTTGCTGGAGGGAACTTGTCCTAGTGTATCAGGACCCATGCTTTACATGCAAAGATACAATCAATACGTCACCAAATGGGGCTAATCTAAAACGAATCAAAACACCAAATCATAGATAATACAACCAGAGTACGCACAAAGACATCTCGGTTACCTTGAGCCTAAAATGCCTTTGTGGATGATGAACCAGCAGGAATCTGTCATTTACATGAGACCATGGACTGATGCTGAACTAGACGGTGTCTGGTCAAAGGATTGAATGCAAAAGGATCGAATGCAATAGGGTCGAGTCAATAGGACCTAAAACAAAAGGGTCACTTTTTTTTTAATAAATGTGAATTTTTTGGGGGTGTTCCGTATAGGAAAAAAAAGAGATTTTTACAGCAAAAAAGGCGGTTTGGGGGGGGGGGGGGGGGGACTCCCCAAAAACAAAACAAAAACAAAATATTCTACCTTTTTGTTTTCGGTCCTTTTGATTCGACCCTATTGTATTTAGATCCTTTTGATTCGATCCTTTGACCTACAACCGAGCTAGACAACTAGAAGAGGCACTTTTCACCCGTTAAGTGCTAAGGACAAGTAGACTTGATTAAAGCTCAGCCGTTTTGCTCTGCAATATAAAAGTCAACACATAAATGATCCACAGCAGCAGCACAGAAATGAACAGGGCTCAGCAAGAACACAACCGCAGTATGTGGGTTTACACAATGGGCAATAGGTTTAACAAAACACACTCCTTTTACACGGACAGAAGGGGAAGCACATAGTATATGGGGCAGTGTTCCGTTACTGAGCACCGGCATCATTTTGGATATGTTACATGCTTCTGTCGGCTCCACTTTTGTACTGCAAGCGATACATCTCTGAGTAAAAATACTGACACATTAACATTAGATCTATATCCACATGACCATGCAGACATCTACAATGCACCTTGCTGCTCACTCCTTTGTGCGCACTACCAATGGGCAACCCTATTGCCCGCTGAGCAGGAGTAATGTATCTATGGTTGAACATATGTACTTATCTCTCCCACCATGACAGTATACTGCTCCTATAAGGATGCCAGCAATCCACAGCAGAGTCCCAGATTCCAACCAGACAATCTCACGGATAGTGTGTGCAACAGGTATTCAATCCGGGTACACAGAGATCATTCACATCCTTGGCAAGTCTCCAGTATCCTATACGACAATTACTCACGACTGTTGATCTCTTTTTCCGTTTTTAAGATCCTAGTCTATGGCACAGTCTTTCTGGGATCATCTGGGGAAGAGACACACCTGCAATGTTTTGAAGATTCCCCAAATACACACAATTTAGAAAAAAGCAGTGAATAAAGAAGTGTTACATTTTTAAGGCTTTATGCGTAACACTTATTTTTCATATTGTTGGGAATAACACAACTATAAATAACTTAATCATCAACTTCTAAAAAGTTATTTAAAATACAATTATTTACAAGAAAAAAGAAAAGATTAAAGGCTTTTTGTTCTCCTTTTAATATTAAAAAAGTGTCCCCTATTTTTCAGTTTTATATCTTTTTGTTTTACATTTTTCAACAAACAAAAATACAGATCTCAAAAATCCTCCCGGATGCTGCTCATCTGGACGCTCTCCATTTACTCACCACAAATGATGATCTACCCTCAGATGAGACAGAACATTACAACTTGAGGAGCATTGTTGGCAAAACCGTTGCACTCATATGGCAAAAAAGAAAATCTGGAACAAAAAGTCCCAGGGAACAAATCCGGCAATGCACAGCAATGGGTCTCCAGATGTCGGTTAGTCCTTACACACAATGTTGCACAGGAACATTTAGTGAGTTACGTCACGTGTAGGGGACACTGGTGTGCTACCACAGCAGTATATAAGATTAGTCATAGCCGTCATGCCCATTGATTACCTGCCTCCAAATGTGGTACTCTTAACACATATCTAAGGTTCTTCATAGGCAAAAAAAAGCAGCCTCAGGGACTGCCGCACACTTTGGCAAGTCCAAAGAAAAATCAATACACACAAAGTAGTCACAGGTGAACTCTACACCCACCTTGCAAGTCATCCTCATTACCGCAGACAATGTCCTCCTCAATATCAACTTTGCTGTTACTACATCTAGTGAAATGCCAACACAGATTGCCAACCAACGGAGGAGCAAACATACTATTCTCCATTACTGTGACCATGTGACATTGCCAACTAAACCACAAACCAAAGGATAATGAAAGCAAAACCAAGCATGATTGTGAGAAGGGGGGGTTGTCCTGCCTGATCTGCCACATGAGAAGCAGATGGGAAGCAGAATAGAGTCTCAGAGAGCTGGTTGAGATGTAACGAGAGAGTTGACGTCAAATACAGACGGCGTTGGCAAGAGCGAGTAAAAGGCGAGGCGGAAGCCGGGATGACAGTGGTAGAAAAGTCTTACTGCACCAACAGTTGAAAAGCGAGGAGCGGAGAAGGTGCATCAGAGCCAGTGGATGAACTTAATTCTTGGAACTGGACAACCGAGAGAGGAGGGGAGGATGAAGAAATGATGGAGATGGGCTACACAACACAACCTGGGGTGAGGTTTCCATACACCGCCAGTAATGAGGAGAAGATATATCAGTGGCAGCCAATGGGGGAATGAGAGCACATCAAGTCTAGCACCAGTAATAGCTGGTTAGGGGCACCAGTAATAGAACGTTGAGGCTGAGAAGTAGAGAAACGGTAAAGAAGAAACTGTGAGGAAAGGTTCTGAAAGTGCATGGAAGAAGGAAAAGATCAATGCAGGCTGGAACTTGAAGAAGGAGTTCCCAGTAAGAAAGCAAACATGAGGTTAATATGGCTAATTGGAACCAGGTGAAAAGGTTATGAAAGCAGCTAGGAAATGTGGATTGGTTGCAAATTGAAGGGGGTTTTGGAAGCCTATGAGAAAGTGAACGGCAGCTGGAATGGTGGAAGCATTGTTGTTGGAACATATCGAGATAGAGAACAGAAAAAGAGCTGGCGACTGGTCTATCAGGGGTATAGAACAATTCCTCAAGCACAATGAGAGAGTTCATACTGGGACTCGAATTGAAAATACCCTGAACATTCGAGAAAGTGATGAAAGCGAGAACAAGTGAATACTAGGACTTGAGGAAGTGATTGATGAATATGGGAAAAGCACATACCGGGACTTGAAGTGAAAGCCCCAGAGTCATTCATATCCGTATCGAGACATTCATATCCGTATGCAGCATTTCTATTACTAGGCAGTTTCCTGAAACAGTCAGGAAAGAAACTAGTTATAAAAAGGCTGTAAATTGGAACATGCAGACAAGGATATTGATGGCAAATAGGCAGTAAATCTGCAGATTCACCACCGAAATGGTTTACCTTTATCACCACTCAATCCAGTAGTATTACTATGACATTCTGAGTGGTGATAGGGCAGTGAAAATCCCAATTTTTGGTGAACATAGGACTTCATGGGGATTTTTGGCAGATTTACCTTGAGTGATAAATCTGGAAAATTGTGTCCTTAAAGAGGAGGATTTACCTCGACCATCATGCCGGAGGGAAATCCTCCACTGCAAGGTCATACTCTGAACTCAGCATTGTCGAGGAGCAGATGTACACATCTCTAGCTCCCGCCCCCTCGCCTCTGTCATACTGCAACAGCAGTAGAAGAGCCCTATGTGTGACACCAGGTATTGTCCCAATATCGCATTGAGTGTATGAGAGATGATATGCACTCAGACAACCATAACAAATGCACCCACGATCTGAAAGGGTAGTTTGAGATTTTAAGGAACCACTAAGCTTTGAAGAGCTGTAAAGAAAATCTGACAGCTACAAAGTGACGACTCGAAGGGACTGAAACGATATGCAAATACTTAAAGAATGAAGCTGTAACTGAAGAAATAAGAGAAACATGTAATCGAATACGTAGAAATCATGTGCACCAATCACCAATGAAATAAGTGAGTAGAGAGGAAGTGAATGTACATACGCAGAAACGCAAGGTAGATGTGACATATATAAACTTGCTGTTACTCACCGAGCCGGTAGGTGTACGTGACCCCAACCTGGATCGATATGTAGGATGAGCCGTAGAAGTCTCCAGAAACCCAGGTCCCCTGATTTCAAAGAATCAGGCTTCCTCTTAGAGGGGGGCTCTTTTTCACGATGTACCATTCTGCTATTTACGTAAGAACAGACAGAGCAGTCTATAATGCAAAAGAGTGGGATTGAGCGCACCGCCAGATCAATGCTGCAAGAGATACAGAAAGGTTTTGAGTATTATGCCTAACTTGCGTTTTTAATTATTTCTATTTAACACAATAGAACTGCAGGTACCTGAGGTAGTGTATGTGAGTAGATATGAGAGGGAATCCTGTACCAGTTTCATTAAGGAACACAAAATCCAAATGGTGGATGACAACGACAGGATAAAATAATAAAGTGGGAAGGTTAGTATAGGGAGGACAACCCGAATGGCACGAGGGACGCACTAGGGCCAGGTTGGTGCATGTCCTGGAAAGCGTTCGTAAATGCACTTCAGTAGAAAAAACAAACAGTCTCCCAGGATCCGAACACAGTTAATCAGGTTGTTGGAGCAAAGGCAAATCCTTAATATGCAGAACTGGTAGGATGGAACTTATACTTCCGAATAAATGTTTCAGATAGAACAGGAAGAAAAGGACCAACAAGGATACCACTTACGCTATTAGAGAAATTCCCAAGCATTGCGCTGAAGCAGATCTCAGCTGGTCTTAATCGTAGAGCCGGAACTCAGATGGAAAGCAGAGGCGCTCGTGCAAGTGTAAATTGTATGAGAGCTGGAGTATGGTTTTGAGTGGGAGCGGAGTGCTGCAGAGCCAATAGAACTGAAGGCTGTGCGGGAAGGCTCCTGCGGGTTTACAGCAGTAAAGGAAAACTGCGCGTAAATAGAAAAGGCTGTGGCAACAAGTCCGTGGGGGAATCCAGGTAAGCAGAACAGAGTACAAAGCCAAGGTCTGGTAACGAGAGTTCAAAGTCAATAAGGTTCACGGAGGGTAATCAGAAGGAGGTAAAGAGTGCCGTAGGCGGGCTATGAAAAGGCACGTAGTAACGTACAATTAGCAGCAATGAAGTTCCCACGGCTGAGAGCTTTAAGGAACAAGGGAGCGTGGCTTCCGTGTAAGCGAAGCACGTCCAATCAGCTGACTAGCATGTTTCCGCGACCTGAACAGTTTCCAAGGCAACTTGTAACGATGCCAAAGCGGATTCCATGGTCGGGAAGTTCTTCGTAAGAAAGCCCTTTGTTGCCATAGTGTAACACTTGCTGCAGAAGAAAATGTAATGCGACTAAAGTGGCCATGAGAAAAAGATGTTTGCCGGACTCGTGTTGGAACCAATAAAGCTACTTCAGAGACAGACCATAATAATAATAATAATAATAATAATAATTTGGCACTTATATAGCGCTACAAACCCTCAGGTATCTGAGCGCTGCTTATTATTATCCACGGTGTGTGATGCTCATTTATCGACCTCGGAAGGATGAAAGGCTGAGTTTGGCCCCGCCGGGATTCGAAGCTGCGTTAGCAGGCTCTGCACGGATGTCAAAGCGAGCGCTCTACTCGCTGTGCCACTTGACCGGCTAAACCATGGCTGCAGAGTCAGGAGACACTGAAAAAGCAGCTTTTATGTGAGGAATAACGAGGAGCCTATTGACCTGGGATCAAAGATGTCACATCAAGAAATAATTGCAAGGTACATAGGAAGTCAAAAGGATAAGCCATGTAGGTAGGACACATTTCTCTTAGATTAGGCAAAGAAGAAAACATCTGATCTGCCACCAGGGGGCGCAGTGATGTGCTAGCACATCTGTGTTGTTCCCCTCCAGCAAGGCATAAAAGGGAGCAGAGCCCCCTCCAATTTGCTCCTGGAGCACTGTGCCGACCCCCCCCCCACCCAGCCAAGGTCAAGTGCAGCGCAGGGGTGAAACTATGGACTGTGTATCACCGGGAACAGCAGAGAAAAGCCACCGAAAAGCTGAGGCGTCAGAAGCAACAGCTTTGAGCCACCCTGTGGCTCCATACAGAATCTACGTGAGGCAGCGAAATGAAGACAGCACCACCTGGGGGGTAGCGCACCAACTTGGTTTCATCCCCCCAGAGAAGTACCCCCGACCAGCATGCCAAACATCCCCCTCAAAGCCATCAGCAAGCGTGGGGGCGGCAGGGGAGAGCACAACTCAGGAAATTCATCGCTAGTTGCAGGGGTGAGTACAGTGACACCCCCTGCCCATAGCGCAGGTAAGTAACTAAGGGCCCAGGGTGAGACCCGGATAGTCCACATCCCCCGCATGTGAACGGAGATCCTGGCGGGCGGAGAGTGGTGGAGGAAATTAAGAGTGGCACCCAGCTGTCCATGTCCCCGGACACCAATTGGGCAGGGAGGGCCTCGCTCCCACATCCACGCATTCACAGCCAGTGGGGGACACCAGCACCTTGGGGCCCGGATTGCTTTGGGAGGTGGTGAAGGGGGTGCCTCAGGAGGAATGCATTACGGCCCCACCCAGGAAGATACAACGTGGCGGCAAGCGCTGTAATCTATTGGCACAGAGTGCCCCAAGACAGAATCTTGTCTCTACAGACTCAGACCTCAGGCCAACCCAACACAGTCCCTTGAGGAGGAGCCTGCCCCCCCCCACCCTGCAACCCTAGGTGGTGACAGCAAAGGTCTCGGCAGCAGAACGAGAGGCCCCGCCGAGGAAGAGATGAGGTACTTCACAGTATTCTAAACTCATACAAGGAGCAGAGGGCCTAGAAGAGAGCAAGCCCAGGAGGGGTCTGGAACTAGGGTCCCCCCATACCAGCCAACAGCCAGCTGGTGGCCAATGACAGAACAGCCGCCCCCGTGAATTCAACCATGGCATGTGACATCAATGAGGAGGGATATGGTGGCGATCCTGGAGGAACTGAAAGGTTTTAGATCCAAAATCACACATAGATTCAGATGAACTAGATAAAAAAAGTGGTCGATATGGACGATAGAATCCAAGGAGTAGAGGCCAATCAGTCATCAGTAGATGTCTTGCAAACCCAATTTGATATGCAGATCTCAGAGTAAGAAAGAAGGGAAGAGGAATGTGCCCTAAAAATTGATGATTTTGAGAGCAGGGAGCAACAAAATTATCTCAGCTTCTTTGGGTTTCCTGAAAAAGAAGGTGAAACACAAAGAGACATCATGCAGTCAATTAATGGAATCGTCTAAAAGCTTTTTAACAATGAAAACACCACAGATAGAGCTCATAGAGCAGGATCTCCCCACTTCTATAAGCTCTCACCATGGGACCCCTTGCGATAGCGATTAGGAACAATCCGTACATTAGAGGGATAGGGTGTGGCGTAGTGGAGTTTAAATTGTCGCTGTTCGCAGACAATATTCTATGTTACCTATCTGAAGTGCAACATTCCCTCCCAAGCCTACAAGACCTACTCAAAACCTTTGGGGCATTCTCAGGCCTAGAAATTAACAACACGAAGTCTAGTGTAATGCCACTACAACCTACGCACACTCACATGATAGCCCAGGGAACATTGAGAGGGACGAGGCTGGAAAACAAAGAAATTACCTACTTACGGATATGTCTCCCCCATGACCTGACCCATCTGATTAAAGTCAACTTCACTCCAGCCCTGAACAAACTGGGAGCAGACCTTTCACACTGGGCCCCCTCCACTCTTTCGTGGTATGGCAGGATGACCTCAATTAAAATAATGGTCCTCCCGCGCCTATTATATTTATTTACAGTGATCCCCACTCACCTCCCAGACCCCTTTTTTGATAAACTTAACTAAGATCTCCTGATTCATATGACAAGTGAAGAGAACCAGAATCAAAACAACCACCCTCACCCTTCCAGACACTTTGGACGTTTTGTCTTATCGGATTTCTACCTGTACTACAATGCAGCCCAATTGTGTATCTTCAGAGAACACACAAGGGATGACATGGGCACATTCTGGTCCTATTTGGAGGATATGTATCCTCACCACAGGAAAGTTAGAGACCTGCTCCGGGCCCGACCAAGTCAGTGCCGGCGAGACTCAGGGAGCACTCAGTGCTGAGGGTAATATGGACATTGTGGAAGAATAACGGTCGAAATGAGGTCCTTTCCTCCTGGCCATCCCCTCTGAGCTCAATATGGGGCCCCCAATAAAGCAAGGTAAAAGGGGATTTTAAAATCCACAAATGTGGTCTGATAAAGGTCTGGAGAGGGCGGGACAACTCTTCCAAGAGGGACGGTTCAAGAACTTTGAGATGCTGAGGAAGGTGCTGGGGGAGGAAGGGAGGACAGTGTTTGATTATTTGAGGCAGAGGGCATCTGAACAGAACCCAGGGTCCTACCGAAACTCTCCCGCCCATTACAAACCTTTGAAGGAGTTATCAACGAGGCTACCACCAGGAAGGGGATTGTGTCCAGAGTGTTGGTTACAGTAAATTTGGGAGAAAGACAAAAATGTCATGCAATCTTGGGAGGTGGAGACTGGGAGGCAAACAACCAAGGAGACATGGGACCAGGTATATCAAATTATGTTCCATGGGAATCTGTTCACAGCGACAATGGAAAATAACTTTAAATGTTACACGGTTAGCACCTAGCCCTTCAGGAAATGCCAAAAATGTTAGACAGGATAAACGATAAGGTGGAAACCTTTCACATGGATTGGGGAACGCTCACACTGAAATGGGGCGATAGCAGGCCATAAAGCGTCAGCACAACGCTCTGTAAGGGCCGACTGACCAGTCGGGTGGAGAACACTGAGGACATATCCAGGCTTTAATGGGGGGAGTTTCCTCTTAAGATTGAAAAGGCCCTAAATGACTTCACAATTAAGGCACCCTGAATTCCTGCTTTAATGCCGTAACAAATGTAATCATGAAGAAGCAAATGTTGTAACCCAGTGTTGTGCAAGTTGGTTTTCAAGGGAGTAGGGGGAAGGGATGTAATGGGAAAAAAATGCTACTGACAATATGTTTATCACTGTAATTGTTCCTTATGTTATAAGTTCAATAAATACAACGCTTTAAAAAAAAAAATAAGAAAACAGCAGGAAGAACCGAGTATTGGAGAGTCAAGGATGCAGAAAGCTTATGTGAGGTAGAGCAACCAAGCCTCTAGAAGCCAAGAGGAGTAATGACACACAGCTTAATTGAATGACATAGCACTAAATAAAAGGTTGAAATGGACAAAATCGTGCTCTTCTCACACGTGATTCATAAATCGAAAACAAGGGCTATTCATTGGGCTCTAGACGAAGGTAATGGGGTACATACACTCCCTTGAAAGTCTCAGAGCAGGCTGTAAGGTCAACTGCAAAGAAGAAGCCTTGGCTTGGGGCCTGACCAATGAGAGATGGTGGACTAATTGGGCAAGTGGGTAGTATGTTGTTCCTTACATCAGAGTTTTGTTTTGCTTATGTGCTGTTAACGAGCCAAAAGTTTAAGGTTGGGAGATAAAGCAAACAATCATAGGGGTCTATGTAGAAACATGATATACAATGTTGCACAGGCCAATCCGGTTTCGTCCAAAATGACCGAGGGCAAAAAGTCTCAAAAGTCTGACTCCTATTTGTTCACATATATTTATGTGTGGGGGGTAAAGTTAATAAAAATGTATAGGGGTAAGATGGGGGAGGGCTGTGGGGGGTCTCCCCCCACATACATATATATGCAAACAAATGGAAAATAAAAAAAATAATAAAATCAGACTTTTGGGACTCAGACGGTTTAATTGGGTCTTTTCACGCAGATCGGGCCAATCTGCTGCTGTTATTCTGCTATAATCTGTATTATAAGTATTTAGAGGTGGTTTAAGGTGTACCTACCAGATAAGGGGAATCCAGTAATGGTACTAATACTTATATGATATATAGGTACATATGTTACATTAACCAAAACCTCCCTTCAATAGATTTTATGGTTTGCCATGTAGGATGATGATGCATCTTAAGGTTTAAAGCCTTTGTATAATCGAAACTTAAGCGTGAGTGCATTAACTACAATTCGTTGTTCGCCAGATTGCTCTACTTTATTGAGCTGATAATAAAGTAGTACTTTGCCATAGTCTTTGAATCTTTCAGGTTATTTGTGTCTGAAATCATTATTGGTAATTCCATCAAGCACATGAGACGCTCCAAAGTGCTAATACACAGCGATGCAGTAAAATTGGCAGGAATTTTGTTACTACCAAAAAAAGTGTCAGGAACAGAATTACCGCCACTTTTTTACAGCACCGCCAAACTCAAAATCCAAAGTTCCCAGAAACAGTGAACCACTGACCTGCAAAACATTCTGTGGACTAATTTAGGAACCAAGTTTAGCATTCTTGACCATCTGTCAAACCTTTTGAATACAGATAGATTCTGAACACTATTTTCATTCAAATGTTATAATTTACTTAGAAATCGTCACACACCCCTCCCTCAGCTGGAACATGCTGCTGATCTACTTATTATTTTATCCTGTATCACCATCAGATACACATTCTCAAATATCACAAGTCACCCTCTTCCTCCATGTCAAGAAATCTTCTAGGACCCTCTCTCCTTGCACAGCAAGACGTCAACTAGTTAATCTTTTTCGGATAGTATTAGAGAGAATGTTAATGGCTGCTGCTGGAAAAGTGAAGGGTAAAACAAGGAAGTCACTTGGGTAAAAATAAAAGTAATCATCCCAAGAGAGCAGGCATACAAGAAACCCATAGAAAACAGAGGCAACAAACCGACTTAACTGGTAAGTAAAAACCTGTCATTAAATTCTAAACCAATAATATCACTACTATTAAAACCAATGCAAAAAAGATGGCTTCCTGCCTGGCTGCCTCTCCTCCTTGCCCTTTGGGCCATTACCTCTGCTTCATCTTCCAACATGGTTCGGTCAGAAATATTATTGTCCCTATGGTTCGGCTACGTGTTTTTAACCATACCTTGATCAGTCGTACAAACATTTCCTATGCACCTTACCAGACTTTTTGTCTTTTGAACACAAGCAAAATCAGGCAGCAAGGCGTGGCCACTTTGTGCTATCTTATCAGTTGGCACATCGCCCTGGGTGAACTGCCTTTGCGGCACTAAATCATAGCCCCAGTCCCTGAGCCTGACAACACTAGATTCGTACCGCCCATTTCAAAATGCCAAACCACGTCTGCTGTCAACATTCTCTGCGCTTCAGCTAATGACGTGTCGCCATGGAAATGGCAGGACGCCTCTTTCCTCAACAAGTATAAACAGACCGTTTCACAACACACAACAGCAGATTTTCTATTCCATTCCTCTCACTGTATTCCTTTGAGTATTCCGTGACTCGTTTCTGTGCTCTGTTCAGCTACCCTTGTTGCTTGTAGCTTGTGTGAACAGATACCAGTACCATTGTTATAAATTATTTTTGTTTGTTTACCACACAATGACAACAATGATGCCCTACCAATACGAGCCCGAGTATTCCGAGGAGGAATTACTGGAAAGAGAAAGATGCGGAAACAATGTGGCTTCGGGCAACAGTTGGGAGGACGATTCAACATATGAAGAGCCTGGGCCTAGTCGCATGGTCGGTTTCCACCTGGTGTACTTGCAATCGGTGCGCGCTAATGCCAACTGAGGAGAACTGCTACCGAGAAAACTCTGGATGCTTGTCCTACATATCGCAAGACGAGCCACGGCCGCAATGCGTTACCGAGCTGCCAGACTTCAGGTCAGCCTGCCTCACCCGGTCCGTGTTGAGGATTTTGATGGTGCTTATGCACGCACTTTGCGCAACAGTTCGCCCTCGTAATCCAAGTAACAAGTAAGTATACTCTGGTTGTGATGTCAGTTAGGCCACTACTATTTCATGGTTGTTTCCTATATTCTCGTAACTTCAATATATCATTGTCATATCAATTTAGTCTTGCAATTCTCTAGTAATAGTCGTATAAAAGTAGTTCAATATTGAGCAGTGTCTAGTTAGCATTTGTCCTGCCAAAAATGCCATTTGATAAAAGAATTGTCATTGACAACTAAGATTTAATACACTTATCTTGGTCATTCAAAAACACTTTGTATCTCTCTTCCACAGGTGGTACCGGCTGGTGGCCTATCGTTCTTTTACATCGTGGCTTCATGGGAGGCTTGGACAGCGCGTTCGATGAGTAATACCCGCCTGTGTCATTGGTGCCATTAGAGAAACTTTCCCCAGTGACAACGGTCAGTACAGGGGATTTGCCCTCACTGTGCTGAAACCAGAACTTTAAATGTGTAGTAGTGTTGTGCCATCAAAATAAGAAACAAAATAAAACGTAACATACTTTTTATCAATGGTTGTTTCAGTTTTTAAGTGAATGAAGTGTGTCTCCATTCAGCAGTGTTCCGGTGCCTTGTCTGCACGCCCCAGGCCCATCCATCCCCCCTCCACTATCAAAGGCAGTTTGCACAAGTGGATGGAGCTGCCAAGGGGTGCTGTCAGAGGCGCGAACAGCCAAGGTGCCAAAGACCATGTACACTTCAAAGCTATCTTTCGCGCAGGGGTCATTGTTCACATGGCCTCCTCAGACCCTGTGTTTCCACACAGGCTCCGCTTGAAGCAGGCCGCGCCCCTGCAATCCACATAATACCACGACATATACACGTCATTCATTCACAAACACACCCCTTTTTGTAATTCTTTATAAACCACTTGATATTTATCATGAGGACATCTTTGAGCACTGCAAGTCAACTCGTGAACATGCTACCTGAGAACCCCGGTGACCGATGCTAATCTGCTCGTCGTCGTGCTGTGAACTTCTGTGACCGCTGCGAGTCTACTTATCAGTGTGCTACCTGTGAACATCTCCCTGTTCTCCTGCCACTAACTACTCTGCTTGCTGAATCTAACTGTTTGTTGGTCAAGTTAAGGGCATGTATCCTAATCATATCTCCTTCATCTGTAAATCTCTATCTATTTCGAAGTAACGTACTCAGTAGTGCTATGTTCATTGGTCTCATTGCTATTGACTTGAGTTTCATTTGTTATGTTATCGATATATCAATTTTCATCAGTGTCAATTGGCATCGAATTGCATCCTTCGCGGACCGTGTCTATAATATAAGCATGTTTCCTTTTCATGCACGATAGTATATTCAAGGGACGAGTAACATGTTCTGATTTTCGTCACATCAATGAATTGTTTATGAAAGATATCCTATAATACAGCCGCCCAGGCTGCACTGGTTTTGCTGTGGTGACCAAAACAAAGCTTACATTGAAGAATGTATGGTCTAATTCCTTCTTGCTCACATTTGTATGCAAAGTAAAATTCAAATAATGTTGACTTTTATTTTGCAGAATTTACAACAATCCCTGCATGTTCGATTTTCGGTTGCCCTTCGAAGACCCATGACAAATCTGAAGGCACTACAATGCATGTATTCCCTAAGACTGTAGATCGAATTAGAGAATGGGTCAGATATTGCGGATATGCACCGGCAGAGCTTGAAAGTCGAGTAAAAAAAAGTCTCGGAGGACAAAAGGGGTGATCGATACCGCATCTGTAGCCTGCACTTTACCCCGGATATGTACGACACATCCTTGTACACAAAGAAGAATCAACTGAGAACGACTCAAAATTGCTCCCAAACGCTATTCCGACTTTATTCATTCACATGCCGCCACAGGTGAGTCACGCTTCCGTATTTAGCTTTAGGCCTTGCGGTAGTGTGCAAGTAACCAAATGGATTGATTGGTATTTTAGGTGTTATTGTCACTAATAACTATGCTATAGTGTCCTTTGAAATAAGAATAATGTTTTTGCAATCTGTCTACTTACATGCCAATTTTTAAGATTAGCATTTCTAAATCAAATAATATTTTCCCTTTACAAATGTATGACTATGCACTGAATATGAAGGAGCAAGATTCAGCATCCATGTCTTGCCTGGAGTCAACAACCACTTTGAGCGCGTATCAGGTAGTCTTACTTAGCTATTCAGTTCCGGAATTGTTTTATGCATGGAATTTGAGATAATCTGATCATATTTAAATATTGTGTCATTCGTTTAGACAAGGTTTAATTTGTGGTTTGCTATTGATATGTACCTTTGTCCGCGTCCCAATGTGTGTGTTCAATTTCCAATATTTTTATCCTTACGAATGCAAGTACTGTGTTTCAAGGAGATGCTGAAGCGTACACTACAATTACATCATCCCTTGTAGTTGATCCAGAGCCAGAGGTATGCGTACTGACAGTTCCATCGAATGAGATAATCTGATCATATTTACATAACGCGTCATTCGTTTACAAATTGTTTCATTCGTGGTTTGCTATTGATATGTACCTTTGTCATCGTCCCCAATGTGTGTGCTCAATTTACAATATTTTCATCTATACTAATGCAAGTACTGTGCTTCAGGGAGATGCTGCAGCGTCCTCTACAATTACAACATCCCTTGTAGTTGATCCAGATGTATGGATACTGATAGTTCCATCGAATGAGATAATTTGATCATATTTACATATTGTACCATTCGTTTACACAACGTTTAATTTGTGGTTTGCTATTGATATGTACCTTTGTCCGCGTCCCAATGTGTGTGTTCAATTTCCAATATTTTCATCCTTACTAATGCAAGTACTGTGTTTCAGAGAGATGCTGAAGCGTCCAATCCAATTACATTATCCCTTGTACTTGTTCCAGAGCCAGAGGTATGCATACTGACAGCACCCTCTAATGAAAGAAAGTCGGTCTACTTTTATGTGTAATGCAAAGGACTTATTTTAAATGGATACTCTATTCTAGGGATTTATACAAGATCCGTATATTGAATGGGAGGCATGCGGATCCGAGTCGGTGCACCAGCTTGCTGATGGTGATGTTAGAGTAAAGAAGGTTTCAAAGAAAAGAAAGAAAAATAAGGTTATTTATAAACAGCACAAAACAATTGCTAAAAATATAAACTGAGGCCTTCATTATTTGCTTTTTTAATGTAAATTGTATGATACTGTATGTTGGATTTACACTGAACTTCCTTTTCCCCATCTGTCCTGTAGTTGCCCGATGGAGTACGGACTATGCAGACACAGACAGCGACACAAATGGGAGATGCTGCTTGCCAAACTGTTTTCACCATGGAGGAACTATTAATTGAGGCGTGGCGTGTTCAGACTAGAGATGCCTTTGTCTAATGGCTAGAAAATGAATTTAATGTGACCGGCAAATCAAGGAAAGTGTTTTTGGACCATTGCTACAATGCGACTGCTCCGCTAGATGAACATGAAACTGAATGTATAGAAGATAGTTTTACATTAGTCGCAGAGCACTTGACAAAATCAACACCTGCCAAAAAAATGCCACCCAAAAAGCAGTCAACACTGATGTTTTCTCCTATCCACGGTGAAGTAACAGATGTTGAAATGACATAGACTGAAGCATCAACAATATTGACCGACGAACTAGACAAAGATCTCAACTATAGTATGTCCAGTTTGGCTGATATGTTCACAACGGTTCAGTCCGAAACAGTGATGCAGGATGACAGTCTAATACAGGAGGCCAAATACATAGTATTCAACAGCAGCTTGATGGAGATTATAAAGATGCTGGAATGTGTGCATTCAGTGAGAGGGGGAAGTATGTGGGCAGCCATTGGTGAATGTGGCTCGTCTAACACAAGGCAGTAACCTCAAAATGCATGCCACCTGTCAAAAGTTACATAAAACATTTTGATGGTCCGCTCAAGCGATGCTGGAGAAACTGCCAGCTGGCAATCTACTGTGTGCAGCAGATTTACTTTTCAGTGGCTCTAGTTTCAGGAAGTTATCCAGTTTCTTTCAGTTTGTGGGAATCCATTTAATTTCTAAAACGCAGTACTACAAATACCAACATGATTATCTATTCCCTGCCATTAGTAAAGCTTGGATCATTGAACAATTGTCTATTCAAAGTACATTTTCTGACAAACGGTCCAGGCTAGCTGGCGATGGACAGTGTGACAGCCCCAGATTTTCTGCTAAATACTGCACATACCATTTTCAGGGCATGGAAAGTAAGAACATTGTGAGTTTGGTGGTCGTGCAGGTGCCAGAATGTAAATCCTCAGTGGCCATGGAGAAACTTGGTTTTATAAAATCACTGGAAGATCTACAAACGAGTGGAATGCAAATCGACCTCATAGCCATGGATAGACACGTTTCAATAGCCAAGACAATGAAAGAACAGTTTGCAAATATTAAACATCAATTTTATGTATGGTATGTTGCCAAATCAATCAATAAAAAAACATCTGCTGCAGGGAAAAAAAAGATTTGGAAAGCATTTCACAGTGGTCCCAGTCTTTCAGCAACCATCTTTGGAGGAGCTCCAAAACATGTGATGGGTCTGTGGAAATTCTACTGGAAAAATGGCGGTCACTAATGCACCACTGTTCCAACGTTCACCACTGGACAGAAAACCAAGATTTCCACCAATGTGAACATGGCCCTTTGTCCCCGGAGCAGGAACAGAAGAAGAAGTGGTTGATTCCATCTTCACCTCCACACAAAGCCCTTGAGAAGATTGTGTTTGATAAAACTCTATCAAGAGATCTGAAGGGACTCACAGAATTCCGTCACACAGGAGATTTGAAGGTGTTCCACAATATGTGCCTAAAGTACAGGCCAAAGAGATTGCATTTTGGCATCAGAGGGATGAAATATAGGACATTACTAGCGGTATTAGCGCATAATGAGAATGTAGCCCGTGAACAATCTAGGACTGCAGGAAACTTAGGGATGCTTCGCTACACTATGGCCTTTACTAAAAGAAGAAAAAAATGGGTGGTCAAACCAGTATATGATGAAATGGAATTCGATTTTGTTAAATATCTTATTATTAATGTTGTAGAGATGCATAGTCATGGAATTGCACGCAAATCTGTTCAGAGCACACATACATTGCCAAAAAACATTGCCAACATGCCATGTCCACCCAAAGCAGAGCTCGTTGAACAGTTCAAATCCCGGTACCATCTGTTTTGTATTTATTTATGCAATTTTTCATTTGAAATCTATCCTCTTAGTCCTTTTTTAAAAAATAGTACAATTATTACGATTGACATACAATGTAACACTTCTTTCACATTTCACAGTTTAGTCGAGCTACTGTGGGACCTTCATTTATCGTGTTATTTCCCGATGGATAACAGTGTGTAAAAATCTTTGGGTTTTGGCAGTTGCCTTGCCATACAGTTCCCCAAACAGCTGAATATCTGCTCGTCACACAAAAGGGATGAGACCTAGGCTACATAAGATACTAGGCACGCAAGAAGTACTGACTATGAAAACATGCCATGGGGTAGGAGGCCATGAGATAAGCAGAGGTGGGGCTATTACTAGACACACTTTGACTCCGTTTTTGTGTTTCATTGACTACAATTTTGGAGTAGGGCGCATTCTGTCATTGGAAAGTTTCCCCTACCCCTCAGCAGCGCCACGAACAGTGAGCAGTGACAGCCCCCAATTTTTTCCTCCAGGGCCCGTGCTTCAAAATTCCAGTTCTCATGGATGCATTGACACGGGATGTTGCAAACTAAGAATGTATGTTCATTGTGAGTGAAGGTCACCAGCTTTGAATTTTTGCTTGGGAGCTGGGGAGGCCCAAACGTCGCACACACAGTATAAGGTTCTATTGTTTTTGTACCTTGAGAGACAGGGACCATTCCGAAAGGGATTGAATTGAAGGAGGGGTGTAATAACATAAGATGTGATAAGGTTATCCATTCCGAAACTGGACCTAGTTACATGTAAATTCAGTTTATAAAAAATCGTTGACACAAACAGAGTCTGCGTTACGGTCTGCATTACGCCAAGAGAATGGAAATGCCGAATATAATGTAAGTTTCTCTTTAGAGGATTTTATACCAGAACTAGTCCAAATGCGAATAGCTGACCGTTATTGCTGCGTTACATTGTACTCATTCGTTCTGCGTGGCATATTGCAATGAAGTGCAAGTACAACCTTTGTGTGCTGGTCTTTCTACCGGGCACATGTACAGTCCAGCATCGACACGCATGTAGACCACCACTCATTTCCCCCTGGTTTCAATGCTAATAGATCATTACATTGTGCACCTCGATTTGTTGCCCCATTTTACACATTACGTTTAGAGCTGAACATACTCCATTGCACTATCCTCGGAAGCAAATAGCGGAATACTTTCATATTCCACATTGTATTCTCTCGGTTCACATTGCGTCAGCTCTGCGCTAATAAATAAAATGATTAAGTGTAATAAAGATCGGCTACTGAGACACATTTCTATTTTTATGTTTTGCAAACAGGTACATCCTGCCATTCTGAGATTGTCATCTATTCCAGATCCCAACCGACGGTTTCTTCAACCGCCAGCTGCAGCTACATGTCAATCACTGGATTTATTTGACTCTTTTTTGGGACGATCGCCAAGGGCCAATATGCCCTTACGCTGTACCATCGATTAGGAGCAACATAACCTTTACGGTGGTCTTGTGACTAGTTGATGCACCAGCCTTGCAATTCACTGTGCGACCAAAGTGCTCCATTTACCCAAAACAAACACCATGTGTACCAAAAAGGAGCAGCGCGTGACTCACGATAAACATTTGCGGATCAAGAGCAAAGAAAAAAAGTTCAATTTTGATCGAATATGTCAATCGCCGAATGTTCTAAAAACATTTAATGTGAAATAAATTGACTTTACCAATTGTACAGTCTTGCTCTTTCCTTTTAAAGTACAGTTTCATATTCTGATTTGTGACACGCTGTGTTGTGAGACGATGTGCGTTGTTTTCCGGGTTCTGCGTCAAGTTGCGTAGGTGATGACTGGGCGTGTTTGGCTACACTACCCAGTAAAGTTACGAAGAGAGGCGGAGAATATCAATGATTTGGTGATGTCAGGCTCAGGGGCGGGGGCTATGATTTAGTGCCGCAAAGGCAGTTCACCCAGGGCGATGTGTCAAATGATAATCTTATCACAAGATGGCCACGCCCTGCTGCCTGATTTCGCTTGTGTTCAAAAGACGAAAAGTCTGGTAAGGTGCATAGGAAATGTTTGTACGACTGATCAAGGTATGGTTAAAAACACATGGCCGAATCATAGGGACAATAATATTTCTGACCAAACCATTCCTTTAAGCCAAATAGTAAGCAAAAGTCACAGGCCCAAATATAAATGCCCACATTACATTCCAAAATCCTCAATCTTTTGAGGGATTCCGGGTTTGCGATAGGTTTCATCAAATACATTTTATGCACTCGTGCATTTCAGGAGAAACAAAGTAGAGCAACAGTAGCCTTGCAGCCTTTTATAAAGATGTTTTAATATTATATGGTTCTCCTCATGCAACTGTGTCCATTGTCCCTACTGCAGTATCTAGGAACTCTTGTTTGTTTGATGAGCAATTGCGAAACCAAGTCTATACTGTATCTAATTAACATGCTAAACGTGTCTATCATCTGTTTCTCAGCACTTGCACTCTCAACTCCCATACATTTTTCCCAAACACTTACCCCTGCCAAACATTCTATTCTTGATATACTTCAGTGACTTCTATCTGTGTTTGGTGCATTAAAAACCACAACAATTCATTGTGATGAATCCCAGGATGTTGTCACTGCTTCCATGTTGGAAGCACCTTCCCATGGGGCTAGGAAAGTGAGGACGCTACCCGATAGTCCCCCTGGGGGTGGTACTCAGCGAGTGGATCTCATGGGGAGGGATACCCCCTATGCGAAGAGGGACAATGCTTAGGGTGAAATGCAGGATATTTCCCCAACACCCCAACCTCCCTTGCCCAGTTATCCTGCACAGGATTCAGTGACCACCACACACTTCCATGTATATCTGTAGAACAGACAATGTCACTTCTTTAAGAAACACTGAGACGAGAAAGAACATGGAGTGCAGGGGTGACAGCAATATTGGGGCGGGGAAGAAGTGCGAGGAATGTGGAATACTCCATCGAACCAGTAAGAACGCACTAGTCAATTTGGGTCAAGCAACTCTGAATGGAATGCAAAAAGGGAAGAAGGCCTTTGTAGGGCGAGAGACCCTCAATGGAGGAGCTGAGACGCCAACAGTGCCGAAAGTGGGACACTTGCCGGTCGGCAGAGGCACCCCTAACCAGTCTGCCATGGTCTGAAGAGAGGAGCAAACGCATGGGCAACCAGCCCAACGAGAAGGCTGGAATACATGGAAAAGCTGAGCCACGCCATCCAGAAGCAGGGAGTCAGTATGGAGCCACTGCAGTCGGCGGAAGCAGCAGAGAGAAGCTGAGAAGGCTCAAAAGCATCTGGAGACAAAGAAACCACTGGTAAGCTCTCCAGAGAGGTCGGGGAGATGGGACGGTTGGCGGGACAGCTCAAAGGAAGGAGAATTACAGAGGACACGCCTGTTGAACAGAAAAGGCTGCTCAGCCCCAAAAGGAATGCTCCCAGCACCAGACGGCGTGAACGCCGGTGTAAAAAAGGGATCCAAAATGGCGACTGTAGACCACAGGGGTTGGGCTGCCATTTTGTTGACACCTGAAGAGAACTGCGTCACATGTGGAGATGAGGCAATTGTCTCGTCAGGGGAGTTAGGGGACTTAAGTAACACCTTAGCCTTGATATAAGGATCCTCGACAGAGCCGGTTCTGGGTGGTCTTGGATGTTTACCGGGCATCTTGGAACCGGACCCAAAATTAGCCTCCAGTGGTGGAACCTCGGCAGAGCTGCTAGTGGAGGGGTAATGGTCTGTGACTGCCCTCTTTGCCCTCTCGACAGAACCAGTACCACCAAGACCCTGAGCGTGGGACAGTTGAGGGATATACCTCACCGACAAGACCTTCAAAAGAGGATCTCTCAGATCGGTCATGCTGACCTTTGCCTCAAGAAGAGGAACCTCGGGTTTTAACCCGGGACGTAAAGCTCCCTCAAGAGGGACCTTGAGCAGTGACTCGGTATGGAATGCTCAGGAAATGGAGGCCTCAGGGTGAACCCCAGTGTCCAGAGCCACATACAAACTGGGCTGAACCTTAGCACCCAAATGGTGAACCTCGGAACGGTGTCCGATACTGGCAGATCTGCTGCGGGAACCCCCTGGGAACACTCCTTGGGGCACCTCAGGGAACCCCCTGGTGATAGAGATACATGAGCCCCTCCTGGACCTGGAAGACCACAGGAAGGAGTCCACTGGCCCGGGCGCCCTAAAAAGTAAAGAATTTACTGGCCGTTTCTTCTTTTCGTTGAGGAAAAGCTGGAAATGGGGTGGAGGAACGGGCTGAAACACCTCCTCCCACCGAAGAAGATGACGGAGTGCCCGGACAGAGAGGGAGTCACAGTAGAAGAACAAATCCCAACAATGTTCCGGGCCTAGACACTGCAAGCAAAGAGAGTAGGGATTCGCCCTAGCAAAGTGATGTTTGCATGAAGAACAGGACACGAATCCCGAGATGTACTGGCATAGACAGAGGACTAGATGGCCGAGGAACCGTAGCAGGAAGGAAGGACAAAGGGAATACAAATTTAATTTCCCAGTGCGTCCAGCCCCGACCGTGCGGAGAAAGGGACTGAAGGGCGATGCGTGGAGCAGAGCTCAGGAGGGCGGGGTTATGTCCTCATACGGTAACCTGTGTAAAAATAAAAGAACAAAAATGTGCAATTTTTTTATGCTTTTTACAAAGGTGCTACGGTCACGTCTCGAAGGACGGAATGTCCCACAAGTATGGAGCAAAGGGGACGGGACGTAGGAGTAATTATAGTAATTATAATTCCCTCAGACAATGGTTCCCTTACCCACAGGAACGTAAATCATTGACCAGGATAAGGAAGCCATTGTCCCGGACCAAGAACAGTGGTAGCAGCTTTAGTTAAAGTCTAAGGGACGGAAAAAGGTTTTGGACACAGGACGGGGGACTATTTACTGTTAACTAACATCCTGACAAAATCCTAGTTTTAGTTCAGGCAGGGAAACCCCTGTTAGTATTAGGGAAAGTTAGGTTTCTCCTTTTCGTTTTGATGAATGAAGGTTTATGCCAACCAATATGCCTCTCATGTGTCAGTCTCCTCCTTCTGTCGCTTACAGACTACAATCAAAAGCAATTGGCATTGAGGGAGTAATAGCTCAGGATATCCTTTCCAAAACAGACAAAAAGCCCAATCAGAAAGTGATATAATTTCTGAAGAATTGAGAAGTCCAAAAGATATCCTTGCAAAGTCAGCAGAAGCCTTGAAGACATGCGTCTCAATTTCCCTGATCAATGCTCTGATTAGTGCAGGAATTTTGCCTAACCAAAGCCAAATGTTGCTTTTTTTAGCCCCCCCCTGTCCCGCAGCCAACCACTACTATGCACACTAGTTTGAAAATGTTCTATGCCTTTCTTCGAAGAAAATTAATTTCAGGGTTCGAAGTGTAAAAACAAATGTTTGCCTCATTCCCTACCCCCATTCCCCAGCAACCCATACCCTCCCATTGCCTCAAAACAAACCCCCATATCTGGTTGCTGCATTTCTTCAACTTTATCCCTCAACACTGTGTTTTACAACTGTACTAGCAGCACTGAAAGAAACAAAGTGAAAGATGACCACCATTACTTTCAGACATTGTCCCTCCCAGCATGCAGCTTTATGCACCCATCCATTTCCTATCACCATCATTTGGTGCATGCCCCTGACTAATGCCACCCCACACGCCAACCATTACCTGCACACACATGTGACTGCAGCAGTTTCATGTTAATCACGCTTAGTTCCAGAACACAAACACGGATTACTGCGTGCACACCAGTGCTCAGCGTATGTTTTCTGCAATTAATCAGGCCTATGTCTTTATTCGGACATGGGCGTTATGTTCCAAGCAGGCTAGTCAAATAGACAAAAACCAAATTACCCTGCGAAATAGCTCTGCAAGATGGGACACTAGCATGTTATCGGCAGGGCCCAGGTTCAAATCTCCAGTATATAGTATGCAAAAAACTAAGATTCTCTTCTCTGACATGCAGGAACGCTGGTCTGGGAGGTGAAAAGTCAGGGAACAATGGAACATTTTCTCGAAAAGTATAGGAACGTTGTACCCTTTAGTTCCCACCCACTTCCACCTCTGAATAACGTTTCACCGTCTGCTATGGCATCATTTGTGGATCATCAGAAATGTATGTGTTGTGGGAAAATGAAAGCCTCTATGTATGATCTACCTTGTTCGCCTTTTGTTATTATTCAAAAGCGGTTTACTGAATTAAGGGTCTTTTTAAAGAGTTATTGCCCTAATTTGATAACTACTTTGAGTCATGGCATATTCCCTATAAACATTGTTCATACGTGTCTCCTGGACTTGTTCATGGGTCCCGATTTTGGTACTGCTGCTTCTTCGCCAGAGTTAAATAAGCCACTTGACTTTACTCCTGATTTGCCCTGAGACAGGGGGTCTGAAACCTTTGCATCTCCAGATGCTTTGGACTACAACTCCCATCAGCCCTAGCCAGCATAGTCAATGGTCATGGGCCATGGGAGTCGTAGTCTAAAACATTTACAGACCTGCAGGTTGTAGGCCACTTCTTAGGTCTTCAAATGAAATATACAAAACCTCCGCTGTCGGAGGAGGATCCCAGAGGCACTCCAATTGCGTCAAAAACTCTTCCTCATATTCGCAAATTGAAGGCCAGTGCTCAGGTCTTGCCAAGGATCATTCCTGTGCGGACTTTTTTCCAAACGGAGCCGGTTGCACTGTTTGTAACTTTTTCGATACAGTTTGTGATTTTACTGTAAACCGGTCGCTTTCTTCCGTTTGCTCTCTGGGAACTCTGATTCTTAGACACTCCTACCTCGTTCAACTGTTAAAGATTGCCTGGCAGTTTCTTACTTTCCATGCTACAAAACCTCTTGCTTACGCTCTTGTTTTCTCTCGTCTGTTCTATCCTCCCACTGGAGGTCACAGCTTACCAGCTTGCTCCTTGTCACCATCTGTATTTCTTCTATATGCCTTCTTTTCGGTTTACCTCATTGAGAGTCTCTTGCCCCTGTCCTGCTTTCTCTTTGTTGGCTTTCCTTTGACTCTTATTTGCTGTTTAATTTTTCTCAGTATTGTCGTTCAGTGTCTCCATGGCCTGCCCCACCCCATCTTTCTTCCCTCAAATCCTTCTATTCTCCAGTTCGCCCACTCCGCGCCCAGTCTCAAGTTCTTCAATCTACCCCGCGTCCTCCCAGTGCGTCTTCTTGCTTTTTTCTTTCTCTCTACTTGCACCTAACCACTGCAATGCCTTCCTTCTCTCTCTCCACTCTGTCTTCTCTCCCACCCTTTAGATCTTGCCTCAACTTTTTGTACCATTTTATTCTGTATGTGAAGCGCTTGGGCATAAAGCGCTATATAAATACAACAAAATACAAATTGTTCTTTCCAGCATATGGGTGGTGACTGTCCCATTTCTCATGCTGCCAAGTACACCCTTATCAGCTAGTCGATCTCTTCCTCTAGCAACTAGTGTGGGATGGTCACCCCGAGGTCTAAGGACACAGGCAATACTCAGTAGGAGCCGCAGCTTAGCTTTACTTTTCACCACCGCTCACTCTAAGGCACTGTGGAGAGAGCGGTGGAAGGGCTGATGGTATGCTACTCTTCGAACAGTGTTGTATCTAACATGTTGTGCTTTCTTCTTACAGCATGAGAGAGGCTACAGGTCATCCTGGTGCCTTTTACCGGACTGTTTGGCCCAGAGGATATATTAAAATCCAGGCTGACGTGTCAGGTAGAAGGACTGCTATCTTCTTAGGCACTAGTGCCTGAGTCATTTGAAGACGTTGACATTTAAAAGCACTTTGCGTGAATAATAATTCCAGTTAGCAATCCCTCCCTTGGCTGCCCAAGAATATATGTTGAAGCATTTGCCCATATCACTGAATTTCTTCATGTCTTATTTTTTTAACTTTTGGTGCAATGCATGATCCACCTAATTCTGCTGGTCGTCCTCCTCACAAATTAATCTTCATTAGACCCGGCAATACTTAATAACCAAATCTATTGCAGGGCTCGCCAACATTTTGGAGAAGGTGATGGTGAAGCAATTGCAGTCTCACTTAGATTAATAAAGCATCATGGATCTCTACCAGTCAGGATTTTGTCCTGGCGGTGGACAGAGACAGCACTCCTGTCCATGCGGGGACAATATATGTTCTGCAGTAGTTGATGGTTCGACTATGCTCCTCATCTTGTTGGACTTGAAAACAGCCTTCGACATGCTTCAGCATAACTTGTTGGGATGCATGAGCTCTGTGGCACCAAGGGCAGAAACCCCTCTGTATTGGCATCACGCTTTTCTCTATGACTGACTTCAAAAGGTCCAAAATGAGCAATTCCTTTCCTCCTCTGTTGCTGTGAATTGAGGAATCCCCCAGGGCTCCCATCTATTGTCTGTTCTCTTTTATATATATATATATATATATATATATATGTGTTTACGCTTTAATTGACTCGTCTTTTAATTGTCAGCACCAAACTGATGCACTAGATTGTTCTCTGTATCTAAAGTTCCCATGAGAGCGTGGCTTCCCTACCCCCCAGACATGAAAATATCTGCTGCATGGTTGGGGAATAGCCGATTGAAGCGAAATGCTTTAAAGACTGGTGTATTGCTACTGGGGAAGAGTCATATTGTTTGACCTCCCACCCGGCTCCGCAAAGTCCATTTGTGGACTATGTAAAAAATGTAGGAGTCTTCTGGGCGCGTTCAGGAGTACCCTCTACTAGCTTTGTCAGGCGCTACCTTTCATCTCCTGCGCTTGTCTTGCTTTACATTGCTAGATTAATTGGAAATTAGATTACACTAATGCCTTCTATATGGACTTTCCAGTATACAAAATCCAACATCTCCAAAGTGGCCAAGCTCATTTTGTTATTGGTCAGAGGAATCCATCACACCTCTATGGCACTCATTACATTGGCTGCCAGTTCATAGCTGCATCCTGCTGTATTACTTTTACGTGCATGCGTGGTCTGGCTCTTCCTCATCTTGTAGCCAAAGTTAGGCTTTGATACCATATACATCTGCCCGTTATTCCAGTCATCTTTTGTTGACATTGCCACCTTTCAAGCCCAAAAGCAGAGGCGGCAGAGGGTTTTCCACTCAAGCCCCTATACTGTGGAATGCACTTACATTCAAAAGCCGAACAATGCAACTTTCTTAATTGCTCATTCCACTAGCTCAGTGTCCTGTTCCTAAAGCTCTGAGTAGCAGTTTGATTTGCAGAGCTTTGCTCTATATATCCTAAAATCAAATCAAGCCACAAGTATAGAAACAAGTATCTAAAACAATCATTGTTGCCTCCATTTAACTCAATTCAATGTGGACTGTGGAGAGCACTTCCATACCCTACATAGAGGTTATTTGAGCAGTAAAAAAAGGACATTACATTTTTATGGTGTACGTATAGGCCTGCGGGGGTAGGAAAAAACTGCATTGCATATTAAATAACAATAGCAAGCGCTGAAAGAGGTGGTATCCTCCCTTTACTTTGCCACATACACTTACTTTGTCATACAATAACTTTGCCAGACATTTACTTTAACATGCCTTTACTTTGCAATGCCTTTACTTAGTCTGCATCCTCACATTGTGAAGACGTTAATGGATGTGGTGAGGGATAGTGTAAGGTTCGATTTGGGGTCAAGCGATAACAGGGGGGGAAAATGGAGCAGAAAAGAAGGTCTCCCCTGCCATGACAAATTAGAAAGTAAATGTCTGACGAAGTGAATGCTGACAAAGTAAAGATATACATCCAACAGAGGGCTCACTTAATTCGCAGCCATACTTGTATAATTTCAAACATGTCAAAAGAACTGTTTCTGTCTGAAACTGAACTGTAGCAACATAATCTTTCATTTAAATGTAACTAACAACCCGGTGTAATTCAGAAATGTGTTATCAAACTAATGGCAGAATAGGTGTAAATAATGCCATTGAAATTGCGTCTTAACTGCAGACATGTGTGCAACTTACCAATATGTTCCATAATGAGTCAGCGATGTTGTATACAATGTCTGTCTATTGCAGTCTTAGTACATTATAAAGGACTGGAAAAGACAGACAGGTCTATATCAGGGGTTTATGAGGATCACATTATAGTTGTATTTTCTCTTGAGATTTCAATGTGGTTATGCTTACAAAATAATCATACTAAGCTTCATTTGAACCCCGAAACAAAGAGTTGGATTCAGGAAGCAGGGATCGGTCTGCAGGAAGATCAGATTATTGAAATTGGCAGACACAGATACAAAAAAACTCTTTTTAGAATTCCAAATACTGATAATTCTTAAAAGGAAGGTGTGGAGAAAATAACTATATGCAAGATAGGAAAATCCTGAATCCATGCTGGGACTTCTGAAACTCTGCCAATTTCTGCGAAACTCTGGGAAATCCAACAAAATCTGAGAAAATTAAATTGAAACTATATCACATAGAAGCATTCCAGAATAAAGCCCATTTAAAAAGACCAGAATAGTACCGGGGGAGAAAATTCTGAGCCTCTCTGCTGGCAACAGGGGACAAGTAGAGCATCAGTCGGATGGTATCAGAATGAAACATATTGATTTTCTCCCAATTAGACTCGCAGAATTTAGGTTTCACACACCCCAAGTTATGAAGGTGTTCAGATGCACATTCACAATCATTCATTAATTTGAGTGTGATCGTCCAGGCCCCTTGGGGCAAGTGCGTCCATTTTAAGCTTGACAAACGCACACAAAGCAGCTTCCTGACATGAAATGGTTTGTGTATGGCCACAAGGAAACATAACAGAGAGACAAACAAATCATTATATGATGGAAGGTCTCCCTTCTTCGCATTCTCTCATGAGCCCTCTGTGGAAATCACATCTGGTAATTGGGGTTGCCTGTATTTTTAATGTGGTGGTTAGGGCATCACCACGGTATTCCATCACAGGCTGTTATCCCCAAAGTGAGCAGTTCTGCAACCATGTAGGCAGTCCACACAGACTCGATCAGGCGAGGGTAATTGCCTGCAAGGGGGGGGGGGGGAGGGTGGAACATTAATTTGTGAACCAGGACCCGCAGAGGAGGAGGTCTTCTCAGACACATTAGAATTACCAACCGATCAGGCCACCGGGGAGGAGCCCATTTGGATGGACCCAGGTAAATCAGGAGGGAAGCAAATCAAACACATTATGGGGTGCCTAAAGCTACACAAGCCCGGACCTTTCCCCTTTCACAGAAAAATCAGAGTATAAGATTGTTTCTGAGGCTTTTTACATGACAATACGACACTTTAGAGAAAAATACAGAGGCTCTGCCTTTTCCACAATGGTGACCAAACTCTGGAACATGCTGCCTAGACAAGTGCACACCATACAAGAGCACCATAAATTCAGGGAAAAGCTGAAGATGAGGCTGATCAATGCCCAATTGACAGAGAAACCAACCAGCCAATGGTAAATACATGGCACAAACCCCAAGCAAAAGCCGCACACCGGCTCCAGATGCCCATTCAAAAACAAAATGACGACTCGGGGAGAACCCCTACCGACCAGAGCAATCACCCCGCAACCCCACACTGTATGACATGCAATTAAACTCTGAGGAAAAGCCGCCCCCGGTCCCTGCACCAGCCATTCCCTACCACTAGGAAATCAATGCAAGATGCCGACTCAGCCAGCAAAGACCAACAAAAACTACACAACACCCACTAACACAAGACAAATACCCGCACCATAACCTCTCACCTGGTAATCTGGCTTTAACAAAGAACTCAGAAAGTACCATAAGCCCTACCTACCAATTCTCAATTCTTATACCAAACTCGCTGCATGCAAACGAAATCTAGCCACTCTCACACGTCCATTTATAGATCTAACACCTGACATAGAACAACTGGACTCTGCACCTTTACAATCCGAACAACATATGAGAGTCCATAGCCGATACATCCCTGCACTGAGCGCACATGGTGATCTCTCCCTCTCTGGACACGCAGCCATTAAGGCCTCCAATTACACAAAACATGTGGAAAGCTCACACGCACGCAGAAGACAGGGTACTTCTGGACTGCACACAACACAAATCACCGCCATCTTGCATTTTCCATCGCTCCCCAACACAATCCGCCCACTCTATTTCAGATACGCCGGAGAGATTGGAGAGCTGGTGAATGGCAGCGGTGCGTGGTACAAATCCTATTAACATAACACAAAGGCTATGAAGGAAGAGTGAGCAGCCCCCGGAGGTTGAATGTGCAGGCACTACTCCTCCTCACAAAAGAGCAGATACTAATGTCTCCAAAGGATGGAAGTTCATACACCAAAATCCACACAAAAGATAAACGCACAGAACGTCCGTGCAGGATGACGCCACAGACATGGGCCTCCCCGCAGGTTGGGGGAGGGGGCGAGCAGGAGTGTTGCTAGGTCTAGACAAGATCCGGGGCTACACTAATTTCAGGATTGTCGGGACTCAGGGCTAGCTAGCCTTTTGGTTGTAGACCCTGAAATTCTATACGGGGTTACAACCAAAAGACCAGGGGATATAGACCCCTAAACCCTCCCCCCCAGCAACGCCTCTGGGGGCGAGGCAGGCAAAGTGGAGCAATTGCCTTCCCTATTTGTTGCTTTGCCCCTCTGCCCCATTGGTGCTTTGCCCTCCGCTAACTCTAGCTAAGGATTCTTCATTCAGAAGTCTTAAAGATAGTCCTTTGAGCAGCCGGTAATCACCTTTTAACAGTACCTTTATTTGCGTAGCTTTCCTTTCTTCTGGCCTGAGGCAGACACCACGGAAATAGATGGGTCATGAATATCATGGGGGGCGGTGGTGGGCCGGGGCCTCGTCTTTAAAAGTGGGCTTCAGACGCACTGGTAGCACTGTTTGGTAAAAGGCTTCTTAGAATGTAATATGACAACAAAAAGATACATTTTTAGTGAAGCACGTGTCTTAAACTTACAGCCGGTAGTTGATTTCTTTAATCAGGGTATATTTTTGTGGGAATACCCACATACAACTCTGCCATTTGTGTTACCTTTCCTTTGAGTAAGCCTGCAAGAGTATACCTTTAAATATGTTAGTGGCTTCTCAAACCTGCATGTCTACTTTTGATTTTCACAATAAGAGTCGAAATCCCCTCACCCTGAACACCAACAGCTGACCAGGACAGTCCTTCCCCTTGCCCGCAAAGTGCATTTTACAGCAAACATTTCTTTTTAGAAACAATAGCAAAAAGCCATAAGTTTTACTGGCAGGTTTAAACATATGACCTCTCAGCAGCCTTCGCTCAACCTACTGAGATACCTTGGTTGATGTGTCACTAATTTCAAAGAATTCAACCTCAGATGTAGTTCGCAGATTGTGTTCCAAATCACTGCATTACCAACAGTAAAGTTCATGTACATGTCTACAAAGCCAATAGCGCTTCATTAATGGGCACGCTGACAACTGCGCATAGATTAATTTAGGACGTGCAGTGACAGAAGGTCAACTCTACTGTGGCAAAGTGTTGTTCCTCCCCCTGTTGACAAAGAAGTGGGAAGGTGGCCGTTTTCATCTCTGTAGTTGACTCCTTTGGGTGATAGCTCTCCAATCAAACGGACTGTGAATGATGTATGTTTCAGTTCAAAGCACACTGTCCTTTGCTGAGGGCATACTATTAGGTGGTTGAACAACATGTGATGCCTTCTTATTAAAGTTATGCTGTCTCTTGTCATATGCACATCATCCATAACAACAAGCTGCATGCCTGCATCAAAGAACACGGAAGAGCGGGTAACTATCACACATACATAACCCAGTAGGAGGATTAAAGACATCTCAAATGAGCCCAGGTCAGGTTGAGATGCTAAACCAGCTCTTTTTATCAGATTGAATCCTGGTCCTTGTAAACCTGGCTTTACAGTGTGAAACTAACATTACAATAGCTGTACAAGAACACTGAATATGGTGTACATAAAGCAAGAGCTTGAACATCTCAACCATTATGCCCCAATTCAAGGGCTTTGTTTCTGCATATTATAAAAACATACAGCAAATAAGCAATAATGGGTTAGTCCTGTGCCCCATAGCCGTTCCTCCTGACTGCTCGGATATTTTCAGGACTAAAAAGGGACTGGAAAAAGGTGTCTCAGTGGCATGTCGATTCCCCTGCATTCCCAGCTGACACACAACTACAAGCATATTATCACAATCAGTAAAGATGCCTGGCTACATGATTTCTAACTAAGCGCATGCCTCAGACATCTGTGTGCAAACTGCATGAACACATTTGAATTCTGACTTGATCGAAATTACCATTCATCCTTCAAAAGTGGACTAATTGAGTACATTGAAATTCCTTCTCCTCTTTCCTGTCAACCACACTTAATGCCCAGGTAACTACGCACAATTGCTGACCAGACCACAAGAGACGAACTAGCATGCCACCCTCCAAAGACTGCCCTAATCTGAACTTACATCCTAAAGCCACCACAAGCTAGGAAGGAATGTAAGACTCGTTCATAATCACTCCAATTAACCAGCATGCTCTTTCAAAACCCAAAGGATGGTCTAATCGTCTTAACATAAAAGCCATCACAGAGCTGAACACAAAAGACCCTCATGGCACAATCCTCTTACAACAAAATGAAATAAAGACTGGCCCTTTCGGGTCAGCCTCATTGACGTGCAATACGTCTGTGCACAACACTAACATGAAGAACACCATTGACATTGGAACCCAGTCAAGTCAGTCTCCCCAACATTTTCTCCTTATCATACTATATAATAAAAGTCCAGATGTATGTTTGTTCGACACCGCCCTGCCAGCTTCGCCTGTTATCACAGCTAGAAGGAGGTGCTGCCTTACGCATACAACAATAAGACTTCAAGTTCATCTTCCAGATGAACAAAATGTGTATTTCAACAATGATAAAATACAATTAGCTGCAGAAATGGCCCAAAACAGGGATACCATTTTAACTGCATACTTCAAGTTGCATACACTAAGAAAATATATACATTTTTTTAAAAAGCATAAACTGAAATTCATTTGATTAAGTACTAGTTCTCTAACAAAATAAATTACTTTTTTCAGTGTACTTACGTATTATGTAATTATTCATTGTAATATTTCTTGGTATGTATTATTCTATCAATAATATTCTTCATGTGCGTTTTAAACTTTATTTGACTTCATAAGTATTTACACTCCGAAAATGTCATCCTTTACACACCTTAGCCTGTGTACACTCGCTTTTCAACTAGTCCGATGTAAGACACTGACCCACCCCACCATGGGCTCTCCCAGCACTGTCATCTAAAAGACTTCACGTTTATCCCTCTGGGGACATACCCAAGTACCAATGCCACAACCACATATATCCATACCTGCACTCAGTGTTACTTACAGCCCGCACTCATCAATGTCACGTTTCACATCCCGCTTCTTCCTTATAACCATTGCCCTCTTTTTTCACAGAACGGCACACCTCAAGGCCACCACAATTTCAGAGATGGCGCTATTCAGGACCATGTTATAATACATTACCATTAAGACTATTAAGCTGCGTAGTGTAAGGAACTCATGATGGCAACAGTAAAGACAGACACAAATGATAACAGTTCATGGGTGTTTATTAAACGGTATAGGTAGGTTGGAAAAATGCCTAATCTAAACATAAATCTAAGATGGGGGCAAGCTACGACCATCAAATAATAATAAGGCAGTCCTAGTGGCGTCTTGTCAAATAAAAGGGCCTATACTAAGAAAAACCTATTGCTAATCCTTACAACTAATACAAAAAGAGTGTGGGATAATGTTCACAAGAAAGAAAGAACTGTTTACAAATGAAAAGTCAGGATGTGGTAGTCGCTGTCTTCCATCCCCACGTTTGAAGCATGGTACAAGGCTGGACTCTAGCGCACAGCGCATGCTCGAACTTTCCCAGCACGATAGTATAGTTCCGCTATCAGATATCAGGACCATCAGTGGTTAAGCCTCTTTTCTAAAAAATAAGTCACCTTATGTGTTCCAAAATAATAAACTAAAGTTCCTTTCTGCTTGTATGTTGGGTGTTGCCTTTTCACCCTTGGATCCCCATCTTCCGGGCTCAGATCCACAAGAAGTTCCTAACAATATCAGGATCTTCAGGGATTATATCTCTTGCTTCCAAAGTCCTGGTATATTACAAATTATAAACAAAATGTTATTTTCTGATTATACTTGGGTGATGACTCTTCACCCCTGGTGTCCCCCTCTTCCGGGCTCAGATCACTCTCGAACATCAGCCTCCCTCTGTTGGATTCACTCTGGCATGTATTCAAATACTCTCTCTGTTGCATTTTTCTCTGTTGCATTCATGGATTGGTGGGTGATGTCTTTTCCCCCCTTGATCTCCCTCTTCCGGGCTCAGACCCATCTCGACTGTTTGCCTCCCTCCGTCGGGTTTACTATGGCTTTTCATAAATGCTTTCCCCTGTTACGTTCAGGAGTGTTAATGTCTTTTTTACCATGCTTTACAAATCTTAATGTCTTTTTAAACAGTTCACTAAGGACATCCCTCTGACGGGTTCACCTTTGTCAACACACAGTTCATCAGGACTTTAGGCTTCACCCCTTCCCATCGGCTACATTTGTTGGGTTCACTCTTGTCGGCTTTTTCCAATCACACAGTTGCTTCTACTTTCTTACGGTGTGGGATTCACTTCCCTTAGTTTTACAATCATCTGCTGGTCAAAGACATTTGACTGTACAGAGGATTTTGCTAGACCCCTATATGACCACTTTGACCCCTTTCTCACGCCTCTCCCAAGGCCTTCTGGTAATGGTAGTTTCAACAATAGGATAATCACCCAGAGTTTCTCGAGTAAGCACCCACGTGGTGCCAAACTCATCTGCCAGTGGTTTTCCCCTTTTGTATTAACAGTTCTTTGTACTTTCTTCAATTAGCCATTTGCTACTTTTTTTCAACACAGTTCGTTATCTTATCGGTTCTCCCTTCAACTCACCGGCTGTGATGAACCGCTTGGCTTCTCTTGTCTCTGGAGTCAAGGCCGGTACCACGGTTGCAGGTGTCTCTCCCTGGCTTGGTTATTAGCACAGGAGGGCCCTGCGTACCTTTGAACTCTGCTGCAACACACGCTGGCTGTTGTTCGCTGTCTTGTGACTCCTTCTCTGGAGGTTTCACGGGTCTGTGTTGGAAAGGGCAAGGTCGCTTCTCTCCTTGTCACCTTTTCGGTTCTCGCCACCTTTCTCCTCCTCTTGAACGGCGGCACTTGGATAGCTGAGTCATCTTGCGGTCTACCTTGCTTGTATTGTGCTCTCGTGCTCTACCTTTTATCCCTATGGGGAAGGGAAAGGGTCGTCAGCTGTATGCGATTCTGGTAAATTGCATGACTTTCCTTGGCCCTTGTGTTCAGACATGTCAGGTAAACGGCTCTGGTGTTCGTCCGTCGTCTTTCGTGGTGTGCGAAAGTGTTTGCGTCAGAAAAGGGGCTGGGTGTAGAGTGTTTGAGTATCCTATGTGGTAGGATGGGGAAAAGGTGTTACAAGAAGGAGGATACCACATCTCACCCATCAGTGTCCCACTTCCACTCCCCGAGGACCCCAGATCCAGGAGTTCCTCCCTCAGTGGTCCACCCCCAGGAACTGGATCTAATAGAGATGGCTATGTTCTGTCCACCTGGATGACAGATCCCCCGGGGATTAGTCAGGGAAACACCTTCAGGCTTCTCACAGTAGTTATAACAGTCAGAGATCTTAAACAAAGGAGGTATCCACAAGGAAGTGCTAAATAAAAAAAAATGATATTATTATTATTATTATTAAACTTAAAGTAATGGAGATGGGTTAGGTGGAACACAGTGAAGGGTAATATGTTTAAAGCACTGAGTAGGCACTTTGTGCTATTTATCAGTGTGGCTGAGGTGCAACTCAGGGAGCTGTGGATTGGCCCTTGAAGGTACCTGATGAGGGAGGATGAGTGGCGCAGGGGAGATTGCAGAGTATTGTCTTTTATATGTATGTTTTTCATGGACTAATTCCAAGCTACAGCAACAAAGGATGATGAAATCTGTTCAAAGAAAAGCACACAGAAAACAACTTGTATGACCAAATGTCTGGGAATTTTTAGGGCCTTTTTGTACCTGCTGAATATGTTATTTTTTTGTGGGTGTCCATCAACTTGATGCAAACTTCAATCAATTCGAGCCTGTCGAAATGGAAGCATTATGGTCACATTGGTCACATTTCATGAGTGGCAATGACATAAATTTGATATATTTTATGGTTGCTTTTTATAAAAGGATTGTACTAATCTTACGTTATATTGACTGACTATCACACAATGTATTGTACTGTTTGGAATATAATTAGATGAGAGATGTGATTGGTTTTAATCTGGTTTTAATACTCGTGTTGTAATTTGTATTACTTGTGTTATACAAAGCATTTGTTTTGCTATATGTATATAAATAAACGTGAAACTTAATAACTTATACTCTAAATTGTCATAATGTCAAATTTTTCGTAAATACTAGCAGCTTGGTAAAATATATGTTTACTTAAAGCAGTTTGGCCTGTTAACCCTCTGTCATGCATGCTGGACGTGGTCCTACCTCCTACGCTCGTAGAACAGCTAGACCGTTCTATTCCAAATGGCGGTTGTTCGACACGTTGCCGGGAAAACGACGTTTGCACTTTTCACGTCGCTAACTCACGTGTATTCTGCTTCGTCACGTGAACTACGGCATTACGTATTTAAGCAGCGTGGAAACTGCGGCTGGCCTGGGCTGCGTGAATCCTGTTCGCGTGTAAATCCACACGCACACGCGCACGCTATCTTCAAGCGCTGCTGGCCTGGACTGCGTGAATCCTGCTCGCGTGTAAATCCACACGCGTACGCTATCTTCAAGCGCTGCTGGCCTGGACTGCGTGAATCCTGCTCGCGTGTAAATGCACACGCGCACACTATATTCAAGCGCTGCTGGCCTGGACTGCGTGAATCCTGCTCGCGTGTAAATCCACACGCATATGTTGTCTTCAAGCGCTGCTGGCCTGGACTGCCTGAATCCTAATCGGGTGTAAATCCACACGCACACGCTCTTTTCTTCGCGGCTGTCCAGAACCGCGTGTACTTTGTTTATACCATAAAAGGAGCGCTATTCCCAACTCCTGCACTTGTGTTATTAACAGGGGGATTGATTCATTTCTATACTTTACACTACGTGGGAAGGAAACTTTTCAAGGATAATTGGAAGGTGACAGTGAACAGTACTTTGGACGCTATCCTGTGGTGCATCAACCCGGTATCTAGCGTGAGCCTCGTTCCGTTCGGGATAAGTCTCCCTTACTAATCTTCCCTTCCTTGTCGTTTGTTCTACCTTGGATTCCGCAAGAGACTCTGCTGGATTCATCTGCCCTAGACTCAAGGTCAGTGTGTGCATTCATGACATTTCCTATTCCATCATACCCAGGTTGGGGCAGTTATTCATGATACTTTATTTTGTTCTAGGCTGACTTCTTATACCTTACCCACGCCCTTTCCAGTGATCCATCGCTCTGCCTGTTTTACCAGTCAGAGAGTTGTATCATTTGGAAGGTCTTAACTTGACTTCACAACTATCAAAACGCGTGAACAGGGATCCGGAAGACCCTACCACCTGTATCCTTTTAAGTACCGTATCCTTTTCAGTTAATACTTTGGTGCTTTCCGACACCCTCATTTGTTTGTGCCTCCCCCTGCTCCCCTAGTCCTGTTTGTGCCTCCTGGTTGGTCTCCTCTAATAACGAGCGATAGAGGCGCCGTTATAGCAAAGACACTTAGGTCCAGGAGGTTGAGTGCGCAGACACGAACATCAACACAGCATGATGAATGTGCATAGCCAAGAGGTCTTCAAACTGTGGGGCGAGACCCCAGGATGAAATGTAAAAGAAAAAAGAAAGAAAGGAAATGTTTTTAAAAAGGTCTTTTTTTTTTTAAATGGAGGAAAGGTAAAGCGGAGCAGGGGGGAGCCCTGGGCAGGGTTGGGTCATCCATAATGGGCGAGGGGGCGTCAACCCAGTGGTCCCCTGACCCATTATGGTGGAGCGGAGGAGGCAGCCCAGTGAAACACTAAGGGCTGCCTCAGCTGCTTTTTCCAGCTGAGGTAGCACTCCTGGGCTAGCTGAAATGTCAAAGGGAAACACTGTTTCCCTTTGACAGTTCAGTTCCCCAGCCACACATGCTCAATGAACATGCAAGGCTGGGGGTGTTTTGCTTAGCCAGCCTTGCATAGCTCATTAGAAATGCTGGCTGAGGAACTGCATGTCTGTATGTGCGAGGCGGGGCTCATGCGCCTCCTCGCACATACAGACTGAGCAGGCTGAAGCGGGGTGTTTCAGCACCCATGCGTGGGCCCCTGCAAGCATGTGCAGGAACCAGGAAGCTCTTGTTTCCCGATTTGTGTTCATGATGCATGAGCTGGAGCGCTGGGAAGGAAACTTATGGACCGGGGCAGAAGATACGTTTATGTTAATTTATTTTTTATTTAAATGTGTATATGCTTGTGTTATGAATGAGTGTATGGTGATGTGTGCTTGTGTGAATGATAGTGCTTGCTGTGTGAGTGTGTGTGTGTTTGTGTTGGTCTGCTGAGCTGATTTTGGCGCATGGAGAGGGAGGGAGCAAGGAGGGTTGTACAACAAAGGCCTTTTAAAAATGCCTTTGTTGCACAATCCCCTGACCCACCTGCTAAAATCAGCTCTGCTTCTGAGGCACTGTGGAGCCCTGGGGACAGGGATGGTATTTTGTTACTGGCAATATATCATAGATATCTAGTCAAAAATACCATGCTTTCCCCCCTTCGTCCCCCAAGCGCCTTGCAAACACACATATTCACGTTTATTTTGTGTGTGTGTTAGGCGCCGTGGGCCCAGGGGACAGGGATGTTATCTTTTTACTGGACATCTAACATAGATGTCCAGTAAAAATACAATTCCTGCCCTCTGGTCCCCTCAGCGCGAATTGAAACTGTTTGGTTTTTTGCCCAATTTCTTATTAAAGTACGTTCTAAAATACAACATTTTAACCCATTATTTTAAAATATTTCCTGGGGGGAGAACCCCACCAAACCCCCCTTGATTGGTTGGGGCTCCCTTGCTACACTCGGTCGCAATGACATATCTGGGGGGAATATTTATGCCCCTCCACTTATAAAAATCACCGGCCGCCACTGGCTCTAGGAGTGGCGTGGGAATGGGGTGGGGAGTCCAGGGATTGTGGTGGAAGCAGGATGGGGGGGGGGGAGAGCAATGGGATAGTGGTGGGAGCAGGGTGGGGAGATCCCAGGGTCTGTGGTGGGGTGGGGAGAGCCCACGGAGTGGGTCGGAGTGGGAGCCCAGAGACTGTGATGGGAGCAGGTGGGGGAGGCCAGGGACTATACTGGGAGTAGGGTGGAGGGACAATGCGCAATAGTTCATACCCATTTGGACTTAATGTCCATTTGGCATTTTTGTGGGGGGATCCCAGGCCAAAAAACTGTCGAGACCACTGGCATAACCTAATGTCCAAAAGAGGGAATGAGATAGGCAGGGTGGTCCGTGCTGGCTCCCACTATCTTTATTTTTCAAACTGACATATGACATTGGTGTAGAACTAGGATGACCAGACTTCCCGGTGTTGCTGGGACTGCCCCAGAATTTGGTGCTCTGTCCCCCTTTCTCAAGATTATGTTCCCTGGCTGCTCCGCACACTGGCCACCTGGCCACCTACTGAAACTCTGGCCCAGGCTCATGTATGTCCAGTTGCCCTCGCACTGCCTTGGGCTCCACCAGCACTTAAGGGTCGGTTTCTGCAACCCCCTGTCTCTCTGCACTTATGAACCACCCTCTAGAAGCACTTATTGAGTTACCTGCACTTTCCCCATCCCTCTGTCCCACACCACTGGCACTTTTTCTCCCTACCTCGTCCCTGCACTTACGCGATCTGAATGACACAAGGCCTAGTAAGATCGTTGTGTTGCTCTCCCTCTGTCCCACCCACTCCTTGTCTTATCGCGGCTAGAAACACTTGTGTACAGGCGCATTCTAAATGACGTATATCATACAAAACGTGTCTCCATTGAAAACTGCAGTTGTCTCCGTTTTTTGTAGTATGTCTTCATGGTTAGCAGGAATGCACAATCTCACACAGAAGAAATGCTGCATTTGACAACTTAAGATAGAGTTAGTTTGTGATAAATTAATCATAATATATGTTTATTTGAACAGTAACACTTAAAACCCCTTCTCCTCCAAACGCTACTGAAGAGTAGTGCCCTGACAGCCACTTTCAAGAGTTAGTCCTACTTTATGTTAGTTTCCCAGTCCCGGTTTTTTACTTTATAAATCTGGTCACCCTAGTCAAGAAACGGCCTTCAGTCGTCGTTTTCTGAAAAACTCACAGCCCCAGCAGAAACCATCAAATATAGAAATTAAAGCAAAAGAAAAAGGGTTGCTGGGACTTCGGAGGAGAATTTGCGCAACAGGAGCCCTCCTCGTGTGAAAGAGTAGAAAAGCTGGTGTGTGTCAACGAGTGAATATCGCAGGAGACGTGGCTTTTAAACGGATGTTTTAATTGGCTGTCAGCTAAAGAGCCACCTCTTACTAAAGCCGACTGACTGCCTAATGAGGAATGATGAAAAGGCGCCAGCTTCTTCTGAGCTCACCTTGCTTAATTGGGGACAGCGCCGTTCCAACCGTCACCTGAGGCACGACAGAGAGACAACTTCGAGACTGTAACTGAGAATGCAGGTCCACTGGGAACACGAAAATACCAATGCGTGAGATGAGCGGGGGCGCAGGGAGGATAACCACGATTGCAAAGAGAGGAAGCGAAGGCGCCTCAACTGTTATTGCGAGGTATCAGGTATGAGCAATGGGAGACATATTACAGTCCGCTTTTTTGTCTCTCGAGTAGTCGTGTGTCGGGCGACAAAACCCCTTTTCGTTCCATTGTAATTCAAGTACTTTACAGAGCACATCTAATGTGAAAACACAGCTATTGCTGTCCAGGTTCTTTTGTCACCTGCTTTTAGGGAAGGCCTTGCCTGAATGAAGTTTCAAAATGTCAGTAGTGGCACACTGCAGTGGGACTAGCATGCCGGGTACTGAGGGCCCACTGGCCCTGTGTGGCGGGAGTTCTGTGAGTACCACCTTACTTGTATTTCGCGAGGGGCAATATTAGACTAACCATATGAATTATTTTCTAATAGAAGGTTATCATTCCAAGGTGGACAGTCTGGTGCACTCCTATTGTACTCTTTCAAAATACCTCTGAGGGTGGGAAAGGGGAAAACTTTGCACCAATGATTGTTCCTGTCTGCTTTGCAGAGCATTTCAGGAATATAACAATGATCAGAGATCTCTATATTTGATAAACAAGTGTATAATTAAAGGGTTGCATGTTGGAATCTCTAAATACATAACAGACAAATGACTTGGTGCTCACATCACTGTTCACAACACTCACCCTAACATTAAAATGTTTGTAACCATGACCATGCATAATCATTCGGGTAGCTTAAGTTTTTGGATGGGAGTATAAAATGGCTGCAACATCAGCCATTAAAATGGAGTAAAAGGGTTCTTTTGCTTCTTGTTTCTGGAGAATTTTAGATGAGGACGAGCTGGGTCTAAGTGTAAGCATGCCAAGACCCCAATACAGAAACATCTTTAGGGAATTATAGCTATAGACAGGAAAGGATACTCTACAAGAGACGCCCAATAAACAATGCACGTAAAGGATACATAAAAGGATTCTTCCTCTTACAAACCTTAGCCTGACCAGTAATAAACTGATGAAGCGTTTTAAACAAAACCGGCTTCTAATGCATGGTAAAGGGTCCACAGTTCCTCAGCCACTACCTCCCCGTCATTACGCAGACCTCTGGGTTTTTTTCTGCAAAAAGAGCAGGCCCATGCTTCTAACAGAGTTGGCATTAGCATCCCTTATTAGTGCTGGCCTGCAGCTAGTGAAAATCATGGTGTGGCAGTGTAGAAAGGGTGTTTGGCATAGTGGATGTACAATTTGAGGCAACTTATTTGACTGCTTTATGTGTTCCAAGTTTGGGGACAGTATGGCATACTTGTCAGAGCCACATAAACAAAATGTTCAAAATGTTCCTGTGTGCTATTGTATGGACATGGGACACATCAGACAAAAACAGTCAAAGTGCTGTTATATGGATGAGCACCACATAGACGCCATTACCCAAGAGGATGGTGACTTGTGCACTGCACAAATCATTGCTGCATACATTTCACCACAGTTACTCAAAGAGACTTCAGGAGCAAATAGGACGAGTGGGTTGCTCCTAAATAAAAAAAAACACTCAAATACTTTACGTTATTAGTATACATGTATTTATTGTTCCCAAATTGGAATATCACTAAAACATTGACGCTTTGAAATGTTTCTAGCTTACTCTCAGTGTGAGGACTTTAACCATCCGCACAGTGGGTGTGCACTCGCCCGGGCTTTTTGAAATTTGTAATGAAATGGAATGATGGCAGACCAACCTCAAGAAAATGTGTGGGGCTAATCCGCACACATTTTCCTATGCTCACAGCACAACAAATGCATAGACCAGTGTACTCTGGGTGGAACAGCCTACAGGCACAGTCCCCCTTGTCATATTTAGTTGGGATATGACAGCCAAGGGCACACGATGCATCTCCAGATCAAATCCTCCCACTGCCATGGCCAGCCTGATTAACTATCAAAGGCTGCATGGATACACCCTGCATATCAATTAAAGGGTACTTCAAACATGCCCACCTGGAGCCTGGCTGCAGAGGTTAACAAAGGAGACCGGAAACCCCAACAACCTTTCATTTGGAACTGTGTCAACCTGAAGCCAGCTCCCACCCTCATTACCGATGACAGTGAACTGTCATGTCTGGGACTGCGTGTTTACAGTAGTTGACCCAGCAGGGGACTCTATTCATAAGGTACGAGAATGGGTTTTGTAGGAGCCAGAGAGTCTGGTATCGCTGCAGTTTCAACAGACCCCTGCCGCTTTAATCAGGAACCACAGGGAGTTCCATTAACCTTTGATCTTCTCTTCCTCTCCCTCTCTGGCTGCTTCTCCCTGTCCCCCTCCTTTCTTCTCTTTCTCTCTGACAACACCCAACAATGTTTCTAGACAAGTCTGATCTATGAAAGTGATCTATGAAAGTGTCATCCAAACAGGTGCTCCCCTGCTACTCCAGAACAATCAAGGACCACAACGGCACCCTTGCTCCAGCATTGGCCGATTTCTGCAATCACTCTTTCGCCACTGGTTCCTTCCCCTCTCTCCTCAAGCACTCCGTTGTTCACCCCTCCTTAAAAAGCCTTACGCTGACCCTACCTGCACGGCAAACTATCACCTGATCTCGATCACTCCTTTCCTGGACAAACTCCTGTAAAAGCTGCCCATCTCCCACCTTAGGTTTATGATGGAGTGGACAATATCCACAGTGCCTAACCTCCAGTTACAGTAAGATAGTACTAGTACACTTATCATTTCTGATATTACTCTGAATAGGTGGTCTGGTCTGGCTGCAGAACCCAACAATGACTTATCCACTAGTCAGTCAATGTGGAAGAAAAAAGGGTTTGGGTATTTTGGGTTCCTTGCACCTGACTCTTTAGTTAAAGCAAACATTCCTACCGGTAAAATGTATAAATGGTAATTTATTGGTTTTGAACAAAGAACAATTTCGATTGTTTGGATGGTGCCAACGTGCTCCATTTGGAGGCACGTGTGTTTGTTTCGCCCTTAGTCAGGCTTTCTCGAGGCACTGTTCTAGTTAGAGTGTGTATGAAACTGTATTATGTGTGTTAATTAAATGGTAGACTCCTGCACAAATTTAACACATAGTACATACATTCAGTAATCCAATATTTCGGTTTCGCTATATTATAGTAAATATGCATAGATTTTTCATACATAGACACATAATCTAGTCTGGGCAGCTGATAGTCAACGTCTCCCCTTTTAAGGCTCTGTTTCTATGGAGTCAAGGTCGGTATTGTTCTTCCAATATTACACAATGTTAGATTATTCTAGAGGTGCTCCATAATGCTGTCTTCTTATGGCTACCAGTTTTGCAATAATTTCCTTCTGTTATTCTGGGATTCTCATGGTTTCCAAGGTTGACCTCTTAGTATTGCTTTCAATTGTTCCTCATTGGGATGACTCTGAAATGAACTTCATGGATCCCAGTTGGAGCTGAATTCTTTCAGGATAGAGGGGCTCCGCAACCACAAGCAGAGCGCCGCCATCCTGAAAGACTGACTCTACTCTCTCCTTCCCTCCTCAAATCACAGCCCTTGCCAAGAAGGTTCACCTTCTCAGAGGTATTCTACCTTTTCTCACTTTCCCCCAGAGGCCCAATGACTCCAGAGCTCTGGTTCTGATCAGGCTGGACTACTGCAACAGCCTCTTTCTCAATCTGCCTGCCTCTACTCTGTGCCCTCTACAACAAATCCAGAACAGGAATGGGTGACCTATCCTTGGCATCAAGCACATGGACCGTATCGCTCCAGCCCTGAAATATCTCCACTGGCTCCCGGTGGCTGCAAGGATCAAGTTCAAGACCCTTTGCATCGTCCTCAAGGCCATCTGGGGCCGTGCCCCACACTACATCCAACTCTCTTCCAAAATACCTTCCTTCTTGAGCCCTTCGCTCAGCTACCTCCAACGCTTCTCTAGGCAGAGAGTGGGGGTAGATCTCTCTCCTCTGCAGGTGCCTCCCTCTGGAATGGCCTTGTGTCCCTCTCAAAGTTGAGCCGGACCAGCTGAATTTTCCGGAAGCTGCTCAAGACCTTCCTTTTCTCCTCTGCTTTCTCTTTTCTCCCTCTCCCCTGCTGACCTACCCGTCTGCTGTGTCTACTGGTTGCTTGGTTACACCCAGAATCTCACTGGGTACCAGGCTCCTCCATGATCAGTCTCCCCTGCAATGCCTGCGGGCCTACCGCACACTTGGGGGTTATAACTGTAACCTCTATAGCCCCCTGCCTCCTTGAACCTACCCAGAGCCACGCTGCTCTGGCTGCACTTACTCAGAGCAATGCTGCCCTGATTTCACTCCTCCTTTCCCTCTCCCTGGCACTTCAACCTCTCCCTTCCCCCTGCACTTTTATGTGCTGTCACACTTGCACAATCTGAATGACACAAGGCCTAGTAAGTGTTTGTCTTGTCCTCCATCTGTCCGATTCTTCAGCCCTGTCAATATAGCAAAACATTTTTCTCAATTATATGTGGGGTGTGTACCTGCAGTACCACACACCACCAGCACCTCACGTGATTTGTAAGTGAGGATGCTGGATCAGGTGACCGGTGGTTGCCTAGGGCAACATTTCAAAAGCAATTGCCAGTAATGAGTTGGTTGGTTTCTTGCAGTGTGCCGCTGTTGAGCAGTCCGGTTCGCATTTGCAAGTGTTTCTCCCTTTTGTCGTTACGTGAGATCGGGAGAAAGTTACGGCTTCTGCAAACAATTTAGGATTTGTAGGTAAGCACATTCTTTGTGCTGCGTCACGTAGGAGCTCTGCCCCTTAAATTTATATGCAAATGCTGTGGCCGCATGGATGCACATTGGGCACGTTACTTGTCTTTAAAAAACGGCCAACACATATTGGAGGCGACTTGAATAGCAGCTATGTTGCTGCAGAGACTCGAGATTGTTGTCCGTGACCTTTGTGGGTCACAGAGATGTTCACTGTTGATCAGCAGGTGTTTTTAGGAAGGCTGCAAATTGTAATTTTGGAATCGGTCCTTATGTTTGTAACAATTAAATGATACAGAACTCATGCACTGGATATGTTCCGCTACGGCAGGGCTGACTGGTTCCTTTCCTTCTCTTCTCTGTTTTGGTGCTTTACAGCTTTGCGAGTACTGTATTTATAAAAAGCATGTGGTTGGGAGGCTTTGCAGTGGGACCTTTGGCTCCCCACATACAGGAGGTGAACACGTTTCCATTTGATGCTCTGGGGAATATTGTACGTTTCCCTGAGTGTGGTTTACTTTTATTCAAATACCACAGTTTGATTCTTATACCAGGCCATTCAAAACGACACCGCTAATGGGTGGGTTTTGCGGTTTATGGGTTTTTCTAGATGTTGGTGGATTATGGGACAAAGAACCGACATTCACACTTTCCTTGATAATTGATCAAGTGTAAGTTTAGTAACTATTATTATGCTGTTGGTGTACATGTTTTATGTCAAATGATTGTTGGAAAGGATAACATTTAAATTATTATTGCAAATACTCTTTTTCTGCTTCGAGATGGATACAGCTGTCCTGAAGAAAACTAAAGTGGTGAAACTAGGATGAGGGAATAATGTTCTATTCCTCGGGAAAAGGGCATTTTTGTGAAGACAGTGTTCAAGCTGTCTCGCCTAGTAGACCACCTTTGTTTAGTTGTGTTTCATTGGTTTGATGATGGCTGTTTCCACTTCAATTGAAACATTGTGTTTAACCTTAAGAACTTTGGTCTAAGGTTGTCTGTATATGTTTTTGAGTAATTGTATGTATTAAGATTGCACTGAGTGCATTTCATCACACATATGCAGGGTCGGATTGTGGTGAAATGCAGGATTACATTTATTGCACATTTTCACAGTGCACTTTATGATTGCCTATTTCTATGAACATGATGATACATTTTAAACTGATGAAATTGTCTTAAATTGTGTATTGTTTTGTTATATATATATATATGTACCTAACATTTCATATAGCCAGCTGTGGCGGCTTTTAAAATAAACAATGAATATTTAAATAAATAATAATGTAGTGAAACCATGACATTTTCCTCATTCGGCTCCAACAGTTTTGCGTTTATTCGAATAGCCCTTGGTATAAGGGAAGGAACAAGTTACTTACCTGTAACTGTTGTTCTCCAGCATGGGTCTGGCATGGATTCACATGCTCATGAATATTCCCCGTCGTCAGGCCGGGAATCCTCGGTATAGAAAAAAATCAGTATCAGTTTTGTTTCTGATCTGTCTTTCTTGTAGTAACCAATCACTGGTCTCTGGCGTCATACTGCCCCCAGCCAATGACTACCCTCTCTCTAAGCCCCGCCTCTGGCAGCATCCTCAGATTTGGTAGCACGTAAAGTGGCAGTATGACCAAATAAAGAGCCGCAGAGGGGTAGGCGGGAGGGTTCGCATGTGAACCCATGCCAGACCCATGCTGGAGAACAACAGTTACAGGAAAGTAACTTGGTAAGTAACTTGTTCCTTCTCCAGCATGGGGTCTGGCATGCTCCTGAATAAGAGAATACATAGCAGCACACACATGCACAACCACGGGAGGTGGCAACAGGCTCAATATTAAGCAATACAACAACTCAACATTAAGCATCTCTTACCTCCTCACCAGGCTCACCATAAGCGAACAGCTTGCGCAGCACTGCTTGGCTGACCCTGGACTCCTCCCTGGAGTCCCGATCGACGCAGTAGAATCTTGTGAAGGTGTGCGTCGACCTCCACGTCGCAGCCCTGCAGATGACCAGCAGGGGCACACCAGACAGGAACGCCGTGGTAGCAGCGATCGCTCTGGTCGAATGGGCTCTCGGACGGACGGGCAGCCGTCGGTTTGCCAACCAGTGACAGTGCATGATGCAGCCGGAGAGCCATCTGGAAATGTAAGTCTTCGAGAGAGTCTTCCCTTGATTCACAGTCCCAAAGTTCACAAACAGCTGTGATGTCTTCCGAAAACTCTTCGTGCAGTCCACATAGAACTTCAGCGCTCTAGCTACGTCCAGCGAGTGCAGAGTCCTTTCAGCCGGCGACGAGGGAGACGGGAAGAAAACTGGCACCACCAAGGGATCGTTGAGGTGGAAGTCCGACGGCACCTTGGGCATGAAGGAGGGGTGCGTCCTCAGCACCACCCTCGTGTCGTGAAACGTCAAGTATGGCGGCTTGCAAGATAGGGCCTGGATCTCTCCCACTCGTCATGCAGAGGTGATGGCCATGAGAAACGCTGTCTTCCACGACTAACTTCAACGGTGCCGAATGCATAGGCTCAAATGGGGGCCCCATGAGCCTGGTCAGCACCACGTTGAGCTCCCACGCAGGGGCAGGAGCCTTCACCGGCAGGAATGATCGGAACAATCCTTTCATAAATTCCTTCACCAGTCGATGAGACCACAAGGACGCCCGTCCCGTAGTTCTGGTGTATCGTGAGATGGCAGCCAGATGTATCTTAATGGAAGCGTGAGCTAGTCCAGCCTCGGCCAATGACAGTATGTATGGCAATACTTGAGGGGCCGTAATCCGCAGAGGGTTGATCTTCTGTGCACGGCACCAGACAGAGAACCTCTTCCATTTATGTCCGTAACACTTGAGAGTTGGGGACGCCCTGGCCTTTGCAAGAACCTCTCTGCAGTCGGCCGGGATGTCGTACCCTCCAAACTCTAGTGCTGCAGGAGCCAGGCCTGCAAGTTCAGCGACTCTGGGTTGTGGTGAAGAATGGTGCCTCCTTCTCTGGAGAGAAGATCTGCGTCCGTTGGCAGCTTGACTGGTGTGGACGTTGACAAGTCCAGAAGGTCCGGGAACCAGATCTGTCTCGGCCACGCCGATGCGACGAGGATCATTCTGCACGGGACCTCTTGAGCTGGTTGATGAGCCGGAGCAGCAACGGCAGTGGAGGGAACGCATAAAGAAATAGGCCGTCCCAGGGGAACGAGAAAGCATCGCCCATGCTCCTCGGCTGGGGGATCCTGCTGGCGAACCTCCGGCACTTGGAATTCGTCGCCGTTGCAAAGAGATCGATTTGGGGTTCGTCCCATCGTCGGAAGAGTCAATCCACTTGATCCTGGCGTAGTTCCCACTCGTGGCACGAGCGCAGCTCTCTGCTGAGTGAGTCGGCGATCGTGTTTTTTATTCCTGCCAGATGAAGAGGCACCAGAAACATCCCTTGGGCGACGGCCCAATGCCACAGATCCTGGGCTTACTTGGATAGAGCAGGGGATCTGGTTCCGCCCTGCTTCCGGATGTAGAACATCGTGGTGGTGTTGTCGGTGAAGATCCTCACCACCTTGCCCTTGAGGGACGGAAGAAAAGACCTGAAGGCCTAGAACACTGCGCAGAGCTCCAAGATGTTGATGTGGAGTGACTTCTCCTCTGGGAGCCAAAGGCCTCTCGCGTGAAGATCTCCGGAGTGCACCCCCCCAACCTTCCAGGGAGGCGCCCGTCGTCACCTTCACCTGGTGAGCTGGGGTCTGAAAGTCTGTGCTCGCCGACAGATGAGAGCGGGTACCCCACCACCGGATCGCCTGACGGAACGTCTCGTTGAGAGGGATCCTGTCCTCGAAGCTGCCCATCGACTGGACCCAGCAGGCATCGAGGAACTCTTGTAAGGGGCGCATCCGAAGCCTGCAAAGGCGCACCAGATAAATGCAGGAGGACATCATCCCGAGGAGGGACTTGATAGATCTTACCTGGCCGTGTCCGTGGCCAGCAGACGCTGCACCTTGCCCAGAATGGTCCTGGTCCTTTCCTCCGACGGCGAGGCCAGCCGCGCCACTGTGGCGAGCTTGGCTCCCAGAAACAGGGCGACTTGCGATGGAACCATGTGGGATTTTGGAAAGTTGATGGAGAATCCAAGGTCTGTGAGCAGCTGGACAGTCTTCGCAGTGTGCTCCACTGCGAGCTCCCTTGTCCTTGCCCAGATGAGCCAGTCGTCCAGGTAGGGGTAGACTTGGATACCCTGTAGATGCAGCCGCGCCAGCACTGGTGCAAGGCACTTGGTGAACACCCTGGGTGCCGACTTCAATCCGAACGGGAGGGCCTTGAACTAGTAGTGCCGCCCTTGGACCACGAACCTGAGGAACTTTCGGTGTCTTTTTAGAATGGGGATGTGAAAGTACGCATCCTCCAAGTCCAACGATGACAGGAAATCACCCTCCTCCAGCTGTCCCAGCACGTGCTGGAGGGTGACCATCCGGAACTTCTGTGCCTTGATGTACTTGTTCAGTCGTCGCAGGTCCAGGATGGGGCGCCATCCTCCTGTCTTCTTTTTTACGAGGAAGTACCTTGAGTAAACTCCAGAGTCCCGAAGCCTCTTTGGGACGAGCTCGCTGGCACCCTTCTTGAGCATCGCCCTTACTTCCAACAGTAGTTGAGGGACGTGATTTTCCTTCCTGGCCACGGGTGGAACGCAAGGGCACATCTGAAACTCGAGGGCGTGGCCTTGGGCCAGGGCGTCCAGCACCCAACGGTCGGTGGAGATGGACTCCCACACACTGACGAACCTCGCCAGCCGGCCTCCCACCGGGGTGTTTCGGTGGGGGCCCGACCCCACGGTTGGTTAAATCTTGTTTGGAGGCCGCCTTGCCTCCTTGACCTCCCTGTCGACGACGACGGGCACCACCTGACTTGCCGCGTCCCCTGTAGGCTTCCTGGGACTAAGATGTTGCCGCTTTGCGGTACGTGGAGGAGCCACTGCCGGATCCCTTGGAGGCACCTTGTCTGCCTCCGGAGCTCCGAAAGGACGGCCGTCGTTGTTGGAGCACTCCCAGTGCCCGGGCAGTCTCCGTGTCTATCTTGATGGCCTGAAGGGACTCATCAACCGCCTTCCCAAAGAGGTTGTTCCCGTCGAAGGGCATGTCCAAAACCTTGGTTTGTACGTCCTGCCGGAAATCAGTCGCCTTGAGCCATCCTCGTCGTCTCAAGCATACGCCGTTGCCCAACTGCTGGAAACCGGTGTCGGCGATGTCCGTTGCTACCGTGATGGCGTGGTCCGAAGCAATCTCCCCCTTCTGTAGGATTTCAAGAGCCTCAGCCCTTTTGGCATCCGGAAGGAAGTCCAACAGAGGGTCGATCTTGAACCACTACTCCCTGTCGTAGCGGGCTACGATAGCCAGAGCGTTGGCCGCCTTGATAGTCGTCGCTGCGGATGAGATGACCTGTCATCCCATCGTGTCCAGCTTCCTGCCCTCGCCGTCCGGCGGTGAAGTTGATGTCGAGGCCGATGCCCCCCCAGCTTTCTTCTTTGCCGCCGCCGAGACGACCGAATCCGGGGTAGGTTGCGCCCGAAGGCACAAGGGGGCAGCGTCGGGGACCCGGTACTTCTTCTCGTACCGGTCCCTCTTTGCCGGTGCCGTGGCAGGGTTCTTGAGGAGGGCTAGCCCCTAATCCCAGATGTCATCAAGAAGTGGTACGGCGAGGACCTGTCTTCCTTTTAGCCTTGCGCCGTTGGTAAAGGAACCCTTCCTCCTTCTCTTCTGGGCAGAGCTGGAAGAGCTCGGATGCCCTGTAAATCATGGCATGAAAGGATCAAATCTCGTTGGGCCAGGACGCCCGAGCAGGGGGCGACGGGGGATACGTCCCGTCGTCGCCTCCGTCGTCATCTGTACCTGTCGTAGCCGTGTCCGTGCCTGTATCATCCCCGTGGGTAGTAGACCGGGAGGAAGGCAGAGCAGGCTGCAGAGGTGGGAGAGGTGGTGTAGGATGCGTCCTCCTCTTATGCGGTGGACTTTCCGAAGGTCCTGGCTCCAGTTCCCACGTCAGGTCTGTCTCAGGTACCTCCGTCGGGGGAGGGGCAACCTTGTCCTTATCTCCGAGAATAAGGACTGAATCGCTGACAAAATGGCCGCCGAAGTGTCCTGCGGCGCCGGAAATGACGGGCGCGAGGGCTCTTGAGGAACCTCGTCGGTGACACAGTCGCTCTCGTCATCGCCCTCGTCGGGATCGCTCCCGATGGGCTGGGCGTCTTCCACGACTTCGATGAGCTCTTCTTCAGAGGTTGTGTCCGTATCCACGATGGCCACCTGCCCCTCCCCCACCTTTTCCAATGAGGACTTCGTGGGGGTCTTCTCAATGGGCCTGAAAGACTACTCCCTCTGCGGTGGCAGGGAGACTCTGGGTCCTGAAGTCGCCTCCACTGGCGTAGCCTCCACAGGCTGAGCCAGGGCTGCTGCGACATCCTCAATCGAGGTCTTAGCAGGGTGAATTAAGGCCATCCTCACCTTCTGTACACTTGGGGCCTTCACCTTGGGGGAAGGGTCCGTGCCTCGCTCCCCCTCTGCCGGAATCTTCGAGATTGACCGGGGCCTCTCCAGAACCTTCGCCCGGTTCTCGGACTTCCTCTTACCCGAGCCAGAGCGTTGGCTTGTGGTTGATGGGGTGGGGAGGATGCACCCTGCCTGGTAGCCAAGGAGCCCGACCGTTCGGCGCTCCCGGTGCCCGCGGACTTGCGGTGCTTGGCCTTTTGTTGGGCCCCCGTCACCGGGGCGCCCTCACAGAATTTAGAAGACCGCTCAGACTTCTTTTTCTTCTTCTCGCCTGACGGGCTCTTCCCTTCCAGCCAGTTGGCGAGACGGAGGTGGCTGTCCTTCATGGTCCGCTCCAACATGTTCCCACAAAACGCACAGTCCTTCTCCGTGTGCGTCTTGTCCTCATGGAGACAGTAGAGGCATAACGATTGCTCGTCTTCCTTGAAAACATTCTGAAGCTGGCATCCAGGGCAGGTCCTGAACAGCTTCCTGGGCGCCGAGCTTCCTTTCTCCTGGGCCATGTCCGGGGTAGGCCTCGGAACTTCTGGAATCCTCCAAAAGCGTAACTCGACGAAATCTTCACCCTTGAGGGGCGTAGAAAACTCCGAAACGGATCCCCGTTGATCGGATGTAGAAACGGTGGAGTGTGAGGCTCTATTTAACCGAAAAATGAGAAAAATCTCCTGAAAAAGCACGATAAAGCAGCAAAAGCTCGAGAGCTACAGCACGAGGACTCCTAACACTTGAACGTGTGGTAAAAATTTGAGGATGGCTGCTAGAGGCGGGGCTTAGGGAGAGGGCAGTCATTGGCTGGGGGCAGTATGACCCAAAGACCAGTGATTGGTTACTACTAAGAAAGACAGATCAGAAACGAAACTGATACTGATTTTTTTCTATACCGAGGATTACCGGCCTGACGACAGGGAATATTCATGAGCATGTGAATCCATGCCAGACCCCATGCTGGAGAATAGGGCTGTCCTACCTTTGTGTGGATGATACTACCTGCTTGGCAGCCACTCCATGTTTCTGCTCCATCTCTCCTTCCTTTTGCTACTCAGTTTCCCCTGTCTCTCACTTTCTGATGTTCTGCCCCTCACCCTTAGTTGTTGCTATGCCACGTTTTGAGGCCTGTTGCTCTGTCTCTCCCATCTCTGCATTCTATTAATGCTGTTTCCATCCTAAACTGTGCTGTATCAGGTGATATAACTCCTCTTCCTCACTCATGCCATTACTCTGGCTATATCTGCTTTTACATTTTCTCTTTAGTGGTTGATACTCCTTTTGATTATCTTTCTTGCACTGCTTCTTATGTTATTGGCCTGCCTTTATCTAGTCTGGATTTTCTATTCCCACCTCTCCCCTGCTGTTGATCTGGGTTTTATTATCTTACTGTCTCTATAGGTCGCATCTGCTCTGCTTCTATCCCTCACTGCTATTGTGTGTGTGCCCTATTATTTACTGGTTTCCTTTCTCACTTTCTTTGTAGCTCTCTTATGTACCTCATTGCTCTCTCTCTCTTCTTGATTCCCGTTTTAGTTTGACTAATACGTTCTCTGTTCTCTAGGCCTCCACTCCACCCCCACTCTCTTCTCCTGTATTCATATGATATGATAGTCATAGCGCATATACACAATGTGTTTCAAAGCGCTTCAAGGCAAGGGAGGGAACAAGGGAAAATACAATGGCATTCTTACAGACCATGAACAGTAAGGATGTGAAATTAACTATTGTACTCGGCCTGACGACATTTCAGATAGTGCAAGAGCTAATACATAGATAAGGAAGGGAGGGGGAGAGTGGGAAGGAAATGGAAACAGACAGGCGATTACCGTACTAGGCCTGATGCCATTTCTGGTAGAGCAGGAGAAAAACAAAGGGTGAGGGAGAGGGGTGCAGAAAGGGAGAGGAGGAACAAAACAAGTGACTATCGTACTAGGCCTGACGACATTTCAGATAGTGCTGGGGGGGGGGGAGAAAAGGGTGGGGGAGGAGACAGATGAGGTTGCGATCATACTAGGTCCAGGGACAATTCTGATAGAGTAAGTGCATAGAGGAGGGGAGGAGAGAACAGAGAGTAAGCAGTCAAAATGAGTGGAGAAGCAAGAGGGGAGAGAATACAATTGCAGAGGTTTGTAGTAACACATAATGTTGCAAGCCAGGATACAAGATGAAGATGGAAACAGCATGATTCAGGGCCACCATGAATACAAGATGCAAAGGAAGTCCAGCATGAAAGTTGGGAAAGGGTGACGAGCCGTGAATCAATGAAGTCCATAAAAGTCAAATCCAGCATTGGCCACAAGACGGTGATGGTGAAACCAGAATCTATCAGGACAGACTCCTGCAGAAGGAGGCTGGAGAGGGCTAGGGGCAGCAGAGTAGAAGAATCAAGCAAAACAAGCAACACCTGTGTGCGAGAAGGGGGGGCACAAGCGAACATCACAGGGGGACCAGAGGGAGAGTGGATGGCCTGTGGGGACAGAGGGAATAAACACATGTTGGTGCATGCTTACCTGCCGTCTGAGCAGGGGATCAGACCCTGGGTCCTCCCTGGTCCAAACAGGTCCAAACAGGAATTGCCCTTTTCTTTGTCTGCCCTTCCCCTCGGACGCCCGGACGAGAGACGCCCTTGATCTAAGAGTTAAGAGCAGGAAGGAAGAGGCAGGGCTAAGAAGGTGGGTGATGCTTAGGTGACCTATATCCACTTGCACCTGCTCCCCATCTGCAAAGGAAAAGAGGCTGGAGGGCTCATTTAGTAAAGAAAAAGAGTGGCAACCAAGAAGGCACTAGTTGGGCGGGCGTGCTAAGTGGGGAAAAAGAGCAGCAACCTGGAAGGCACCAGGTGGGCGGGGTTTAGGCTAGGTGACCTCCATCCACTTGCACCTGCTCCCCATCTGCTTGTGTTCAGAATTGCTCTTCCTCTCCTTTTTTTTGTTTTGACATAGCACCAATAAATATTCAAAAAGCTGAAAATGCCTTTTCCATTTACAAATCTAGTGCAGCTTTACCATTGAGTGCTCCTATTTAAATGTGTGCAATCCTTTTGGCCATTAGGCTACGGAAATATAGAGTTAGAGGTTTATGTCACCAGATGCAGCACCTGCTTGAATGCAGATGCTTTAACAGCACGTATACCATTGCAAGTATAAGCGCCCAGAGGAGATGTGTGTTCTGAGCCCTTACAAGTATAGCAGCCCAGATGAGATGTGCGTGTTCTACTTCCGAGCCAATACAGGTATAGCAGCCCTGATGAGACGTGTATTCTGAGCCATTACAGGTTTAACAGCCCCGATGAGATGTGTTTGTTCAGAGCCATTACAGGTATGTCAGCCTGATATATTTGTTCGGAGCCATTACAAGTACAGCATCCCTGATGAAATGTGTGTGTTCTGAATCACTGAATATTTAGTAGTCATTTTGATGTTAAAAGCTAAGGCAGCTCTTTTACAATTGAATGTTACCTGTATCTTAAACACATACCTCTGATGCAGACACACAAACACACCTATCAACATGATTTGACCTACCAGGTTACACAATTATATCTGCAGCAGTTATTAACCTACTGAGCTACCTTTCCCAACAGGCTCTTGACTCTGAAAGGCATGTAGGGCTAGGGCACTGGCAATCCCATGTGAGGCTTGCCTGACAGATCTGGCTTGTCAAAAGCTCTCAGCCTGTTTGAGTCATGACATTCCTAATGAGGCTTTGAAATGTGCTAGATTTTTTCGCACTCGTCTCAGTAATCGGACATGGGAGAAGGAGATGTTTTGAAAACCGCAAGACCGAGTATGAGGGATTGAAGTATATGACAGCAATGTCATCTTCTCACACTCTACGCCAGTGTGCCTCACACCAGCTCAGGACAATGGTGGGAAGAATTTATGTGAAAATACCAAATTGTTTACTGTGTGGTCAAAAATCTTGCATGTAAAACACATTTTCTGTATTTTTACCCCCAAACCTCCCACAGCCCCCCCCCACTTTATTAAATATCCCTGCCACCTATTTTATGGGGGAAATTCATTGTTTTCCATGCAAGGTTTTCTACCTCGCAGTAATGGGATTCATATTTTGTAGGGATGCCGGTGTGGAGAACTCAAAGACATTGTTCTTGCTCCGTAGTTTAGCTTGCTGCAGAAAATGCCAATACATGGTCATGTTTTGTCATTACAGCAGCTCCGTTAAGAAATGCTGGTACTGTCCCAAAACATAGCAGTCCTGCTAAAATATGTGGGCATGATGCAAAGAGACCTGCTGTGAATAATTGACATTGTGCCATGACATGCGTATAGCACCTCCACTGATAAATTATGCTACTTAGCCTGAATATATAGCAGTCCTGTTGAAAGCTACTGGTACAATCTGTGCCACTGAAAATATATACAGAGCTGCTTCTACCTGCATCCAGTATACCCGCTTGCGGTGGGTGGGTGCTCAGAAAGGGAGTTCAAATAAAGTTCAGAAGACATGCCCAGCTATTCCTTACTCTCTAAGACAACATATTGTGTACAGCGCCCTTTCATGCATGTGCATGCACGTGAACATGTGCAATTTTAAGACTAAAAGAAACAAATCTTCAGATATCACGCCAAAAGCTTTTCCTTCTCACAAATGCCAAACACCTCCTTGCTGGGAGGCTCTCCTGAAACTTCAAGACATGAAGAACCTAAAGTCATTCGATGAAATTGATGTCCCTCTGTGATGAAAAGAAAAAGTCTGAAATGCCCATGCGGGTGCACCTGCACTGCCTCTATTAAAGCTAATTAAAACAGAGGAAAATTAAGCAAAAATGCAGCCCCAGTTTAAGACAATTTTCATTTTGCACAAAACTACATATGCCCTAAAGCAATTTGCAAAGCATGTTCATGTTTCAAAATGCTTTAATAACACTGTAACCTACAAAATGCAAACAATTCAACAAAGTTAACAAAACACAAATTCCCTTCTACATTACTCAGAAAGTATTATCTTGATAGAATTATCAACAGAGGAGAGTGTTGAAAGAATACACAGACCAGGACTCATCCCTGTCACTTCTTTCAATGAACTGTGTGGATTCCTCAAATAAAGAGTGATTTGCAAGCTGCTGCTGGCCAGGCCATCACCAGTGAACTCCATGATTTATGAGGGTACTGCCATAAATAGCCTGTGTAAGCTTCACATAGGGAAGATTTAAAAGGGCTGTATTGACAAGATTTCTGTGTGTAAAAAGGCCTTTATGCGCCTTATCTGGAGGGCTGCCCGGCAGACATGTTGACAGTGGCACTCAAAATATTTATAATATAACCCCTGCAGCCTACACAAATCTAGTGCATGCCTTCCCCTCTGCCTTGCAGGTTTAGTTGCTATGGACATGTTGACAGGAGAACTCAATATACTCATTGCATTTATACGATAATCCTGCCTGCCTCCTAAGAATTCAGAATGTGTCTACACAAGCAACAAGATTGTGTGCCAACCACAAAAAGATCATGCACTCAGTTACAGACACTGAATGTAATCTCCTGCTTGCCACAGTCTTGAAACAATTCCATGATCCTATTCCCCTCAACCTGACAAGCAGCGTCACATGCCTTTACTTCATGGAAGTTAAGTACCAGTCACAAAATGTATCTGATGTATCGAGGTTCTTCCAGTGAATGAGTGGCAGGAGAGACCTGCGTATGGTAAGGGCTTTATTACCAGCGTATAGGATAACTCCAAGTATACGACAATATATTAATGGCATCCAGCACCCCCAGTCAGCTCCTTCCAAAGGCCAGTAAGCGAAACACTCTGCAATGCAATGCACTCCACCAATGCAATGCATTCCACTAGCTGCACCATACAGTCCAACAGCATGGCCTCTTACCAGCACACTACATCACCTCTACCTCTGTTTATCTCCAAAATTGCCAAATGCATTTCACCAACGCACACAACTCCCAGAACCATACATGGCCACTGAATGGAACAGGAGATCCCAAAAGGTAACACAAAACACATCCTAGCAATCTGCAATGATCCATAGGCAAAAACACACACAGGCAGACCACCATGAACGGAAACTCCAACCTACTCCCTCCTGCACAATCTAACCAATCAACCTAGATACAAACTCGAAAAGTTTGGGGGTAAGAGCTTTCCGGTACTAGCCTCTAAATTGTGGAATGCTCTGCCAACTGTTCTCAGAACTGAGTCTGAATATTTGTCCTTCCAAAAAAAACTAAAAACATGGCTAGTGACACAAGAACAGACCTGGTCCTATGATTCAGACCTTTCGATCACAGAATGTACCTATTATATCTCAGCGCTGCCCTCGCTTCCATATCGATGCATCAATCACTGTCTATGGAATTGTGGCTACCATTATGCTCAAATGACTGCACCTCATTCCATCACAGCATGCTGCCTAGCTAATATTTGTAACTGAGCGACAGGCCACCTCCTTTCTGCACAGTATCTCCTATTTGTACTAACAGCTATGCTTTTTCCACTTTACTTTGCATGTGACGGCTTACCTGTATTGCTAAATTTTGTACCTACCTAAATCTTAATGTTTATATATTGTACTTTCATTGTAATTTGTAAACTTGCGCTCCGATACCTTTGGGTGAGGAGCGCTATACAGATAAACTAACAAACGCACTGCAAGAATGATAGCATGGTGCCCGCCGAATTGACCAAAGGACAAATACCACAACTGCCGCTGCTATCCGATGAGATAAATAAGCAAACTAAGAAACACACTCCTTTTGCCCCGGGCTGCCACAACTGAGCCTGAGACCTGCTAAACCCCAGCCCAACCTTTGCTTCACCGTGAGCAAAAACAACCTAACACATCTGACCATCAAGGAACAGAACAGCCTTCCAATTGAGACTGCCACTCGCAAATCCCCAGACCCGCCACACCTGTGCACAAACCAAATTCTCTCCTGTGAACAAAACTACACAAAACGTCCCCAAATCCACCTGTACATCACAGAAACCCATAAAACACTCCAGAAGACCCTGCTCAACAAACCACATTTCTGCACAACCATGAACATCACACACTAACCAGGAAGGTAAAACAAAGATGACCAACCAAACTGGCAACAAATAACCTCCACGCAGGCAGAACTGCCAAATGGGGAAAAATAATGGACAATACGAGATTGTCCACCCACAGATGTGGAAGTTTCAACCACAAAATGTAAAGACTTCCTGCAAAAGGACAGAACGCACCTAAAATGCTGCTGAAAGCTCTGCAACCTGAGAACACATTTGAGTGTTAATAACAGCCATGCAGATCAACTGCAGCCCAACGACCAGAAAAAGAAACCCCACAGCACACCAGAAAATAACCCCAGCAAAGAGGTTCCTGAATCATTACCACACACAGACTGTCAAAAAAGGACTCCCTGCAGAATACAACTGCACCATAATTCCTGATACCAGACCATGGAAAACACCACACCATGACCCTCTGTAGCACCAATCCGCACTGCACCAAACATAGCATGGGCGAGAGAACAGCACCTCACTGCATCCAAATGAGCACACAGCACCTCACTTGGTCATATATACCCAAAAGTCAAAAAGCACATTGTGCCCCTGACACACATGAACACCACAACAGGACAGGACAGACTGACGAATGACACATACCTCCCCTCCCCCCCCGACCCCTGTTGTCCAAACAAAGATGAAGATAAACAGAATACGTGATGACAACGTTCCGGGTGTTGTGTAGATTAATAAATGGGTTTCAGAGGTTCAAGTGGTACTAAAGCAGGCAGCGTGTGCATAGCCTTCAGAACACAACGTATTTCAGGAGGATGTGAGAAGGACGAACTAAATTTACATCCACTTTGGATTACTATGCAGAAGCGTAAAGGCAGAGAATATGTTCTGGACATTGGCTCAGCTTAACGTTCAACAGGGACTGACGTGCATACCCAGTATGCATGTTAAGCGGGAACAATCCCTTGTCTGACATGTGCAATACAGCACTCTGTGCCTCTCAGAGCGCTGGTTAAACATGTTCGCTTAGGAGGCTCTTGAGGACAGTGCCTAAAACGCCTCCAGAACATCTCTCAAGGTTAATGAGAGGAGTTTCCGGTTCAAGCACGGTGAGCCCCCCAGTGGTGCCCGCAAGCTCTGTAAACTATGCATACATATGAGTATGCGTTTTAAAAATCTTGGCCTGGGAGCTATAAATTATTAAGCAGAGTCTTAAATGCAACACTGATGGAAAGCAGAATGGACGTCTGCCTGTAGCGTGCCTGTAATGACGACCCCAGAGATGGGCTCTACCTGCATCGACCGCCTCTCTCCCCCTCAGTCATCTGCTGGGGGGGAAAGGGATTCACAGCCTCTCTGCATCTGTGGAAGCCCCCCTAACCTCAGTACCTGTGCTGAAGCTACAATGTATCTTGGCGGGTGGAGCTGTGCCATACACATGACCCAGGCCAAGGGACATGTATTACTGGAGTGTTCACTTTTGCATGCTCAAGCGATCTGGCCGTCTACGTTTTTAAAAGTTATCTTCATGGCATTGTAAAAAGCAGATATGTTTATCCAACTAAATGGTACTCATTTTATCTACTATGTAAGGATGAAAGAGCCCTGTCAGAATGTTAACATATATATGCTGATGTCACAAAGATTCCCAGAGAGCAAAACATATGTGTACCCGGCCCATGGGATCACGGTACGCCATGTTTTGGCGTAGCAAAGGATCTTACTGTTTGCTTAAATATATTGTCACCCTAAGCACTAATAAATGCAGTGCTTTGGATGGCATATTTAAGCCAAACACCACATGCTTAGTACAAGGAGCTGTATGGAGACAGCAGCATCCTGGCAGGATAGGTCTTTCTGCAGGGGTATTACTGTTTGAAATGCTACCCCAAAGCCAACAGGGTGAGCCTCGATGGCCGCTGTGCAAAATGGCCGGCGCCCGATTGGTTGTGCTGGAATGTCTGGCTTCGGGATCATGCGTATTAGTTGGGCACCCCTCCACCACTCCACCACTGCCCCCTGGTGCTCTCTCTGTATTTTCTCCCACCCTGTTTTTGTAACTAGGTCTGCGTAAAATAATTCGTACACATACATACACACATGGGTGGATATGTGGTCTTCCCTCACACAACAATAACCTGCATACAACATAACTGCTATGCGTTAACATTCGAAATCTAGTAATGCAAACAATCCACTGTCCACAGTTCTTGCCCAACTACTTCATTCACGCAGAGCTCTCAGATCATGACCTATAAATCCTGGAAATCCTAGCACATGTTATTTTGAATTCCTGTAGTTTTATAAAGGAGTACAAGTACCGGAATGAAATATAATGTGAGCCCAAAAGCAAATAATGTTTTATTATGTCACAAATGGTAGGTAACAACTTGAGATTCTGTCCAATGAGCTGTATTAATTTCAAACTGGAAAATCCTGTGTGAAAAAGTTTCACACTTATAGTCATTACATTTGAAGTTTCAGAAAATAATTCTAACAGGTTATTTGCATATCAAAAAAGCAAATATGCACTGTGACGAATCCATAGATGTCGTCACATCTCCACGAGGGTGAGCCCCTTCCCCTTGAGGCCAAGGAAGTGAGACCACTACGCGATAGTCCACCTTTTTACATGAAGGGGTGTTTTAGTCATATGTGCCTTCTCACTCAACTTGATAAACAGTTCTGTGCAAGCGAGAAGGCACTTGTGACTAAAATACCCCTTGATGTAATAGGAGGGGTTTCACTCTTGGATGAGGAAAGCTGAGAAAAGTATAACAAGAAAGAGATGTCATGTTTTGGACTTTAGTCATGTGTTGATGTGAATACTAAAATGCTGTACTGTAGATTGTACCATATGAAGTTTTATGAATGATTTTGTGTTGCAAAACTGAAAAGTTAGATAAATGGAAAAGAAAATACATTTTTTATTTTTGCATTTGGGAAAAGTTCAATGGTTCAAGGTCTATCCAAAATCGCCCTGATCAGTGTGTTTTTTTCAAATATATGTGTTGGTTCCTAGGTAGATCAGGGAAGAAACCAGGTGCCCCCCATTTTATAGTTTGCCCTTGTAACATCAACACATCCCGACACGCGCTGATCTCTCCTTCCTTAAAGAACCTTTCTGTAGTAAGTAAACATACGTACTGGTATCAGGTGTAGAATTATAGGGAACCTAAAAGGACTGTGACGAAGAAGAGGCATACAGACATGACAATCACTCTCCAGAACCGAGAGCAACTCGTGCGAGGAAATTAACATTTAAACACTTGAACAACTGAAGTACAACTGAAAGAGAGAGCCCAGCTTGCAAGCCACACAAAGCAGATTCGCTGCAAGACACAGGGAGTTGGAATTCTGAGACCAGAGGATGCTGGCAGAAAAGGGAGAAATGCCCCGTCCATTCCCAGAAGAGAAAGACTAGAGTCAAGAGGACTATCTTTACACCAGAGGACATTTTCCTCGTGTAAGTGGAAGGAACAGAACCACTGAAAATCAGAGAAACCTGGGTCGAGGACCCAAGTCCAAACAGAGACACGAGTCATCCTCCTCGTGGCAGTACTTGGCATGTTAGTGAACCAGGTCGGACGACCTCAAAGAAGAACAATCTGGGTCTGGGACACACCCACAATTGGAACTTTTATGGTATTGAACAGAGAAAACACTGGAGTAGCCATCTGCGTCTAGTGTGATTGGCACATTGTAAAGGAAATCATCAGGAGGAGGGAGTCATCCTCCTAACATCAATTGTTAAAGGAACATTTCAGTCAGGGGAAGGGAGGCATTCACCCTGGTTCAAGTGGAAGAAGGACAAGCTTCCAGCCAGGGGAAGGTAACCATTCCCTCTGGCCTTTAACTACAAAGTGTTAAAGGAACTTCTTAAAAAAGGGAACAAAGACAGTTCCCTAATACATCAACAACCCAACAGGAGCTTCGCAGTGGCTTGTTTTCTTTTGTTTGAGGACACTTGCAATAATGGGAAGGGAGTCATTCCCCCTGCTGAACATTGTTTGAACTTTGATGTGTAGAGAAAACGGCAATCAGGTGAAGGGATTCATTCACCCTGGTGAGAAATATTGAAGTTCCTGAAGTGAACGGTGATCTGAAACCTAGGAGAAGGGACCCTTTCTTCTGGGCAACAAACCCTTCAACCTTATTCATTTACTTATAAGTGTGAGGGACAGAACTAGGGATTTTGACACAGGACGTTGGACATTTAAGTTAAGGAGACATTCTGACAGATCCTTGTTAGTCTTTAGTTGAGGCAGGGAAACCCCTCCCTCATGGATATAGGGACAGTTGGACCTTTCTCTTTCTTTTCAAGAAGAATAAAAGTATTTGTTTACCATCATGCCACCTTTGTGTCAGTCTCAGTCTTTGTGTCAGTCTCCTTCTTCTGCACCTTTACAGAACTCTCATCAGCTGTCAAGTGCAGCTCAGAATACAGCCGAGTTGTGGCAAGAACAGTAGGTAGGGCCATAGGGCAATGTGGGAGGGGCTTTCATAGCCAGGCTAATTATGCATAGAGTGGTCTGTCTCACCGGCAGTAAACCCATTGCATAGCCAAAGTAACTACTGTAGCCACCTGAGAATCAAATGCATAGCTAATACTGCATTGTTATACAGTGTAGTTTGCAACTAGGTGTACAGATGGGTGCATTGCATGGTGGTATACACAATGTGTTGTTATTGTGTTCTGCATCTAGCTGTCTCAAATAAGCACATTGAACTGCTACATGTATTGCCCTGCTGCCAGGTGTCCCAGACAACCTCACTGAATTGTTACCTACTGTGTCTTTCATCTTGGTCTCGCAGATTAGCACATTGCACTGTTCCACATAGGTATCCCAAATAAGCTCACTACATTGTTCTGCATTAGGTTCTGCATTTAGGTGTCTGAGACAAAGCACAGGGCAGTTTTCATATTCTGCCTTCCATCAAGGTGCCCTCCTACGATAAAGCGCACCTTGCTATAGTATATGTGTTGTGCCCCACATCTAGGTAGGTATCCAAAAGCACTCTGAAGTGAATTGCACTGTAACCTGCACCAATGTCCCAGAGTAAAGCATGTTAGTGTATCTGTGTTCTACAACTAGGTACCTTTAACTTAAATCACACATTACATTTTACTTAGTGCTCTACAACTAGGTATCGCTAAATTAAAAGGCACGAAATATTATATCACGCTGGCAAGCTAACTCTCCCAGACAAAATTGTATTACATCTTACAATGTGCCCCCAGGGTATAGAGAACTGCACTGTACTATATTGGGCTATACACCCAGACACTCACAGGTTAAGCATACAGTGTGGTACTAAACTGTGTTTTGGGCATAGGTGTCCCCAGACCAAAGCGTACCACAATGCATTCCACCCTATTCTGATCCCGGATGACCCTAGGATGAGCAACGCCGGAGCTCTGTACCTAGGTGCCCCAGGGTAGCAAAATGTATGCCATCTGAGATAGTTTTCCATGCCCAATTTCCCGAATCTGCATCCCGGTATTCCCTGGCAAAGCACATTATATTATGTTCTTTTGTATCTAGGTGCTCGCAGGTAGCTTACTTAACTCTTCTAAGTGTTTCCAGGGTGAAGCATGATTTGTGTTGTGCATCTTGGTGGTCCAAAACCAAAACATTTAGCAGCATACTATATATACTGTGCAAACAGGAGAACAAGAACCAGAACCCAGTAACACCACTAGACAGCCCATTGTGGGACCGAATCATTAACATATTTTGGAACCCCAACTACAGAAGCATGAACCACCAATCACGCCACAGCTATTCGAGTTTACATAGCCCTAAGAAAAACTCTGGATCCAAACATTCATTTTATCACCAAAGCCCCTGCAGCCTCTATATTCTTTCAGGAATCAGACAAAATGAACAACCCGTACTACAATCTATTGGACCCGTTTATCAATTAAACATCAGACTTAGTATAGCTGCCCACGACCAATCAATTATGTGACAATCCGTACTCATGGCAGCATACGGAACACCAAAAAAACAGATACCATCCAATAACACAGATACGGGACACAGAAGCAGGACACAAGATACTTTGTAGCCTTATCAACATCTGCTCCAGCTTTAAACACAGAACAAAGATTCACAAAATTCCTAATGAAGGAGGAACCGGCATAGCTCACTATAACTGAAACCTGGTTGTCGAACGACTACACGGTAATAGTGCACAAATCTATCCCCAATAACTTCAAACGTATTCAAGTCGATGTGAATAAGAGGAGGTATTGCCGGGCCACACAGGGAACATCTAAAAGTCTCGACTTCTCACCACACTGACTTCCCAGATGGCAAAGGACTTGTGGTGCACCTCACACTCAACGATCAAAGCAGTTCCCTTTTATACTTATCTAACACCACTATCAGAAAACCCTACCTTCACAGAAACCTCTGCAGATGTAATAGCTAACCTGTCAATACAACACAAACACCTAAGCATCCTTTGAGACTTAAACATATGGTTCGAAGAGTAAATAGAATTAGCACCCAGAAGCCTGAGCTCCTACATGGCCAGCTTTCACCTCAAACAATTATAAAAGTGACACATACTGCAGACCACACACACTCTTTGTTATCTTCTGTGAAGAAGGCCTGATGACTACACCCCCCATTAAGGCAATGTGAGGTGACCACCTAATGATTCCTTCACTATTAGCATGCTCCTAACCCACAAAGGCCAAATGCCAACCACCAGCAGAGCCTGGAAGAACTCAGAAATCTAATGGAAGAGGCCAAGTCCCATCCCTACAAACTGGATCTCTTACTACCGGATGGATACTTAAGACACATTAGCAAACTGGATAACTGAGGCCCTCAATACCCTCAACTCCTCTAGAATGCATAATCCTCTCAGACAAAAAAGACAGCAGCATGATGTGTCACACCCCACCTAAGAACCATGAGAAAAGTAATCAAATACTAGAAATAAACAGGGAGGAAACACTATAACCAAAAAGACAAGTCTGCCTACCAACAACACATCGGTATCTGATCTTTCCATCGAAAAGGTTTCAAACGAAACCTTTTCCAACTAAAATTATCCATGAAATAAATATGCGTGGAATGCATATATGGGTGGGGTAAACGGTTAATTTTCGTTGGGGTGGGTTTTTAAGGGTAAAACACGGGGTTGGAGGGGACAGTCCAAGAAAAAAAGAAAATCCCCAAAAAATGCAGTTGATGCAAACATTTTCAATGGATAATTTTCATTGGAAAAGGTTTTGTTGGAAACCTTTTCGATGGAAAGACCATAAACCCGGCACATCCACCGCTTAAAGCAGGAGTCCTAGAAGGAAAGAAACTTTACTATTCGGAAAAAATCAGCAGGGTTCCTCACCCAGACAAAGAACTTTATGAAATCACTAATGAGATGAGTAACCTCACATCTTGCAGCAAGGTACTGATACCTGCCCAGAACTGCGCTATAATATCATCAGGCACTTAAGAAGCAAAGTATTAAACATAAATCAAGCCATCAACACAGCAACAAGGAATGGAGGCAACAATGAAGATTACCTATGCTTACAGCACAGTGAGTCTTGATTCTATTAAACACACAGAGGCGCACATTATGCCTCAACTTCCTTTTATTCCACTCTTCAGCAGATTTAAATCTTACTTTATCTTTTTGGAACTACACATTTTATTTTCATTTTTTTAAATACACAACAAAATGAAAATGAATTACATATCAGAGCAAAACCTGTCTCTTTAGTAGTCCATAAACCCATATTCTGTCCCTGGGCTCTGCATGCCACTTCCGGCTGAGGTGTTTTCCTCTTCCTTTGATGCCCTTAAAATGACAACCATTAAACCGAACAAGTAACACACTCCCCTGCTAAACATCTCCAATCAAGCCATCATTTATTCGAGAGACTCATGTTCCTTCTTGCTCTGGAGACCCAAATGTCGATGTTCCCTCAAGCCACCACTGCCTGGTGCTCATCCGGCTTTCTGGTCATCAGCTGCCAAACAAACAAAAGGTAAACCAATCAGGGTGGGGAACAGAGTGCAAAGTAAAATCACAGCTGTTTAACAATCCCCCACAGTATTTGCCAGCTTGGGTGCGATAATGCTCGCCTCCGTGTCTAATAGAATCAAGGCTCCCTGTGCTGTAAGCAAAGGTAATCTTAATTCTATGTCAAGACCGGAGGTGAGCATTATGCTTGTTCAAAGCCCTGCACTACCTGTGCTACTACATTCGAAATTGACTTAAAACAAAATGCCTTAAAGTGGCCGGCCCAGTCAGCTGCCTTCCAAATATCTTGCAGGCTAGCACTGACATTGAAAGACTTGGATGCCATGGTGCATCTTACTGACTGTGCTCCAAAACGCGATACATCAATGCCCACCAGGGTCATGATCTCCTACACCCATATGGCAATGGTGCCTGACACTACTGATTTAAACAGCTTACTGTGCATGATAAGCAATTGCGAGACCCCCTGTGTCCTCACTGCGCTTGTCCTAACTTCATTCTCCTTAATACAAGCAGCTATGCATAGTTTAGGTTGCTCTGGGAAATAAGTGTAGGAGATAGTCGAAGAAAGGCACTTTTTTTTCCACCTTGCCATAAAAATCACCACCCATTTTGGGCACAAAATATTTCTATCCACTTCCAGTGCACTCACATCCGCTACCCTTCTACACGACACGAGACACAGCAGCACAGCGAGCTTGCCTGACAACTGCTGATCTGACAGGTCTCTATTCCTTGGCCAATTGGTAAATAGCTGTAAAACTGCATTGACGTCCCACAGGTCGGTGTATTTAGGTAATGGTGGAGCACAGAACCTTACACCTCCCAGAAGGAAAACCACAGCCGGATGTTCTCCCACTGGGGCTCTCTCCACTAACTCATGGCCTGCTGAAAAGGCCAATCTGTACACTGCCACAGTGTGAAAGGCTCTGTCCTGCTTTGCGAGCAAAGCTAGAAACACCTGAACTACAGGGGCAGAAATGGGGTGAATACTGCACTGGCTGCACCATAAGCTCCATCGGCTACAGGCCACGTCCTAGCTCTTGAGGGTAGAGGGAGCCCACGACTGCTTGATACATTTGGCAGCCGATCCTGGAATACCCGGCAAGCTCTATCTGCCCCCGAAACTCTGCATGACAGGAGAGGCAATAACCACACCTTCGTCAGAGGATGTTGGTTCCCTGATGGATCCATTAGGAGATCCTGCCTGGGAGGGATCACTTGTGGGAAATCCGTAGAATGTTCTATCAGAACTGGAAACCATGCTTGCGACTTCCAGTTCGGCACTACTATGACCATTTCCGCCTTCTGCTGGCGGACTTTCGTTACAGTCCTGGCCAACATCATTTTTTTAAAAAGCATTTTATTGGTATTTTTATTTTTTCAGTGCATATTACAAATTGTGCTGGATGTTGGTACTCATCAGCTGTATGTAATAGTCTGCAACAGAGAATAACAACATAACAACGTAACAATAAAGTGCACAGTCTTCATCTGTATTGGTGTCGTTTTATGGGTTAAGTTCCAGGGCAGGAAAGTGTAGAAGTGAGAGTTTGGTGCCTTCATGGGAGTCCAAGTCCGGGTTTCGGTGTCTCCCTGTCTTGTATTAAGTTGGGTGGGGCTTGTGATCAGCAGAGAATGGAATGTCGCGTAGGAGAGCCCTCCATGCTTCAAGGGAGTTGTTCGTGTCACCCGCTCCGGTGTTTGCTCCGTCCTGCCAGGCTCTCGTTTCGGCTGTGGTCCATCTGTCTAGTTCTTTGATCCAGTTCTCGTATCTCGGGCCTCCTTTCGACTTCCAGGCCATTGCTATGGCCCTTTTGGCTAGGATGCAAGAAATGTCCATTAGCTTGAGCACATGTTTGAATTTGCTAACCCTGGGATACGCCCCCAGCAGGCACTCTTTTGGTTCCCAGTTGTATCTGGTGATGCCAGCGGTTACGCAAGCGTGCTTCACTTTAAACCAGAATTGCGCCACCTTGTTGCAGGTCCAGAACATGTGCTGTAAGTCCGCTGCTTCGCTGCCGCACCATGGGCAGTGTGATGTCGTCTTTTTATTGAAGCTGGCCACCATCTTTGGGGTCATGTATGTCCTGTATAAAACATTGAGTTGAATTTGGCGAAATCTGGTGTTCCTGGAGACCTCTTTGGGGTAGAGCAGTATTCTTTCCCATTCAGCGTCCGTGAACGTGACCCCCAAGTCCGTCTCCCACTTCCCTTTTAATGCTGCACTTTTAGGATTGGGTCTGTCCATCAGACGGCTGTAAATTCGGGTCACTGGCTTCCAACCATCCGAGAGTTGGTGCATCTCATTGAGGAGGGGGTCCGAGCCGGGTTCTTCGGGCCATTTAGGCCACTTCTTCTTTGCAGTTTGTCTGATGCGGTGGTACCATAGGAATTGGCCTTTACCAAGCTCCTCTGACTCTAGGATCGATTCGAATTCCCTGAATTTGGCGTCCTCGTACATGTCGCCCCATGCATAGATCCCAGCACGCTCCCAGATTCTCGCCACCCTGAGGTCTGCTTCCGATCTACATGTGTCAACAAGGATGGGAGTGTCGGGGGAGTATGGGTGGTTCAGTTGGAGGGTGGAGTGGGTTTTGGCCCAGACCTGTCTCCCCAGTTGTAGGATCATTGGGGCATCTCGTGTTTGTTTCAGCGGGTCCCACAGTGCCTCCTTGGGGTGCAGGTTGGAGGGTGTTAGCCTCAGTAATTCTGATTCTGCGTTTGGATCGTCTTGTAGCCACTTCGTCACGTGGCCCAGCTGAGCGGCCAAATAGTACATTTGGAAATCGGGAAGTTGTATCCCCCCTGCTTTATGTCGCAACGTGAGAATCTGCAGGGGTAGTTTGCGTCTGGATGTACCCCATATGAAGTCCCTTATTATCGAGTCCAGTTTTCTGAAGAAGGATGTGGGAATGTAGTGGCAGATGTTTGTAAAGTGACACAAGAGTCTCGGGAGGATGATCATTTTCGTGATAGCTGCTCTGCCCATCATAGCAAGTGGTAGTTTTGACCAGAACTTTATGGAGTTGCGGAGTGCATTTGTTACTTTTTCTGTGTTGTGGTCGTGTGTGAGCTCTGGGGTATGTCTGACGTTAATTCCCAGATATCGAAACATTTTTGGTTGCCACTTTATGCCCACGTCTGGTAAGTCAGCTTCTCCCACTTCAGTGAGCTTGGCCATCGGGAACGCACAAGATTTTGACCTGCTGAATTCAATCCCGGAGTAGCGAGCGTAGTTGTCCAGGACATCTAGCAGTACTTGCGCATTTACATGTGGGTCCTTTAGGTATAACAATACATCGTCTGCATACAGGGAGATTATGAAATGCCGGTTACCTAGTTTTATGCCCGCATCGAAGAACTGTTTTCTGCAGTAGATGGCAATCGGTTCTAGTCCCAGGATATACAACATGGGGGAGAGTGGACACCCCTGTCTGGTGCCCCGTTGTATTGCCCAGGCTTCGGATACTATTCTTCCAGTTTTCACTCTAGCCATGGGAGAGTTGTATAAGACCTTGATCCACCTCACGAAGCCTCTGCCGATTCCAAACTCCTTCAGTACCTCAATCAGCCATTCCCAGAAGATGGAATCGAAGGCCTTGATGGCATCCAGTGACAGCACCGCCAGGTCCTCGTCTCTTGTCTGGGTTTCGGCCATGACATGTTGTAGTCTCCGGAGGTTGGCCGTGGTGTTGCGCCCCGGGACAAAGCCGTTTTGATCCTCGTGTATAATAGTCCCCACCACTCTTGCAAGCCTTTTGGCAAGGATGGTAGTCAGGATCTTGCTGTCATAGTTGAGCATTGCCAACGGGCGGTAGGAATCGCAGCATTTAGGGGGCTTGTTTGGTTTAAGCATGGGGATTATGATGGTTTCCCTCATGGTGCAGGGGAGAATCCCTTCTTCATATGCTTCCGTGTAGACCTCAAATAGTATAGGAGTGATGATGTCTTCGTAAGCCTTGTAAAATTCGGGTGGGAGGCCGTCGCTCCCTGGGGTTTTGCTGGTAGCTAGGGATCGGATCGCGTCTGTGATGTCTTCGGCGGTAATCTCAGAGTCTAGTGCTTCTCTCTGTTCATCCGTTAATTTTGGGAGGCCGATCTCGTCGAGGGTGGCTCTGATTTCTTCCCTGGGTACTTGTATTTCGTGAGAGTAAAGTTCAGAGTAAAACTCAGCAAATGTGGCGTTGATGTCGAGTTGGGATTTGTGCGTTGCGCCTCGTGCATCTATGATCTCCGTGGGGAGGTGTCTCGGGTGCTCGCGTTTGCACAACCATGATAGAAGTCTGCCTGGTTTATCAGCCTCTTTGTGGGCTCTGGTTGTATTGGCTATAGAGTCGAATTTCGCTAGTCGGTCCCAGGCTATTTGGGATTCCTCTCGTAGTCCCCTCATGGTCTCCTCTGATGCCGGTGTGGCGTCTGTGTCAGCTTCGAGGCGCGTTATTTCATTTTCGTATGCTTCTAGCGATTCCTTCAGTTGTCTCCGAATGCCACCCGCTCCAGATATGGCTCCGCCACGTGTTACCACCTTCATTGCCTCCCAGAGAGTGCCCCAGCTCGATACCGATCCTTTGTTGTTGTTGACGTAGTCTTCGAGTCTAATGGCAAGATCTTCCTTGAACACCTGATCGGTGAGTGCCATGGGCGGGAGTCTCCACGTCGGTATAGGAGGCCTTGGGCCTTTTAGTTTCCAGTTCATAACTAATGGTGAATGGTCCGATATCGACCTGCCTAGGTAAGAGGTGGAGTCTATGGATGCAACTTGTTCCTTGTCTATAAACAGGTAGTCGATTCTCGTATGGATCTTGTGTGGGGCCGAGTAATACGAGTAACTCCTTTCTTCTGGGTGTTGTATTCGCCAGATGTCCTCCAGGTCTAAGTGCTCCAGGGCGGAATTGAGGGCCCTGGTGGAGGTGTTGTGTGGCTGTTGGGGGGGGGTAACGATCTGTCCATTGCGCTATTTCTGATGCAGTTAAAGTCGCCGCCCCAAATAAAGGTGCTCTCTCTGTGGTGTGCCATTTTGGAGCACAGCATTGCGATGTGCGATGGTATACTGTGTTGGGGAAAGTAGGAGTTGACCAGGCACACTGTGGTGTGTTCAATGGTCCCCCATAGTATCAGGTATCTTCCTTCTTTGTCGGCTTCCACTCCCAGCAGGCAGAACGGGACATTTGGGTTTATCCACGTGAAGACTCCTCTTGCATATTTGGAGGAGGACGCCCCTTTGCCCGTGCCTCCCCATCTATCCGCCATGGATGTGGATTCAGCTGTCAAGTGGGTTTCTTGGAGCAGTGCGATAGAGATCTTTTTCCTGCGAAGATATGATTGAATTCGGTTTCTTCTCAGGTACGTGTTCATCCCTCGCACATTCCATGTCATTATCCTTAGTTGTGAAGCCATTCGGGTGTGTAGGTGTTCTTTAGGGGCTCCCTCTCATTGGGTCTAGTCGCTAACACTAGACTTGTGGGAGTTCGGTGCGGTGTCCGGGTCTCACTTCTGCGTGCGTTTAGGTGTTGTGTCTGCTTCATCTGCTGCCCTTTCAGATTTGGTATTATGAAAACTGTGCTTCTAATGTAACTATGAACGTAACTGGAACTGGTGCGCCTAGCGACTGCAACTTCATCGCGGTGCTCAGGCGCTCTCGCGCCTTCGGGGCCCATCCGGGCGTCGGGCTCGAGTGGGGTCGGATAGGCAACTGGCCTATTCTGATCCGTTCGCGGGGGCGAAGTCCTGTGTCTGGTGAAGGTCCAAGCGAGAGCCGATTTTAAATAGCTAACTGTAGTGTAGGGTGCTTCCGCGATGCAGGGTGCTTGTGTGCACGGTAAGGTCTCATTCCGGTAAGTGGGAGTACTTTTTTCGTCCCGATTTGTGATTTCGGTCATTCACCTCCGGGGTGTGGGTCTTCGCCCTGAGCTAGGTTGTTGTCTTCTAGCCACATGTTGGCGGCTGCTGGTGATTCCAGGAAAATTGACCGGCCCTTGAAGATAATCTTTAGCCTGGATGGGTAAAGGAGCATATATTTTAAGTTCAGGTGCCGCAGCCTGGCCTTGATTGGGATAAATGAATTTCTCTCCCTCTGTACCTTCGGAGTGTAATCTGGGTAAATGGAGATCTTTGAGTTGCCTCGCTCTATTGGGCCATTTTCTCTGAATGTCTCAGGACAACTTCCCTGTCTTGGAAGTTAAGTATTTTGGCGATTATAGGGCGGGGGTGGGATCCTGGAGGGGGTTTCTTTTGAAGGGATCTGTGTGCCCGTTCGACGGCGAAGGCTTGCGTGAGTTTTTCGGGACCAATTTCTTGTTGCAGTAGGGTTTCTATATATGCAGTGGGGTCCGGGCCCTCTACGCCTTCGGGGATACCTAGTACTCTAATGTTGCCTCTTCTTGCGCGCCCCTCCGCATCTTCAGCCCTCGACTCGAGGAAAGCAACCTTCCTTTCTAGGTCTGCCACTTTGGCTTTCAGTTCAATCGTGTTTTCAGTTGTTTCTTTTATGTTTGCTTCGGTGACGGTGACCCTTTCTGTTAGGTTCCTGGCATCCTGCCGCACAAGTTGGATATCCGAGTGAAATTCGTCTATCTTGGAGTCGATGAACGAGCATAGGGAAGCTATAGCTTCCAAGACTTGTGCTTGGCTCTCAGGGGGGGTTTGCGTTTCCGATTGAGCGGGTCCAGGGGTAGAGGGGCGCGGCTCAGCCGTTTTCATGGGCTTCGTGGATACGTAGTTATCCATTGTGATAGGTTTTGTCTTGTTTCTAGAGGACATGCTTGTTCTGTGGGTCTGCGGTGCTGAGATGAGGTGGGCTTAAGTCGTTACTGCCCCGCGCTTTATTTATGCCCCTAAGGCTTTTTAGTGATGGTGCCCGCTGGTGTATCGGGCTACAATGGCCCGCTGAGTCGGAGCCAGGGCTTAGTTAGTGCTCCCACTGGGGCGCTTCCTTCTTTTGGGTAGGGGGGCTGGGATTGCCTGTCTCCAATTAGGAGTTGGGTAGTCTTCACAGGGCAGGAGCGGGGGATGATGTAGTCTATGGGGAGTCGATTGTCATTGGGGTTAGAGCCGGGGGAACAGCTAATGCCGCCTCCGTGGTGTGTATGCAGGGCCCCCCGGTCTCCTTACCCCAAATGGAGCTGTTCTCCGCCGCAGGTGCTCCGGCGCAGTCCCCAGGCGAAGGAGGAGGATCAGCTGCCCTTCGTGCTGGCTCGCCGTTATGGCGTTGCACAGTTGGTGGAGAGGCGGGGGCGTATGGGGCCTCCTGCACCTCCCTCCGGCGCTGAAGTGTCTCCGGAGCTCCAGGGATCAGGCTCGTCTCCCGCCAGCGACCCTCGCTGTGGGGCTCAGGCAGGTGCGGGAAGTGTCTGTGGAGCCGCGGCTGCAGTCTGGTCGCAGTTCGGGATCCGGCCCCTCCCCCGCCTGCCGGTACCCCGTGGCGAGCGGCGGAGTCTTGGGTGGTGTTGTTGGGGCCTCGGGCGCTTCTTCCCCAGGCCCAGAGCAGTGTTCAATGTATTCTGCCTCCTCTTGTAGTCGGTCGGGCTTGCGACGGTCTCCGGTGGGGAAAGAGGGGGTTTCAGCTGGATCTGGAGTCCACCGTCCTGAACCCCGGCGAGGGGGGAGGGTATCTCGTAGGGGTGTATGGGGCCTCCTGCACCCCCCTCCGGTGCTGTAGTGTATCCGGAGCCTTCAGGAATCAGGCTCGTCGTCCGCCAGCGACTTTCGCTGTGGAGCACAGGCGGGCTTGGGGAGTGTCTGTGGAGCCGCGGCTGCAGCCCGGTCGCAGTTCAGGGTCTGACCCCTCCTCCGCTCGCCGGGACCCCGTAACGGGCGGCGGAGTCTTGGGTGTTGTTGTTGGGGCCTCGGGCGCTTCTCTTCCAGGACCGGGGCAATGTTCGTTGCCTCCTGCCTCCTCTCCTGGTTGGTCGCGCTTGCGACGGTCTTCGGTAGGGAATGAGTCAGCTTCAGAGTTGTTTGGAGTCCGCCATCTTGGATCACCGGGGAAGGCGGAGGGTGTCTCGCGGAGGATATCTCACGGTTCCCAGGAGCGATTCTTCTCGGGATAGCCGTCAGTTAGTCGGCAAAGGGTTCAGCCGACTGCTGGATGATTTTGCCGGTTGTGGGTTCCCTGCTCGCGGTCAATAAGGATCGTATTACGGCGTCTCGGCCAGAGCTCGGCGCGTTAGCCTCCTGCCACCTTGAGCTCCAGGCCACGCCCCCCTCCTGGCCAACATCATGAAGGGCGGAAAGGCCTAATGAAGCGTTCTTGATCGGAACTGCAGACACGCGTCTGCCCCTATGGCCTCTGCGTCCAGTTGCCAGCTAAGGAACTTGGTCAACTGCCTGTTCAACCTGGACGCGAAAAGGTCTGAGTCTAGTTGACCCCAAAGGTCTGCCATCTGGGCAAAACCTTCCCTGTGCAGCATCCAGTCGCTGGAGTCATGCCAGTAGCAAGATCCAATCAGCCACTACGTTCTGCACTCCCGGGAGGTATTCCGGCGGTCACTGAGATCCTCATACTGAGGCAATAGTGCCATAAGTATTTTGTCAACTCTACTAGCATCCTCATCTTGGTTCCCCCTAGGTGGTTGATATACCACACTGCAGAGATGTTGTCCAGCCTGAGGAGCACTCTGCTTTGTCTCTTGTGAAAGCCTTCACAGTGAAGGAGCCTGGCAGCATTTCCAGGCAGTTGTTGTGAAGGACCAGCTCCTGTTGTGACCACTTGCCCCCGTCTCCAGCTGGCCGCACCTTGCGCCCTAGCCGGCTCTGCTGGCGTCGGACTCTATCACTAACTCGGGCACATCTCTGAAGATAGCTTGACCATTCCAGGACTCCATGTTCTGGAGCCCCCACTCCAGCTCCGACCTTGCCTCCTTATCTAGGGGCACCAACTGGTGGTACTTCAGCTCCTCCTGGAGGTGTCAGAGCTGTAGTCAGTGAAGCGCTCTGTAATGCAGATGGCACGGTTAGATCACTTTGATGGAGGCCGCAAGGAGGCCGACCATCCTCGTTATAACTCGTAGTGATAATTCTGTCTTCGCTAACGCTGCTCACGGGTCCTTCTTTATAGCTCTCATCTTGAGCCCTGGTAACTCTAGAGATGCTCTTGCAGTGTCTACTATGAACCCTAAGAACTCCATGTGCTGTCTGGGTACCAGCTCAGACTTCTCCTGATTTAGAAAAAACCCAAGGAGGGGAGGAACTGGGACACCCAACAAACCTGTTTCAGAAGAGTCTGCTTGCAGTCTGCTAGCATGAGAATATCATCTAGGTACACTATTATCCGCATACGTCTCTCCCTCAGGGTCACAGCTACTGGCCTCATCATTTTTGTAATTTTTGTAAATGCCCAGGGCGCTGAGGCGAGCCCAAATGGCAGGCACTTAAACTGTCACACTTCCCCATTCCATAGGAAACTCAGATATTTGCAGTGATCTCTGTCAACCAGATAGGCATCCTTCAGATCTAACCGCACTAACCAGTCCCCACTCTGCAGGATGTCTCTAAGGAGTTGAATTGCCTCTGTCTTGAAGTGCCTGTAGATCAACCAGCCATTAAGCACCTTCAGGTTGATGACAGCCCTAACTTTCTTCTTCTTGTGCACTAGGAACAGAAGCCACTGTGTTGCTGCTGCACTCTATCGCAACTTTTCCGGTTAATTCCCTCAGTTCTCCCTCTCTAGAAGCACGCTTTCCTCCCACGCTAGCTCTAGCTGCCTGGGTGCGACCGTCTGAATAGGTTCTGCAGTGGACCATGCATCGCTGGAAAGATCTTGCCAATGTCTCAAGTACAAGCAAGTTCTGCCTCCAACTGGAGGATAACGATTCATTCGTCTCACCTGTTTGGGCCCCTTGCTGTCAGTAGTAACCTTGACCTCTGCTTCCACAATTACTATGACCTCTCACCGGGAAGAAGCTGTCTTGCTAACGCAACTCCCAGTATTGCAATCTGGGGTTGTGAGGTCTTCTTTGAGACTGGAAGCGACCAGAAGCACGACCTCTACTGCGGCCTGTCCCTGCAAAAACTCTCCCGGGAAACATATTTTTCATGGAGGTCTGTGCTTTCTCCAGGGCGGTATAAGTGCCCACAAACTTCCCCATTTCTTTAGCGAACACATCGCCATATAGGAGGCCTTGGGCGACTTTGCCTGCTTCATAAGAGACTAGATTGATCCATCTTTAACAATAGGCTTTGCCTCCTTACAGACGACAGGGTACACTTTGTGTTGCCTAGTAGGCACACAGCTCTTTGCGCCCAGCTTGCTAGTGTCTCAGGGTCAACTGGCTCCCCCATGTCTCTGGCTCTCTCTGCCAGGTCCATTATTTTGGTCATGGGGCCTGCGAGGTCCAGCACCTTTCTCCTGGCACCTCTTCCATGCTCGGTCCATGCCTTTCCGGAGTTGTCATAAGGCTTTAGACATGAATGTGATCATTTTGGGATCAAGCTGTGGGGTTTCTGCCACTTTCCCTGGCCGCTCTGATCAGGGACATTCTGACCTCATTCGTATCCTCACTTCTTTTTCAATTGGCTTGCGTAATCTCTGGGTCATATACGTGGTTACTCTTGGGGATGGAAGCCAGTCATTAGACCTGGGATGCATGACTGTCAAACATGTCTACCAACTCCTCTCTGGGCACCTCTAGGGCTTTTCCTTTGACGACTTCTTTCCGCTTCTTGATTTCAGCAAGGATTTGGAGCCCGACAGGTCAGACTCTGGCGAGAAGTCATTGTCCCCTATATTTTGAAGGGGGTAGGAGGCTCGGAGCGATCGACCTTTGCATGAAAGCTCCCCTGAGCTTTTCAAAGGCGTCGACAATCTCAGGAGGATTTGTTTTCCCCTCCTTCACAGTTCCCGGGAACTCAAAGAGGCTTTTCTCTTGCAGGTCTGGTCTCTCCACTTCGTTGACTCTTTCTCGAGAGACGGAATAAAGGGCGTGAAATCATCTGTCATTCCGCCCTTACCTTTAAGGTGATCTCCAATCAAGCACTCTAGTGCTTCCAGTCTTTCCTGGAGTGAACAAACTCCTTGAGCCACTGCATCGATTAGGTAGTCCCCCCAATGCCCTCTTGAAACTGAGGGCTAAATCAGTGTCTTTTGTCCATTATTATCTCTGGGTTTTCCTCGCTGCCGCTGTCTGACTCCATCTAGAGAGTCAGCAACACTTCAATCCAGGTGCCTAGTGCCTGAACAGGGCAGGCTGAATGGCACATCCTCCGCAGCTGCAAGTGTGGGAAGGGGGTCCAGTGGAGATTAGAATGGTGAGTGATGTCTGTGGTGAACAGAGCTTGTTGGCAGCAATAGTGTCTGAGGGATAAGGATACACCTGTATGCAAGGCGGCTACTGTTTGGTGTCAAAAGCACCTTCAATAGACACACCTGCTTGCAGTGTCAATGCGCTGGAGCGATCTGCTGCATTAAGTTCTCTATAATACTCTGTTCCACACTATTATTTCAATATGAATGTTTGTGCTCTGCTCCGTGCAGGTGAAAGGACCGACTCGCTTTTCGATGCAAGATATTGCTGTCCATGACTGCGAGAGCATGTTGCACAACGCCAAACATGAGCCCTGCGGGTGCGGCCGAGATGCATCAGGAAGACTAGATCCGCTCGGCCGTGCGGCATACTCTCCCGGGCTAATTATGGAGCTGAGCCGGGGGCCTCAACGTGAGCTAGGTTCTCACAGGTCCAGGCGATCTAAAGGCACAAGTGATTAACTTTCACACAGCATGTATTACACGCTCCTGTGACCATTACAGAATTATAACGCTTCCCGTGTAACATGTTTCATAAGTACAAATTGAACTAACACTATGCTAGTAATCTCACTGTATTTCCACAACTTTTCTGTAATAAAAAACATAAATCAGGCTCCTAAGAGAGAGTCATCTGAATAGGGTACTTAGCGTTGCCAAGAGAAGAAAAGGAAGAGGAAAAGACCTGGGCAGGAAGTGACATGCAGAGCCCAGGGACAGTATATGGACTTATGGATTACTAGAGACACCGGTTTTACTGGGGTTACTGGGATGGAACAAGTTACTTACCTGTATCTGTTGTTCTCCAGCATGGGTCTGGCATGGATTCACATGCTCATGAATATTCCCCTTCGTCAGGCTGGGAATCCTCAGTAAAGAAAAAATCAGTATCAGTTTTGTTTCTGATCTGTCTTTCTTAGTAGTAACCAATCACTGATCTCTGGGTCATACTGCCCCCAGCCAATGACTGCCCTCTCCCTAAGCCCCACCTCTGGCAGCCATCCTCAGATTTGGTAGCACGCCAAGTGGCAGTATGACCAAGTGAAGAGCCGCAGAGGGGTGGTGGGAGGGTTCGCATGTGAATCCATGCCAGACCCATGCTGGAGAACAACAGTTGCAGGTAAGTAACTTGTTCCTTCTCCAGCATGGGGTCTGGCATGGATTCACATGCTCATGAATAAGAGAATACATAGCAGTAGACACATGCACAACCACGGGAGGTGGCAACAGGCTCAACATCAAGCAATACAACAACTCAACATTAAGCATCTGTTACCTCCTCACCAGGCTAATCTTAAGCGAACAGGTTGCGCAGAACTGCTTGGCCGACCCTGGACTCCTCCCTGGAGTCCCGATCGACGCTGTAGAATCTCGTGAAGATGTGCATCGACCTCCACATAGCAGCCCTGCAGATGTCCAGCAGGGGCACACCAGACAGGAACGCCGTGGTAGCAGCGATCACTCTGGTCGAATGGGCTCTCGGACGGCCGGGCAGAGGTCGGTTTGCCAACCGGTGGCAATGCATGATGCAGCCGGAGAGCCATCTGGAAATGTAACTCTTCGAGGGAGCCTTCCCTTGATTCACAGACCCAAAGTTCACAAACAGTTGTGACGTTTCCCGAAAACTCTTTGTGCGGTCCACGTAGAACTTCAGCGCTCTAGCTACATCCAGCGAGTGCAAAGTCCTCTCGGCCGGCGTCGAAGGCGACGGAAAGAAAACTGGTAACACCAAGGGCTCGTTGAGGTGGAAGTCCGACGGCAACTTGGGCATGAAGGAGGGGTGCGTCCTCAGCACCACTCTCGTGTCATGAAAAGTCAAGTATGGAGGCTTGCGAGAAAGGGCCTGAATCTCTCCCACTCGTCGTGCAGAGGTGATGGCCACGAGGAACGCTGTCTTCCATGACAGGAACTTCAAAGGTGCCGAATGCATAGGCTCGAATGGGGCCCCCATGAGCCTGGTCAGCGCCACATTAAGCTCCCACGCCGGGGCAGGAGCCTTCACCGGCGGGAATGATCAGAATAGTCTCTTCATAAATACCTTCACCAGGCGATGAGACTACAAGGAAGCCCGTCCCGTCGTCCTGGTATATCGGGAGATGGCAGCCAGATGTATTTTTATGGAGGCGTGAGCCAGTCCAGCCTTGGCCAGCGACAGCAGGTACGGCAGCACTTTAGGGGCCGTAATTCGCAGAGGGTTAATCTTCTGTGCACGGCACCAGACAGAGAACCTCTTCCATTTATGACCGTAACACTTGAGAGTTGAGGACGCCCTGGCCTTTGCAAGAACCTCTCTGCAATCAGCCGGGATATTGTACCCTCCAAACTCTAGTGCTGCAGGAGCTAGGCCTGCAAGTTCAAGGACTGTGGGTCGTGGTGGAGAATGGCGCCTCCTTCTCTGGAGAGAAGATCCGTGTCCGCCGGCAGCCTGACTGGCAGGGACGTTGACAAATCCAGAAGGTCCGGGAACCAGACCTGCCTCGGGCACACCGGTGCGACGAGGATCATCCTACACCTGGACTTCTTGAGCTGGTTGATGAGCCGGAGCAGCAACGGCAATGGAGGGAACGCGTATAGAAACAGGCTGTCCCAAGGGAACGAGAAAGCATCGCCCATGCTCCTCGGCTGTGGGAACCTGCTGGGGAACCTCTGGCACTTGGAATTCGTCGCCGTCGCGAACCGGTCGATCTGGGGATTTGCCCCATCGTTGAAAGAGTCGATCCACTTGATCCTGGCGCAGTTCCCACTCGTGGCACGAGCACAGCTCCCTGCTGAGTGAGTCGGCGATGGTGTTTTTTATTCCTGTCAGGTGGAAGGGAACAAAAAACATCCCCTGGATGACGGCCCAGTGCCACAGATCCTGGGCCTCCTTGGATAGGGCTGGGGATCTGGTGCCCCCCTGCTTCCGTATGTAGAACATCGTGGTGGTGTTGTCGGTGAAGATTCTCACCACTTTGTCCTTGAGGCACGGGAGGAACGACTTGAGCGCCCAGAACACTGCTCGGAGCTCCAAGATGTTGATGTGAAGAGACCTCTCCTCCGGGAGCCAAAGGCCTCTTGCGTGGAGATCTCTGGGGTGGGCCCCCCCTGGAGATCTCTGGGGTGGGGGTGGGGTGGGGGTGGGCCGGGGTGGGCCAAGAGGCGTCCGTAGTCACCGTGTCCTGAAACGCTGGGGTTTGAAAGTCTGTGCCCGTCATGAGGTGAGCCCGGGTGCCCCACCATAGGATCGCCCTACGGAACACATCGTCGAGGGGGATCCTGTCCTCGAAGCAGCCCCTCGCCTGAAACCAGCAGGCGTCGAGGAACTCCTGTAGCGGACGAATCCGAAGCCTGCAAAGGGGCACAAGGTAGATGCATGAGGACATCATCCCGAGAAGGGACTTGATGGACCTCACCCTGGCCACGTCCGTGGCTAACAGGCGCTGCACCTTGCCCAGGATGGTCTTGGTCCTCTCCTCTGAAGGGGAGGCCAATTGCTCCACTGTATCGAGCTTCGCCCCCAAAAACAGTGCTACTTGCGATGGAACCAGGTGGGATATGGGGTAGTTGATGGAGAACCCCAGCTCCGTGAGCAACCGGACGGTCCTCGCCGTATGATCGACGGCGAGTTCCCTTGACCTTGCCCGGAATAGCCAGTCATCCAGGTAAAGGTAGACGTGGATCCCCTGCAGGCGCAGCCGCGCCGCCACTGGTGCCAGGCACTTGGTGAAAACCCTGGGTGCCGACTTTAATCCGAACGGTAGGGCTCTGAATTGGTAGTGGCGTCCCTGAACCACGAACCTGAGGAACTTCCTGTGCCTTTTTTAGAATGGGGATGTGGAAGTAAGCATCCTCCAGGTCCAACGACGATAGGAAGTCGCCTTCCTCCAGCTGTCCCAGCACGTGCTGGAGGGTGACCATCCTGAATTTCTGCGCCTTGATGTATTTGTTTAACCGACGCAGGTCCAGGATGGGGTTCCAACCGCCTGTCTTCTTTCTGACGAGGAAGTACCTTGAGTACACTCCGGAGCCCCGGAGCCTCCTGAGGACAAGCTCGATGGCACCTTTCTTGAGCATTGCCTTTACTTCCAACAGCAGTTGAGGGACGTGATTCTCCTTCCTGGCCACGGGAGGAATGCGAGGGCACTTCTTTAGGAATTCCAGCGAGTGCCCGTTGGCCAGGGTGTCCAACACCCAACGATCGGTGAAGATGGACTCCCACACTCTGATGAACTTTGTCAGCCGGCCACCCACTGGGGTGCTTCAGTGGGGGCCCCGGCAACCCGGCCGGGTCAGTCGTGCTTGGAAGCGGCCTTGCCGCCTTGGCCTCCTTGGCGATGACGGCAGGAACCCCCTTGCCACGACCTCTGTAGGCCTTCTGGGAAGAGCAGCGGGCCGCCTGGCGGTAAGTGGAGGAGCCCAAGGGCCCGGGCCGTCTCCGAGTCAGTCTTGATGGCCTGTAGAGACTCATCCACCGCATTACCAAAGAGGTAGTTGCCATCGAACGGCATGTCCAACACTTTGGTCTCGACGTCCTGGAGAAAGTCTGTCGCCTTGAGCCATCCTTGTCGTCGGAGGCAAACTCTGTTGCCCAGTTGGTGAAATCCGGTATCGGCAATGTCCATTGCCACCGTTATGGCGTGATCCGACACCACCTCGCCCTCCTGCAGAATTTCTAGGGCCTCCGCCCTTTTGTCATCAGGCAGGAAATCTACCAAGGGAGCTATCTTGAACCAGAGCTCCCTGTCGTAGCGGGCCACGATCGCTAAGGCATTGGCCGCCTTAATCGTTGTCGCCGCCGACGAGATGACTCGTCGTCCCATAGAGTCCAACTTCTTACCCTCGCTGTCCGGCGGGGAAGTGGAAGTTGAAGCCACCGCGCCCGCTGCCTTCTTCTTAGCTGCTGCCGAGATGACCGAGTCCGGCATGGGCTGGGCCCTGAGGCACAAGGGGGCGGCATTGGGGACTTGGTACTTCTTCTCGTACCTGTACCTCTTGGCGGGTGTCGTGGCAGGGTTCTTGAGGACCGCAATCCCCTCGTCCCAGATGTCATTGAGTAAAGGCACCGCGAGGACCGTCTTCCTCTTAGCCTCTCGTTGTTGGTAAAGAAACCCCTCTTTTTCTTTTCTTCAGGGCAGAGCTGGAAGAGCTCGGATGCCCTGGTTATCATGGTGTGGAAAGAGTCAACCTCGTCGGCTGGGGACGCCCGCGAGGGGGGGGGGTGACGACGGGATGTCTGCTGTGTCATCGCCGCCGTCATCGTCTGTCCCCGTTGCCGTGTCCGTCGCCGAATCCTCTCCCGGCGAGGGGGATGAGGGGTCCACCGGTCTCGCAGGCACGCAGGGCGGAGCGGGGTAGACTCTCCTCTGCTTGTTCGGAGGGCTTCCGGACGGGCCTGGTTCTGGCTCCTCCGTCGGGGTGCGTGGTAATCTCGTCCTTATCTCGGTACATAAGGATTGGATTGCCAACAAAATGGCCGCCGAGCTATCCTGGGGCTCGAGGAATGGCTGCAACGGATGGGATGGCCGCTCCACTGGGCCCTGTTCGTCGTCGTTATCTTCGATCACGTCAGCAGGGAACGTCCCCTGGGATTGAACCTTCTCGAACCTCTCGTTGAGGCCTATGGACCTTTTGTTGAGGCCCTTCTCGGTCTCCACCAGTTCCTCCTCAGAGGCTGATTCCGAGTCTGTAATGGCCACCGGCGCCCCCCCTCTTTTTCAGCCGGGGGCTTCACGGGGGTCTTAGCGATGGGCTGGAAAGAGGATTCCCTCCGCGGTGGCAGGGATGCTCTGGGCCCAGAGGCCGTTTCCATTGGCATAGTCTCAGCCGGCTCTGCCAGGGTCGCAGCAACCACTTCGGTAGAGGCCTTACCCGGGTGGATCAAGGCCCTCATCACCTTAGGTGCGTCCTGGGCCTTCGCCTTGGGGGGAGGGTCACCGCCTCGCTCCCCCTTCGTGATCGACCGGTTCCGCTCCAGCGGCCTACCCGGGTTCTCAGACTTCGTCTTCCCCGAACCAGAGCGCTGGCTCATGGTCGAACGTGCCGGGAAAGTTGCTTGGCAACCGAAGAGCCCAGCCTTTCGGCCCTCCCAGAGCCCACGGACACGTGGTGCTTGGCCTTCTGTTGGGCCCCCATCGCCGGGGCACCCTCAAAGGACTTAGAAGCACGCTCAGACTACTTCTTCGCCTTCTCACTTGCTGTGCCCTTCTCCAGCCAGGTGGCGAGGCGGGAACGACAATTTTGTTTGGTCCGTTCCGAAAGGTTCTTGCAGAACGCACAGTCCTTCTCCACGTGCGTCTTGTCCCCATGGAGGCAGTAGAGACATTGCGAATGCTCGTCCCCCTTGAAAACGTTATATAATCCACATCCAGGGCAGTTCCTGAACAGCTTGGATCCGGGCGTCGAGCTCCCCTTGTCCTGGGTCATGTCCGTTGAGGTAGGCCGCAGATCTTCCGGAATCCTTCAAGAAGTGTAAACTCGATGAAAACTTCACCCTTGAGGGGCGTAGAAGAATTCCGAAACAGGTCGCGGAAGTAGAAACGGTGGAGCTTGAGGCTCGATTAAACCGAAAAAAATGAGAAATTCTCCTGAAAAAACATGAAAACACAGTAAAAAACTCGAGAGCTAAACACGAGGTCTCCCAACACTTGAGCATGCGGTAAAAATCTGAGGATGGCTGCCAGAGGCGGGGCTTAGGGAGAGGGCAGTCATTGGCTGGGGGCAGTATGACCCAGAGATCAGTGATTGGTTACTACTAAGAAAGACAGATCAGAAACGAAACTGATACTGATATTTTGTCTTTACTGAGGATTCCCAGCCTGACGACGGGGAATATTCATGAGTAAGTAACTTGTTCCATCCCAGTAAAGCCAGTAAAACCGGTGTCTCTAGTAATCCATAAGTCCATATACTTTACCATAATTGGAATGTAATAATAAAACTTTATTATTCATTATACATTGTAGGCACATAGAAGAGGGAAAACAACTCCTGCCTGAAGAAGGGGTACTTTATTACCCCAAAACACAGAGTGCAACACATAAGGATCCACTGGTTACCATATGATTTATGAACTTTTTTGGACATGTATAAAATAACATGAATCTTATGCGTTTAATTGTTTACCTGAAGCAATAACTCAAAACTAAGGTTGAGTGACTTGAATAATTGAACCAATGTGTAATCTAGAATTGACTATGATTGTATCAATATAATATGTTATGTTTTGTGTAGAACAAATTGAGATTGATGAGAAAACATACAATTGAAGTAAAAACTACAATTATTTTATATGTAAATTGAGTCAAATGATTGAATTACTGTGTTTTATAAAATCAATTAAGAAATTGGTTGTCTATACAATAACCTGTGGGTGTGCAGGGGACGGGAGAGATCCACAAGATTGTGGACATCTGTTGTTCTTATATTGATTAGTACAACCTAGTGTCAAGGTTGGTTTTCTCCCTGGCACCCCACTTATTATCCTTAAACTCACTAATTATCATTAAACTATTAGGTGAGCACTTGGCCCACAAGGAGAGTAAACCAGGCCAAAGTGAATGCGAGTCTGGAGACCTGCACCTTAATTCAAGAGTGTGAAATCTAGGGGAAGGGAATCATACCCCTGAGTGGAATCATTGTAAAAGAACTAGGAACTGTGGAGAAAATCAAGGGATGAGGAAGAACCCATGAGTGTGTGATACTAGGGGAAGGAGGCCATGCCTCCTCGATTGACAAGTTGCTCTTTGCCAAGGAAAAGAACTGTGGTGGAGCGCAGAAGAGAAGCTGAAAAGTCAAGGGAAGTGAAGACCTGCTGCCATTGTTCTGTGAGTTGTGGAACATTAATCATTTGTGCCCCTTTTGGAACTTTATGTTGCAACATTAAGGAAGACTACAGATGGCCTGTCGAAAGACTTTATCCCTTTGTACTTTTTCGTATGTTTAGTTGTACGGGTCAGGATAGGATTTCAGACACAGGACGGAGAAGTCTTTATTTCTAGCCTTTCTGACACAGACATCCTTTAGTTTCGTTGAAGCAGGGAAACCCCTCACAATGTTACGGCAAGATAAGTCTTCCTCCAACCCTTCTTTTACTTTAATAGCATCAATCATTACCATGTCTCTGTGTCCAAGTCTCACTCCTGATCCATTAAAAGTGAGAATTGGGACAAATGAAATGAGCAGAGAGCACAGTGTGCCTTACATGCTCATAATGGGGTCACACTTGGGGCACTATCGCAGACAAATTGGCCAAATGTGACATTCTATTGTCATTCTTATGATCGCAAATGCGATTTTGTTTAATGCAAAGCGCTAAGAAACCACACTGGAGCTATTTGTCCTGCTGCTCCTTTTTCACAGGAAATGTATTTACAAAATGAGGTTGATGTACAAACTGCTGGTATACTTGCGAGTGCATGATTAATTCACAAACCCTATTGACATTAATGTACACTCTGTAGACTGAATGGAAATACCACCTGAGGCCTTGCTGCATGACCCAAACCACATATTTGGTAGGTCTCGAGTCATGGTGTATTGTTTGGGTCAGGCAGCGCCCCCTTTAAGCCACCCGCAGGCACTGTGTGAGGCACACGGGCCCGATTAGAGACGCACGATTTCACGTCCCCCTGAAGCACTGCCACCACGTCGCCGAAACATAAAGCTCTCCTTAAAGGGCTGCTATGGTGCCGCGAACACACATGACAAACGGCTCTTTCACACAGCAACGCCAAAGATCATAAACACGAATATGCAGCGTGAGAGCCAAGGGAAGCGGGTACGTCTTGCGGGCAGATAAAGAGCGTCATTGGGTGGATTTATTTCACCGCCCAGCGCGATCCCATTGGACGCAGCCGTGCATTTCTGCCCCACCTGCACACATCACCAATAACTTCCAGGGAAGGGCACGCGCTCCAAGGCAAATGAACCCGCTCTTCTCCACAATCTCTAGCAGCGGAGTTAATAAATAACTTTGTTTTCGGGCCCGGGCTGCAAGACTATAGAAATGCAAAATAGAAAAATATACATAGGCAATAAATATGCACATTTCCCGGCGGCAGTAGTGTGCGCATGCTGAAACCAGCCGGCTGGAGAGAAGCCCCTGGCTTCAGCCTAATGTAGGATTTTCGTTAAGCAAATTGCTGTTGTTTTTAACCTCATGGGAGCGATGCCTGAGACTTCCAGTGCAGCACAGCATTGCGTACATATAACCAACAAAACCCACAGAGGGATACAAAACAAACGTAGACACAATAAAAAACGAGAACTTGTAAAATCTACTGCGCAGGGCAGTCCACATTTCTTTATGCTAAGCCCGATGTTAGTATAAACAATGATGACACAGAACCCACCCTTCCACGCCGCCACAAAGGGCAAGGCTGCTTATATTTTCTGTAAAAAGAAGTCACCGTTTCCCCTTTTTGAGTGTCGCCCCCCCCCCCCCTGCTCCTCCAGTCCGCCACATGAACCCTCAGTTTCAAGATCAGTGCTCCAAGTCATTCCAGAAATAAGCAGCAGAATGAGCGCAGGATTTAATGTACTTACAATAATGTTAACCATTTTACAGACGGGGAATAGTCCAGTGTGAAAGCAAAGGTAGAAATAGGGAGCTGTCTATGCTCTTATTTCATAGGTAATTTACATGATATGATAGGTTATTTATAACGTGCTTAATACCAATAAGTTAATAATATTCAAGCACACTACAAACCACTGAAAACGCATGATAAATGCACTACAGTGTTATAAACCTGACACTAAAAATCAAAAAAGCCATAAGAATGTATCAACTCTACGAAATATGAGATAAAAAATCCTATTATTTAGATAGTCCGAGTCCAAAACATATCAAAAAGCAGAATTAAACATCTGTACAGTGCTAAAACCATTGCAAACCTCTTGCCCTCCATTAAATCTTGACCCCAAAGGGTAACTTGCCCCTTTTCGTTCCTTTAGTTCAAATGCAACAATGGCAGAGGCCAGGAATTTTGTGGCTGTTGGTGGGAGGAAAAAAAGTCAGTGCATCTGGTATAGCGCGAATTCACTGTAGAGGCAGAATTCATACAAAGCCAGCAGCTTAGTGCGAAATAAATACACACCGAGGGCTACAAAAATGTAGTCAAAAATATATCTGACAAAGAAAAAAAAACAGATTCTGGAAACAGAAATGTCAGTGATATTGCACATGTATGCAAATATCTCAATTTGTTTAAAAAATGGTTCTCGTTAGCTCTTGGATGTGTAGGTCTTGTTAGAGACAATGCAAAACAATAGAAGGATGGCTCAAAGGTTTAAAATGTATCTTAAACCTCTGCCAAATGCTCTTGGCAACCCTCCAAACCATCGTTCTTCAGCCTGCCTAGCCATAAGAGAAAGGGGAAAGACCATATGAAAATCAGGCGTGATCCCACCCTAAAAGGGCAGTCCAGCCTGAACTGCTAGGTCACATCCCTCCTGCACGAGACCACAAGCACCCACAGACATGATTCAGCCTCATTTTGCATCATCAGTGAGGTGTAGCTTAGGTTTCTAGGTTCATCCGGTACTGGTTACCGTTGTTTCAAAAACAATTAGAATGCAGACTGCCATCGCATGCGCATAACATGGCTAACAGGGATTGCACGAAAAGATTGTATCTAAAATGCCGAATGCACGTTTAGAGTGCATTCAGCATAGTAGATCAGATCTAAGCCCATAATACCGAACAGGGGTGCAGGGGTCTCTCCCGCACCTCCAGTTCAGCATTATGGGCTGCGGCGGTGTCCCCGGCATACATTATAAGCAGTGCGGGGGACAAATTGCTAAAATCCCAAAAGACAAAATTACAAAATTCGGGCTAGTGGGCTCCGTGATTTTGTAATTCGATCTTTTGGGATTCGATATTACAACGTACATTCGGATACCACACAATCCTGGTGGTCCCTGTCCCAAATCCTGATATATCAGCTATTGGGGATAGTATAATGGCGTATTGAGGGGCTCATTATCTCAGGTGCTGGGGGACAGGCGTCCACTGCCAGTCAATTACCAATGCAGCCATGAACTCTGCCTTCAGCTCAGGTTTCCTTATTTCTGCATCTCAGGTGGCAGGTTCGAAAAGTACACCAAACGGAGGGGGGGTCGGGCGGGGTTTAATGAACATGTTGCAGACGGGCGGCAAGTCTTCTGTCCAAATATACGCGTTTAATCTGTGGAACCCCTTCCCACCCAGAGTAATCGCCATAAAAAAGCCAAAGAGAAAGTTTCCCGCAAGGCACAGTGAGCGCCAAAGCACCTGCTCCTATAAACTCTCAGATTTTGCATTACTGGTTGTCACACTACCCTGATGGAAAGTCTGCTGAGTTTTTACCTGATGTTTTAATCTTGGTTTCAGAAACCTGACTTTATTTGCTCCTTAATGCGATTAAGGAAGGAGCCAGGTCAATTCAATCTAATCCACAATTTGCATTTCCAAAGGGGTCCTAGTAAATGACGTAACTGATCCAGAAAGAAAAACGTTATGGTCCCGACTACTGGTCTTCTAGTCTATAGTCCATAGTCCATTTTCCTCCATAGTGTATGGGTATCTCAGGGGACGGGACCAGAGCCAATTGCAAAATGAGCACATCCCCTTTAAATGTACAAGTGCGTGGTCATGGACATGCACGTGCTGTGCTAGCCATAGCCCACAACACAACTCCCAAGCCTCCCCTTTTACTTGCGCCAGAATAAACAGCCTTTCCTGAACTCTTAAGGGCATGGTGTGCGGGGCAGATGAAGGAAAGGGGATTAGAGAGTACATTTGTTGCTAAGGCGGGTAACTTCCTTACTCCTTCGTCGTGTCCCCTTTCAATAATGTATTGGCAACTACAATGCACTTCCCTCCTACGAAGGAAGAACTTTGCTAACACTTCAGGCACAAACAATTTTAAACACCACCTGCAATGGCGGCATAAGAATACAAACTTGCATCCATGCAGTAATGCCTGATGAAGGCCGATAGAGAAGCCTGTGTCACTACTGCCTTATTGCTAAAGTCCTGGAAGGCATAACACTGACAAGCGAAAGCTGCAGCCCAGCCTCTACTCATACCAAATGTGCATGCATCCCCTCTAGGGAGCATGCTTCTGGACCAGGTGAGCTTCCAAAATGCCTGCCACCATCAGATCTATGTGATCACTGTGCCGCCCATAATGTCGACTAAGAAAATGCTGACCTCCATTACGGGGCAGCGCAGTAATCACACAGATCACTTCTTCCCTGCAATCCCCCATCTGCGTCCCTCCCTGCCCACTTATCTTTACGGTGGCACACTTCAGTGTATGCTACTGACTCCCCTCTATCCCTGCGCCTTCTCCTCCCACTTACGTGGGGCGGAGCCGACGCAGCAGGGTCCTTTATTTATTTGTTTAACTTTCTTGTCACCCAATTACCATGTAATGGAAGCAGAGGACACCCCTGCAACCCCCGACTCCCATTACAGCGACCAAGGGTAGCAGGGGATACGCCCGCAACTCCCGCTCCCCTTGGTCGCTGTAATGGGATTGTTTTTTTTTTTACAGTGCAAAGGCGCAGTAATAGTATTGTCACCATTATATGGTCGACATTTTGGGGTAATACACAACCATCCACACATCAAGAACCTTTGGATGCCTGACTTCACAGGGAGTGCCTTGTAAAGGTAACAAAGTGTCTGGCTTCCTGATACAGCGCTCAAAACCAAGCTCTTTAACTAGCCCCGCCCTAAGCACTGACAGCCTCCCAAGTAACTGTTGAACCTAAGACCTGGGATATGTGGCTTGTAATTGTATTACCATTGCCTGACTCTACTACCGCCTAACTGTACACTTTTATTGTCATGTAACTGTTATTACTACTGCTCGACTGTACTGCCTAACTGTATCATATCACTGAACCATGCCTCCTAAGCAAGTCATTCCATAACAGCGCCACGATGCCCCAGGGCCGTTTGTGTGCTTTATAAATTCAAATAAATAAATAAATCCTTCATACTTGACAGAATTTAAGAGCTCTTCTGACTTCTGGGCATTGTAAGACTGACAGCCTCCGACTGCAGGTTTGGGAAAAAAGTAGGTATAACTATTTCTTGATTTAAGTGAACGGCTAAGACCACTTTTGAAAGAAAGGATGCAAATGACACTATGCCCCTATGACAGCTAAGTAATTCCAGCAGGTAGCTAGTTACCTGAAGCCCGGACAGCGCCAAATTGACAGAAAATGACAGGACATCACCAAGTGATCATTGCAGCGGGTCCATGCTTTTCTGAGCCATTCAATGACAAAACAGAGAATATTTTCCTCTATACTGATTGCAGGTCAAATAAATTCCAGCTCGTTGCATAGTATGCCAAGGTGGACCAATGTCACTTCTTCAGGAGCAGGCCTCTGATGTGAGAAAGTGCCCAATATGGTGAAAGACTGTCCCTCTGCTGCGAGAGCACGTCCTGCGATGAACCCAACAGAAATTGACCCAGTACCGCCAGCTGGTTCAGGTCTGAAAAAGAGGGCCTGTAAGGTATTTTACATCCCTTGCTCGCCCTGAATATACTGACCACTCTCTGAATGAGGGTGTCGGGTGGAAGGCGTAAAGATTCTTTTGACATCCTCCTATCTGAAACGCATGTACTAGGGAGTTTGTGCCCTGGCCTTCCCAGAGTGGGTACAGGGAGCACTTGGCTTACAGTTCTTTGGCGAATAAGTCTATCTCCGGGTGACTCGAAGGTCGACTATTCCCCGAATTGTCCCTTGACTAATTTCTCATTCTTCACTGGCTACCTTGACACTGCTGAGTTTGTCTGCCTTCTTGTTCAGATACCTGAGGTCGTGTATCGCCTTGAGCATTATCCCCCGACCAATCGCCCACTCCCAGATCTTGATTGCGAGACTGAGGGCTGGGACCTGGTCACTCCTGTTTTTTGATATATAACATTAAGGATGTGCTGCCCTTGTGGATCATTACAACGCTGCTCCGAATGACTGAAGAAAAAAAGACTTGAGTGGCAGGTGTATTGCCTTGATTTTCAGAAAATGCATGTGCCTTTCAAGATTCATCACTTACTACAGGCTGCTTCCATGAGTGATTTCCAGAGTCTCTGCAAGACCTATAGAGGTATCTGTTGCCACTACAAAAGTGGACGAAAAGGAGCACCGGTCATCAAGTGGTGCTTGTCCCGCCACCAGTGCAGGTTGCTCTTCAGCCCTAGGGGTATTGACAGCTTATGAATCAGAAATCCTGTCTCTTGGTTCAAAACCAAGGCCAAATAAAACCAGCACATCTTGAGCCTGACCAGAGAAACTCTCAGAATGCAAGCTGTAAGAAGGCCCAGAAGATGTTGAAGCCCCCAAGAAGATGTGTATTGTAGAGGAGGAGCCAAATACCCCTACCAGAAGCTCTGCCACCATGTTGCCCATATGTTGGGAGCCAGAGGAAATTGCGACATGCGCAGTACGAGTGAGGATACCTATTACTGCAAAGAATCCTTGAGACAAGGTATCCACATAGAAAACCCTATATGCATTCACAAAGAAGTAACGGCCTTCTAGAAAAAGTCCTGTAAGAAGTATGAAAATGAATGAGAAAAAAGACTGATGATGTCACACGAAACAGAATTGACACTCCCAGAAAAGACACAAATGAAGAAAGAATATAGACATTCTTTAGGATCTGAGAATGTGGTGTCGAAGTAAAGCAACATTTTAGTATCGAAATGAAGATGCGTGTGCGTAGAAACACTGAAGAAAATGCAGTCATTTTATAGATGCTGTAATGGAAGTAGACAAAGTAATCCTGAGGCTGGCTACATAGTGAATAGATTGCAGCGATGCGCCAATGTATACTCATAGGAATGTATAATATCTGGATGTTCCACAATGCACTTTAGCAAACTTGAACCCCATGCATGGAAAGGGCATGAAGTGTGGCGCAGATGAAAATAGCTGGTGGCGAAAAAGAATTCAAGAAAGGCTGGCTGGCACAGCACCAAGAGTCGAGGCCACTGTGAGCCTGGTTGCCTGTCGAGAATTTACATGCATGTGAGTAAAAAACCAAACTTCAAACAGAACTGAAATGGAAAAAAACTGAAGGTGCCAAGAGTTCATCATTTAATAGTATTTTATGCAACGAAAAGCTTGAAAATGTGGTCTCCAGTCACATGGTCAGATAAAAATAGACTTTGGGTCGAGCTACACCGAAACCAGAAAATAAGACTATGCCACACTCCCTTTTATTCTCAGGCACAGTGAGCCTCTGCAAGGCCAAATTCAAAGCCTAAATGAATGACAAATCGCAGGAGTGATGATGATTGGGTGGGGAGGCATGACCAGGCCGACCCTCCTAGTACCTGGGTACTAGCTTGCGTGCTGCTAGCAAGTGAAATATTCCAGAAGGGTACGAGCGTGCCAACCATTTATAGCGGGCCATGTATCAAAGAGCCCTATAGTTTGTGTAATCAATAGGGTGTTGAGTATTAGTATGACACAGAAGATGACTTTCACTAGGGATGGGCTTAGTTGTCCACCTGATCTCAGATATCCAATCACAAACCCTGTCAGTATGGAACGCATACCTAGATGTTCCCTTTAAGCCTATCACATCCCCTAGTCGTCTTTTCTTATTTGCCACGTAGGATGATGTCAGTAGTGATGAATTTTTAGTATAAGAATGTTGTTTTTTCAATAAATGCTTTGAGTGCGAGAAATCGAGCGAACGTCCGCCGATGTCTTGTTACTCCCTGTTTTAGATCATTTTTAATAAAACAGTACTAAGTTTTGCCAACTTCCTGAGTCAGTTTGATTATTGATGTATGAGTAAGTTCTGCATCCCCATCCATCTCTAAGTATTGCTACCTCGTCTTAAAGGGCCCCAGATCCTGGGGTTCAGAAGTCTCTGCTCAAGAAGTGGTTGACAGCCCGCAAGATGTCCCGCACTCTATCTCCGGGGTTGGTAACGCTGATGTTGAAGGGGTCTCATCTGAAACGTTAGAGACTAAGTCGCTGTCAATTCAGATTTTTTTTGGGGCAAAAAGACCTGATCAAACACACTACCTAACAATGTCTGTAAAGTTCTTGAAGGTTCCAGTGCAGAGCTAGCCCTCAGAAGCCAGTCGTCCAGGTTGGATATCCATGCAACCCTCTTGCCATGAGAAAACCCAAAAGCGCATTTGTGATCATGGTGGACTAAATTGAGGTCAAATCGCAGGACTGCACTGAAAATGCCTTCCCATAATTGGCAACATAGAACCTGGTTATGGGGCTCCCATATCGGTTCAAGTAGGTATGCGTTTTTCAAGTCCAGAGCACAAAGCAAGTCCACACCGCCCCCGTAGAAGGACTGCTTAATCTGGGGACGTGTCACCGTCTTGAATTTATTTAGGGGTAATAAGAGATTGTGGAAGAAAAGATCCAGCATCGCTCACAGGCCTGCATGGTTTCTTTTTGGAACAGCAAACATCTGAGAAGAGAAGCCCCTGCCAATGTGCCAAAGAGGAACTATTTTCACAGCCAGAGATTTAAGCAATTGTGCTACTTGCAGGAGCAGTGCTGGGAAGCTGATATTCAGAAGAGGAGACGACGAGTGGGGAGGTCAGGGGACAAAACCTTTTGAAACCACCAAATGGAGCCAGTGGTTGATGAAAAAATGACCTCAACACCCCAGATCCTTAGCAAGCCGGCCTCTGATGGGAGGAATGTGGACCCAGATGATGCAACCATCATTGCTTCTTATGGTCCGAGGCCATGGAGAAGGAGGGGGCAAGTAGAAACCCTTCGAAGCGGGTTTAGCTTGCTTGCACATGATTGTGATGGGTGTCCTCTCTGATTGCTTAACCCCCACCACCTCCCGATATCCCCAGAAGCTGCCGAAAGATCTATCTAGGCTTGGCCTTAATTCTGCTCTGTGCCAGACTAAATGATTTACTGGCTGGCTTGGACAACACTGCCAGAGTCTTTGCAGTATGCAATTTGGTCTTTTTTATTAAGATCATTATCTGTTGATGAGTGGGATAGTTCAGAGCCCTTGAAGGGTACCAGAATCTGTTCCTGTACATAAGGAGTGAATGTGGTTGACTGCATAAATGCCCACCTCCGCAATTCCCACCCCTACCCCACACATATGCAACAACTCACAGCATCTATATGGTTGTCAGGAGTTACACAGAGTGCCCTGTGTAGGTTTGGGAGCTGCTAATTTAAAGGAACAGGCAAGTGCATAAAGCAGGAGGGTGAACAAGAAGGAAGAATAGCAAAGGTAAATCAGATCAACGAAACGGGAAGAAAAGGCGGACCACAATGTTGAACAAGAAGGGATGGGAACCATATATAGTGGACAAACAAACAAGCAATGTGGAATCCCACTAGAGACTTGAGGATGCCCACAGATAAAAGAGAAGCTTAATGCCCCAGGGCAAGTTACTCTAACAGGCAATCACCCAACAAGCCCATGGGAAAGAGGCAGGAAAAGTGGCTTGTGTGTCTGGACCCTAAGGCACACGCAAGGAGTGTACTTAAACACGACAAGCCTTCCGCGATCTCAATTTCACCTGGCCTAGAAGGATAGTTGTCTGTCTTCCCTCTGTTTCCCCTCCCTTGCCTCGTCGCGCCTTTAAACACTTGTGTATAGGCGCGTTATAAATGCCATATATCATATGTGGGTCCAGCCGCAACATACAGTTGATGCCTGCTGTAGGAACAGCAATCACCCACTGTAACATGAAATACACTATAGACTACAGGGAAAAGACAAAGAAAGGGGTAGAGAATGCCTCTTAAGTATAAGAGCCAATCTCAGTACAAAGGACTACACAGAGGCTAATGACACTACAAGCCCAAAAGGGATATAAGGGATTCAGAACAGGAACTAGGAATGCAGAAAACTGCAGAAATGGACTAGATCAAGGTACCCTTTGCTTGCCACTAGAATCAGTTAATCTATAGCAAGGGACTTCAATAAGGTAACTCTAGGGAGGGACTGAAAGAGGGCAAATGATGCATGGTGTGAAACTTGACTAGAAACACACAAGCTGTAGAAACCAGAGACATGGGACTCGGGATTAGAACTAAGCAGAAAAATACAAATAGAAGGAAGGAGAAACTGTCTGACTAAATGAAGTAAAGCTTGAGACTATAAAGACCTGAGAGAACAGGAGAAGGGCAGGGAAGGAGACTGGGAAACAGCATAAGCAGCAAAGGCTGGAAGCTGCAGGGCCAAGGCGCAATAAGCAGGTGCTGGGATCTGCAGGAAATCAGCACAAAGAAAAGAGTAAAACACAGTGGCAGCAGGCAGACTGAAGGACTGAAACTGCAAGACAGGGCTGGGGAAACTGGAGCAGAGCCACACAAGCGCAGGGATAAGTAACAGGCAAAGCACAAGCAGAATGTTCAGCAAAGCAGACAGCGCCACCTGGAAGCAGAAATACAGTCATGACAATGGCTGACAGAAGATCCCAGAGGTCTTGAGCGACAGTCTTAGTAGCTTCAATTAATCCAGCTATAAATGCAGTCTGCCACTCCATTAGCAGATCCAGGAGGAGGTCGGCATTCTCACGCCATCATTTTCTATTTTCAGTGGCCAGTATGGCATCCACATTTCTTTGATCAGATGTAAAGTCGATTTGAATAAACCTTGCGGCCGAATGAGTCCATGAGTTTGTCCTCTCTTCTGACGACTGAAAGAGAATGAGCTGCATGAAGATGGCTTCGCGTAAAGCGAGGTCGCCACTATGATGGATGAGTGAGACTGAGGATATACAAATAAGATTGGGCTACCTGAGCTTGAAAGGTCTTACTAATTGGCTGTTAAGAATGAGATTTCGGACAGATATTTCCTGCCACTCGCAGAACCTACATTTGTAAAGGAATTCCTGAATGACCACCTCACCTACCTGTAGGGCTAGGGTTTCTGCCCGCTTTCAGGTTGGTCCTGAGGATTAATCGGAAATGCCAAGGAATTCTGCTAGATCCACAAGCCCATCATGAAAGGCCTTAAGGGAGGAGGGGAAATGGCCTGCATTCCTCTGTCATCAGTGTCCTTTCTCTGACTGCCCTGCTCAGCCTGGCCCCATAGGGCAGCATGGAAAGGCCCCCTGAATAAACTGCCCCAGTATATGCTGGAGGCTGTGTTTCCTGTAGTAGCTGCAAACTCTGGGGAGGCAGTGGCGCAGAACCTCAGGGGGAGTGGGGAGGCAGAAGCATGGGCACCATGGGGCCTGCACAGTCTCAGCCAGAGGCTAAAGATTTTGCAGCATCACCTCCCTAATGAGCCCACTCAGCATATTAGTTTGAGGCGACTTCCTGAGCCCCATGAAGCGGTCAAAGAAGAACTCATTGTATGCTGCATAGGTCATCACCTCAGTGTAAGAGAGGGAACTGGAAGATGCTGGATGGGGGTGCACCATGGGGTGTCCCATAGGAGACCAATCCAACCTGGGGGAAAGTCTTGCATCTGATGATTTGCTGGTGCCCAGTATGGCTACTCGATTCAGTGGCAATCTCTGAAGGGGATGAATTCACCTCAGGAAAGAGCTAGTGTGTCACCAGATCATGGCGCACTGCCTCCACACCGGGCTGCCATTTTATGAGAGGTAGGCAGGAGAAGAGGAAGAGGGGTTGCATGGGAAAACGAGTCTGGGACTGAGCCCTGAGGAGAAGGCTGCTTGGAATCCTCAAGGCAGAGCTCATTACACCTAGTGACCTCGAGGTGAACCCTAGGGGGATTGGCATCTAGGGCCGAAGCCGGGTTGTCTCTTTGCATTTAGGCACCCCTTTGGGTGTAGACTCAGTATTAGAGTGTGTAGTTCCCTAGGACAAAGGTCTGTTACCAGAGGCCAAAGTCCCCTGGGAGCCCGTGCCCTGTCAGCCTCTAGCCAGTTTCTTTGGAAAAGGGTCTGCGTCACCCCTCCCAGCTGTAGAGCTTTCCTTGCTGGGGTGCCCTGCTAAAGAGTGGGGTACTTCCCGGTATGAGAGTTCCTGCTGGCAAAGTTCTTGAGGTGTCTAGAGGTTACTTGGAAAAGAGCTCTCACTACCTGGCTAACCGTTTATTTAATGCTCTGGGTATTAAACAGTTACTGACTGTGACGGAGTGCAACTGGTGGTGGGATATCAGACACTTGAAGCCGAGCATGTGAGAAGTAGACGCAGAGAAGGACCCTCTGCATGATGTACACCAGAGAACCGGACTGACAGACGTGTGTCGGGTGGACTGGTGGTGCATCAGAGGCTGGGCAAAAAGAATTGGAAAAAGGAAGGGGAAAGAAAAGGATTTTAAAAAAGTGTTTGTGCAGTGCAAGGTGTCCACTTGTGGAAACAGAAAAGAGGACTGCGGAGTGGCACCAGGGTCGGGACTAGCGGGGCATTTTCATGCCTGTGACTCTGCCTGTAAATTTAAAGGGAACGTTCTAATTTTGGGATGCAAATGGCTCCAGCCCCATCCCCGCTTAGGGAGACAGCCGTATAGGATGGTGGAAAGGGGACGGAGCATAGGCGTAAAATTCTTCTTCGATTAATGCCGATTAATGCCTTCTTGGAAACTGCCTTGGCAAAGTTGAAAAGTGTGAATTGTTGGCAAAGGTGAACGTGCAATCAGCATGGGCTTTTAGACTCCTCGCTGTGTACCCTGATGATTTCAGACTCTTGGGTTTTCATTTCTTGGGGCACTACTTCTTTGAAAATGTCACGCCAATGCGATGTTCAGTGTTTTGCTATTCTTTCAAATGTTTCCATACCTTTCTATAATGAGTTGTGCTGGTTCGGGCATCACATTTTACTTGGGTGACACTTCTGTTGCTGGGTAAGCCTCATATTGTGGATTGCGGCAGAGTCATTTTTATTTTTGTGGTTCATGAATAAGTTGGGAGTTCCTTTGGCATCTAGTAAAATGACATCTCCAGCTAAACGTCTGCCATTTTAGGCGTGGAAATAGACTCTCAGGCTGGCTGTTGTAGGCTGCCTACTGATAAAGTGAAGGCATTTAAGGGGACTGTTAAGAGGTGCCTTTCAGCTAAGAAACGAACTCTGCATCAGCTTCAGGTATTGGAGGGACAGTTGAATTTTGCACTCTACATAATTCCTATGGGGCACCCCTATTCCCAATCCACTGACAGTTTGAATCAGGGGTGATGGCGCAGCATCCTAGAGTGTGACATTTTGCAAATATGAAGCAGGATTTCGGGTCCGGGAAGTTTTCTTGGATACTTTCAATAGCTATGTGCTGTAGCTGGCAGTGCAGACACCGAACATAAAGTTGGCATGCAAACTGATACTGCACTGAGTGGTGGATTTGCGGCCAATTTTGGAGACAAATGAGTGGTGTGTGCAAAACTGGCCAGATGTATGTGTCAGACTTCGGCTCCACCTCCCCCTTCTCCTCACCTGAATCTTCTGATATTGAGTCCTTTACCGTAGTCCGGATCCGGGGTCGTTCCTTCTTCTTGTTAGAGATAAGATCCTTAGGTGATCTAACCTTCTTATCGTGCAAGTAAGGTCTGGCCCCTCCGGAGGCCACCGTGGCAGAAGTGGATACCTGCCGTGGGGGGCTCCCAGTGGGCCAGCCTCGGTGCCCAAGGGAAAAAGCCGGAACGGCAGAAAAAACCCTTGAACGAAGATCTGCAGGCAAGGTGAGGAGTGGTTCCAGGCCAGGTATAAGGCAGGTTCTCCCAGGCGGAGATGAAGAAGGTTCAGTTATGATGGATTGAAAGGTGAGAGCTTTCTTCACAGTCAGGACACTTCAGAAGGCCGGGAGTGTCAGATGCTTCGGACACCGAAGCAGATAGAGGCCGCAAGCAGTTTAATGTACCGGAAGGCAGAGCGAAGAGCTGAGTGCGAAGGGATTCGCAAGTGGAGAAAAGTAAACAGAAGGTAGGCCAGAAGCGGAACGCGAAAGGGATCGCGAGCGGAGAAAAAGGATTCAGAAAGGCAGAGCGAGGAGCTGAGTGCGAAAGGATTTGCAAGTGGAGAAAAGTAAACAGAAGGTAAGTCAGAAGCGGAACGCGAAAGGGATCGCGAGCGGAGAAAAAGAATTCAGAAAGGCAGAGCGAGGAGCTGAGTGCGAAGGGATTCGCAAGTGGAGAAAAGTAAACAGAAGGTAAGTCAGAAGCGGAACGCGAAAGGGATCGCGAGCGGAGAAAAAGGATTCAGAAAGGCAGCGCGAGGAGCTGAGTGCGAAGGGATTCGCAAGTGGAGAAAAGTAACAGAAGGTAAGTCAGAAGCGGAACGCGAAAGGGATCGCGAGCGGAGAAAAAGGATTCAGAAAGGCAGAGCGAGGAGCTGAGTGCGAAAGGATTTGCAAGTGGAGAAAAGTAAACAGAAGGTAAGTCAGAAGCGGAACGCGAAAGGGATCGCGAGCGGAGAAAAAGGATTCAGAAAGGCAGAGCGAGGAGCTGAGTGCGAAGGGATTCGCAAGTGGAGAAAAGTAAACAGAAGGTAAGTCAGAAGCGGAACGCGAAAGGGATCGCGAGCGGAGAAAAAGAATTCAGAAAGGCAGAGCGAGGAGCTGAGTGCGAAGGGATTCGCAAGTGGAGAAAAGTAAACAGAAGGTAAGTCAGAAGCGGAACGCGAAAGGGATCGCGAGCGGAGAAAAAGGATTCAGAAAGGCAGCGCGAGGAGCTGAGTGCGAAGGGATTCGCAAGTGGAGAAAAGTAACAGAAGGTAAGTCAGAAGCGGAACGCGAAAGGGATCGCGAGCGGAGAAAAAGGATTCAGAAAGGCAGAGCGCAGATAGTAGGTTACGAGAAACTACATATAACTAGAACACAGGGCGGACAGAAAGGGTAGAGGGACACAGGAGAAAATAACAAGCTCACGCCGAAAACGAGAGCTAGGAGGAATACTCGGAAAGAAGTAACGAGCTACTCGGAGCGCTGATAGAAGTGTAAGCAATACACAGATACAACGCGCCGAGCTGGAGGCGGGGCCTAAATTTATAGTGAAGGCAGCCATAATGGGTGAGGACTAGAGCGTCCATCGATCCCACAGCTTCCACCCTCGATTCCTGACAGTATACCCCCTCTTCCTTGGGGGTCCCCCCGGTTTGCCTGGCTGAAAACGATGGAACCTCTTTACAAGATGAGGAGCATGTATGTGGTAGTCAGGCTCCCAGGTTCTCTCCTCCTTAGGATAGCCCTTCCAATGTACCAGGTACTGTAACCGGCCCTTACGATATCTGGAATCGATCAAACGAGCCACCTAGTACTCGTCCGGGGCAGGATCAACCTTAGGGCGTCCCTTATGAACAGGCCTCTGAAATGGGTCTTCCTTGTAGACCTTGAGAAGAGAAGTGTGAAAGACAGGATGAATCCTCTTGAGGGAATCCGGGAGTTTAAGTTTGAAAGCCACCGGATTGATCTGTTGAACAATTGGAAAGGGTCCTAGAAATCGAGAAGAAAACTTCCCCTTGTGAACCCATCTGGGAAGAAATCTGGTTGACAGCCATACCAATTGTCCCACCTTCCAGTCGGGGTTTGAGTGTCTGCTCCTGTCTGCCCACTTCTTCTGGGCATCCTGGCTGGCTAGATGAGCTTTCTTGGCTGTCTCCTGTACCTCGTGCAGATCTCTGAGAGCCTCATCTAAGGCCGGAACCTTGGTCGATCGTGTGTTAACCCAGGGTAGATATTGTGGGTTGAAACCGTATGTACAAAATAACGGACTCATCTGTATGGTGGTGTGAATTGCATTATTATAAGCAAACTCTGCCTGGGGGAGAAATTCAAACCACCTTTCTTGCTGTGGACTACAGAAGCACCTAAGGTACTGTTCCAAGCTGGCATTAAGTCTTTCCGTTTGGCCGTTGCTTTGGGGGTGATAACCCGAGGAGAGAGCCCTATGGATTCCCAGAACCTGACAGAGAGTGGCCCAGAATCTTGAGGTGAATTGGGAACCACGATCAGAGACTATAGTCCTAGGCAAACCATGCAGGCGGACTACGTCACGGAGAAAGACGGCTGCTGTCTCAGAAGCTGAAGGCAGTCGCTGAAAGGCTGAAAAGTGTGCCAACTTGCTGTAGGAGTCACAAGTGACCATAATTACAGTCATAGCAGAAGACACCGGAAGATCCACAATGTAATCCATGGAAATATGTTCCCAGGGACGATTTGCTAGAGGAGGTTGTTGCAACAACCCTATTGGCCTACCCGTCTGATACTTGTTTGCAGCACAAACAGAGCAGGTAGATAGTATTGACTCACGTCCTTTCTTAGTCTTGGCCACCAGAAGCCCCTACTTATTAAGTCGTATGTCTTTCTGATGCCAGGATGACCTGTCAAGGGCGAGTCATGGCACCAGGAAAGAACCATTCTTTGAAGCTTCTGGGTGGGTACATAGAGCGCCTCCTCATGGTAATACAATCCATCCTTCTCTTTGGTGGTAATGTGCGCGAGTTCTGGGCAGCTCTGATACAAGGGTATAAGCTCCTTGAGAAAGGTGGTCGTGGAAGCCAAAATCCTGAGCTTGGGGAGAACAAAGTCATGTCCTTGATATAATCCTGATACTTCCCCCTTACTTCGGGATAAGGCATCAGCCTTCCTGTTCTCCGTCCCAGGAATGTAAGTTATAGTAAAGTCATACTGTAGAAAGAAATAGGCCCATCGGGCATGACGGGCATTGGTGCATTCCATCTGCTGGAGTACCCTGAGATTTCTGTGATCAGTGCGAATCAAGAAGCTATGAGCAGCTCCCTGTAGGAGATGACGCCATTCCTGACAAGCTAGCTTGATGGCTAGTAGCTCTCTTTCCAATACGGAATAGTTCCGTTCGCTACATGTTAAGGTCTTGGAAAAATACGCTACAGGATGCTCAAGACCGTCCTCCGACTCTTGGAGGAGAATGGCTCCCACTGCTCCAATGGAGGCGTCAGTCTCCATGATGAATCGTCTTGTCTGGTCCGGTTGGATCAGGATGGGAGCCGTGGAGAATCTTCCTTTAAGGAGTCGGAACGCTTTCTGAGGTTCTCCTTCAAAAGAATATCGTACTCCCTTCTTAAGTAGAGAGGTCAAGGGGAGCACAGTTTGTGAGAAGTTGGGGATGAAACGCCGATAAAAATTGGCTAAACCCAGAAAACTCTGTAGCTCCTTTATGTTTCCGGGTTCCTTCCAATCGTGAATGGCCTTAACCTTTCTTGGGTCCATTTCGATCCCTTCATGAGAAAGGATGAACCCAAGGTAGGACACAGCAGTGGCTTCAAACTGACATTTTTCTGGCTTGACCAACAACTTATGGATAAGGAGTCTTCTCAACACCTTCTTGACCTGTGCTCTGCGTTCATCAAGAGATTTGGAGTAGACGAGGATATCGTCTAGGTATACCACCACGGATAGATATAACATGTCAGCAAACACTTTGTCCATATACCTCTGGAAAACTGCCGGAGCATTGACAAGACCGAACGGCATGACTCTATACTCGTACAAGCCGAACGGAGTGCGAAAGGCGGTCTTCCATTCGTCCCCCTCCTTGACCCTAAGAAGGTGATAGGCCCCTCTTAGATCTAGCTTGGTGAAATACCTAGCCCCTTGAACCGCCTCCAGGATGTCTCGTATTAGGGGCATGGGGTACCTATCCCTTATAGTGATCTTATTAAGTCCTCTGAAGTCTATGCATGGTCGCAACTCCTCCGAATCCCTCAATGATGCACCGCAGGATGACTTGGATTCCTGAATAAGCCCGTTCTGTAGATTAGCGTCCAAATATTCTCTGAGGGCCCTTCGTTCCGGAAGGGACAGGGGATACATCCTTCCGAAAGGAACGATAGAATCAGGCACTAGGTCGATTGAGCAGTCCTCTGCCCGATGTGGGGGTAGCTGCTTAGGTAGAGTATCCAGAAAGACTTCGGTGTATTCATGGTATTGGGGTGGAACTGTTGCTACAATTAAGGAGCCTGGAGCCTTGGAACCTTCTCCAGTCACCACCATGGCCGCAGTAGTATTCAGACAGTTTGATTTGCAGAATTGGGAGTCGAAGCACACCTTGTTGGCAGCCCAATCTATAAGAGGATTATGTCTCCTCAGCCAAGGTATTCCCAGAACTAAAGGAAAATGAGCTGCACGTATCTGGTCAAATACTAGGAGTTCTTGGTGATTGCCTACTCTAATCTGCAACGGAATCGACTCCCACAGGATAGGACCCGAAGAAAGAGGAACACCATCCACACCCTCAACAGGTATGGGTCTGGGCTTGGGTCTGGTAGCGACTAGGTTCTCCTTAGCCCAATTAATGTCCATGAAGTTACCCGCGGCACCACAATCCAACATTGCCAATACATCCACTGATGTCGCTTCAGATAACTTCACATGGACCTTGAAAACCATTAAACTACTGTCTTCGCCCTCTGCCAGGGTTCTTGAGTGGTTGCAAGGGTAACTGGCAGGTCCCCCGAGACTTCCCTTGTAACAGCCCGGGGGTGGAAGTTTTCCTTCTTCCTAGAAGGAACTTCTGGACAGTTTCTCAGCAGGTGTTTTGAGGATCCACAATACATGCACAATCCCTCCTCTCTGCGCCGTCTCCTTTCTTCCGGAGTCAGAGGTCCACGAGCGGCTCCTATCTGCATTGACTCTTCGGAGGATGATATCGGTCTCTGGATGGGAGTCTGGGAGGGCAGGCCTATCGTCTGTGAGGTTCCCCGTGGACGTCTCCTTTCTTGTCTGCGTTCATGCAGCCTAAACTCGATCTGGAGGGACAAGGTCATCAAGTCACGAAATGACTGTGGTCTGGCTATCCTCGCTAGCTCATCCTTGATCTCATCCTGAAGTCCTCTTCTGAAGATCGTCTGTTGAGCCGAGTCCGGCCAGTCCGCCTTTGCAGCCAGTCTGAGGAAGCGAGAGATATATGTTTGCACATCTGTATTTCCTTGACGGACATCAAGAATGGCTTCTAATGAGGAGTATAAAACTTCAGGTCTATCAAATCTATCCTTAAAGGCTGTCACAAACTGATCGTAGACATTTAGGGAAGGATCATCATTGGAGACCAGTGGAGTTGCCCATGATAAGGCATTCCCAGAGAGATTGGCAATTATGAATCCGACCTTGGCACGGCTAGACTCATATGCATGAGGCCTGAATGTGAAGTATACTTTACAGGCGTCCAGGAAATCCTTGAGACCTCCTGGATGACCATCATACTTGCCGAATGAGAGAGGCATCGTGGGTAGGTCTCCGTGGTCATCTCGACGCAACACTACTTGTTGGCGAAGGACTATGTTTTCAGCCCTTAAGGATTGTACTTCAGCTGTCAGGTTCTGTATAGCTGCTACGAGTTCCTGGTATTGTTCCAAAGATGCCATGTTTGTAGTTGGGCGTTGTATGCTGTCAGACTTCGGCTCCACCTCCCCCTTCTCCTCACCTGAATCTTCTGATATTGAGTCCTTTACCGTAGTCCGGATCCGGGGTCGTTCCTTCTTCTTGTTAGAGATAAGATCCTTAGGTGATCTTACCTTCTTATCGTGCAAGTAAGGTCTGGCCCCTCCGGAGGCCACCGTGGCAGAAGTGGATACCTGCCATGGGGGGCTCCCAGTGGGCCAGCCTCGGTGCCCAAGGGAAAAAGCCGGAATGGCAGAAAAAACCCTTGAACGAAGATCTGCAGGCAAGGTGAGGAGTGGTTCCAGGCCAGGTATAAGGCAGGTTCTCCCAGGCGGAGATGAAGAAGGTTCAGTTATGATGGATTGAAAGGTGAGAGCTTTCTTCACAGTCAGGACACTTCAGAAGGCCGGGAGTGTCAGATGCTTCGGACACCGAAGCAGATAGAGGCCGCAAGCAGTTTAATGTACTGGAAGGTAGAGCGAAGAGCTGAGTGCGAAGGGATTCGCAAGTGGAGAAAAGTAAACAGAAGGTAGGCCAGAAGCGGAACGCGAAAGGGATCGCGAGCGGAGAAAAAGGATTCAGAAAGGCAGAGCGAGGAGCTGAGTGCGAAAGGATTCGCAAGTGGAGAAAAGTAAACAGAAGGTAAGTCAGAAGCGGAACGCGAAAGGGATCGCGAGCGGAGAAAAAGGATTCAGAAAGGCAGAGCGAGGAGCTGAGTGCGAAGGGATTCGCAAGTGGAGAAAAGTAAACAGAAGGTAAGTCAGAAGCGGAACGCGAAAGGGATCGCGAGCGGAGAAAAAGAATTCAGAAAGGCAGAGCGAGGAGCTGAGTGCGAAGGGATTCGCAAGTGGAGAAAAGTAAACAGAAGGTAAGTCAGAAGCGGAACGCGAAAGGGATCGCGAGCGGAGAAAAAGGATTCAGAAAGGCAGAGCGCAGATAGTAGGTTACGAGAAACTACATATAACTAGAACACAGGGCGGACAGAAAGGGTAGAGGGACACAGGAGAAAATAACAAGCTCACGCCGAAAACGAGAGCTAGGAGGAATACTCGGAAAGAAGTAACGATCTACTCGGAGCGCTGATAGAAGTGTAAGCAATACACAGATACAACGCGCCGAGCTGGAGGCGGGGCCTAAATTTATAGTGAAGGCAGCCATAATGGGTGAGGACTAGAGCGTCCATCGATCCCACAGCTTCCACCCTCGATTCCTGACAGTATGGTACAATTATGGTTTAGTAAGGAACATGAACCTTTTGGAATGGTTTCCAAGTGTAGTATTCTTGCGTCTTTTGGCTATTAAACTAAATGACAGACTTGTGGTATTCTGGTCAAATGACATGTCTGTTGTCAAGGCCTTCAACAATCCAAGGGCTTCCTACAAGATGGCGCTGAGACTGTTGAAGAATGCTGTTTTGACTTGCCTGAAGTCTAACATTCTATTTAAAGTTAAGATTATTCGTGGTGTTCTAAATCAGGCAGCTGATGCTATGCCTCGTTTTGATATTCATCAATTTCGGCACCACCAAATGACAGTTTCACCGGCGACGGCAGCATTCCCGGGTGATCTGTGGAAGCTTGGTGGTACTGGCAGCAAGACCCGATTGTATTATATCTTCCATCAAGGACAACAAACAGAAAGAACGTCAGGTGAAGGCATTTGTGGATTACTTCACAACAGCAGCATTACAGGAGCAATGCCGAAGGCCGGGCATTCGATTACCAGCGCCCATAAGCACATGGCTGCCATCTGTGTTTTAACTAAGGTGTCTGGTGCTTTAGTAGAACCCACCACTTAGTGGTAAGGAGGGGCTTAGGGGCTTCGTTTTTTGGGAGAGTTTGGGGGTATTGAAAGGTGATTTGGACATGGTATTCCTGTGGACAGACTTGTAGCATTAACTAGGGGTCTGCAGTTCGAAGTTTGACATCATACTTTTGACATCAGCATTCTATTGGGCCTTCCATGGCGAGTTTAAGGAACAATTGGTAAGGGGAGGAGGTTCATCAGAAATGGTTGGGAATGTATCGGAATTTGCATATCAAAAACAGATCAGAAGGTGAGTGGGGGAGTTTGTGAATTTAGGGCCAGCTGTGGGGCAACAGTGCTATCTGGAATCGTACTTCCACAAGTACTTGGCAGTCAGGCCCAAATATGTAAGCGGGGCATTATGTATTCATCAGGTTGCTTCCTCCCTCTCCCATTTTCTATTTCACAGTATATCTAACAGTACATTACAGGCAGCTTAGGTAGATGCAAAAAACAAACTGCAGCTGCATGCGGTGCTTTGGTAAAAAAAAAAGAGGACTTCAAGAAGTTACTGTCGCTGACAAGCTCGGTTTTCCCCCTTAGAGAATGAATACACAAGGAGGGTGGTGGGGTTCATCGGTCACTCATTCATGAAGCGTGTGGCCGGGAAATTAGAAGACCAGGAGCAGAGAAAACGGCCACTTTATTGGGGGTTGTACCTTTCTAAGCTGAGGGAGCTGATCGTTGATTATCTTTCTAATGCGGGTGTGCCTTTGCCGTACTTACCTGTGATTCTCGTGGGCAGCAACGGCATGTTCCCATTCAGTGGGAGGGTTGTTGGAGACTTTTTTTTGGCCCAGCTTACCCACCTTTTTCCACCAGCTCCTAAGGACTGCCATTGCTTGGTCTAAATGATTCGGCCATGAAAATCAACGGCAAGATGGCCAAATTGACTCATGGCAATGAGAAGCGCAGGAGTATCCATCATGGTTCCATAAAAGGGGACTTGAGGTTTGTTATGCAGGGCTGGACTGGGAATGAAAAGAGGCCCTGGAAATAATTTTCAAAGTGGCCCTATATTAAAAATGTTCAACAAGCCCAACCCTTTTCCTATCGGAACATTTGGAAATACCACACAAAAGAGTCCTCAGGGGTTCCTCATAAGGAAGAAGCTGCAGTAGTCTTTGGGGTGTGCAGAAAAATCTTTATTTTGTGCTTTAGTAGCCCTTTGTGGTTGACACGTGTTTCGGCACTTTGCCTTTCTCAAATCCGGGCTAATTTTTACAAAAACAAGACAAAGAAAAAGAAAATAGACACCATACAAAATAATAAAAACCTTGGTTGATTTAAGCACATCTACCCTTCACAAAAACACCTTAGTGATTATTGGATCGTATTGTAATTACAGAAATAAGTGCAAACAGTGGAATAAACATTAATTTTTAAAAACACAAAATGTTAGGGCTGTCCATTGTGGAAAAATGTGTTTTTGAACAATGGTAGATGTTTTTAGTGTCCGTACAGAGTGCCAGACTTAATTGAAATTGGTGCAACACGTTAATGTGGGTTCAAAACCAAGAGTTCTCTCTTTCTCTTTTTTAAAAGCACGACTATATATTACTCTAAGACAATCAATTTGTCCTGATGCTATCGAAATCCAATTAACCGGCCAGCCCGCTGGGAATAACTAATATTGTGTGTAGAAATCTGTTTAACAACTTATATATCAGAACATGCTTTCTTTGCATACAGGTGGGATTGAGCCCATTGAATGACAAACTGCATTATGCATCTATCCACGTACGTGGGACGCATTTATATAAAGGGTAAGGAAATTTAAAATCACGTTCCACTAATTAATGCACTATCTGACAATATGTGTTTATCTTTGATTCTGCATGACCAGTTGGCCCACCGTTTATGTACTCTTGCTCATCTGATATTCCCCCCCAGTCTCACTCCCTCTGACTCTGTGCGGACACGGTCTAAAAACATCTACCATTGTTCAAATGCACATTTTTCCACAATGGACAGCCCTAACATTTTGTGTTTTTAAAAATGAATGTTTATTCCACTGTCTGAACTTATTTCTGTAATTACTGTATTATCCAATAATCACTCAGGTGTTTTTGCAAAGGGTAGATGTGCTTAAATCAACCAATGTTTTTATTATTTTATATGATGTCTTTTTCTTTGTCTTGTTTTTGTAAAAATTAGCCCGGATTTGAGAAAGGCAAAGTGCCGAAACACGTGTCATCCACAAGGGGCTAGTAAAGCACAAAATAAAGATTTTTCTGCACACCCGAAAGACTACTGCAGCTTCTTTCTTATGAGGAACCCCTGAGGACTTAGTGATAATATTGATATGAATTGGCGCATTTGAAGGTGTAAGCTCATCAAAATTCCTTATGATTTAACAACGGAATGGAGGGTCTCTTAGTCTCCGTAGATGCTCACACCCATGCAACAAAAGTCAACACATATCTAATCAGATAACAGAACTTTGAATCATACACCTACTTAAAGTCGCGAAGCACAACCAAAAGGGTGTCAACTAAAAAGTCAATCAACAATAGTACCACACAAAAGAGGCCCAGGGTGCAGAGGCCTACTGGGAAATGACCAGAGTTCCATTTAGGCCAGTCCACCCCTGCTGTTATGGAGTAAGTTCATCTGTCCAAGGTGGGCAGAGATTTGTTCATTGATGATATTAAAGACTTTGCGAGGGAGGGTGGTGTGGGGACAAAAAACATGTAGGAAAAATCAGTTGTGCCGGGTGATTACAGTGTGGGCTTCATTTATTTAAGTGTCACTGTCAGAAGATGCAGTGAAAAATGTCCCTTCCAGGCGCCAGAGGGTCACTAGCCGGGTGGTATGCATACCAGTGCCACTCACTCAACACTGACATACTGGCCTGGAGCCAAAAGGGGCGATGAATCCAAAATTAAAAGAGCTTGGGTACTGCAGCTCAGAACTTTCCCCCATGGGTGCATGTGGTAGGGATGGAAGTACAACAAAGTAAAAGGGCACCCCTGCAAGGTGAGTTGATTCAATGTCATTTCTGGTTTCACAGGGGCTGGCGATGTCTGATTAGTAAGACATTTGCTGTTCGGTTAAGATTTGCAACAGGTTTTCATACATGTAATTGATAAACAAGCTTTTCGCATGTGAGAAAAACGGTCATACTTGTCACAGGTTTTCTTAAGGGGTTATGGATGGGTTTAAAGAATAAAGCAAAATTTTCAAATATGAATGATTTAGAAGTCCATCTCTGTGTGAATAACACAAACTGAAGGTGTACTTCACCTATGAAGTCAAAGGTGCCCAAAGTACAAAACAAAAACGCAAGGTTAAAAAGGTTTCCTAAATCAAAAGTTCCAAACAGTGAGTTGTAAGAATAGCTAAATCGAATGGTGCAATGAAGAAAATGAATTTTAAGTCCTTCCCTTGGGCGAAAAAAGTGTTGGAGTTAGAAGTCCTGCACTTTGATCTCTCTCTCTCTGTCTCTCTCCCTCTCTGACATCTTATTTTCCATCATTCTCTCTTTTTTCTGTTCCCCTAACGTTCTCAGGGGACCTGGATTGTTGCTCCTCTCCTCTTCAGGGGATCTTTGCTTGTTCCCCTTTTCTCCCCCAGGTTTCTGCTTCTGTCCTGGTCACTCTTTGTTAGGCTCTTAGCAAGGTTTTGCCTTAGCCTCTTCCCAGGCTTCTTAGGCACGTCAGCTCTACCACCTTTCTGACTGTAGAGGTTCTCTTCTTCTTCCCCCAGGTCATTCGGTTCCCCCTGCCTCTTCTTGGGCTTCTCAAGCAGGTTAGCTCTTCGACCCTTTTGGCATAGGCGGGCGGGAGGGGCGTATACCGTCATTTGGCCGACATGAGTTTTTTCTATGGAATTTTTACTTAAACAATTCCATTGAAACACTCATTGAAATAAAGAGGGGGTAAGGTTACAAAAGGGGTAGAGAGGGGGTTTGGGTAGGGTTTAAACTATAGGGAACAAGGAGTTTGGGGGAACCACCCCCAAATAGAAAAAGAAAAGAAACAAAATAAATTGGAGTGTTTTCAATGTCACTTCTTTTGTAAAAAAATTACATCGCAAAACAAAAACGTCAGCAAATGGACATAGAACCGGCAGGGGTACTCTCCCCTTTTCCCCCTGGGACAGCTAGTCTCCTTAGTCTTTTTCTGGCAGATAAGCTCTTCCACCCTTTCGGCTCACGTGGGCTGCAGGAGTACTCTCCTTTTTCCCTGCGAGTCAATCCGTTTCTTCCAGGCTATTCAGTCAGCTTGCAGGCAGGCAGTGCTCAGGGTAGTAAGGCTCCTTCACCCAGGCAGCATCTCCTCCTTCAGGATACAGCTCCTCTCCCATTCACCAGCGTCTGGAGAGAAATACAGGGAACCTGTCCCTGACTGAGACAAGTGCAGAGTGAGCTGGCTCTGCTTTTATAGCCAGACTCTTCATTATCCTGTTGACTACTGACTGGAGGAAATCCCTGCTTACAGGATTGGCTGGCAGGATGTTTCCACTCTGGTCCTGACTGGAGGAAATCCCTGCTTGCATGATTGGGTGGCAGGATGTTTCCACTCTGGTCCTGACTGGAGGAAATCCCTGCTTACAGGATTGGCTGGCAGGATGTTTCCACTCTGGTCCTGACTGGAGGAAATCCCTGCTTACATGATTGGCTGGCAGGATGTTTCCACTCTGGTCCTGACAGGAGGAAATCCCTGCTTACAGGATGTTTCCACTCTGGTCCTGACTGGAGGAAATCCCTGCTTACATGATTGGCTGGCAGGATGTTTCTACTGTGGTCCTGACTGGAGAAATCCCTGCTTACATGGCTGGCAGGATGTTTCCACTGTGGTCCTGACTGGAGGAAATCCCTGCTTGCAGGATTGGGTGGCAGGATGTTTCCACTCTGGTCCTGACTGGAGGAAATCCCTGCTTGCATGATTGGGTGGCAGGATGTTTCCACTCTGGTCCTGACTGGAGGAAATCCCTGCTTACAGGATTGGCTGGCAGGATGTTTCCACTCTGTGCCTCCTGTGTTAGGTTCTCTATTGCCAGTTGTGCTTCTATTACTTCGATTGTAGATTCACTTTCTTTATTTCCTTTTATTTATTCTTCTATTATCCTGGGCCTCTTAAACATATGATTGTCTTGTTGTTGGGCTCAGGTTCCTATTTTATTAATTTAAGTCCTCCTTACATTTCCCCAGGCTCCTTTATGGGGTTTTCGACCTTGGTCCTCTAACAATTTGGGGCTTCTCCTGGCGCTGTTGAAGGACGAGACTAGGGCCTTTCCTCCAAGGTCCTGCAGTGTCTCACTGCTGTTTTCCTTAATCGACCTCCATCCCTTAGAGTGGAGCATGCTGGCGCTCCGGCGTTCCAGCACAGTCATGCCAAGGGGTGGATGCCCATTTGCTCTTCCACGTATCGTGAGCTGTGCTACTGCTGTCGCCGCTGCCAGACAGTCCTGGGTAAGTCTCTTGTGGGGATAACTGCGATTCAACACAAGTTCCACCGCTGCCAACACATATCTAACCTCTTCATCTCTCAACACTTCTTTAACCCTGCAACACAGATTTTTTTAGCAAATGTGTGGCCATTCCCCTTGATTTGGAAAGGAAACAAATTGAAAATTCCAGTGTATTTATTGTTCAGGAGGTCTGTTTTAGGTTTATACAAAAGTTGTGCCTTGTGTAGGAATAGAATGCCAGCCGTGTACAGATCAGATGGAATAAACTTATATTTCTCTAAAATAGACTATTTAACTATTTATCATTCCATGACACACTTGTGTAAGTCATATCAGTTTATATTCGTCAAATTATAAGGGCAATCTATTTATTTCCCACCCAACTGACATGTTCTGTATACTCTGGTTGAAAGCCAGATTTAGCATTAAAGAGGTCTTGAACACCCTAATCACATCAGAAGTATGAACGCACCCTGAGAACATCACCACAGCTACAGCAAACAAGAAAGTCACTGAAGCAGGTTTAAGATATATTTTTAAATATATCTTATGTTTTTCTCTTTTTCCCTCTGATGTAATTTCATCTAACTGTACCCATTTGGACAACGCCATTTATTTAACTATTCATGAGCGCCACTGGACCACTCCGGTGGTGATGGTGTGTGGTATAAAAATCCTTTAACATAACATTAATAATGCACTAGCTGGAGGTAAATTCTCCACCTCAAAAAATCATCAGATTCACTGCAGTGGAATTACCACCCACAGTAAATATGATAAATTCCCCTTGGAATCCTATGGGCTTAAAAAATGGAAATTAACCCAGCCTTACCACCACTCCTAATCCTGCAGTAAATCCGCTGTACCGCGTGGGTTAATGGTAATTGGGTTTGGCAGTAGTTCCAATAGAATTTACTGCCAAACTCTAGATGGGCCTGAATGTAATAAATGGAGACGCATCTTCTATAGGACAGCGTGTCGGCTCAAAGATTTCTTACAAAGTTCTGTGACCTTGGTGAGTATAGAATTTTCGATAAAGAAAAGGCAGATTTAATTTTCTGAAACGTCAGCATCCAGTCCGACCTTCGGACACAATTCAATCTTTGTCTCGGTTCTTAAAATTGCGGATGTTATGAAGGCCTGCAAGAAAGGCGACTATGTGTATTTTGCGAGATGCGGCTTAGGCTCGTATGCTCCCACCACTTCACCTTGGATGACCGTTATTTCACAACCGGCCAGCCCGACACGCTGTACTGCCACCTCTCGCCCCAACGCTCAGACTGCAGCGCCTTAAATGCAGCGGTATAATTTCTTTTCATGGCTATTGCCTAGCACTTTTCATCAAAGTACTTTACAACTGTACGTTTTAAGACATTTATAGACGTCAAAACGCCAGCATAGTACGGATGATACGAAAAGGGTTATGCCAAGATGAAGACATGCCATTTGAAGTTCCGCCCTCGCGAGAACGGGCTATTTTCCATCAATTATTTAGAAATGGAAGCTGTGGGTTAAAAGGGGCTGTCGGTCCACAGCTTAATGATTCACGGCACAGACAGCACTTCTACCATTCAATAGCAAATGCTGCATATTGTAAAAAGGCAGAGAGTACAATATATCCCGGACAAGTGTATCCCAGGCAGATTTCTAAATACAGAACAACAGGAAAATGAAGATAGCCAATTAAAAGTCAACTAAAGGCAAATCAGTGGCTGAGAAGGGGAGAAAAGTTGCCATGGGAAAGAGGCGGCGTGATGACTATCTTGACGTGATCCATATTTCCCATGAACAGAATCGGGTACGAAATGGGTCACAGCTTGGTGTATACAAACTGAAATCTTCACACTAGCCCTCGACTTCACAATGTATAAAATAGCCATCTCCTGAATTGTGAGGGATTCCAACTACCTGCAAATTGCCTTCTTTACATATATCATCTAGCAGTTAAAGTGGCTCTGTGGTGACATTCACTTTGCAAAATGACATTTAAAAAAAAAAAAAGAATACGTGTAGGAGGTGGGCAGTAGCATCCTATGGTGGTTAAAATATTTCAAAAAAGGTAGCAGGCGCTCCTCTCCAGAAAGAACATGGCATGATAACCTGTTCTGAGATGAGAGTTTGCAGCACATGCTTTTTGCTCGCTGTACCTTTCACAGATGGGAAATATCCATTTGCATATCAGTCTTTGTCCCGCCCATATGGGAAGTTCAGCAGCAAAATGCTATGGCAATTCCTCTCTGAACAAGAGTACCAACAGCAACCCCATACACGTTTCAACCTTGTTGGGCCTCATCAGTGAGGTGAAGCTGTGCCTCTCTGAGCACAGTGAGCAGGGAGTCCACGTCTGGTTGCCCCCAGGTAACTCAGGGTGACCATCCCCAGGTTCCTTGCAAATATTTCAAAAAAGGTAGCAGGCGCTCCTCTCCAGAAAGAACATTGCATGATAACCTATTCTGAGATGAGAGTTTGCAGCACATGCTTTTTTCTCACTGTACCTTTCAAAGATGGGAAATAGCCATTTGCATATCAGTCTTTGTCCCGCCCACATAGGCAGTCCAGCACCTAAATGCTATGGCAATTCCTCTCTGAACAAGAGTACCAACAGCAACCCCATTTATTTGAAATATTTGCATATATCACCTCACTGATGAGGCCCAACAAGGCTGAAACACGTGTATGGGGTTGCCTGGGGGCACTCTTGTTCAGAGAGGAATTGCCATAGCATTTCTGTGCTGGACTGCCTATGTGGGCGGGACAAAGATTGATATGCAAATGGATATTTCCCATCTGTGAAAGGTACAGTGAGCAAACAGCATGTGCTGCAAACTCTCCTCTCAGAACAGGTTATCATGCCATGTTCTTTCTGGAGAAGAGCGCCTGCTACCTTTTTTTGAAGCATCCTATGATGGATCTCTGCTTGCAGTGGCCAGTGCTGGAGAAATCAGATCAATTCTTCTATTCTTCTTCCATCTGAAAAGCTTTGGCGTTGTAAATCCTTTGTAGAAAACTCCCGCTCAAAATCAATCTACAAAGAGGAACATCAGAAGGCCCACATATGAACAACTGGGAAGATGGGGTGAGTTGTAAACAAAGAGAAAGGTAGCCTTCCTCAATGCTTGTATTCTTATATATTTTTTTTTGGGTTTAATTGTGGTAAACAATTTTTACAAACTTGGTGCAGGTTTTTGTTTTGTAGTGTCTTTTTCTTTCTTTACTGAGAGAGAGAGACCTTGTCTTCAAGCCGCTTTGTCCTCAAGCCGCTTTGTCCTCTCCATGTGAGATTTGGTCTATAGCCTTTCCATTTTTAGATCTATTTGGAGGGTGGAGAAATGATCAGTAAGATACTCTGTACTAGAGCACATACGGCTGACGCAGCAGTCCCATTGCTGGGTGCCTCACATTAACACAGGAGTAGAAATGGTAGTTGCGATAACCAGGTGCAAATTAGTGGCAACGGGAAAGGAAGAGGTTGCAGCGCTGACAAGACATGATTAGGCAGAGAGAGAATGATTGACAGTATAAACTGTTTATACATGTGCGAAGATTATCGCACACAGCATATACATCTAGGCGATGTGGAGGTTGGGGAGCCTGAGGGAACGGGGAATAGAAACTGCAAATGCGGGTACTGTCTTAAGCCAAGTTTTGAAGCCTGAATATGGATCAAGTTACTTACCTGTAACTGTTCTCCAGCATGGGTCTGGCATGGATTCACATGCTCATGAATATTCCCCGTCGTCAGGCTGGGAATCCTCTGTAAAGAAAAAATCAGTTTCAGTTTCGTTTCTGAACTGTCTTTCTCCTAATAACCAATCACTGGCCTCTGGGTCATACTGCCCCCAGCCAATGACTGACCTCTACCTAGCCCTCTACCTAAGCCGCTCCTCTGGCAGCCATCTTCAGATTTGGTAGCACGTAAAGTGACAGTAGGACCAAGAGAAGAGCCGCAGAGGGGTAGGAGGGAGGGTTCGCATGTGAATCCATACCAAACCCATGCTGGAGAACAACAGTTACAGGTAAGTAACTTGTTCCTTCTCCAGTATGGGGTCTGGCATGGATTCGCATGCTCATGAATACAAGAATACATAGCAGTACACACATGTACAACCACAGGAGGTGTCAAGGCTCAACATTAAGCAATTACATCAACTCAACATTAAGCATCTCTTACCCCTTCACTAGGCCCACCTTCAGGCGAACAGGTTGCGCAGCACTGCATGGCTGAATCTGGACTCCTCCCTGGAATCCCGGTCGACGCAGTAGAATCTCGTGAAGGTGTGCGTTGACCTCCACGTAGCAGACCTGCAGATGTCCAGCAGGGGCACACCAGATAGGAACGCCGTGGTAGCAGCGATCGCTCTGGTCGAATGGGCTCTCGGATGGCCAGGCAACGGTCGGTTTGCCAACCGGTGACAGTGCATGATGCAGCCGAAGAGCCATCTGGAAATGGAAGCCTTCGAGAGAGCCTTCCCTTGGTTAGTTCACAAACAGCTGTGATGTCTTCCGAAAACTCTTCGTGCAGTCCACGTGGAACTTCAGCGCTCTAGCTACACCCAGCGAGTCCAAAGTCCTCTCCGCCGGCGACGGGAAGAAAAGAGGTAACACCAAGGGCTCGTTGAGATGGAAGTCCAACGGCACCTTGGGCATGAAAGAAGGGTGCGTCCTCAGCACCACCCTCGTCTTGTGGAAAGTCAGGTATGGAGGCTTGCAGCAGAGGGCCTGGATCTCTCCCACTCGTCATGCAGAGGTGATGGTCACAAGAAATGCTGTTTTCCACGACAGGAACTTCAACGGTGCCGAATGCAGAAGCTCAAATGGCGGCCCCATGAGCCTGGTCAGCACCACGTTGAGGTCCCACGCCGGGGCCGGAGTCTTCACCGGCGGGAACGATCAGAACAGTCCCTTCATGAACTCCTTAAACAGGCAATGGGACCACAGGGATGAGCGTGCCGGAGTTCTGGTGTAGCGGGAGATAGCCACC